>NC_081847.1:39582071-40182071 GCF_963259705.1 Myotis daubentonii | reverse complement strand
ATCTCCTAAATATGCATTAGTGATATAACCACTAAGTACGTTCCTGTCATGTGGAATTTTTAGCTACAACTCTCATTGCTGCCATAGATTGAGTGAAACACAGAAAAATCCCCGCACACTTCGTATAAAATATGTGCTTTTCTTAAAACTACTCAACCTATTTTATATAAATTATAAGCAACTTATTTTTATAGTCAAAAAAATAAGAGAGAGAAGGTGTTTTAAAAGAACATGTGATCAGAGTGAAGATACCACAGTAAGAACTCATTTCTTTGCATTTATCCACCTGTAAAATGTGGTAAATAATAGTCATCTTTTTTATATTAAGCATTCAAATCCATTCCCTGTGTGTGGGTCTCCTCTAATGCATATCCTAAAAAAAATTAGAAAGGCATTACCCCTTAAGGACAATAGCAAGATAAAGGTGCAGCAGAAACTTTGAAGTTAGCAAGGACAAAGTGTGGTAACAGCCTTATCAGAGTGGAGGAAAGTTCCTGTGTAGGCGCACAGAGGAGTGAGGTACTGGAGGCCTGAGGCATTCTGAAAAGTGTTGAGTGGAAATGAAGCTGAAATATAAGGATTGAGGGGCCATCTCTACGTAGAGTACCTCCTCTCCCACCCAAAGTTTAAGAAAGGAAACCACCAACAAATTGAAAAGACAATCCACTGAATGGGAGAATATACTCAACAATGATACATCTGATAAGGGGTTAATTTCCAAAATGTATAAATAATTTATACAACTCAACACCAAGGAAACAAACAATCCAATTTAAAAATGGGCAAAGGACATGATAGACACTTCTCCAAAGAGGACAAACAGATCACCAATAAACATAAAAAGATGCTCAATGTCACTAATCATCAGAGAAATGAAAATCAAAACCACAATGAGATATCACCTCATGCCTGTCAGAATGGCTATCATCAATAAATCAACCAACAAGTATTGGCAAGGATGTGGAAAAAGGGAACCCTCATGCACTGTTGGTGGGAATGCAGACTGGTGCAGCCACTGTGGACAACAGTACGGAGTTTCCTCAAAAAATTACAAATGGAACTGCCCAGTGATTCCACTTCTGAGGATTTATACAAAGAAACTCAAAACACTTATTCAAAAGAATAAATGCACCCCTATGTTCATTGCAGTGTTATTTATAATAGCCAAGATTTGGAAGCAGATCAAGTGCCCACCGGTAGATGAGTAGATAAAAAAAAACTATGGAACATTTACACAATGGAGTACTACTTGGCCATAAAAAAGGAAATCTTACCTTTTGCTACAGCTAGTCAGAGAAAGACAAGTACCATATGATTTCACTTATATGTAGAATCTAATGAAGAAAACAAAGTAACAAATGAAATAAAAACAGACTCATAGATACAGAGAACAGACTAACAGCTGTCAGAGGGGAAAGGGTTTGTAGAACTTGGTGAAAAAGGTGAAGAGATTAAGAAAAAAAAAAGGGCAGACAGATAATAGTGGTTGCCAGAGGGAAAGAAGGGTGGAGGCAGGTATAAAAGGGTAAATGGGGGATAAATGGTGGTGGAATGAGACTTGACTTTGGGTGATGAGTGCATGATACAGTATGCAGATGATGTGTTATGGATTTGTACACTTGAAAACTGTATGGATTTTATTAACCAACTAGAGGCCCAGTGCACGGCATTTGTGCACTAGGGGGTTCCCTCAGCCTAGCCTGTGCCCTCTTGTATCTGGGACCCCTCAGAGGATGTCCTTAGCACTGCTGCAGAGGCAGGAGAGGCTCCCGCCACCACCACTGCGGTCGCCAGCTGTGAGCCCGGCTTCTGGCTGTGTGGCGCTCCCCCTGTGGGAGCACACTGATCACCAGGGGGCAGCTCCTGGATTGAGCGTCTGCCCCCTGGTGGTCAGTGCATGCCATAGTGACTGGTCATTCTGCCGTTCAGCCGATGTGCATATTAGGGTTTTATTATATAGGATGTTACCCTAATAAATTCAATAAAAAATAAGTTTTAGAAAGGATAAGTTGATTTAGTTTGGCCAGTAAGGAATGCATAATCAATTTTAAATATTTTTAAAGCATGTTAACCAGTTTATTGGCTTTGTTTGAACAGGTTGACATGTGACCCAAGGATGCTGGGCCAGTATGTGGAGGCCAGCTTCCCAGAAGAGTTGTCTAGACTATTTGTGAATAAAAAACAATACTCAGCTATGGGTATTGTTCATTGCCACAGCATTTCTAAACTTTTTCAAATGAGTGCAGAGTATGTATGGTATCTTAATTAGTAAACAATGAACAACATTTAGATATTTATAATTGCATAATATTTAACCAACTTGTTTTGTTCTTACAGGATTTCTTACTTTTATTATGATGGAAACTCCTCTGGCTTTTTGTAATTATTTTAACCAATGCTAAGAATGTAATTAGTGCAAAATTAACTCCTACATTTAAAGATACAAATAGATTTGAGCCAAGAGTGAGACAGGAAAGACCAAGACCAAAGCATCATGTTTTCCTGTGTTCAGAGACAGGTGCCATCCCCTGTGGTGATGGAGGAATAAGGCAACTTTTAAGGTCTCATTTCTTTTCTGAACTCTTTCCCCGCCTTGCACAGACCTGAGTGATGTTTTCATGTTCCTCCTCCCTCCCCAGCATGGAGGTATCCCATTTTCAGAACTCACCTGTGAGTGCAAGTATAGATGAAGGGCTTGGTAAACTTGATTATTTCCCATTGAATGTTTAAGAACAAAACTATTAACATAACTAGTAAGACATCAAAGGTGGTACTTAAAGCCCACAAGAGTATCATTATCGCTACACATTCACCATTAATATAACAATCTACACTAATAAAAGGGTAATATGCTCATTAGATCAGACATCCTTCTGGACAAAGCCATGGTGGCAGGGGCTGAGGCAGAGGCGGTTAGGGGTGACCAGGCAGGCAGGTGAGCTGTTAGGAGCCAGCAGTCCCAGATTTTGAGAAGGATGTCCGAATGCCGGTTTAGGCCCAATCCCTGAGGATGTCCGACTGCCAGTTTAGGCCTGATCCCTGTGGGATCCCTGTGGGATCGGGCCTAAACCAGCAGTCAGACATCTCCCGAGGGGTCTCGGAATGGAGAAGGTGCAGGCCAGGCTGAGGGACCCTCTCCCCCCTACCCATGCACAAATTTTGTGCACTGGACCTCTAGTGTAATATAATAGTGAGTTTGTTTCCATAGCTGGTGAACAATATGCATATTGATAGAGTTAAGAAATTATCTGGTTTTGTCAGAGGCTGGGGACTCAAAAGGATGGGGAAATGATTGTGATCACCCCTGTTAAGCTTCAAGTTCCTGAGGAGGTTAGGTTATAGTCTCAGGGTAAAAAGGTAAGAATGGCTACAAGCCTGCCCGCCTCTTCTGCCTGTTGCTGACGCCTACAAGAAAAGTTTAAACCCCAAGGAAAGACATAGCCTCAAAATCAGTGCCCATAAAAACATTCAGAGACTTTTTTCTTAATACTTTTGTTTAGAGCATTCAGAGACTTTTCATTTTCAGAAATGCTGCACATAATGTGTGCTTTCTCAGAGCAAGAAAAGTTAAATTAAAAGTAAATGTCAGTTAATTTAACTAAACTTCAAAGAGTGATCCAGCATTTCTGAATGAGCTTTGTACTCACCTTCTAGTAAATTCACTTTGCTTAATCCTAACTCATGTTTGCTTTTAAGAGATTTAGAATGTTTGTTTCCGATGTCAAGTAGGTTGCTATTGATATAATTCTTTAAATGTTTAATTTTATTTTGGCTAGTTTAAACATGGTCTTACCACTAACCATCCCAGTTTGATAGTAACTAACAAAACATCCTGAAAGCTTATCTAACTATGCTACTTATATCTGAAAGATGTTGTAAAATTATATGTATGTAGTCCTCAAATATGTATTTATATTTCATATATGTTATCCTTTTGATAGGTTTGAAATTTTAAAGTTTTTCATTAATATATTGAGGCATTGCATTTTAACAATTGTTACTCCTATTTGTTCCTTTCAACATTCATTCCCATTTCAACTCATATTTGGGCTAAGATCCAAGAGTATCCAAATGTAGCACGTGGGTGTGGCTGTGTGAGAGTCACCCACCTTTTAGTGTAAGAGTTTCAATCTGCAAATACTATGTATTAGTATTAGTGGTCATTAAAATCAATCATTAAAGAGTCACAGATTTTTTAAATAAAAAAAGTAACTCTAATGCTTTTAATTCCATAGAACATCTGTTCTCTGTAAGGTCAAAGAGTAGGGGTTTTTAAACTAATTTATTAAGTAAGCAATTTAAGAAACATTGAGAGTGAATAAACTTCAAATATTTTTCAATATGCAGTTGGACTTTGAGCAACAGTGGTTTGAATTGTGTGGGTCCACTTATACATGGATATTTTTCAATAAATATGTATGGTATTGTAAATATATTTTCTCTACCTCACGATTTTCTTAATAACATTGTCTTTTCTCTAGCTTACTTTATAGTAAGAACATACTATATAATAAAAGCCTAATATGCAAATTGTCCCCTCAACCAGGAGTTTGACCAGAAGTTCAACCAGGGGGCGGGGCCAGCCAACCAACTGCCTGTGGCCCCTCCCCCAGCCAGCCTTGGTGGCATGCGGCCTAGGGAAGGGAGGCCCCCGCTGGCAGCTGGCAGCTGCTAGGGACCCTACCCATGCACGACTTTCGTGCACTGGGCCTAGTATATATAAAATGCAAACTATGTGTCAATTGATTATTTATGTTATTGTAAGGCTCTCAGTCAAGTAGGCTATTAGTAGTTAAGTTTTGAGAAGTCAAAATTTTATGTGAATTTTCAACTGCACAGGGGTCAGTTTTCCTAACCCCTGTGTTGTTCAAGGGTTAGCTATATGAGGGTCTGTTTCAATAGGCAGAGACTGCCCAGGAAGTGATA
Organism: Myotis daubentonii; assembly: GCF_963259705.1. Lineage (NCBI taxonomy): Eukaryota > Metazoa > Chordata > Mammalia > Chiroptera > Vespertilionidae > Myotis > Myotis daubentonii. The sequence continues at coordinate 40,177,145 of NC_081847.1, read as the reverse complement.
AAAATATGCCCCATCAGCCACTGCTTCAGTCCCTCAAAGCTTCTCCCCCGTGTGTCCCAAGTCTTCGTGTTTATTTTTCTTCAGGACCACACTGGTCATGCAGCATTATTCCTAACACACGCTCCATGTCTAAGTCACATTGGAAGTGAAAGATGTTGCAAGTGACTGATGAAAAGAAAGCATGCTTTAAAAAACAAACAAAAACAAAACAAAACACTTCCCTTGTTACCTAATAGGGGAAAAGGAGCCTGAACTAAAGAATCATAACTATAATTTTCATTGTGATAATTCCTGAAATAATTTTTAAATGAGGTTTAAATTTAAGCTCTTAAAATAAGAATGGAAAAGGAGTGAGTGCTCAAGAGTGGTAGGAAGACTGTTGGTTTTCGTGTTCCATGTAGATACCCAATGCTTATATCCACTTGAAACCAAAGTGACTAGTGTAACAAGGAGATAAAAAAAGAGACTGCTTCTCTCATCAAAGGCTTACATGTCCCCACAAGGTGATACACAATAGTCCCTGTGTCACCCCGGGCTCCATCCCCCTAAGAAGAGGTGGGTTCTGAGTTAATCAGATGATTCAGGCAACAGCCACAGTTTCCAGTCCTTGACCTAAGGCTGAGTTCACTGCTTATCTGTGAAGCTGTCAACAGACTTCAAAAACTGTCACTCTTCACAGAGCAAGATGTGAGCCTTGGCGGGGAAAGGAAGAAGCAGCAGTGTTTCATATCTCTGAAGGAAATCCCACAGCTTACAAGCAAATCCAGTGGGCCGAATATATCGTTCATTTTTATCCCAATAGGTCATGATGGAGCAGCAAAATCAGATGCTCTAAGAGAGCAATGTGGGAAAAATGAGCAGATGACTTCCTATAAAATGTGTTTGTCCCAACTTATGAGTAATAAATGCACGATTCTGATGGAGAAATATTTAATTATTCAAGCTACACATTTGGAGACATAAAATTATATTTTCCAATGGAGAGAAAAACTAAACGCATTTCTGAAGCATTTTTACTACTCAACTGTGTAAAATCCAATCTCTTGAAACCTGATCTTTGATTTATGAACTTAAGTTTCAAACAACAACTATAGGTACCTCCCTGGTGAATGGTGAGTTAACCTTGAGATCGCATTCAACTCTGTTAATATTTTCTAAGATTATCTGCCCTTAGTTTTCAGGGCATAATAGCCCATGATCTCTAAACTCACAAATTACCTAGGATGTTCAAGTCTTTTCAGAAAGGGAATTCAACCACATTAGGATAAGACCAAACTGCTCATGGATTCTCCAATTACTTGGAGCAAGTCATCATCATTTCTGGTTGTAAAAGTTGTTTTGTGCTCTGAAGCTATATCTAGGATAAGACCTAGAAATTTCAAATAGAAGACATACATTTCCACAAAGTGCGAGAGAGGCCTGCAGAGCTACTTGGACATCTGATAAGGCTTTGTTACCCACTAGCTGAAATTTTAAGGAAGTGAAACCTTCAACCCTTCGGTTGAAGTGAAACCTTTTTAAGAATTATCTGTCCTTAGTTTTCAGGACATGATAGCCCATGATCTCTGAACTCACAAATTACCTAAGATGTTCAAGTCTTTTCAGCTGAAATTTTAAGGAGGGCATCACCCTTGGATTGAAGTGAGACTTCCAGAAACTCCTCTCTCCGCTCTGTCACATCTGCATCAATATTGCATACAAAGGGCCCAGAGCAGTCAACATTACAAAACAAAAACAGAGAGCAAATCCTTCAAACGTCTATAAAAAGGTGATCTCACAGTAAGAAACCCCCTCTACCCTTCATCCAGACACCCCCCATCAGGCTCAGCCAGCCGTCCCAAGAATATCATTTAAAGCAAACAAATCCAGCTCCAATTCAGGATCACGCGTTGCACTGTTATCGCCTCTCTTTATTTTCCTTTACCCTAGAACACCTCCACAGTCCTCCTGAGACCTTCACGACCTTGACTTTATTGAAGATTACAGACACGGTATTCTGTCGAATGTCTCTCAGCTAGGATTTGCTGAGGTGTCCTCACAATTAGATTCAGTCACCCTTTCCTAACAGTCACACCTGAATGTGCACAGGAATCTCATTAATATCTTGTTAACATGCAGATTCCGATTAATAGGACTATGGTGAGATCCTTGGTTCTGCACTTCTAACAAGCGTTAAGGCCTTGTGGTCCGACCACATATTGACCAGGAAGAGCCGGGAAGATATCAATCGGGAGGAGGAGGATATAATTAGGTCTGTTTACCCCTTCATCAGGACTAAGCCTCCCATCCTTCCTGACTGTTGAATGTAGTCAGATAGAAAATTACTGATTTCACCACCAGAAATCCCAGCCTTCCGGAACTATTGATTTCCTTATCCTTAAATGAACCCCTAAACCTGTCCTGACCAGCATCTCAATGAAGCGCCCTATTGTCCATCCAGTTGCTCATCCTTGATCCTTTCTTCTCGTGCAGCTCCCAGGGTCTGGCACAGATCTGATTCCAAAACACCCCCAATCTATTCACCTCTACTTGTCTCTGCTGCCCCGGCTGCGCTGCATATTCCCACTGCCTTTTGCTTACACATACTGACGTTGTTTCCCAACTGGTCTCACTGCTTCCACTTAGCACAGCCACCAAGGAGAGCTTTTCAACATAACAGAAGTGAGGTTTCTCTCCTTAAAAACCTCTAATGGCTACTTATCATATTTGCGGCGGGGTGGGGGTGGAGGTGGGGGTGGGGGTGGAGCTGAACTCCTTTCTTTATTTGCAAAGACTGTGTGACTTCTCTCACCCCACTCTTGCTTGCACGCTATTTTTACTCTGACCAGCCAATCTTCATGCTCCTTCTTGGATGTGCCTTTGAATGGCTTGCTACGTTGTATCATTCAGACCTCTGCTCAAAGCCATCCCTTCTAAGTACCTCATAATCGCCTTATCTCAATAGCCCCACCCCCAGTTTCTGTACTTCTCTACCCCCTACCTTTCTTTATTTTCATGATAAGCAGCATCACTCTGTGAAATTATGTTATTTATCTGCTTACTTGCTTTGTGTTTCTTTTTCCTTCTAGATATCAATTCATAAGAGGAAGGACATTGTATTTTTATCGATGCTTAACATAAACACTCAATAAATATTAACTAAATAAAAGGACTTTCAAAATGAGTGCTATCCTAAATAAAAAATATTTATGTAAGCAAAGGACTGCCAGTGAGGAATTAGCAAACCTGCTACTTCCCTCATAATTGCTCACCATCAGTATGTCCTTTCCAAATCTGGACATGCCCCTCAACCTATATAGATTGGACACTGGAGTGTTGTGTAGCCCCTGGACCATCCCTCTTGCAATGTAAAGGAGCTTACTTAACGCCTTGCAGAATGATACTGGTCCATTTCGACTTTCTAATCCTCAGAGAAGGCATCCCAACGTCCCCCATTCCAGCCAGGGGACTTATTCTCATGACTCCTGGTGTCAAGGGGCCCATTGAGCCTGCACCTTTCAATTCCTTTTGTCCCACATTCCATTGAAATAACTAAAGAATTTAAAAATAAGAAAATATCTGTTGCAACCTGGAAAATAGGAAAAGGTAAAGTCAGCGAGAAACTTGAAAAATGTCAGAATTTAAAGATAAGGAATTTGGCCTGAAAGAAAATCTGATCCCTGATGACTAGAGAAGAGAGTCAAGGGCCCACCTTGGACATACATGAAGGGGTTTCCCCAACAAGTACTAGGAAAAAAGGCAAACCTTGAATCACCGCATACCAGATACAAGGCAGGCACTGACCCTGTGGGTGACAGCCAGTGGGAGCACTAAGGGAACAGTGACAGCCTGACAGCAGCTGGCTTCGGTTTTCCAGAGCAAAGAAACCAAGGGAGAATCTCCCAGAAGGATAACCTCGGTGAGCTCCCTCTCTGGGAATTCCTTCCCTACCTCCCACTGGCAGTTATCGACGAGGGAAAACACATCCTCCCGTGATACTGTTAGAAGAAGCTGGGACAGAGGAAAGAATACTGTGAATCCTGGCACGGCTGGGCTTCCTGTACCTTTGGTAACTTTATTCCTTCTGGTCATCCTGGTGACAGAAATGGAGGCTCTGCTGTTTAGAGAATCCCACAGTCAGTATCTTACTCAATGGGTAGGAAAGGGACCAGGACACGTAATTGTTGATTGCTCCTGGGCTATCTATTCTGAATGAAAATCCACCTGCTGTCCCCTCTCCTTCACTCACAGGTCCCAATTCCAGCTCACTCTCAGGTCTCCGCACCCCTCATCCACACACAGAATAGGAGGGATGGTCCCATAGGGGACAGTGTGAAGTGACCTTCACCGTTGCTGAGGAGCCCTGATTTGCTACAAGGGCGAACCAATCTTCTCAGAGGTCCTAAGTCAGTGGTTCTCAGAGAGGAGCTGTTTTGACCCTTCTTCCCTCCCTCTACCCTTCCGCCCCCCCGGGTGGTTTGGCAAGGGCTAGAGACATTTTGAGTTGTCACAACTGGGTGGTAGAGGGTGTGCTATTATCATCTAGCAAATAAAAGTCAAGGATGCTACTGATGATCCCCAAATCACTTGGCAGTCCCCCAGTTCCCACCAAAGAGTTTTATCTGGCTCAAAACGCCAATAGTCCTGAGGTTTATAAATCCTGCTCAAAGGTTAATGGGTCCAGATGGGCAACGGTAGATGTGGAGCTGGCTGTGAACAGTGGGCCTCATGGGGAGAGTGCGAGCTGAGATACAGCAATGTGGGCCCAGTGATGACAGGTTTTCTAATTTTTGAAGAGAGGGAAAGAGGTTGGGGTTTTAATGGCTGGTTTGTATTGTTACAGACCAGTTTTACTATGGTTTTCACAAATGTTGGAAATCAATTTTATAATGTTGAAAACCAGTCCAAATTAAAATACAGAAACAAATAAAAAAATAAAGGCACTCCATGAGCCAAAGAGTAATCTGCCATGGGTCTGGACCTGACCCATGGATGGCTAATTGGTCATTGCAGATCCAGTACTTTATTTATTATACATGAGCTGACTATAATAACACAATTAAGTCTGAGCACCTAGAAGGACAGACAGCAGTTTAAAAGTGGGCCTTAACCTGAGCAATAACCAGAGAAAATGTCTATCCCTAGCAAATGTTAATATAAACAAGAGCGAAATTTAAACGATATCATATACTTGACATAACTGCAGATGATGGCGAAGGGGTAAGCAGGGTCCAAAGCCTTAATATCTATATACTATTTAAAATAGATAATATAGAGATTATACAGTAGAAGATCATGCAAATATATATATTAACAGGTAAATCTTCAAAGAAGAATTGCAAACAGTTGCAAAAGATGCTCAGTTGCAATGAAAATCAAATGTATACAAATTAAAATGAGATTTTTAAAATGAGATTAAAAGGAAAGTAGTGCCCACTGTTACTAAGCAACGGGGAGAGAAAGACAGGTACACTAATGCACTCTTGGCAAATAGAAACTTTATTTGAAATCTATAATTTGTATCAAATTAAAAATGTACTCATATTTTCATGCACAAGTCAACATGTAGGAAGTTGTCTTAAGGAAACCATTGAGTAGAAGGATTTATGTATACATATAATTCTGTTTGTTTATTCTACTATAGTTTATAATAGCAAATAATTGGAAATACCCCAAATGTCCATTCACAAAGGTTTGATTAAATAAATTATATTAATAACCACACACAGTACAAGGTTATACAGCAGCCAAAGAGAATGAGATAGCCATATGTATGGAGAAAAAATAGCTAAGGTCCCTTTAAGCCCTAGCCTTCTATGATTCTATGAGTAGATCCAGGAATAGACTTGAATCCCGGGCTCCTCAGGATCTTTTCTTAGCATCTCTCATCCTTTGAGGAGGATTGCCCATACGTTTAGTTTACTCTAGGTAGACAGTTGTCTCTTGGGCTTCTGATATTCTCAGGAACCAAGACATAAATTGCTAAACAATAGGGAAGGAGAAAGAGTCCTCAATATGAAACATTAATGGGAAAGAGAAGCAGAAAGAAGAGAGAGATGGGAAGAGAAGTCAGTGGTTATGTTACAGAAGAGACCAATGGCTTTTACATTAGAGCTACCAAGGAGATCTTGAACAAAATACTCAGCTTCATCCCAATCAATTAAATCCAAATCTTCCAAAGTAGGATGGACACTAATATTTAAACAAGAATAAAAATAGTAAGACTGCCAGGTACTTGCCTGGCATAGCCAAGACAATGCTCACAAGACAAGCTGACAATGAGAGTATCATTTGAGACAGAGAGGAAATCAATTCAGAAATATCCTTATGCAAATGAAGATATTTTAAAAATACCAACAAACCTAAAATGGTAACTCTTCTGGATTTATAAAGAAACTACAAATCGCTGTTTAATGAGTCCACGAGGCAGACAAGGTTGAGAATCGCTAGAGCGTAATGCACTGTGTAGCATTTTAATATTTGACCCTTATTAGATTTCAAATTTAGGGATTTGGAAAATTGAGACAAGTATCTGTTTACTTAATCTGTCACCATAAATGAGGAAGGCTTTAACTTATACTCAACTATTCCGAATAAAGAAGGAATTAATTAATAGTTTTGCATTTTTAAATATCTTGGTCTAAAAATTCATTAGAAGATTCCATTCAAATATTATTGAACAAAAAATACCTCAATCTACATGGTCCCCAGATGTCACCTAGAAGTCATTATTCTGGGATCCATGAAGAGACCAACTTTGAGTGTGTTGCTACATCTGTATTTTCAGTACATCTCTTCCTATGTCCCTCCCATTTATACCTAAGCCATAGCTTAACAATTATTCTCTGAAAGTGACCAAATAAGCATACAATGGTGGACTCCGAATTGGCAACTCTCCCAGTCACTTTTTTTCTGGGAACTATCTTCCCCCTTCCTTTTCTTCTCATGTTTTCATTTGGGCAAACATATCTGGATAATGTGACGCTACCGTTCGTCACAACTGAATGTTTCAGGGCCAGACATGAGACCCAAACTGGTCCAATGGGCTACTTCCCCGAGTATCTGTAATTCTGAGAATCTAAGCAAAGTCTGCATATTCTCTCGAGGAGTTGAGGTGTAAGGAGGGAACACGCTATTGGCATCCATTTTCCAGCCTGGAGACTAAAGTGGAAGAATTTGTGTTTGAGAGAATGGGAAGAAGAAAGTCCATGTTCAGAGGGAAGCAAGGAGATGAGAGAGGGAGCAATCAGACACACTTGCTTCCAGGCCATTTCTCCATCCAGTTTCCTTGATTTACACTAGACACCTTTGAATCCCCACAGTAAGTTCTCCTTTTGCTTCTTGCTGTGAGCTAGAGTTAGTTATACCTGGTATAATCAGTAGATCTAAAAGTACAATAATCACCATGTGTACACATATAACATATACCTATAAACTTATATGTAAATATATAAATGTATATATAATCTATATAAATGTATATAAATGCATTCACACACGCACATTTCCACAGGCTCCATGGTTAACATTTTCAAGCTGAAAGCAAAATATTTACTAATTCAGCCACCACATTCAAAATGCTTTTTGGAAATGGATACCAGCAAAAATCACAGTAGGGGAGGTGATAAAACACATTCTTCCAGCTCGGAAAGAATTGTCATAGTGATAGTCATCAGCTTGGTGTGTTCCCCCAAATGCTCTCTAAAATGATACCATAAGAATCATGTCAATGTTACCCTCAGAAGCCCATTAGGACCCTGTCACTGTGCCAGTGGCACATTCGGTTCTGGTTTCCCACAGGATTCTGATACTTTATATCTATCTGATGAGTGGAACCCAGTTAAGTACTGCCTGGCATAGTTCCAGTTTTAAGAAATACGTTGCCCTAGCGATTACTCACTGATTTGTTACTATGTTTTTCTGAGGTCGCACAAAATTCAACATCACTGGAAATGATGCACAAACAGTCTGTGTTTCACAATCAAATTTAAAGAATCACTTTAGTTTTAATAACCATTTTGAAATTCACTATAGAGGTTTTCTTGGAATTTACTTAACAATCAATGACAAAATCATATCAGAATAGCCATAAAATTTTACCTAGTGTTGTTTTATACAAGAGATATAGGAAGGGACAAGGGAAGGAAGAGGGGGTTCTTAGAGTATTTAAAACAATAAATTGCAAAGAGACAAGAAATAGAGCTATGGTTGCCAACAGATCAATTTCATTGGAAGAATAGAGAAGAGAGACGTAAGTGTATAAAACTGAGTTAAACAAGAATGAGTTAACTTTGAATATAAGATAATAATCATTTATGGCCACTAACTTTCATTTTTGAGCTTTTACTAAATGCTATACTGTGAACTATAGGACAGAGTCTTTTATCCCTAGAACCAAGCACATTGCCTGGTACAAAGCAGGTACTCAATATAAATAGTTTGAATGAAGGACTAAAAGTCTTACACTCTTTAGCTAGTTTAGACAGGTGTTATCTCCCTTACAGCTTCCCAAGGGTTAGCTGACTTGCCCAAATGTCACAGGCAGATTTGAATCCCGAATTGTGTGACCCAAAGACCAGTTGCCTTCATCTAGGCTGTGCTCACTGAGCTAAGGAGTTCATTTCTGAGCTGCAGGAAATGGGGAAAACAGCGGCAAATTTTGAGCAGGGGGAACGGGGGGAAGGGGGTCAAGCAAAGTAGTCATTTTTGAGAAATAGAGTTTTTAGGGTGTTAGGTTGGGAGTGATGGCAGGATGCCCAAAGGCAAACTCCGAGGCACCTTAGAGGAGTGATGGAAGGATGCCCGAATGCAAAATCGTGGAATTTGTGGGGTATATGCAGAGAAAAAGCATCTGACTCATTGGCCAGAGGAAAACCACTGGGCCTTTCAACATCTGGCTGAAGATTTCTGAGGGAGAACCTACTTATGACTTTATTTTTCTGCCAGGTTGTAAATTGTTATAGCAAAAGGGCGGAAGGAGAGCTCTCCACGTGTACATGGAGTTCTGCAGTAGCTTGGCTTTTTAAGATCGTCCTTGTCTGACACATTCTTGTTATTTTTTATCTTCACCAGAGTCAATAAGCGCAAGTGAGAGCTAGACTGAGAGAAAAATAAAAGGAAGGAGGGAGGGAGAGGAGAGGGAGACAGAATGGCCTGTTATATCCAACGTCCTTAAAAACCCAAATAGTCCATTCTTAATTACATTTGTGAGCAACCTTGTTTTTTATTATATCATGAAGGAAATAAGGAAATAAAGTTGCAATTTAAATCTATCTTTGAGGAGGTAAAGGGGGGGAATTAAGACAAATGGCACACAAACGAAAGCTAATACCCATGTGAAATGCAGTCACCCTGAAGAACTCCGGCCAAGAGCACATAATATACTTCTTGAGTCTACTAACCACAGCCGCATTCTTTCCTCTAATCACTGAAATAAAAGGTAAGTTGTCTCCATGTTGCTTTCTAATTTTCTCCCCAACCCCTTCAGATTTTTTAAAATATATTTTTATTGATTTCGGAGAGGAAGGGAGAAGAGAGAGATAGAAACATCAATGATGACAGAGAATCATTGATTGGCTGCCTCCTGCACACCCCACCCTGGGGAACGAGACTGCAACCCAGGCATTTGCCCTGACCGGGAATTGAACTGTGACCTCCTGGTTCATAGGTCAGTGCTCAACCACTGAGCCATGCCAGCCGGGCCCCTCCAGTTTTTATTTGAGGAATTTCCACTGAACTCAAGGGCAGGTAGCACACAGACTGTGCAGGCGTGCGGGCTGCAGACTCACTGCCCCTGTTCCTAACTCTGCAAAAACCAATTCTCATGTCAATGCATTTCTGCTAACATTTTCTGTTCAGCACCTGTTCCCCGCCCCTTCCCCAACTGACCTGTGAGCACGGCCAGTTCTCTCTTCTCCTCCCCCCTTCACCATTTATCATTCTTGACTCCTTTACGTTAACAGGCCAAAGCTCAAATTCTTTTATACTGTAGCATTTCACTAAACTTAGACAAGTTAAACATTTGAGAACGTCTCTCACTTCTCCCAATGAAGGATGCTTCTAAGCTCCCCATTTTTATATATGATTGATGCTACGGTGATCAGAGTCATTCATTCAGCAAGTATGCCCTGGGGGAGCGAGTGGGCGCTGGAGTTTAATCTGGGCACTGCGAACACAAAGATAAGACCTCGGTGACTTTCACAGGCCAGGCCACAGGCAGAGAAGCTGACAGCTACAGAACAGCGTTGAAGGCACCCACAAAGAAGTCTGCCCAGGGCAGCATGGCAACAGCCCTAGAATCCACCCTCTGGGAAGGTCTATCTTGCCCCCTGCTGGGATTGCAATCTCCCGAAAAGGTGATGACACCTCCCTCCCGGCTGCCCTTGCTGTGACCCATTCACCCACAGGGCATGGAGGTGTCAGGGAATCCAGGGACAGAGCCCAGCCGCTTGAGCTGACTGACCCCTGTTATCTACACAATGTGGGCCCTGCATTGGTCACACAGCCTCAGCTGCTCCTGCTCTCTCTCTCTCTCTCTCTCTCTCTCTCTCTGAAGCTGAGGCGACTATATGGCTGAGGCCTCAGAGCAGTGCCTTAGCTCTGGGATAAACTATAAAGGTGTGCAGAGACTAGTGGGTGGGGTGGGGCCTGCAGCCAGGCCTTGCCTGTCTGAGCCAGAAAACACTCTGAGGAGGGGAGGGGCTCTAATCCCTTTCTTCCCCCACCTCACTTTCCCAGCCCCCACCCCCATAGCTGAGATTAGGGGCAACTTTCTTCCCTCATAAGAAACACTGAAGGGCAGTTTCTCTCTGTTTTCTAAGAAAACTGCAGTCAAGCAAGTTCAATCTACAAAGAAATGGGATTTATACCAAGGGACTTGCGAATAGTACACGTTCTGCTCTTTTATGTCACATGTGGCCTATTTACTGCATAAGCGGCGCATAAATCTTAGAGTAACTTGCTGAAGAGCTATAATCACAGCCTATTAACACCAGTACCTTTTCCACAAGAAATCACCTGTGGAAATCTCAAAAAGTCTTAGCCTTTTCCTATTGTTACCTTGTAGCATCACTATGCTCCTCAGTGTCTGACCCACTGCAAGATGCTCAACGGGCATATGACCGCGAGTGCCTGCGCCGAAGCACAATGGATGATGGGGCATCAGGGAGGAGGTGAAGGGAGAGGAGAAATTGGCGATGGTCACAAAGAGGGAGGAAGGGACAGTAGGACCAAAAGCTGTGAGGAGAGGCAGCGTGGCTGACATCTGGGACATTACAAGTATTTCTGTTGTGGGACAGGGGGGTGGTAGAGATGAAGAGGAAGAAACAGACAAGGGCTAGATTGCAGGGTACACGGTGTGTCCGGTTGAATGCAGTGGCACAGTTATTCTGGGGCCAGACTCCATGTGGTCCACATACATCAGCAGTCCCAAAGGCCAGGGCGCACAGCCTGGCAGTGGATGGGAAGATTTCTGGAGACTGAAAGGACCGCGTTATTGCCTGGGGCAGAAGGTTTTTGGAGACAAATCCCTGGACACTTTTTTCTTGGCAGTATGATGCCAAGAAGACAAAAATTAGGCCAAGAAATTCAGCCTGTTCTCTGGAAGAGGAAGGGATGGAATATTGTTGATTTGGCATCCACTCCAGACTCAAGGAAAAGGCCTAAAGTGCAGCTGCCACTCTCCGTCCATCATTCAGCCAGTGGCAGCTGAGGATTTGCCAGACCTCATTTCTGGGCTTTCCATGATTTCGGAGCTGCTTTCTACTGACACCGCAATTATTACCTCCTCTAGGCAGAGGTCAAGCAAAAGGAGAATGGCGAACACACTCTTACAGTGAGCCTGGGTTAGAAGCTGGATGGTCTGCTCCTAGGTCAGGCCCTTGGAGAAGCAGTGAAAAGTTCTGAGGACGCCCTAACCGGTTTGGCTCAATGGATAGAGCATCAGCCTGTAGAATGAAGGGTCTCAGGTTTGATTCCGGTCAAGGGCATGTATCTTGGTTGCGGGCACATCCCCAGTGTGAGGTGTGCAGGAGGCAGCTGATGGATGTTTCTCTCTCATCGATGTTTCTAACTCTCTATCCCTCTCCCTTCCTGTCTATAAAAAATCAATAAAATATATTTTAAAAAAAAAAGTTCTGAGGACAAGTTCCTCCCAGATGCAAGAGCAAGGACTGACTGCCACCAAACACAGACTTTGCTTGTATTTATTTATTCAACCACTGATATTTGTGATGTGCATAGTGTTTCTAAGGCTCAATTCTAGGATCTGAACAAAATATAAGGAGCTTCTAATTGAGAGAAACTGGTGATACACAAATGAGTACAAAACTGTCAGATGGAGGTAAGCTATCTTATATAATAAAGAGCTAATATGCTAATTAGACCGAACAGCAGAAAGACAGTCCGGACGACCTTCTGGACAAAGCCAGGGCTGCGAGGGCCGAGCCCCTTTCATGAATTTCGTGCATCAGGCCTCTAGTTTGACAAATAAAAGGCAGGATAAGGGGATAAAGAATGACTGGGAAAAGATGCTATTTTTAGGTCTTGAGTGATTATTGAACAGTGTTTCTTCATTATAAAATGAAAATAGCAATCCATAGTCTCAACTTTTCTGGGTTGTGACAAGAATTAAATGCAATGTAGTTGCAAAAGACTTTGCCACCTCTCTGGAATACAGTGAGTAATCCATAGCTTTCATTATTACTGGAGGTGAGACCATTACAGTGGTTAAGTGATGTTAGAACTTAGACTCTGTGAAACTTCCTGTGTTCGTTTGCTTCCACGCCTTACAATCCACATGGCCTTAGTCAGTTACTCTATCTTTCTGGGTCTGTTTTCATGTCTATAAATGGAATAATATTAGTATCTTTCTTGTTAAGTTGTTGAAAGGGTTAATGAGGTAATACATATAAAATGCCTAGCTCGGTGCCTGTCACGTAAAATAGATGCTCAGTATAAGTTATCCACTAATATGGCAACCTCTTCAAGAAAGGGTTTTCCGGCATGAAAATCAGCCTTCTAGGATTATAATTGTTTTTAATAATAGCGATTTTGTTGGTAGCACCACTTTTGGGGGGTGAGGGAGAGTAGCGTTCAGAACAAATTGGCAGAGACACCACGTGTGTGTCCTACCTATTCATTCACTTACAGTTTCTTACGGACACCTTTGGTTACTATTTGAAGGCAATAATATGTGAGAAAAAAAACAGAAGGTATATATCCCACTATTCAAAATGTAAATGCACTGATGCATTCTTCCGTAGGAAGTAGCAGATGTCCCGCTTAATATATCTATCCTCCCTGGACCGTGCACGCTCCTGTTAGAAAACCTTCCTTACTGGTGTGTAGTTGCAACACCTATGCTAGTGCCTGGAAGAGTGAAGTGATTGGAAGATAAGGCTCAATTGACCCAAGGAGCCTGAAAGGAAAGGAGTGCATAACCAATAGCCACCAGGCACAGAGCAGAGGCCATCCCACCAGGCCACACTTATGCAGGACGGAACTGGGGTTCGCCACCATGGCAACGCCCCCTTGCCTTTCTTCTGTAGAGACTCCCTGGGCCGTCTCCTTTAGAAAAAATCAGCCACAGTCGTCTCCACCTGGTGCAGCCACCGCCTCTGCCTCTCCAGCCGCTTCCCCAGTGACATGTGCTGCGGGGGCTGAGCTTGCATTGGGAAGGGCCACTCGGGGGCTTCCTTAAAGAGGCTGGGCGCTGCTACGTCAAATCATAGCCTTGGGACCAGGAAAACATTGATCCCTCTGTTTACATGAATAATAAAAACATTCCTCTTCTTTCCTGTTTTAGAAAATGAAATTTCAAAGCCAATGTTTGCTCAATTCAATTAAATTCACAACAGAGTGTGAAGTGATCTCAGCCAAATGAACCAAAAATAATTGGTGAAAGTAAAGAGACTACAGGCCTGACAATTAGTCTGCAGCTTTTTGAAAAGTTCTGAAAAATACATTGGATTTGAAATTGCATGCAAATAAAGTAATCAAGGGCAAAATGCATGAAAAGAACATGAAATTAAATTAGGAAGGAAACTGATATTATTCTTCCAGACAGCAAAGGGGAAGTTGTATGAAGAGATGAGGAAACAGCCCTGGCCGGTTTTGCTCAGTGGATAGAGCGTCAGCCTGCGGACTCAATGGTCCCAGGTTCGATTCTGGTCAAGGGCATGTACCTTGGTTGCAGGCACATCCCCAGTGGGGGGTGTATAGGAGGCAGCTGATCGATGTTTCTCACTCATTGATGTTTCTAACCCTCTATCCCTCTCCCTTCCTCTCTGTAAAAAATCAATAAAATATATTTAAAATAAAAGAGATGAGGAAACAAATGAGAGCAGTGAGAAGCAAGTATACTAAAGCACATAGGGAGGGACACTGTTGAGCCTGATGATGGTGCATAGTATGTCCTTCATAAAAGCTTGTTATATAAATGCATGAATAAGAGGAATGTCTTATGGAATTAAAAATGCAACAAATTAAGTATAAAATACAGTATCATTATTTGGCAATAATTCATAAAGGAGACTGGGTTTAGAGTAAGGATTTTAACTGTCCTAATTCAATTCAATGCAAAACATCTCTTATCCTCACACTGGATGTCTATTTGAAATTTGGATGCATACAACTATTAAAATGAAAGTTCCCATATTTTAAATTCAAATTGCTGCATGGAAATGTAGGAGCAATCAGTGCAGATGAACCCAGAGGCCAATGCAGAATTCAGGACGGGCCACCAAAACGTTGTCTTTTCTCCCGTCATGGAAGGACTGATTCCCAGGCATCATTTGCACATGGTGCCTTTCACAGATGAATAAAGCATGCCACTTTGTCAGTCACCCCCTGGGTCCACCGCACGTCAGCACAGAGAGGAAATGGTCCAAGAACCATTGGCATCCAACCCGTGATACATTATGTTACTACATATCTGGCAGGGCAATTGGCTAAACCTCCTCAGCCAGTTGCCAAATATCATTTAACAAAGCAGTCCCCATCCAGGACCTCTGTGTGACTGTACTGGAGGTGAAGAGACACATTCCCTAAGGAAACTCATCATTAGAAATAAACATGGCAGCTCATCAAAAAGCCAAAGCAACATGGAGAAACTGAAGAGGAGCTTTTGCCTAACCACCGTGTTTGTGTGGTTTTGCCTGTGTGTTAGTGAATGTGTGCAAATGTGAACGTCTTTATTCTATCATGTGACATTTTTTCTCTTAATTGCCTAAACTAGTGACTAGTCTTCCCCCAAATTATAAATAAAACAAATATTTATTCTTGCCAGCCGTCTTCAGAACGCAGAATCCAAGGCCGCTTGGGTTTTAGCTCTTCCTTCTAAGTATTTTGAGAAAACTGTGCAAAGATTTCTCCTCAGCCTGCCTTCTGTACGAGGCGAAATATCCTTTGCCTCTTTGCCAAACATGCAGTCAAAGGTAATGTTTTAATGAGAGAGTGGAAAAATTCCTTTAATGAATTTTTATCTTCTTATTTTGCATGGTCTTTTTATGCAATCTCACCCCCTGCGCGCGCACACACACACACACACACACACACACACACACACACACACAACAATCAGCTCCACCCTTATGATACTCCCTTTATGCATTCACTTTTCTATATTAAAATTACATATCCAGATGAGACAAAAGTAGGTTTACTTCTAACCAGACCTCTCACCTCAGCTCCAAATTCATATCTAGTTTTTAGGCACTTCAAAATGAAATGTGTTCAATATTGAGCTCACTGTCTCTCTATTCCTGGAAATGCTTCCCTTACCCTGACTTCTCTTTATGAATGGCACACACGTAAATGCAGTCCCAGTCCTGCCAAGATCCTGAGTCATTAGATAACATTATGTCTCCTTCAAATTCTCAGTCGGTTTCATTAAGAACCAATGTTGACTGTACCTGCAGAATATCTGGGTTTTTTTTTCAGCCTCCTCTTCTCTATCCTGACTGTCACTGTCTTAGCCTGGCTGGACTCAGCATTTTCTGGATGGTGGCAATAACCACACAATGGTCTTCCTCATCCTGTCTCACTGAAACCTAATCCACCCTTCCCATTCTGATGCTGCTCTGAACCGTCAAAATATACGTCTGAGCTCTGCCAGTTTCTCAGTGGTTAGAGCATCAGCCCACACACTGAGGGGTCATGAGTTTCATTCCCAGTCAAGGGCACTTACCTGGGTTGCAGATTCAATCCCCTGGCCCGGTGGGGGGGAGGGGGGACGGGGTGCATACAGGAGGCAACGAATGGATGTGTCTCTCTCACATAGATGTTTCTCTTCCTCCCTTCCACTGTCTCTAAAAGTCAGTGGAAGAAATAGCCTCAGGTGAGGATTAACAACAACAAATATATATATATATATATATATATATATATATATATATATATATATATAATCATGTCTAGCCACTGCTGAAAATCTTTCAGTTTAATAAGAACAGGACAATACCTAAATAAGGAAAATTATGGTGTCTTTGCTCTGAAAATTGATATATAAATTTAGTGCAATTAGAGCTTCAATAGATTGTTTGAATTAGATCAAATGATACTAACATTTATATAAAATAATAAATGTTGAAGAAAATTTTGAAAAATAGTGTTTATGGATGAATATACCTTACCAGATAGTAGAAAGTAATATAAAGCTGCTATTACAAAACATAGTATTGGTACAGGAATGGAAAAATAAATCAATGAAACAGAACTGAGGTTCTAAAAATAGATCCCAGAATATTGAATAACTTAGTGTATGATAAAGGTTGTATTTTTCATGCAGTGGGAGAGAAAGGTAGTTTATTTAATAAAGTGTTGGCCCAATGGTCTGTTTAACTAGAAGGAAATTAAATTGGACCCCAAATGTACATTATTTACTAAAATAAATGCTACATGTAGTAGAGACTTCATTGTAATGTATAAACCACAAAATCTTAGAATAATATGTCAGTAAATACATGTGCAAGGTAGGAGAAAGGAAGACCTTCTTAGCCACAATGAGAAACCCCAATGCTATAATTGAAAAGAATACCATCTAAATATTAATTTTTATATGGCAAAATATACTAGTAACAAAGTCATTAGACAAATAATAAAATTTGAAAAAAATATTACTGTTGCAGAAAATAGACAAAGAGCTCTCAAAAATTAACAAAGAAAAATAAAAGCAACAAAATTGGTCAAAAAATACAAAGGGGCTATTTCCAAAAGGTCAAATTTAACTGATAAAGAAGTAGAAGAAAAGATGCTCTAATGTAAGAATCACATGGCATTTGATACTCAACAGACTCTCCAAAACAACAGCACTACAGCACCCTGTGCTGGCTGTGGAATACAGAACGCTGCTGGCAGAAACGGGTGTTGATGCAGCCTTTTAGGAACGTAATCTGGCAATTTATTAAAATTAAGTCTTAAAGGAGACATATGTAATACTCTTTGTAATACTTTAAGCAATAAAAATAAATAAATAAATAAATAAATAAATAAATAAATAAATAAATAAAAATAAAATTAAATTAAATCTTTACCCTGGAAATATAAACTCCAGTTTGTAAGAATATAAATGTATACGTATATGTATTTATAAACTGGAAACAAAGAAGAGCCATATTGATAGATGAATAAGTAAATTATTAAATGAAATATGGAAAATATGGCACATTCACATTTTAGAAAGTCTTAAAAATATAAGTTGATTTGGAGGAATTTCAAAAAGGCATTGAGATAAACAGGATGTAGAAAAAAATACATATATATATATATTATAAACAAATTCTTGTAAAACAATGACAACCCCATCTACATATGTCTGTGTATAGGGTTATATAGAAATGGGAAGAACATGAAATTTAGATTAGTTTGTTAGCATTGGTTACCTGGCGCAGGTATTCTCCTGGTAATGAGAATACAGGAGGCAAGAGGCAAAGGTAAAATCAAATAAGGAAAGCCTATATGCATTCACTTTTCTATCTTAAAATTATATAGCCAGGGTGGGACAAAAGTAGGTTTATAGTTATTCATATGGAAAATAATACAATATCCGGTATAATAAAAGGCTAATATGCAAATCAACCGAACGGCAGAATGACCAGTCACTATGATGTGCACTGACCACCAGGGGGCAGATGCTCAATGCAGGAGCTTCCCCCTGGTGATCAGTGCACTCCTACAGGGGGAGCGCCACTCAGCCAGAAGCCGGGCTCACAGGTGGCGAGTGCAGAGGCAGTTGAGGAAGCCTCTCCCGCCTCCGCAGTAGCGCTAAGGATGTCCAACTGATGGCTTAGGCCCACTCCCCTCGTGAGCTCCCAGACTTCGAGAGCGTGCAGGACAGGCTTAGGGACGCTCCCCTCCATTGCACGAATTTTGTGCATCGGGCCTCTGGTCAATAAATAATAGTTTAAGAATAAACTGTGCTTCACATACTTCACAAACTACTTTTGCCCCACCCTGTACTTGAATGTAGGAAAGATAATTTAAAAGTTATTAATGGCTATATATTGGCTTCAGGCAATAAATTCTTTTTAATTTAAAATTTTTCTGCCATCCAAGAGCTTTCATTATAGGGACATTGCCTATTATTCCATTTTTACAAATTCCTTCATGCTTTATTCCTAGGAAACATTTATCCAGACCCATAGCATGCTCCACTCTTTAATTCTATATTTTCTTTGGATTTGCTATAATAAGGATTTCCTCTTTAATTAACTGATGAATTTCTACTCATCCCTCAAGTGAGAGCTCAAGTTTCATCTCTTCCAGGGTAACCGTCCAGTCCCTATACACCTCCTTGTCTCTACCATGCAATGGCTACTTCCAGATAGGATTGATTGTTCTTTGATTGTCTTTCTTATCCAAGTCTCTTTTGATTCAGGATTCTTGGGAAAAAGGACTATATTTTTTATTATTATTACATCCCTGATTCATTTAATCTCCTCACTAGATCCCCAACACAGACATTCCCTAAAATTATTCTAGGTTACTTTTACAAAGCAAAACATTCCCTTACAATCTGATTGCTTTATTGGAGATAAGGCTCAGCTGGTTGTGTCTACACAATGAGTAAAGTTCAATCATACAACAGGAGCAACATTCCATGTGCAGAGGGTGGTACCTGAGGCTATCTTGTGTGTTCTGGTGTGATTTATGGGAAACAGGCAAAAGAACATGACTTCAGCTGGTTGAGGACTCGCTAGATGGAATGAAGCAAGTGTATATTTAATAAGATAAAAGAGGACGATAAACAACATGTATTGACTTCATAGTATCCAGGGTCGTTATCTAAAATGCAGAAGAAAAGTGATTGCCTAATTGTGTTTGTGAACACCTTGATACAAACAGTTCCTACCTGTATTATTTTTAGTTGTATAGTGTTTTAAAGAAAGACCATCTGATTGGGGGTCTTCTCAAAAAATGCAAGTAGCTAAATAACTGTAGAAATTAAATGCCCTCACAATCATTGTCTCACCAGAGAACTGTACTATGACCTCTGACCATTTAATTAGAATAGCTGGGCGACTCCTGAAACAGCAGTACTACCCACCACATAGCAGTGTGAGCCACTGGTTAAACCGTGGCTGTGTGTGGCGTTATTTGCCCTTTCAGGTTACTTACCCATTGGAAAACCTGCTTGGGGAGTATTAGAGCAAACATTTCAGAGAGAAAATAGAGAAAGCAGCTCGGTGTTTCATTTCCTTTAGGCAATATGTTAGAAGTACAAGATAAAAGAAAAGAAAATATTTGTTTCCAGGGTGGGAAAAAACCTTTGCTATTGATTCAAGTTTTTGTACCTTTCTCTGAGTCTAGAGTCCAAATTTGTGTTCATTCACAAATTAAGTGAACTGGATTGTCTTCAAAAATCCCTTGTCAGTTATGGCCAAATGCCTACATTCCTGTCATTTGGCACAATTAACAGAAGAGCAAAAAAAAAACCAAAAAAAACGAAGCAGTAACAACCATCTAGAGAAGCCTTTAGCAAAGTCCCCCTGTGATGTATTAGTGATGATTTACCTCCAGATTCACATGAAACATTCCCTAGGCAGCAGTGGCTCTTTCACTTCAGAATGAGTAACTGAAATTACATTTCAAAACGAACAAATTCCGTTTATTATCTCTGGGGAGCCAGCACATGAAGGACCAGGGGGGGGCAGGAAACATACGCCAGTCACCTACACATACCTTGTCATAGAGTTCTGGTATATCATGCACTATGTCTGTGTCTTAGGCATGTTTCATGGGTTTGTATGCAGAGGTAAAAATCCACGTAAAAATTAAAGAACCTGCATTACAGACACATAGACACAAACTTGGAAGGAATTTTAGTGCTTATTGAATCTAACCTCTTCATTTTATAAATAGAAGAAAAACGGGACTGAACACATTAAGTTACCTATTCAAATAATAGGGCAGAAGAGGGCAAAGCCAGGGGTGGAACCCAGGTCTCCTAAACTCTAATCTGGTGCTCTTTGCATATGCCTGCCTGCTTCTACTCAACCTGCTAAGCAACCTCTATAAACTAATTTTAGAGGTTCATCGGTGCCCTTTTACTCATCAACAATGACTCCATTGATAATGTTCCATGTTTGCTTATATTGCTTCATATTTGTTTTTATTTTTGTCTGCTTTGGATAATCCCTGGAGGGTCTACCATGAAGATGACAAAATGGTGAGATGGAATGGAGCCATGTGCTACCTCATGCAGCTATTATAAGCCTGGAACTGAACTCCAGGAATGCTAAGGTTCACTGAGGTCTCACATGGGCAACTCTGGAGGTGTGACTGTTGAGCACTAGTTTGAGAAATGTGCCACAACAAAAACGTCTGTGTCTTGTAGTTAAGTAGGTTTGGGAAACTACAGTTCCTGGTAGAATTCCATGTGTATCGGCATAACAAGGATCTGAGAAGTCCTACTGTAAATAAACTGGTTGAAAATTATTTAACCCATTATTTCTCAATCATATTTGAATATGGAAGCTCTTTCTAACAACAATTTCTGACTGAACTAATCTTCCATTGAACAAACATTAGTAAGTTGCTTTATCATAGTGAGCAATGGGGTGTGGGCCAGTATCTCAATTTTCAATACTTCATTTTACTGAAAAGTATCTGCAAAAGGTAACTTTCAGGGAGCTCACTGTAAAGTAGAGGTGGGCACACAGGGAGAGGAGAGGGGAAAGGAGATATAGGAAGTTAATAATGACTCTAGATCCTTGCGTTTATAATCTTATTGTGTGTAAGCAAGATAAGCACGAGTAAGGAAAGTCATGAGATTGTGAGTAATCCAGCATCCAGTATCCCCATGAGGTACAGATAAAGCCAGTAAGATTTTAGGCTTGAGCTCAAATGGGACAAAGTACATTTTATATTAGACCCTAAAGGATATGTAGAAAGGATAGTGCCTTGCACAAAAGCGATCAATGGATGTTTACTTAATAAATGAAGGGCATTGTGGGCTGGGGAGCAGCATGAACAATATCTTAATTGAAATTGAATGTAATGTGTCAGTCATGGAAGAGAGAAGAATCTCTGTTGCCTGGAGTGGCATTGGAGGAGAGCAATGTGCTGGAGGAAAAGGAAATTAAGATCAGAGGGGAAGGATATATGCAGAATTTAAACATTTATATTCTGATGAGGATTCACGTGTCTTCCTGAAGTTGTGAGTCTTTTCTTATTCATCCTTAGCATCTTACACATAGCCTGGGCATGAAATAGGCATTTAAAGGATGTTAATTAATTAAAAGAACAAATGAATGAGCATGAATAGAAAACGTACAATGGGGGGAAACTGGAGGGTTTCCATTTGAAAAGCAGTCTTTAAAGTGGGTGTGAAATACCATAGACAGTAGATATTGGTTAGAAGACAAAGGTAGAAGTCAGGGACAAACTTTTACTCTAGAGTGGGTATATTTGAAATGAATTTTGAAAGAAGAGGCAATAAGCTCAAAATGGCAGCTAAATAAAGAAAACAAAAGATGGTGGGTAAAAAATAGCAACTAAATTTAAACCAGAGAGTGGTAGTGTCATTAAGAGGCAAAGGAAACTTCCAAAGAGGGATAGAATTTAGAGAGAGTGACTGTTGCGGCGTGAGGGCAAATATTCAGCAGGAGACGTCCCGTCACCATAATGGTGACATAGGACAGCGCAACTGCTCGCAAACACCGTCACGCATCTTAGCTTATTTTCCAAATGAAATGTGAATATGATGATTATCACCCCAACTTTGCAGGTGAGCAAAGTAGAAATCTCAGGCTTTGTTTTAAATACACATACTCAGCAAGGAACATAGCCAACATTCTGATTCCTATCTCCTGATTTTATATTCAGTGTTCTTTTACAATATTAAATTTCTGGGAACATAGGATTGAGATACCTATATCTGGTCAGAAAGAGAGATTTGAAATTTGCTGATGTAGATATGAGAGTTGAAGTAGTGAAATAGTATTTATTCCATGAGAATTGAGTTCAGTGTGATGAGCTTTAATTGGATGCCTGGTGTGTGCTCGGTTCTGTGACCCTAACGAGGGAATGGGAAGATAGTAAGCACAGGGTCAAGAACTGCCATCTAGGGGGGAGCTAAGAAGACAGGAAGGGAAAGGAATCAGTAAACAAGCCAAGTTAAATAAAAATCAAGTTAACTCCTGTTCTCTGAGTACCTACTACCCACTATGAGCAAGAAAGGGCATGGTGGATGGGAAAAGAATGTGCAAAGGGGAAAGTACAACGTGTCAGAGGCAGAGATGGCAAAGAGGGGTGGCTTGGTCAGAGGTGAGAAAGGCCACAACTAGGGGATAAGAACTTAGAAAGTCCTCTTCTCAATACTACTCCCCTTTGGGCAAACCAAGAATGAAAAACAGGCTCAGTGAATACCTCTCCTCCATCCAATTTGCCAATTTCTACTAGAAACAGACTCTTGCTCAAGCCCTGGATTGACTATGGGGCTTGAGCATTTAAAATAGATGGGGTCAAGGGAGAAGAAGCAAATGGTGCCTAGAGGTTTAAGGGGGAAAGCCTGAGTCACAAAGCTTTTCAAATGTATTTGAATGACAGAGATTCCTTCTACCCATTTCCTCTTTCCCTCAAACAGAATCAGAGGAACTGAATGACAATAGCACCATACGCAGGATGTTTCAGTCTATCACCCACCTTCCCAGGCTTCTCTCCCACTAAAGCTGGACATGTTGCCCATTTGGCAGATCAGTGGTATTATTTGCTGTCCTCAGAGCACACTCTGATACCTTCCACCTACCCAAATCATGCATACCTTCATAGCTTTGCTCAAATACCACCTCACCCAGCATGCCTTCCCTGAATAACTTGGCCTGAAATGGCCTCTCCCTTCCTGAGCTCTATAGCACTTTGTGTTTTGGAAGGAGCATGTCACTCACTGGTCTGTATTGTGACTTTCCAAAGAACATCATCTAAAAAAATATGAATTAAATAAAATATTTTAAATACCAAAAACAACGGCACAGTCTGTGAACCATGGTATTCTCATTTCAGAGCCTTTCTGTTATCCTCACTTACTCATTTTTTTAATATATGATTTTCTCTTTTAAGTTTTAAGTTCCCTGAGGGCAAGGACCAAGTTTTACACATCATAATATTCTTCAAAACACTGAGCTTAGAGACTCAATAAATATTTGATGGATGAATGAATTAATTAGACAAAAATATATGTGAAGTAAAATAACTTTCTTTAGCTTAAGCATTTATTCACCTTTGCCTGGGTATGGTGGGACACACACTGTTATAGGTGCTAGGAATACCGGTGGGTGTGAGGGACACAGGCTTACAGACTAGAGGGAGGAGCCATAGAATATGCAAGTAAAGGAGGAAAATATTTGCCCAAGGGTGATAAGCCCTAGGAAGAATAATAGGGCAGAGGGGAAGGATAAGGAACGGGGAGGTGGGGGGGTGGGAAGGTTGCTATTTTAAACTGATAATCAGAGAAGATGGAGGAAGAAGGAACCTGGGCACAGCGCTAAGGAGGTGCCAGGGCAAGCCGTGCACATGCCTGAGGGAAGACTTCCTGAGAGGTGATGGCAATGTGGAGGCTCCAGGCAGGAGAGTGTCTTAGCTGTTTAAGGAACAGCGAAGAGGCACAGAACACAAGGGAATAAGGTGGAGTGCAAGAGAGTGTATAAGTTTCTCAGGGCAGCCATAACTAATTATCACAAATGGGGGTGCTGATACAACAGAAATTTACCAGAAGTTCCAAATCAAGGTGTCGACAGGTTGGTTCCTTTTGGAGACTCTGAGAGACATTCTGCCATGGGCGCCTCCGAGCCTATGGTGATTGCTGGACATCCTTGGTGCTCTGTGGTTTGTACATGCATCGCCCCAATGTTTACCTGTTTTCATACCTCCTCTGTGTTTCTGTGTCTTCTCCTTTTCTGTCTCTTACAAGGACATACTCATATGATTTAGGACCGACTCTCATCCAGTAAGGTCCCATCCCTATCCTTACCTCTAGTACATCTGCAAAGACCTCATTCCCAATAAGGTCAGATTCTGAGATTCTGGGTGAGCATGAATTGTGGGAAGACACTATGAAACCCACCACAGAGAGCAAGGCTGAAGATTCAAGAGCAGTTAGGGGAGAGCGTTCAGAGTGCAATAATCCACCGGTGAGATCATGTGACTTGAGTTGGTAACAGTGGAGATGGGGAGAAGTGGTCCTATTAGATCTATTTTTATAGAGTCACTGATTATTGATACATAGGATTATTAACTAACTGGGTTTTTCTTCTTCACTGCTTTATAAATAAGAGAAGACTGGTGTTTGGACTAGAAAGGGTTATGTAGCAGTTCACTAGTCATTGTTGCCTGTATGAGTCGGCTGTGAATAGAGGATGAACTGGAATGATGGTTTGCAAGCAATTGTGTGTAGGTGGGCAAAGTAGGAGCCCTTTCCCAGTTCAAATACTTGGTCTTCCTTATTAAGTACGCCTATGACAACATATTTTGTTGAAATTGCAATAGAGCAAAATATTAAAGATAAATAAGTTGTTCTGGGGATGAGAAATATATTCATAAAACAGGGATGAATGAGTGCATTACATTTTTATGCAAACCCTAGAACTAAAACAACACAATATTCTGATTCACTGTACCTACTTGAATAGAAATATTTCTCGTTAGGGAAGGAAACTGCTCTTACCCATCTAGAAAGAAAGCAAAGACTTGTATCCTAAGTAACCTTAGGAGCAGAACTCATCCGGAAAAATAATAATGAGGCTTAATATGGACTTTTGAGTGCTTTGGTAACAGTTTCTGCTGAAATCCTCTCTTACTTCCCAAGTGATAACCTCAGGGAGACAGGACAGGCAGAGGGAGTGAAGGAAATGAGAAACTAAAATCATCCTCATTGTGATGCCAGATCTTCAAGCAAATTCCTTGTTATTCATTTGAAAATAAAGACCAAGAACGCCCCTCATTTAACCAACTGCCTCTCCATGGACCTTTCCCATTGATTCAATAATGATCTTGTTATTATCTAAGGAATATTCTCCCAATTTCTGAGATAGGCATTCAAAGGCCTCTCAACTAACTCTTGTGCTTCCCTCTCCTTCCGTAAGAGAACTCAGGGCTCCAGTTACAGCCACTCAATGTCCCTCTAAACATAGTGTCCTCATGATTGTCCCCAGGCTCTTCCCGCCCTGACAGAGGAGGTCACCATCTCTCTCACTCAAAGACCTTCTAGTTTTTATGATCTGGTTTGAGTCCTACTTCCTCTGTGGCCTCAACTGACACATCAAAAATATCTCCTGTTACTAAAATATTCATAGTCCAGCCATGTCCAAATTCAAGTCATCATCTCTTGCCTGGACTAATGCACTAGCCTTCTAACTGGTTCCCTTGCTTCCAGCCTTGACTCCTATAGTCTATTCCCACATAGTAGCCAAAGGATGTTTTCAAAACATAAGTTATCTTGTTATTCTTTGCTCAAAATTCACATACAGTAAAAATGCCAAGTTCTCTCTGTGAGCTACAGCCCACCTCCACCTGCAACACAAGATATTCACCCTTGGTCCGGCTTTCTGTAGGTCTGCTTCCACTGGCCTCATCTGACCTGAAAAAATAATTCTCTTTCCCAGTTTCACTCTCTTCACCTTTTAGATCTTAGCTCAATTGCCAAATTCCCAGAAATGCTTCTCCATTCCATCAAATCAGGTACCCTGCTGTTTTGTGCTCTTCACACCACATTTCATTTTCTCATAGCACTTATCACAGCCTATAATATAGGCTTGAGCGATTATGCAATTTAATTCTGTGCAGAAAAGGGATCATAACTGAAATGTCAAGATTGTCTCCAATGTCTAGGAGGTCGACTTGCACAGAAAAATGACTAATTGAATGCTTGTTTAATTAATGAGTACATTATTTTTTCACCACTAGTTTGATATGTATTCTATTTTACCCAGCATCCCTCATTATTTTTGCATTTACACCCCTCTAAATATATGGCATATTGCAAAGCACTGTGTCTAATCTTCTCAGCACCAGTTAGTACTTGTCATGTTTCTTGACACTAATGATGATTAAACATGTGCATACTGACCAAGCACTGTGTGCAAAAACCAGTGCCACTCACTGATAGAATAGACAATTTAAAAAAATGAAAAGGCAACATTTCTTTACTTCTGGAAGAATATGCCAATAGAAATCAGTGTTTGGTTTGTGTTTAATTATGCAAGTCCAGAGCTCTACAAGTATTGATGTCTTCTGATCCCACAACATCATTTTAAAATGAGGCAGCAAGGCCAGAGCAAGTTAAGAGTCACAAAGCTAATTTAATGAGCACTCAGGTTCAAGCCACCCCATCTCCTACTTGCTACTCTGATATTTGTTGCTACTTCAGCACACTACAGAGCCCATTCGGATCATCAGTCCTACGCCATCATTTTAGGGAAAAGATAAATAAGAGTAATTGGCTTCTCCAGAGTGACATAGTATGAACTCATGGCAAAGAATCCAGCAGGGTCTCTTGTCTTCATTAGAATCCAGCAGCGTCTAATGTCTTCATTCTCATTCCTCTATTTTTTGTTTGATTTTGGTTACTTGCAAACTGGAAGGAGGTACCTCTGTGTACGGACTCCCCAATATTTGAGACCCATCCCAGTTAGTGTTGACTCTAAACACTTAGTTTGTAACACATTCTGGGTATTCCTCATATTGATTTTTATGCTATATTTATTTGGATGCTTGTTTAATTTCTTCCATTGAGTTGTCAGTTTCTTGAAGGTAAAACCTTTATATGTTCTATTGTTCTATTTTCATATCACCCAGTTTCTAACACAATGTTGTACACATAATGGCATTTACAAATATTTGGTAAATGGAGTGGAATTAATGAGAAATTGCCACATATTATACTTGTTCTATAAATTACAGCGAAGGAAATTTCTGAATCCAATGACCAGGAATTCACACTCATCTTTATTGCCATGCCTTCAATTACATGATTGTTTTAAGAATACTTGGTTATTATTTAAAGGAGGACAAAGAATTTCCTGGAAAACACAGGAAGAAAACCTAAGTTACAACATACAGCATTGATCTTATACCTAATATTTATCAGATTCTTTAAAAATAGTTCTTTAGTTCTAACCAAAGCCCCAATCATTCCCCAGAGAAAGGGTGGATACCACTCTTAATGAGTCCCAACTGGTTTCACAAAGGATGTCTCCCTGTTCCAAAGAAATGACAAGATCAGTGACATAAAAGTGCGATTCTCGATTTGTCTCTGGTTGCTGACCACATGCTGTCCTTTCTGAGGAAGAGTGCATTATTTCTTTGTGGTGGGGAGACAAAATGGGAAAATCCATTGAAATGCAAATGAGCACTTGGAGAGGAGCATTCAACAAAGCTTACTTGAGTTATGGAAAGATACAATAAAATAATAACTGGAGCTTTTAGAAACTAAATTTTAGTTTGGATCAAATTATTCAAACAAGTTAGCCCCATGTAGAAATTCAGAGCCTTGGCATTTACTGGGAGAAAATTTGAGTTAACACAAAATCTAACTTTATTTCTGGTAGGTACAATAATTTGATTATAATGGCCAACAATTTTTAATCCACTGGACATTATGAAAGAAAATTCATTCTTGGTTAAAGTGTGCTTTATGTGTTACATGATGTTAATAACCACCTCTATCGAGTTCACATAATTTGAAACAATGCTGCTCAGTTGGAAACGTGCAGAAAGAACAAGGACTGAACTTTTGAAGCTTGGTGTTAGGGGTCAAGTTTATATACACACATTTGGGGCAAAATGAGATTCCGAGAGTCGGATTCCTGAACAGTGACACACTGACCTTTTTAAAAATAGGTGTTAGCACCTGAATAAAATACTATTCCCTTAAAATCAGCAAATGTTTACTGGGACTCTTAGCTTTGTGTAGGGTATAATCTAGATAGCTAGTTATCAGGGATAGAGCCCAAGGGAGAATCACACATTCTTTCTGATTCTTGTCCAAATCAGAAAGATTTGTATGTATTGTATGTATTGCTACATACAATATAGCAAGCAATATTTATACAAGCAATATTTATACATATAATATAAACCTGACAAGGTTTAGGGCAATGATGAATTGGGGGGGGTTAGAGAGGTCAAATTCTGATTAGCTGGCATTTCTCTCATCATGTTCTGAAAACAGGTCATGCTAATGGAAATTAAAAACAACCTTGTGTCATTCTCTGTGTGCATATATATGTGCAGTATATACAGTTTTATTTCACTGGTTTTAAAGTAACTCTTATGTCAATGTATTTACAAATAGATACTAATACAGATTTAATTGCTTGTCAAAGAGCGTTAAGAATCATGTGTTTCTCACCTGTATATTGTTCTTGCTATAATTTATGCAATTTGTTCATATGTGGTTTTTAGTTGACACATAGGATTCATTGTATACACAACAAAAGGTGTTGTAAATGATAAAATTAGATCAACAGCTTTCTCAGGGAAGAGTAGACTGAATTTCATACTATCTTTTTTATAACTACGCCAGCCATCATTGTCTCTCAAATTAAGATGAAAAAAAGTTTATGGCCAAAGGTATGACTCCTTGCAAGGCAATAGTTTTTAAATTGATATCCAATAGATGAACAGCAGTGTTTAGACCCACTCGGATGTCGCTAGAGCAACAGGTCCTTTCCTCCCCATCAAAAGTTCTAATTCTATCTGCAAGTTTTGGTTCTGACTTTCCATGATATTGGCTTGGGTATCCAAGGGTATCTGGGATCCCGGTTCTGTTCTGATTCTGGTGTCCTTTTAACACTTGTCACTTCCCTATTCTGTGCATTCTTTATGTATTGATATTTGTGTCTGGCTCCTAATTGAGATTTATGTCTGTTCCTGCTCTGAAACCAAGACTTTGCGAATCACCTCCCCACAACTTGTGGCGTTGAGCCTAATGGGCCTCTGCCCATCTGGTTCTTGGCTCTATCCTGACCTCTAGCGACCACTGCAGGGATCACTCTATCTGAAGTCTACTTGTGTGCCAGAAGGGCTGGAATAGTTGAACAGTCTCAATGAGGACTACACCCTAGAAATTGTCTACTTACATCAGTGTGAAACTTTAGTTAGCAATAAAGACCTTACTTCAAATTAAGGTTATAAGTAACAGGATTTACCCTGTTCTAAGCAAAATGAACTTTTTCAACCGACCTTAGCAATTTATTCCTGTATCTGTCACCTTCATTCTTCATTCAGCCATCCATTCACTCAACATGAATATCTGGCAAACTGCTAAGGTACATCACAGTTTGGCCTGGGGCTATCCCTGTCCGGACTCATAAATACAGCCAGCCCACAATGTCCGTTTCTGTCCAACAACACCAGTTCTGGGGCGAACACCTTAGTTTTAGTATTCCCGTACTCGCCACATTGAACAGGAAGTGCTCAATAAAAGTATAGTTGGTTCCCCAGGGGCTGGAGGAGGAGGCTGAGACAAAACATGTGCTAGAAGAGCAGTATTTTAGAGTCTGGGAAAATCTGAACCAGCATTCAGGGTTCTGAGTGAATGTATCAATGTAGAGTCACTTAACTTGGAAGCTAAATCAGTTAGTTGCAATGCAGAGTCCAAAGGAAAGGCATTCAGGTTGAAGAGAAGCAGATTGTGGACATCAAGGAAAGGCAGAAATGATGATAATTGCGCCAAGAAAATGTGAAATGGTGCTTTCGTGTTGTCATTCTGTTACTAAAGGAACGTATCAGTGGGAGAGAATAGGCAAAGTTTTGGGTAATTCCTCGATCATTCCTATTGATTTCTGTATAGTGTAGGTCATATTTAATAGAATTACCTGGCGGACAGGTCAATTATCATCTCTTCTTTCAATAGACCAATGAGACCACTCAGTTATCATTTTTTATTACTCAGTGATACATGCTCTCACTTTTGTATAGAGACACAAATAAACTGCCGATTGAACAGTTTATTTGAGTTGATACTATTCAGATCCCCCCTGAAATGACCTATCAAAACAGAGTCACAATTAATGGACTGAGGTCTGTATGGGTTAATTGTTTTTTATTTCATGCAAAGCTTTGAACAAAGAACAGACTGTTGGTGACTCTGTTATTTGCTCTCCGTGCAATGTTCAGCTTCCTCTCCTGAAACATTTTTACATGATCGTTGCCCACTGGCGTCTAGATTACTACCTTCTACCAGATCAATTTGGCTGATGGCATTCTGATGGCTGTGCTAGGACAGGGTCATTTGCTGTTATGGACTTTTCCCCCCAGGAATGTAAATGTTAATAATGATGGGGATCTGAGGTCAGACCACGAATTTGCACAGTAAAACGACTGCTGAGTGACGATCCCATGCAGTCCATTCTGTTGGCTTGTTTTCATTTGGGTTCTTCTTGGCTCTAAAGAGGGTTAAATGCCCAAGTGTCTAGAAGGGGAAGCCACCCACTGGCCATTCAATGGGGTCTGCAGCTGTAGAGGCTACACTGTCACATGGGGAAGAGTCCCAGGGACTCTCTTCAACCAACCATAGCATGATGCCCTAGAGAACCTATTCCTGGATCCAAAAACCCTCTTTTAAGTGAAAGTTTCTAAGTGATGATTTTTAATGCAAATAGCAAGCATTTCCAAAGTGCTGATAGAACAATAGGCCCTGAACAGAAAATGTTCCACTTCCAACATTTCTCTTTCACAGGGCAGTCAACATTTCACAATAACTCAGCAATAACAATAGCCCATATTCATATAGTGAATACGGTTTACACAGCAGCTTCGTAACAAAGATGCAAATCCAAAGAGAAGTGTCCCACTCAGCCATCACAGCCGACAGGCACCATTCTCTTGCTCTAACCCCTCTACGATATGCTGTTATAAATATTGCTGCTGAACACCAAATGTGGGAGCCTGTATGAGGTCGGGAGTTTGGGAATTAATTTATTTCTTTATAAAACAGCCAACCTTTTGGACGTAAATAAATGAAATAAATTATGCAGTGAGATAAATTATGTACAAATTGCCAAACAATTAACTTACACTGGTATATCTCCCGTCTTATTCTTTTGTTGGTCTCTACATTGAAAACACCTGTGAAAGCTTATAAAAAAATGTTTTTGTTTGAGAGAAAAATCTAAGTGGAAGAAAAGATAAATACACCAACAGTAAAATAAATTACAGGTCCAATAAATTACAGATAGAGTTGTGGCGCTATGTGGTTTACAATCTGTCTAGCGCCGTGCTAAGCTCCTGAGATGTATTACCTGATTTAACTTTGACAACGAACTTGGGTAGAGATGGAGAAGCGGATGCTAGAGGAATTCAAATCACTTGCCCAAGGTCAAACAATGATTGAGTAGCTAGGCCTACAAGTGAGAATACAAGTCTTGGAATGTACTGCCTGGAGATACACACAGAGAGTGGAGAGGCAAGGGGATAGCTTAGACAACAGGAAGAAGGCACAGGAGTCCCAAGGTCAGTGATTATGAACATACAGCTGGCACAGCTCTTGCATTGGCGAGGGTGACAGGAGGGCTCTCACAGACCAGCCGGCTGCTGGAAAAAGCATAGAGACCTCTAGGCTGCCTACAGCCTGAGTCAATTGTCTACCCTGGCAGAGGTACATTTTAAAGTTAAAAACAACACACAGACAAAACGAAAACCTCCTTCTTGCTGCTTTCTTAAGACTTCACTATTTCATTCCTCTTACATGATGCTCTTACAACTTGATTCTGCTTTCACACACGTTATTAATCTTATTTGATTTCTTCCCTGCCACTCTGATTTGGCAAAGCAGGTGTTTCGTTACTTGACAGCCGTGATTCTCAATCTTTTTTTCATGATGATGCATTCATTTTAATAGTTAAAATAATCACCCTTAATTAGACATTTCAATAATTGGTAACATTTTCAGTTCTTCCTAATAATACTAGTTTTGCAAAATGACAGCTGACAACTACACCTTATTAAACACTTTTCCTAATGACAACTTTCCTCAAAATGAATTCATAACCACAAAAATTAGTGGCATTATCAATAAATGCAACCAGGGTCTACTTTCTTTTATTTATTGTTATTATGATTATTCCTAATCAGACATTGGGACAGGTCAAGAGGCATTAGTTATTTACACATCTTTTCCCTTTCTTCCATAGTAATATTTTTAAAGGTGAAGAGTGGCCCTGGATGGTGTGGCTCAGTTGGTTGGACATCATCCTATACACTGAAAGGTTGCCGGTTTGATTCCTGGTTGGGGCAACTGCTTGGGTTGTGGGCTCAAACCCTGGTAGGGGGCATGCAGGAGGCAGCCAATCAACGTTTTGCTCTTGAATGTTTCTCTCTCTCTCTCTCTCTCTCTCTCTCTCTCTCTCTCTCTCTCTTTCTCTCCCTTAAAAAAAATCAATAAAAGTTTAAAAAACTCTTTAACTAAAAGAGTTAAAAAGTGTATTGGATGCTGAGAGCCTTAGTGTTTCCAACTACTGACACTGTGACTTTTAGAAAGCAACTCAGCCTCCCTGCGTCTCAGTTCCTGTGTCTGTTAAGAAGGAACGGGTCTAAAGAACATCTCTGAGTTAGTGTACTTCCAGTGCTGACATCCTCTGGGTGGCCTTCCAAATACAGGATCTTATTCCAAATACAGGATCTTAAGAATGTACAGGAAATGTGAGAAGCTGTTTCACCCAAATACCTGAATGTAGAAAAAGAAACACTTGTATCATGCTTACTATCTGATGTGCTCTAACAGAGTGTTTGCTGCGTGTGATTCTCAGTCTTGTCTGCACATTAGAATTGCCTGGAGAGCTTTTCAAACATATGAGTGCATGAGCTCCACCCCACAGCAATTAAATGATCATCTCTGGGGGAGTGGGTCAAGGCATCATGCTTTATAAAAGCTCCCCAGATGATTCCAGCTGAGAGTTGCCCGTAAGCCTGAATGAATGGAGATTCATGACTTAAGTTGATGAAATGGGCCAACCATCCACTGTGTTCCTCTGCCTCAATTTACAGAAAAATATACAGTGGTGTGTTATGAAGTGCTAAATGGAATAGATTCAAGCAGTAATCGCTTTATTGAAGAACCATGTCCTCATCCTAACCCCACAAGCAGGCCCTAGCATGTGAGCCAGATGGGGCCTATAGGGACAAAGAACCTCCCAACTCCAATGAACTGTTACTTTTCAGCCCCGGAAAAGTGACAATCAAAGACATTTTAATTTCAGGAACTATTTTCCCAGCCCAGCATTTGCTCTACTGTTTCACTTCCCTAGTTGTTTTCTTACAACCTAATAGATGTAATGCTCAGTTTTTATGGGCCTTTTTATGGTAGGTTTTATTAATTTCCCTTCATCTTTTACATCTTCCCTCTGGCACCTGGGTAGACTTAACCACCTTATTAATCATATTTTATGTAATGTGAGAAAAATACAATCCACACATGTGCTGCTGGTTTCAAAATATGTCTCACTCAACCTCATTTCTGAGTTTCAGACTTGCATTGCTATATTCCAGTGGGTCCTTGAATTCATTGTGTCCCAAATTGAACTCAGATTTTTTTTTCAACTACCCCCATAGTCTTGTGAACCCCAAATCTACATTGTCTACTGAGATTGACTTTCACATTCAAATATCTCCTTACTTGTGATGGCTACCCCAAGAGTGGATACACACCTCCAACTCAATCTTTCTAAAACTAAATTGAGCATATTCCTCTTCATGCCTAGTTCTTCCCCAAATTCTCAATCAGTGGTATCACCATTCGTCTAGTCAACCAAGCTAGAAATCTGGGGGTCATTCTTGATTGTCCCCTTCATCATTACTTCCTATAACAATCAATCACTAAGTATTACTAATTTGACTTTCTCTATATTTCTCCTACCATTTTCTTCAACACTCCTGCCATCATTAAGGCTCTCGTCTCTCACTGCCATCTCTCAATACATATTTGTAAATTGACTGGCTGAACAAATGCTTCTGATGACTCCTCTGAAGTATTCTTCTTCCTCAGATGACATTGGTCCTAACATTCTTTATATCCTCCTATAAAAAGAAACAAACTAATAGTTCTAGATAGTAGGTGATGAGATATAGGGTCACTTATGATCTGGGCCCCAGATTTATAGTATTATCAATATAGTCCAAATCTTAAAAATTGTTTTATCTTCTCTTTGAAGATGTCTTTATCACATTTTTGAAATAAAATAAATAAGTAAAATCCTTGTCCTGACATGAGGTAGGAAAGGTAAAGGGAATATTAAAGATCTCTATCTGCTAATCTTCTCTGGGTCCAATATGAGCTGTCTAAGAAATGCACCTGCAGACATAGCTCAAAAACCTTCAAATGAAGACAATCAGTCTATTTTATCAATGTGACACTTATTCACCATTTTATTTTAAGAGAGGCAGTGGTTAAGAGGACAGACTCGGGCACAATGCTTGGCACCAATTCTCTTGAGAGATATCTACTAGAGACCAATTATGTCAGAATTACTCCTGTAACCACTGGTTTTTGCCACTCTTATCTCTCATCTGGACTATTTAGAAAACTTTGGAACTGGTCTTACTGCTTCTCCCCTCGCTCCCTCGCCCTGGGAGTGATCATTATACGTGACAGCTCGTGTCTCTTCTTGTCCCCACCTCCTTCTGTACTTCCCATCTCACTGGGAATAGAGGCACACTTCCACAAGGTTCCCCTCCTGGCTCTCTGATGTGATCTGATATCACTTCCTATTTTTCTCCTCTCTCATTTTTTCCAAGCCATAGGTACACTCTTGCTCTTCCTTGAACATAGCAAACACACTCCCATGCAAAGACATTTACCAGTCCTCACCTTCCCTGCCAGAGGTGCCCTTTCCCACATCTGTTCTCTATGCAACCCATTCACTCACGGAGCTCCAGTCTCTGCCTAAGGACCACAGGTGAGAGTTTCCTTCCCTCAGCATTTCATCTAAATCAGCCCACGCTCGCCCAGCCTTGCCTTCTTTGGTTACCCCATCTAACATGTTATAGATGCATTTATGTTTTTGATGTACGTATCCAGAGTCCAAGATAACAGAGATTCTATCACCAGCCTCTAGAAGAGTATCTGACACACAGTAAACACTCAAAAAATACTTACTGACTACATAGAATACCTTCACCGGTAAAGTTTATGATTCTATAATAAGAGGATGTAAAACATCAAAAACAACGGCATGGAAAAGCTAAATAGCACCATATTTCAATGATATGGCCAGACGTGCCATAACAGCATAGACAGTAAATCTGACGTTCTTGCATGTCTGAGGTTATGTTGCACAGGTCCAGGAAAGGAAATTATTCTCTCTGTTTCTATTTGGGTTCTTGAAAATCCCATCACAAAATTGGAGGACACACTTTTGAGGGTACTCAGCTTCTGCCAGCTTTCAAAAATAGTACAGGGTCTGACCACCCCGCCAAGAGTTGTCCCACGGTAGGAGTGGACGGGGATGCAACGTCCACACGGTTGAACACTCTTGAGGGGATGAGACCTGTCAACAACGTCCTGGGATAGGGCCACCAGGGGAAGCCAGATTGTTATACAGTCGAGAGGTTTTGGTCTTGCTATTCAAGTCAGCAGTCTCCTGCTACTTGACCCCACAGACTGGCTATGTTCTCTCTCACAGTCTCGATGCACACAAAATGTGGAAGCCACCTTGGATTTCACCGACCATTCTGATATCTTCAGGGCACTTGCTCTTATAATGACTTGCTTTGTACTCAAAAAAATGCAAATAAACTTAGCAGAAGCAAACCACAGAGTTGAAGGTAAATCCACTGCAGAAACAGCACATGAATTTTTAGTAAATAAATTATGATTGATGTAGCCGCCTTATTTTTTTAATATTTATCTAACCCTAACTTTTTCCTGCCTTTCATTATTATAAACTCAGATAACTGTATATACATGTATGTTTAGTGGGGGTTTTTTCCAAACAAGCTAGGATGCGTGTAAACTGAGTCAGATGAAACTGCATCCAGAAAGTTTAGCTACAAATAAACTGCATTTATGACAGTAACTTCAACACTGTGCTCTGCTACTCTCATGACTCAGGGAAGGGCCTCTCCTATACATTCTTGGGAGACAGTGTTCCAAGAGGCTCACAGCTTCCTCCAGGGTTGCAATTACGTCACCTTGACAAGCAATTGCTTTAAAAGATTTCCTCCCAGTCATTCGCCCTAATCAGAAAATAAGACAGCTTTAGATTCCTTTTCAAGTTTTACACGGGAACACATTCACTCTTCAATAAAAAGCTGCATTAACTTTTATGCAGCAGCATAGGTTTATTTGTAGCACGAGCCTTCAGGCTAACACCAACCTCTCGAGACGTATTTTGCCAGAAGGAAGAATGTCAGAATCCCCAGAGCTTGTTTTCA
Organism: Myotis daubentonii; assembly: GCF_963259705.1. Taxonomy (NCBI): domain Eukaryota; kingdom Metazoa; phylum Chordata; class Mammalia; order Chiroptera; family Vespertilionidae; genus Myotis; species Myotis daubentonii. The sequence goes on along the minus strand of NC_081847.1, from coordinate 40,140,302 downwards.
TGAGCAGTTAAACTCTAGAATACATCTTCAAAATTTACAGGGGCCTCGCCTTCTTACCTACACCACTTTCTAACTCTAGGCCAGAGGAGAGCCAAGCCATTAAGGCTGAGAGGTGTCTCTCTCTATTTAGCAAAAGGACTTGCAGGGTTTCTGTTTCTGCATCAAATTCAAGAAGGTGGGAAAAGAAGCGTTAGCCTGGGTCATTCTGTGAGTATGACATGCTAATTCATAAGGCTTTCTGTACACCTATATATTTTTATAAGTAGATGTTCAATAGTGTAAATAGGTGTGTGTAATATACTAACTTTCATGTAACAAAAAGGGAAGTAAGACTATATATTCAGATTTGTCAGTTTTGGCATAAACACTGAGTAGGTAATAAAACGATGAGCTTTGGAGAACGGAGGTGTGAGGAACTTGATGGGCGGGGAGAACAGTGAAGTGGGTCTTCTTGGTGTAACCTTATTGCTTGAGTTTCGAACTATGACAACTTATTTAAAAAGGTCAAAAGTCCCATAGAGAGATACGGCCTCCCTTAATAATAACATTCAATTTTGTGTTATCTTTGAAAATAATTGTGATATCACTTGGCTCTTTGGTGTTGTATGCCAAGGATATTATTCAATACCCATCACGTCCGTGGCAAGTTTCTTGTGAAAGTAATTAGATTGTTATCATGACCAAAACCCCAGGTGGGACTTATTGAAACTAAAACCCAAGTTTTTAATCTTGTCATCTTTTTTCCTGATGAATTTCTCAGTTCTTTTTCTTCTATTAATAAAAATGCACGAGAAATAAAATTTCTCTCCATTTCATCACTTGTATCGCCAATCAATAAAAAATTACCATTTAGTGAGAGCCTGTTTTATTCCCATGCCTATATCCTAATCTTCACATTTTACAGCTGAGGGAAATTGTGACTCAACATTAAAGTGACTGGCTCATGTTGCTAGCCCAGCATACATGCCTCACTCTGCCTAATTAGCAAGCTCTCCTGCTGCCCACAGGACCACTTTAGCAACTCCCAATGCATGATACCACTTGTAAGTGATACATCAACTGGAGATATTACAATTCTAAGCTGTGGGATTCAGGCAAGCATCCTATAAATGAAAAATTGGAGAGATAACCCTCATTTCCAGTCCTGTCCTAACATCCAGATGAGTTATGCTACATTGCTGCTTATAATGAAAATGTGCTCTGGAAATGCGCTTTAGAAAAATGATCTGACTGTTAAAATGTTTATCCAATGAATGGAAAAAATGTCTTATCGTTTCCTTCCAAACCCTGAGGCTCTATAACTCTTTCTATTTAGACATCAAAGGGATTATGAGGACAATGTTTATGAATCATTTAATAACCCAGGGGACTAGTTAATAAAAAGTATAAGATAAAATCACTTTTTAAAAGATCCTCTCCTTACGTAGAGTCCATCAAGTAGCTGAACTTTAATAATAATAGCCATTGGATGAATTCTTTCCCTAGTCATGTGAACTTATCACCAGGCCATGCACAAACCATAAAAGACAAAAAAAAAAAAAAGTCAGTGGGCTGTATCAAAATTAAAACTTATTGTTCTTAGTAAAGAAACTTATGAAAGTGAAAAGGCACCCTGACTGGTTTGGCTCAGTGGATAGAGCATCGGCCTGCAGACTGAAAGGTCTCAGGTTCGATTCCCGTCAAGGGCATGTACCTTGGTTGAGGGCACATCTCCAGTAGGGGGTGTGCAGGAGGCAGCTGATCGATGTTTCTAACTCTCTCTCCCTCTCCCTTCCTCTCTGTAAAAAATCATTAAAATATATTTTAAAAAAGAAAGTGAAAAGGCAAACAAAATTAAACATGCTTTTACCATACAATCCAGTATTTCCCCAAGTGAATTTAAAACTTGTGCCCACAAGAAAACATGCATGTGGATGTTTATAGCAGCTATATTTAAAATGACAAAACCTAGAAGTAACCAAGATGTCCTTTTATAGATGAATAAATAAATAAACTATAGTACATCCAGACAATGGAATATTATTCAGTGCTCAAAAAAAAATAGCTATTAACCCACAAAAAGACATGGAGGAACCCTAAATTCCTAAATGAAAGAAGACAATCAGAAAAGCCTGTATATTGTCTGTTTCCAACTAAATGACATTCTGGAAAAGACAAAACTATGGAAACAGTAAATAATCAATGGTTACCAGGAGTTACGAGGGGAGGGATGAATAGGCAGAGCACAGATTTTTAGGACAGTGAAAATACTCTGTATGATACTATAATGATGGAGACATGTCATTGCATTTGTCCAAACCCAAAGAACATAATCACCAAGAATGAACCCTAAAGTGAACTATGGACTTGGAGTGATTACTATGTGTCCATGTAGATTCATCACTTGCAGCAAATGTGCTACTTTGGTCAGGAATGTTGATAACTGAGGAACCTATGCATGTGTAGGGGCAGGGATTTTGTGGGTAATCTGTGTGTCTTCCTTCCTTTTTACTGTGAGCTTAAAACTGTTCTCAAAAAATAAAATATTTAAAAAATGACAAGTCACAGAATGAGAGAACATATTTGAAATGCTTACTATCTTACCAGGAATTTGTATCCAGAATATGCAATCTTACAACTCTATGACAGACTACTCATTAGTCTACTAGAGAAGTGCAAATTAAAGTCACCAGATACCACTACACCCCCCACTAGAAGGGCTAAACATAAAAACATTAAGAACATCAAGTGCTGGTGAGGATGTGGAGAAAACATTTCTGCTTGGTAAGTAAAATGCAACAAATACTTTGGAAAGAATTTGACAGCTTCTTACACAGGTAAATGCACACTAATCATATGGCTCAGCAATGCTGCTCTTAGGTACTCACTAAGAATAGCAAATGCATATTTCTATACAAAGACTTGAAAACCAAGGTTCACCCCAACTTTATTCATAGTAATCAAAAATTGGCAACTACCTAAATGTCCCTTAATAGGAGAATGGATAAACCGATTGTAGTGTAACCATAAGACGAAATATTATTCAGAGGGTTTTTTTTAATCTTAAACTATTGATACATGCAAGGGTATCCATGAATTTCAAAAAACATTCCACTGAGTGAAAGAAGCCATACATAAAAGGGTACATACTATATGATTCCATTTATATGTAATTCCAGATAAAGAAAATGAATTTATAGTGACTAACAGCAATCAAGAGGCAGCCTATGTCCAGGGTTGACTGCAAAGGGGTATCAGGGAACTTTTGGGGTGATGATAACCTTCTCTGTCTTGATTGTGCTGGAGGTTATATAGAAGGATGCTTTTTTCAAGATGCATTCAGTTGTACCTTTAAGGTGAAGCTTATTTGATGTAAAGTACACCACAACAAAGTTGTTTTATGAGAAAATGTTCTTGTCTAAGTCAAGTTACGTCCTTCAAGTGGCAAAAGATGCACATCAAATTCTGAAAATCCTATTAATGTGTTTGTGTTCTAAAGGGAGGTTCAGGGTAGAGAAGTATTATGTAAAAATGTGCTTATAACATCTGGGATATGGTAGGGGATCAACAAATTTTAATTTCATTTTTTTTCTTTCCAGTTGTTCTTATGGGGAAAATATAAGTAATGTCTTCAAAGGCAGTCAGCTATAAAATACTGGAAGAATATATGCAAAGGGACAAGACAATGAATCAGTGATTAATCATCTAATAATAAGTAAAGGAATCTGGACTATATAAAAGCTCTTTCCTCTTCTGTGATTTATAAAATGATCATGATCCAGGCTTTAGAATGCCCTTGCTGTTAACCTTCCTAACTCTGGTATCTCTCTTTTTATTGCACTCATTTGGCCTTAGTATATATTTCCTATATTAGTCATTATATTTTTAAGCACACATTTTTGTTTTTTAACTTTGTCATAAATTTCTAGAAGGCAAGAACCATATCTAATACCCTTGCTTCAAGCATTCAATTAAAGTTGAATGTATTCTGGGTGGCATTTATATTCTCACTTTAAAAAATATCTTGCTTTGTCAATATTATTGCGTCAAATAGCAGATATTAACTTACTTTCATATAAAATGGAACATTTTATTTAAGAGATTTAGCCAGGTAATTTAAGGTTTTTTCTTTCTCTTAATATAGTCATAAATCTAGGATCCTGCATTTATTCACTTTCTTAGTCACTCAATAAAAATATATTGAACATCTCTCTTTGCCAAGCATTATGTTCAATGCTGGAAATACAGAGATGATTATATGCTCATGTTCTAAAAAGTATGTCAAATACAGCAACAAATTTATAATGGTGGGATAAATATATCATGAAGAGGTGTGTGTGCAAAGGGAGAAAGATAACACTATGATAATGTTCCAGATAGGGTTTAAAAGTAAAATTTTGATCCATGTATTCATTAGCTAATCTTAAATTCTGCAGTCAAATTTACTATCATTTAGATAGCTGAACGTAGATTATCCATAATTGATACTATAAATAAAGGTTGAATTATTTGAGCATTAAAATTGGGGTTATTTTTCCAGGCAAGGAAAGTAACTCTCTTTCTCTGATTACTTAGGCACCTGCAGCTTTACCTCAATCCAAGGTTTGGCTCTTATTTATAAGACAGAAACTTTGTTTGCATAAGACGGCCCAGAGTGTCAACAGTGAGCCAGGAAATTATGATTAGATTTGGAGCCAACCTCTTCCAATTTGGACTTGACTTTATTGGAAGGTCAAAGTGACTACTACATGGCAGCTATCTTCCACAGAGTGAAACATTTTTGGCAATTTTGAATGAGAAGTTGGTCAGCAGGATTTTGTCTATTTTGTATTCCTTTCATTGCAATTTGATATAAGAAGTATTCTGTGCCAATATCACTCTTTCTCTTTTGCCAAAAAAAAAAGGGAGATAACATTTAAAAACAGTTCTTTCAAGTTATTAAAGAATCATCCAATCAAAAAATTAAATGCTCATGGTGCCTTCTTGTCCAAGGACCGTCTACATGATGTTTCCTTTATGAAATTTCCCACCTCACTCCCTCCACAACGGCTCTTTGCCTAGAAAATCCTCATTACCCTCCAGATCCTAATCTAAACATCACTTTCTTGGAGATGCCTTTCTTGACTATATCCTTCCAAATACTCAGCGCTTATCCCAACAGCCTAGGAAAGTGTCCCCCTCATATGCTCTCATAGTACTTTGTCATAAAAATTACATTAGTAATTCATTAGCTATTTGTTTATTTTTGTCTTCCTTACCAGTCTGTACCCCTCCATATGGGTAGACACTGTTTCTGTCTTGTTTGTATAATAGGCACTTAATAGCTATTTGTTGAGAAAATGATAAAAATTTACAAACAGTAATGAAATTCAGGAAAATAATGCTTTCATTTTGTTAATGAGAAAGCTAGTGGAGAGAGCGTTGGGGGTTGGTTTCCCAGCCTTAGGCTAGAAGACACACTAAAAGAGAATTTTAAAAGTCCAATTCAAGATTCCTTAGGAAAGTTTTCAGACAGAAGTAAATTGTGTGGCCTTAGTGGTTGCTCAATACTGTATGGCCCCAGATTTGCAGAGCAAACTCCAGGAGGCCTTGGCTAATCAACACTTTTTGGTAAACCTATGGAAAAACTCAGATCAAACCCATGTTCCAATAAGACTTCATTTACAAAGCAGGAGATGAACTGGATTTGCTACACAGACTTAGCTGTCAACCCTTATTCTTCTCCATGGAAATGAGGCAAAAAGATGGGCAGAAAGTACTTTCAATAACATATGGGGCAAAGACCACCCAAAGATTGTCTAAGGGAAGGAAGTTAATTCACCTTACTATTTACTATTTATTAAAAGTCCCAGATTTAGTGAAGTTACTTGTTAACTTGTAAACTGTTGTCCCACAAATGCAAATAATTTTTGTCTGATGAAACAGGTAACCCCAAAGATTAAATCTTTTTTTTAACTCTACAGTCTTAACAGTTTTTGACATTGCCCATATATATCAAGATTTTTTAATGCTTTTCAAACTAGTCATTGCATTGTTCTGATGTTCTTGATTAATTAATGAATTAAAGAAAATCTCTTACACATGCCCATTTTTTATTTTCCTGAGAGTTGTGATTTTATATTTTGAAATTGTACTTTAGCGAACTTTATGCTGATACAATCAGGCCAGGTTGAAAATCATCTGACATGGTTTCTTCTTCCACACATGGCATGTAATGACCACTTGGAACCTCAGGCTCTTCATCTCTAAACTGGGGATGTGGGACCAAGATTTCAAAGTCCCTTCCATACTCACTTTAAGTATTCTAAATCAGAAAAGTTTGAATAAATTAAATTTATTATTGAAATAGAATATTACTAAACAAAAGAAAATTGAACATTCTGCCAAGAACTCAGACTTGGAATGTACTGTCTTTTTATTATAGAAACAACTAAAGGAGTCCATTCAAAATGAAAAACCATCATTTAAATAATAGTTGCCAGGAGCAATTGTTCTTTAATTGAGCCATTTGTTTTTCAGCTAGATAACTGTTGATATACACATAGAATGATACACGATTTATATCTTTTGTAGAGTTTTGTTCTTGTCAAGGCATACCATGGGTTCATTCTTTATCAGAGAGCACATACCATACTCAGAGAGTAAGTCTCCCTGCCTTGTTCAGACTGAGAGCAAAGTTGCTATACATTGGAAATGGAATTTTGACCTTGTTTGAATTTAGACAAATGAAAATTATAATTAATAAAAATTTTACAAAGAAGGGCATTGGAATGGTCTGTTAAGAGTAATAAAGAAGAGAACCAACATGGCAGCTTAGGTAAACACCTGTACTTGCTGCTTCTCACAACCACATCAAAACTACAACTAAAAGACAAAACAAATATCATCCAGAACCATGGGAAAGCTGGCTGAATGGAAGTTCTACAACTAGAAGGAAAGAAGAAAGCACATTGAGACTGGTAGGAGGTGCGGAGGTGCGGAGGTGAGCTGTTGTTTTTTTCAATCGGGAGGGAGATACAAGCTCCTGATTGCTCTGAACTCCAGTTCCGGGTGAGAGTCTGGGGACACAGACTCATATGGGGAGAAACTGGATTGTCTGGCATCGGGCTGGAATGTGAGGGCGGCTTTCTCTCAGAGGTACTCCCAGCGATCATTGTTCCTGCATGGGGGCGCGGGATGCAGAGACACAGGGACCTACCCGGTGCAGGGCTTACGGGCAGCTATTGTTGTTTGCTCCACCTTGGTGATTCCCTGAGACCCCACCCAAGCTATGTGCAGTGGCTTTTGCATATGAATGGCCTGTCCTTTCACAGCCTAAAACCTAACAAACTGCAGCTGGGTCAGAGAACTCCAAAGCTTCCAAAAGAAGGCCCAAGACTTGGCAGCAGCAGCCTGTTTTGCTTCACAGCTGGGCCTCATCTGGGCACTTCCAAACCCCAAACAAAGAGGAGGAATCTGCAGATATCTCTGTAGCTCCTACTGAGTGGCCTCAGGCAGTGGCTGACTTTGCAACTCCTTGGAGATCCAAGAGCCAGTGTACTCAGTGGTCTGTGTGAGACCATACCAGATTACAACTCTTCCCATCCATAAGTGACACACTCAAAGGGCAGACTCAGTGAGCACCAAAGTCCCACTGAAGCAAGTCCTGCCCCATAAGGGTGTCTCCAGCACAGCAGTTCTTCCATTGTAGACACAGCTGGTCCTCACAGCCAATTGGCCTGGAGGTCAATTCCTCCCAGTGATACCAACAGCAATCAAGGCTTAACTACAACAAGACTGTGCACAAAGCCCACAAAGGGGGGCACCAAGAGTGTCCACCTCAGGTAATTGGGGAGGCTGAGCCACTGGGCCCTATAGAACACCTAGCACATAAGGCCACTCTATCAACACAGGGAAGCATAAAAAATACGGAGACAAAGAAAGAGGTCATAAATGAAAGAAATGGAGGAAAGCAAACTACTGGATATAGAGTTCAAAACCACAGTTATAAGGTCACTCAAACATCTTCTAGAAACCACCAAGGAACTTAGTGAGACCTTCAAGGATCTTAGTGAGAATGTCAAAAAAATGGAAAATGACCTGTCAGAAATTAAGCATACACTGGCTGAAATAAAGAATAATATACAGAAATTCAACAGTAGACTAGAGGATCCCAAGAATCAAGTCAAAGATTTAAAATATGAGGAAGCAAAAAACACCCAACCAGAGGAGTAAAAAAGAAAAAAGAATCCAAAAATATGAAGACAGTATAAGGAGCCTCTGGAACAACTTCAAACATATCAACATCCAAATTATGGGGGTGCTAGAAGAAGAGAGAGAGCAAGATATTGAAAACCTATTTGAAGAAATAATGACAGAAAACCTCCCCTACCTGGTGAAAGAAATAGACTTACAAGTCCAGGAAGCACAGAGAACCCCAAACAAGATGAATCCAAAGAGGACTACACCAAGATGCATATAATTAAAATGCCAAAGGCAAAAGACAAAATCTTAAAAGAGAGAATCTTAAAAGCAGCAAGAGAAAAAAAAGTCAGTTACCTACAAGGGAGTAACTATATGACTGTCAGCTGTTTTCTCAACAGAAACTATGCAGGCCAGAAGGGAATGGCAAGAAATATTCAAAGTGATGAATAGCAAAAACCTACAACCAAGATTACTCTACCCAGCAAAGCTACCATTTAGAATTGAAGGTCAGATAAAGAGCTTCACAGACAAGAAAAAGCTAAAGGAGTTCATCACCACCAAACCAGTATTATATGAAATGCTGAAAGGTATCCTTTAAGAAGAGGAAGAAGAAGAAAAAGGTAAAGATAAAAATTATGAACAACAAAGTGACAACAAATACATATCTATCAATAAGTGAATCTAAAAATTAAGTCAATAAAAAATCTGATGAACAGAATAAACTGGTGAATATAATAGAAGCAGGGGCATAGAAAGGGAGTGGACTGACAATTCTCAGAGGGGAGGAGGTGGGGGTGCAGGAAGAGATTGGACAAAAATCTTACACCTATGGATGAGGATAGTTGGGGGGGTAAGGACCTGGGGTGGGGTGAGAACCAGGTGGAGGGGAGCTATGGGGGAAAAAAGAGGAACATCTGTAATAATCTGAACAATAAAGATTTATTTTTTTAAAAAAAGAGTAATAAAGAGTCCTTCATTCTGTCCAGTTGGCATGGCTCAGTGGTTGAGTGTCGACCTATGAACCTGGAGGTCATGGTTCAAGTCCCAGTCAGAGCACATGCCTGGATTATGGGCTCCATCCCCACTGTGGGGCATGCCGGAGGCAGCCAATCAATAGTTCTCTCTCACATTGATGTTTCCATCTCTCTCTTCTTCTCCCTTCCTCTCTGAAATCAATAAAAAAAATTTTAAAAAAGAGTTCTTCATTCTAATGTTTTAAAAAATTCTATATAATAAAAGGGTAACATACAAATTGTCCCCTCAACCGAGAGTTCAACTAGAGTTCAACCAGGGGGCAGAGCCGGCCCGCTAATGGCCCTGGGCCCCTTCCCCTGGCCTGCCTGGCCCAATCTGTCGGGCCAGCTGGACCTCACCCATGCATGAATTCATGCACTGGGCCTCTAGTAGTTTATAAAAGAAATGCAAGGCAAGATAATAATTAAAACAATATAGGTAAAAATATAACATCTACAATATTCATGATGCACGTTTTGAGAGTCCATCAATAATGAATTTGGTTGGTATTTGTTGTATGCCGTGATTGAAATATTTTCTCTATTAAAAAATATAGGATATTGCAATATAGACCATCTTCAATCCAGTTATGAGTTAATTCTAACCTTAAAAATGAGATTTACCGACAGGTCCAAATAGTTATCAAAGTAGGCCCAGTAAAAATTTGGCCTCAGAATCTGAATCACAGATTTATTATAAACCAACTTATTTATTTGGTTATCATGCAAATGTATTTGAATGAGAAAATTTCAAGGGTGTTGAGTTCAGAAATCTGGTTGTTTTACCTAAACCCTAACACAGTGCCCTGAGCCTGGTTTGAAATAATCCCATGAGATGCATGAATAAAAGTGAAGTTTTTTAATGGGATCAAATTAGATTTAATAACTATTTTAAGAGTAGACAATATTTTCGAAATTTTCAAGTCTGAAGTATATTACCTTTTATATTGTATAAGGCTAATTTGAACTACATAAATTTCTGATTAAAACATGTTAACTATGATACTGATTTTTTAAAATATGTTTTTACTTATTTTAGAAAACAGTAAGAGAAAGGGATAGAGAGATAAAAACATCAATGAGAGAGAAAGATCGATCAGCTGCCTCTTGCACATCCCCAACTAGGGATCGAGTCCACAACCTGGGCAGGTGCCCTGACCAGGAATTGAACTAGTGACTTCTTGAATCATGGGTTGACGCTCAACCACTGAACCACAAGATACTTTATATCTTGTGCTTATAAATTCTTATGTGTAAAAGGAATGTTTATGTATATTTAAAAAATAATTTTATTGGTTGCAGTTTTCATATAAGTCCATCGCATTAAATTGTTTATCCTTTTTCATTTTTAGCCAGTTTTTAAGAGAATTTGGTAAAACTTCTAACTATGATTGTGGATGTGTCAATTTCCCTTTGTTTTATATATGTTAATACTATTTTGGATTCTGTTATTAGGTACTTACAATTTCAGGATGGATATATCTTCTGGTGAATTGTATACTTAATCATTATTTAACAACCCTTTTTATTTTTTTAAATATATATATTTTTTTATTGATTTCAGAGAGAAAGGGAGAGGGAGAGAGAGAAAGAAACATCAATGATGAGAGAGAATCATTGATCGGCTGCCTCCTGCACTACTGGGTATTGAGCTCACAACCCAGGCATGTGCCCTTGACCGGAATCAAACCTGAGACCCTTCAGTCCACAGGCTGACACTCTATCCACTGAGCCAAACTGGCCAGGGCTAACAACCCTTTTAAATCTTAACTGTGCGTTCTGCTTTAAAATGTATTTGCCCACCAAAGGACTTGTATGCATGTATATTAGTATAACTAATGGACACAGACATTGGGGCGGTGGGGGCTTGCCCAGGGTGGGAATGGTTTGGGGGGTGGTTAATTGGGGAAAAGGGAGACATATGTAAAACTTAAGACAACAAAAATAAATAAATAAATAAATAAATAAATAAATAAATAAATAGAAATAAGAAACTTATAGACAAAAAAATGTATTTGCCTACTATGATTATTGATACTCCAACTTTCATTTGGTAATTATCTACCTGTTAGATATACATGTATTACACTTATTTCTCAGCTAATGATATTCATTTATTACTAAAATTCAGTGTATTGCAATAGAGAAACCAAGACCTAAATAGAATAAGTTATATTTCCATGGACACAGAGATGAACATGACAGAGCTGCAGACAGATATAAATACTAGCAACACAAAATCTCATGAACTTGAATTGTACTTCCCAATCTGACCCTCTCCACTGCGTTGTTCATCCTCAGCGAGGACCTTTGCTTTTTCCTGGTCCTGCACAGGGATAAACTGTAGTCTCGGTTTGCCAATCTGCCTGTGGCTACCGCTCTGGAGGAGTCCATCTTCTACAAAGTCAGGAACTTGGCCGGATCTAGGTCTGTCAGGGAATTATTTCCCACAAGCATGCCTTTTTTCAATTCCACTGCCTTTCATTCTTTGATTTTAGTTTAGTTTCTTCTTTTGGACTAGAGGGCTAGTGCATGAGTTCGTGCACATTGAAAGGAAGTTAATTAGAAGAAATATTTTAGAGGTCGGGGAGGGACCCCAGGAGGGCTCCAGGGCGTGTCCGGCCTGTCTCGCACAGTCCCGATTGGCCAGACCCCAGCAGCAAGCTAACCTACCAGTCGGAGCATCTGCCCCCTGGTGGTCAGAGCGCATCATAGCACTGGTCGAGCAGTTGACAAAACGGTCTACCAATAGGTCAGACACTTAGCAAATTAGGCTTTTATATATTCTGTCTGATAGGAGCTTTAAGTATATCTAGCTGATAATCCCGGATTAATGTTTTCCTTTGAAATGATTAAGAGAACACATTGTTGAGCAATTTTGCCATTCTACATAGCTGTATTGTCAAGAACAGTAGGGGGGAAATACTTAAAAGTCACCGCATAGCACTTTTCCCCTTACAAATAAATTTTTAAATACAGAGAACATACATGGTTGCTGTGTGCAAGTATATATCTTATGGCTATATGCTGATGAGATGACAAAACTCTGAAAGTGTGTAGATGGGACTTATTCCAAATATCAATGAACTACCTTCTTCATCAATGAACTTGCTTCTTCAACTTGAGCTTGAATCCTGTGCTGTGCACTATAAAGGCCCATGTTCATCTCACTGAACATCTCAAGAAGTTGTGTTTGACAGGCCAAGCCCAGTAAGCACAGTCCTGCCAGGGGATATGTGCCTAACCTCTTCAGAGATGACCATCTCAGTCCAGCATTCCTTGTGAGAAACAGCACCTTAATTAAACCTCATCAACCACCATGTTGGTGGTTTCTGAGCAGATGATCAAAAAGTCAACCACGACTGCATAGAACAAAGCTCCTAATTGAGAGTTGGTCTTTAGAAGACTCAGGAACAATACTCTCCCTCAAATATGTGGTATTTGACCGAAAGTATTTATGAAAAGGGGCGCAGGAGTCATAAAATAGGTCAATAGTTGTTTCTTTGACTCATATATTTAAGGTAGTGTATTCATAAGTTGCAACATTTTATAAGTCATTATGGTCATGGACACTCAAGATATTATCATGGACATTCAACTTATTTTTTTTTTTCAAAACTCTATAAAGCTCATTATTCTTAAGACTCTGTAAGGTTTTATCAAAGGAATAAAATGCTCAAGATTTCAAGGCTTAGGAATGACATAGAGTGGATTTAAATTGCAGCAGATTAGCACAAAGTTGCTCTCTTTCCATCACAGCACACTGCCACTCACTACTTAGCTGCCTCTTATGCTCAGATCCCTCATGTGTCACCTTTTCACACACAAAGAGCCACCAAGTCATTCTTTACCATTGCACTCTCTTCTAATTTTTAAGTTAGTACCTATTGAATACATTCTGTTTTGTTTAATTTGTAATAAATTAAATAATAATTTTAAATGAATTCTAATAATAGGGTGTTTGGTTTATAATAGTTGCTTGTTGCCTATTTCCCTTTGCACAATGAGGAAGACCATGACTGGTGGGAAGTACCTTGTTTATTGTCTAACACTGTATGTATACCTGGCATACAGTGAAGAATCCAGTAATATCTATTAAACAGAAATAATGCAAAAATATTAAATGCTCTGTCCATAAAATTTACACTGATTCCAAGGTACAAACTATAGTGACTACATTATATTTGGGGGACTAGCTCATCTGCAACTTAAATATCTATTGAATCATGATTAATATTTATTGATGGTTTCCTTAGAGTTTTTAACTTCGTCCCTCTTATATAAAAGGCATAAGTGAAAAGGAATGAGAGTATAGTAGTGGTGGCTGTGTCCACATCACTCATAGTTGTGTGTCCCTCATAGGAGGGACAATGAAAACAACGTTTTGGATAAACCTGCTTATAAATAATGCATAGCACATGTTTCATATTGTTAATTGGCCTTTTATACTCAGAGGCTCAATCTCACATATTTAAAAGCTTTCTGCTTCGCCCACAAACTTATTTCTTTACAAGTAAAATCAATTTCTGAAAATTGCTTTCGAGAAAACCTTTTCCCTCAAACTATATGAATAACAGTTAACCTCTTTTGCACACTTAGAAAAACAACAACACAAAAGTAACCTACTCCTCCTGGTTCACACAACTATAACTGAGGTAGACATGACAATCCACCGATAAAAGTTCTTTCCTTTCCGTTTAAGTTCTTCATTGAGCAAGAGAAAATCATAATTAGATTTCAAAGAAATTCTCAAGTTACATATAATTCCCACTTATTGTGTCTTGCATATGTGACCAACGGGTTCTTAAAAACTGATGTTAGCGTGGTAATCATCTTTCAGGACAAATAAAAAAGGACTATTTGTTATTTCTTTACTTTTTAAAAAAATCTTTAACAAAACACTAAGTGGTTTCCTGAGAAGTGAACCCCCAGCTGACTTACCACATTTTCTGGAGCTTCGACTGGGAGACATTGTTTTTTACGTAAAGCATAGGTCCTCCGAAAACCAAAATAAAAGCACACTGAAATGCCAGAACTAGTGTGGCCGAGGCAGTTCTTTAATTTACATTAGCTCCTTCCCGCTGCTTTAAGAATGTAAAAGCTAGTCTTTCCTATCTCTTCCTAAGATGTCTTACCAAGCACCCTATTCATGTGAAATATGCCCTTTAGAGAAAACACACTGCTAAGGGTGAAATCGGTGTAACCAGATTGGCTGATCTGCTTAATCTCTTTTAAATAAAAATGTGTATGTTCAAAGAAATATCTATCTTGTTCTTATCCATTAAATCTAGGGAATAAGAATATCCACCAGATCTCCTGGGCAGGGGGACCTTTCAAGGATAAAGGGATTATCTTCAGGGATAAAAATCACCAGATAATCACTACTTTCACACTTTAACAGATCAGTTTTAGCTTTTGCATTTTATTCTTCAGCTTAAGCCCCACTTGTTTGCCAGCAATCCAGACTTCTGTGCATGGTTCCTCCTGTCTTCAGTCAATTAGGTCTAGCCAGTGGACTTAATTTTAGGAATTAAATTTAGGAAGAAAGTTCAGATTCTGAGAAGAATACCGGATTCTGAATAAGATCTATGTTCTCAAAACTTTCCTCCCATCATCATTTCATTCAGTGAATCTTCAACTCGACATATAATGAAGTTATTTTTAAATGATTTATGATGAGACCCATATAACGAGTATGACATAAAACTGAAGTCTGAGGCTGCAAATCAGATGTTGGGCAAATATTTCCAAAACTAAGTATTAATTTGAAGAAATGAGTCATCTTTCTAGACTTGGAATATAGAGAGAAAAAATGAAAGATGGAGGGAGAATCTTTATTAACACAGTTTATGGAGTTGTAGCACATTGTTATACCAACTATAAATAAATGTAAAAGGTTACTTTTGCTTCACCATCTGATTTCCCTAACTTCCTCTGTTTTGAAGGGTTATCTTCAAAACAGATTTTTCCAGGCTTGAGATACATTCTACAGCAGTCTTCACATGCTTTATTTATATACGTATATTCATTTGCTTTTAAAGATGCTGCAAATGAATTGTTGTAATCATTTGTAATTTTTGTTACATATTTTTAAATATAAGTAGCATATTTATACAGTAAATATTCAATGAGAATGTTTAAAATATTTTAAAAACATAAAATAAATCAATTCTCCCTCCCTCATCTCCTCTGCCCCTCTTTTCTCTACAAAGGAGTTTTAGAACTTCAGTTATATTTTTAAAAGTTTAATACTTAAACAATTTGAAATCTTATTTAGGGTCATGCATTATATCACATATAATGTAGTTAAACTATATAATATTTGAACCATTAAAATTATTTTGAAGGTGATTTAAAAATACTTTTCATTAAAGTCACATTCTCAATATTGATGCCTTGCTTTGAGTCTTAGTTTGATATTTTCTTTCCTGAGATAAAGTAATGGCACTGTTTATCTTAAACGTTCCTATGAATTGACCACTAATATGACTCAACATTTTATTCATTTTTAAATATGTTTACCTATTACACTTGATCTCATAGGTTGATCTAAATATTTTTACCTATTACCAAATCTGATCTAATTTTTAAGGTAATAATCTAACCTAAAAAAAAAAATGTGGTCTTAAAAGGTTTTAAAGTTTTCAAAGACCTTTTGATACAATGAAGTTGCATCTTCAACTAATTAGTAAAATGCTTAGAAAATGTTCAATTTTCTCTGCAGTCTTCTTCATTTGGGTTTTCTAATCGCAAACTACTCCCTTATCTCACATAGGTAGATTAATTGCTGAACAGGAAAGGGAAACTTGAATTATTATTTTTTTTCAAATGTTTCTGTGTGTAACCTTCTAATTGTAGTATGGAGTATAGTTCGGCCAAGCGAAAGCAAGCTAGATTTTTCTTCAATGGTTTTACACCGCGAGGTACAGAACGGCTTCACCGCTTTCTGGCAGCCCACATGGATGATAACAGTATCTGGGATGCAGACATAACGCAGAAGCAGACATACACTGCCCCACGGCAGTGATTAGAGAGGACAATCTTGGAGCTTTGGAAACAGAAAGCAGACAGCAAACAACCAGGCAGTCTGCAACCCTGAGCAAAACCTCTTTCCCATCAAAACTCTGCTGCCAACCCAGCTTCGCCTCTCCCAGACCCACAGGCTGGCAGAGGCAACCGCAGCCACTCCAAAGTGGAGCTTCGGGCCCATCCTTAGTGGTTTCTGTCACCCTCTTGGTGCTTTTCCTTCATGAATGAAATATGCAAATGGCAGCTCACATTGGCTCTTTCAGTGAGGAAGAAGAAGGTCAGGAGACAGAACTGACACAGCCAGCACGTTAGAGATTTGGGACCGATGTACTTACACCTCCAAATGCCTCCAGATTTCAGCCTCTGGAAATATCTAGCCCATCTCTTTATGGCACTGTTGCTTCCATCAGCTGTGAAAATTAACATAGGATAATATAGTAACCCAACAAGTGCTGGACAGCATACAGAGCATCAGATTAAGTGCACACTCAAGGCACACGCCGGTGTACAAAATCTGAATGGTAAATAGCAAGTAAATACCTTCCAATCGACCGGAAGGGGGAAGGATGCTGAGCGGCTACAGCTGCTGCCTGCTCTCTTGTGTAACAGCAAAGGCGGCTCAATCCCGCTGACAGGCTGTGTGAAGCGTGGCTGCGGATGGGCGCCGGGGCGGTCCTAGTGCCTGCCCCTGGTTAGCAGCCAAGGTAGCTCAGAAGAGCCTCTTACTTCTTGTGATACTTCTGGGGGCTGTCACCAAGGGTTTCAGGAACGTCGGCTTGTTAAGCATCAGCGCAGTGGGTCTGAGCTGGGGAAAAGTGAGTAAGAAACAGGGTCCAGACACTGATGTTCCAGACTCTGATATTGAAACCAGAACGGAGGACGGATGCTCTTGTCTGTTAACTAAATGGTGCCCTTGAGGATGTTAAAGCCTTTTAGGAAGAAAGCTAATTTGCACTTTATTGACGGCTATCCACACATTTTGTCCCCACCCCACATTTAAAATGCACAGGGAAAAAGAATGAAGGACTAAGGAATTTTTTAAAGTTTGATTTATATTTCCTTATATTTGCAAAATGTTTATTAAAGGCCTAAAAACTCCAAGTTTCGCATATTCTGTCCATAAATCTCAAAATAAATGCAAAAATAAACAAAATAGAGGCCTCCAGAAGCTTATTTTCTTGGAGGCAAAATGCGCCAGACTCCATATACTAGTATATCAACGCCTCCCTTCATCCTTCTCCTTTATTTGCCCCACTTTTTCCTCTATAGCACCTTTTCCCCATATAACATCCAGATTTCCTAATTCAGTTATGGAATAACTCCCCCACCACACTATAGTCTGTATGAGGGAGTCTGCTCTATTTACTTTGAGAGAGTAATAGTTTGATAAAGAGTTTGATAGCCTAGAGGATTGCTCAGCACATATTAAGCCCTCAGCAAATATTTGTGGGAAGAATGAACTGGACACTAAGCTAAGAAATAACACCAAAGAAAACAAGTTCAAAAGTTGATCTCTTCACTAATTAAATTCAATTAGCAGAGATCTCTGAGCAGCTGTTTTATTTAAAAGACTGTGTTAAGTACACATTTGCCTTTAAGGAGCTTGTAATTTAAATATAGAGAAAAGATACTAATATATGTGTGTAATCAAACAGTTATGTATACTATAATCTTTGCTATAAGAGAGTGAACACTAAAAGTCAGAAGGTGCTATATTTGCTATGTTTTGACATCATGGGTGTGGTGTTGAGCCAGGAGATAGGGCTTGAGAATTCCATACTGATTGCTTCTCCTACCCCAACCTGAGTATATAAAGTTTGGTTGGCAATAAGCAGTTTGGTTCAGAAGGGACCAGAATCTAGAACATTAACTCCAGTAAGATTTGTTAGCTGAGTAAATACAGATACTAACACAGGTAAAGAGAGGGAGGGCAGGTAGGTAGATGCTGAAGGCTCTGGATCAAAGCCTCCAATAGTGAGGAGACAGCATGGGGGTCCAGCACCCACCAACAGGTCGTAAGATTCTCTCCATGGAACACTCAAGGCAGGGTTTTACAGGAAAAGTGCATCCTTACGAGCCACAGAGGGGAGAAACCTGTGAAGCAAATGGAGAAGGAAGACAGAGGAGACGGAGAGAGCCTCCAGACCACAGTGCAGAACTGACCCAGGTGTAGGAGGTAGGAAAGTAAGGGAAGCAGGATGGAAAACGGGAAGGTCTGAGACTAGAGTGCAGTGCAGGCATGTGCCTACCTGAATCCCCTGCCATACCTGGTCACTAGGTAGGCATAGCCTGTGGGAAGTGTGGCCTGGCCCAGATGCAGTGATAGAGCTCAGAGCACAGCAGTCGGCGGTGTTTGTGAATGGCTGTTATAGCAGAAGTTATGACAAGTAATTCCCATGGCTGCCCCCACACCAAAATGAGACACTTTAAATATGCACAGTTAATTGTATGTCAACTATGCCTCAATATATATCTACACTAATAAAAGAGAAACATGGTAATTGGCGTACGACTGCTACCCTTCCCATTGGCTAATCAGGGCAATATGCAAATTAACTGTCAGCCAAGATGGTGGCCGGCAGCCAGGCAGCTTGAAACTAACATGAGGCTTTCTTGCTTCAGTGACGGAGGACTCCAACGTTCCCTGCCGGCCGCTGCAGGCCTCTGAGCCTGCAGTTTCAAACATTGTAACAAATATAGACTAAACAAAACCCCAGAAACCAGCTTTCAGCCAGCTGGAATCTCAGAGCTGGAGTTGATACAGAGTTTCGATTATAGAACCAAAACAAAGAAGATACCTGCTTTCAGGAGCGGAGGCCTAAAAGCTGGAGCCTCAGAGCTAAAGCTGGCTCAGAATAAAAAAGAAAAAAGAAAAAAAGGAGCAGTTGGGAGCTTCAGTCCCAGCCTGAAAACAGCCCTCAGCCCCTCACCCAGACTGGCCAGGCACCCCAGTGGGGACCCCCACCCTGAAGGGTGTGTGACCAGCTGCAAACAGCCATCATCCCCTCATCCAGGCTGGCCAGGCACCCCAGTGGGGACCCTCACCCTGATCCAGGACACCCTTCAGGGCAAACCAGCCAGCCCCCACCCATGCACCAGGCCTCTATTCTATATAGTAAAAGGGTAATATGCCTCCCAGCACTGGGATCAGCGGAGCCACGAGGCCTCCCAGCACCGGGATCAGCATGACAGGGGGCAGCGCCCAAATCCCCTGATTGCCCTGCAGCTCTGTGTGTGACAGGGGGCAGGGCCACAACCTCCCTATCGGCCCTGCTCTGTTCATGACAGGGGAAGGCGCCCCAACCCCCTGATCGGCCCTGCTCTGTGGGTGATAGAGGGCGGCGCCCCAACCCCCTGATCCACCCTACTCTGTGTGTGACAGGGCGCAGTGTGCCAACTCCCCTATCAGCCCTACTCTGTGAGTGAGAGGGGGTGAGCTCCTCAACCCCCTGATCGGCCCTGCTCTGTGCGTGACAGGGGCGAGCTCCCCAACCCCCTGATGGGCCCTGCTCTGTGAGTGACAAGCGGGGGGGAGCTCCCCAACCCCCTGATCGGCCCTGCTCTGTGCATGACAGGGGGTGGCGCCACAACCTCCCCATCGACTCTGCCTTGAGTGTGACAGGGGGCGGTGCCCCAACCCCTCAATCAGCCCTACCCTGAGCATGACTGAGGGTGGCATCGCAACCTCCCAATCCGCCCTGCTCTGTGCATGACAGGGGGCGGTGCCCCAACTCCCCAATTGGCCCTGCTCTGAGCCCGACCAGGGGCTGCACCTAGGGATTGGGCCTGCCCTCTGCCACCCGGGAGCAGGCCTAAGCCAGCAGGTCGTTATCTCCCAAGGGGTCCCAGACTGCGAGAGGGCACAGGCCGGGCTGAGGGACCCCCCCCTCCCCCCCCTAGTGCACAAAGTTTTGTGCACCGGGCCTCTAGTTTATATATAAAAGAGTAAGCGACCATTACGACTAGATGACGTGGATGACCAGCCGATAGCTATGATGTGCACTGATCACCAGGGGGCAGACACTCAATGCAGGAGCTGCCCCCTGGTGGTCAGTGTGCTCCCACAGCCAACCTCCCTCGGTCCCTCCCCCGAGCCAGCTGGCCCCAATCCGCCCTGATCATCGGCCAAGCTGAGGGACCCCTCCCGTGCACAAATTCGTGCACTGGGCCTCCAGTAAAATTATAAAAACAAGAAAGTCACAATGGCAGATAAAGCAGAGATTAAACATAACAAGAGAGTGCTGTGGACAACCTTATGCCAATAGATTTGGAAACTTGGAAATGTACTTTACCGAATCTTATTCAAAAGAAACAGAAAGTCTGATTAATACCAGCATTATAAAAGAAATTAAATACTTTACAACCTAGTAATCCTGTTCAAGGAGTAATACCCAAGAGACACACACAAAAATGCTCAGAGCAGTAATGTTTGAATAATAAAAACTTGAAACATTTAAATAGACATAAAGGAGACTAGATAAATCAGTTGTGCTCTATTTACACAAAGAATATACAGCAGTAAAAATGTATAACCTTAAGCTGTACACAACCAAATTTTGGAAACATAAAACATAATATTTACTAAAAAAGTAAATCCCAGAAGACTAAACATAATACAGTGTTCATTGAGATAACAAAAAATAGCAGAATTAAACAATATGTTATTCAAGCATACATGCAAATGTGATAGAATTATGTATTTTAAAAAGTGAGGAATTCATAATCAGGCTAGTAATCCCTTCTGAGATGGGAGGTGGAGGGTGAAGCATGACAGACAATCTGTCAGGAATGATAATTCTTGGGTTTACGAACATTGATTCTATTATGGGCATCTACCTAGGCCAGATACCAGTCCTATTTATCATAACTCACATCTTCTCACCTTGTTAAGAAGATGGTCTTTGCAAACTTGACCTTACTTCTCTTAGCCAATGCTGATTAGTCATGCTACACTGCAGATTTTCCAACAGGCATAGCTCTCAGAGAGGCCTTTCGGGTTACTCACCATGAATTCAGAATTCATGTATCAATGGAATTTTCCGATTGTGACCGAAGACCTGGTAGATTTTCAGTTTGCAAACATGATTTAGTATCCCATTTCAAATTTTTATCTCATCTCACTTCACAATTTTAATTGCATATAAAAAGTGGCATTTTCCCTGGTGACAAAAAATAATACGTGGTTATGATAGAAAAATGTGAAACTACAGATAAGCACAAAGTAGATAATAAAGTTCATTATGATGCTAGCACTCAAAGATACATCCTGCTGAAAGATTGGTGTACAGACACATATACAAACATATTTCACAAAATTAGAAATACTGTAGATATTTTAAAGCCTGTCATTTTCCATGTTATTAATTATTTTTGTTAATAGTGCCATATTGTCTCTAATAATTACATAATATTCAGATATAGGGATTGTCAAAATATGTCCTGAGGCCACAGCCAGCCAGCCACCTATTTTTTTAAAACAAGTTGTATTGGAACACAGCCCTGCTCATTGGTTTACATATTGTCTAGAGCTATTTCAGCCTCACTGAGTAGTTGTGACATAGACTGTAACATGAAACTATTTTGACCTTTGGCAGAAAAAGTGCCAATCCTTGCTAAAAGACACAATTTAATGGCTATATAATATTCCATTTCATGAATGTATCATAAATTAATTTATCATTAGTGTGCATGTTAGCTATTTTCATTTTTTTCCTGTTTTAACCACCTTGAATCACAAATCTTTTCGGCCATTCTAAACAGAAATTTGATGTATCAAAGTAAATATCCTATATAAGGCTTTTCAAACATGTGGCCAGGTTTCCTCTGGAAGATGTCAACAGTTGACATCACTACACTCTTCACAGTAAAACTTGTGGATGGAATAGCTCCCCCATGGCATGCACACTCTTACCACCGACTTCTGATCATTTGCTCTTGGTGGGTTTTAATGATCCCTTAGTCACGATACTAATGACTTGTTTTGGTCTATCTTCCTTGACTTCTCTCAGGCCTTTGACATACTGACCCCCCTATTTCCGTGCCTCTGAGGCCCTCCAGTCTCCCGCTTTATCTCTGCTCACTCTGTCCTCTTAGCTATTCTTCTTCCTCCAGTATCTTCCTAGTGGAAATTTCCCAAGAACAGGCGTTGACTCTTGCCTAAGTCTCTTTTTTCTTAGCATTTATGTTTGATCTCTTTTCTCACACCCAGCTTCACACTATCCTGCCACTGGCGTCTGCCTGGCATATTTTACCTGTATCCTATGATGCTGAAATAGCCTCCCCCCTGGTCTACTTATAGTTTTACATTTTCCTCAATTTTTATATACCCAAACAGATTGCTTTCTTTTAAAAGTTGTAATTAATTTCTGCTCATGAACCTGCAATGGACTCACATTGCTTACAGAATAAAGTTAAAATTCCCTTCATTGTTATTTAATACTCTTCAAATTGGGCCCCCAATTTGTCTTTTAGGCTTTAATTTCTTTAATTAGATTGTTTGCAAAACTGGTAGCTTTAAAATATTGAGCTATTCCCTATTCTTCAAGTATACATTTTTAAATCCTTATAGATTTTGGGGAGCTCCATATGTATAATATGTTCTTTTATCATTTTCCTTAATGCCCTCTGCCCAGCCCATTAAATCATACCCATTCTTCAAGGCCTAGATTTCATTTAGAGTCTTTTACAAAGTTTTTGTTTTCATAGCATCAGCCAGAAAATGTAGCTGCCTCCTATGAACTCTCCATAGTAATTATATGGTTATCTGTACCTGTCATTTGATGCTTTATACACAATAATTCTGAAAGTCTTTCTGTGCTATTTGTTTTACATTAAAATATTGCATGCTTTGTGTGCCTTCTTTTTCTTTGCATCCTGGCTGTGCTGCCCACAAAATAGAGAGATTATTATTGAATACATGACTGAATGAATGAACTGCTCATTAACCCAACAGAAGAAAGAGAGGCTTGAGGTAGTTCAATACTTTGTAATTCATCTAGAATTTGGCATAAAAGACAGAGAATTACAGATTCGGGCCTTCTAATGGTATTATATAACTTACCATACCAATGTTACTTGCTCACCTAAAAAGAAGTATTATTAGGCACAATATCTGTTCCTCATGGTACATCAAGATAAAATACTAATACACCAAGTCAACCAGGTTTGAATCTGTTTCTTTCTAATTAGATTTCATGAGGGTAGTCACTGCCGATCCAATCCACTGAATAGGCGGTTGTGGTGTGGTACTTAATGTACTTCAAAGCAGATGGAGAAGAAGTCCTTAAGTTTGAGGACACTTCCCAGATTTGGAAGCAATAAAGACTTTTCATTGTTCTGGTTCATTACATTAGACACAGATTAGAAGGTGGGTTTTGTTTTATCCTCATTCTATAGTCTCAAAGATTTGTTTACCCACAAAAATCCATATAATAGAGGGACAAAAACAATATAGTATTCATTATTAATGTTATCTATAGAATATAAGTATATTAGATGACAAGGAAGCGTTTGTTATTGTAGGAAGTCAAAAAATTCCCTGACGCCAGAACCGGTTTGGCTCAGTGGATAGAGAGTCGGCCTGCGGACTGAGGGGTCCCAGGTTCGATTCCGGTCAAGGGCATGTGCCTGGGTTGCGGGCACATCCCCAGTGGGAGGTGTGCAGGAGGCAGCTGATCGATGTTTCTCTCTCATCGATGTTTCTAGCTCTCTATCTCTCTCCGTTCCTCTATGTAAAAGATCAATAAAATATATTTTTAAAAAAATTCCCTGGCATAGTATATTTGCATGTTTGTGTATGTTTTGTGTATTTGCTGAACACTAACTTTATCTAGATTGTTTTGTAAGGTATAGAGGAAAAAGGACTTACATCGAAGGCAATTTTTGTCTAGGGTCCTTCATTGCCCAGTTATAAAACCTTGGGTACAATATTTCACTTCTCTGGGCTTCTGTTCCTTACAGTGAAGGGAAGGGGTGCAACTAGGTGATATCTAAGACCCTTTCTGAACATCTGCAAATAGAGAGCAACATCTCAAATAGACATGCCGCTGAGAAGCCTGTGTTGTGTTATGCAACAGCCACCATAGGTTTTGTGTTAGGAGACCTCCAAGGACATCTCCCTCCTTAGCCAAAACTGAACTCACAATAAGGGGCTTACACAGAGCATGAGTTCTGAGAAAGACCTAGATCAGCAGCCTGGGAATTAAATTTTTGTAGAAGCCACTAAGCTGAAATGGAGTTCTTTAATATGGAAAAAAAAAAAGCTATTTTCTATTTAAAAGTAGCTAGGAGTTCTGGTCTTCTACAGTGAAGTAGATAAATTGCCCTGGACAAGCGCTCTCTGTCAACAACAGTCACATGTTTTGCATGAGATTTTACTTAATTTTTTTTTTGTACATTTATCTTTACAATAGTGCAATCTCCTCAACTTTTCTGAGAATTATGATTAAATCACCTCCTCTTTAGTAGATATCAGGCGCACACTTTTAAAAATTACCTGTTCTTCCTATATTGCTTTAACTTATTTTCCTTATATTTCCAAAAATCCTAACTGTGCTACAAGGGTCAGCTTTCCCCCATACTTCCTTGGTCAAAAATTTTACTGATTAAATTATAATTATGGCATGCTAGATCTTAAAAAGATCATAGAAATAATTTGGTTCAATCTCTTCATTTCCAGTCATTAAAATTGAAGACCATGGAGATTTAATAGTTTAAGGTCACTGTACTATCCTGGATTTCCTAGGAAACAAAGCCTGAAGCAAGGCTTAAATACTAATGCTCCATTGGGAGGGAAAGCCCAGCTGCTGAGAGTCAGAGAAAGAGGAAGTGAGGTGGGGAAGGATGGAAAGCAAATACACAACGATGCGTTATTATGCTGCCCACTGATCCCCAAGATCCAAAAGACAAAGCTGGTGACTCTGCAGATACATGTGCTCAGGCTTTCAGACAGCTCCAGACACCCACACCAGGCTTCCCAATGGTCTGTCCGAGAGAGAAGGAAGAGAGAATGTACCTTCTGGATTGCTCTTGTTCTCCCTAATGCTCTTCAAAGTTCACCCATAGGGAGTTCACTCCCTCACACTTCCAGGTTGTGTTACCTGGCCACTTTGGCATCTTCTGGGAAAGTCAAATCCCACGCCCTGTAGCAGGTTGCCTAGAAGTGTTGGTAGAAGCCTGAGGCTCTGGATGAGGTGTTAGTAAGCCTTGTAGGGCAAAAACCCAAATGGACTTGGTTGCTGCTGTAACTGTCAAAGCAGAACAAGTAGCTGGGTATTTTGGAGCCAGGAAAGGCCAAGAGAAAACTGAAGATGGGTCCAATATTGTTACATCGCTTCAGAATAACACAATCAAGATCACAAACCAATGTCTTTACACTAAATGGAATGCTCAGATAATAGCCCAGTTTCTCAACCTACCTTCAAAATTCTCTGTAATCTAAATTGACGTATTTAGTCAGCGTTTTGCCAACTAAACAGCTTTCTGAGAATTAACATCATCTGCCACTGAACAACTCAACCATTGGGACTGAGAACCCAGAACGCTTGTGTTGACATGACTGTTCATTCCAGGAAATTCTCACCAAGGTAGATAAGAATGCAAACTAATTAAAAAGTCAGTGTTCGCTTTACAAAATTCTTGCAAACCCATTTGTTCAATAAAAAGTTTTCTCATTTGGGCAAACAGCTTGCTTTTCAAACAATAGTTTATTATTTTCAAGATCCTCCCTCAATCTTAAACTGTTATTTCACAAATTTTACCAAATTCCAATCATCCACCTTGAAGGGCCTGCTTTAAATTCTTGAGCCAAAGTATCTACCTTTTGAAATAAATATTTGATTGTCTTAGAGACCCCCCCAAAAATAAGCCCACCAGGAGATAGGCAATTAATTTATTCCATTGACAAATGACCAAATGATTCACACAAATAAGTGAAATCATAGTCTGAATCCCCAAAATAAAGTCAGAAAAGACCCCACACAGAATGGATAAGACCAATCATTTATTCAATTCTAAAAATTCAAAATATCACAATGTAATAAAATTAAAATATATCTATTTAGAATTACATGAATATCACCCAATTTCATTGTGCATAGTGCCCAGTTCATTGTATAAACTCATATACTTTTCACTACATTCCTCTCTGTTTGTAAAATAGTGTGAAATCTTCCCTCAGAGGTGGATTGAATTAAATACTAGCCAGTCAGTCCAATGTAAGCTTTAGGTTAGGAATTCTCTTAACACATCTGTGAGTTCAGAAGATACATAAGTAAGCCTATGACCTTTTGTAACCAGTGAGATGAAAACATTAAATAGATTGATATTTATAATAGCAACAATGCCATATAAAATGCCAACATAATCCCAGTTAGAAATTAGCAAAAACTACATGAAGGAAAATGTAGATTTTTACTAAAGGACATAAAAGAAGACTTGATTAATAGAGGGAGAGAGAGACTAAGTTCCTTGTTTTAAGAATTTAATATTGTAGGGTCAAGGAGTCTCACTAAATTCATCTATAAATGCAATGCCAATAAATGTCCCCCAAATTTTTTTCTAAGAATTAACAAACTGAAAAAAAAAGAATTAACAAACTGTTTAGAAAAGAATAATTAATTTTCTCTTGTTCTATTAGCTTTAAAACCATATCATAAAACTAGATTACGTTGGAAATTTGTGGCATTGGTGCAGAAACCTACACATTTCATAATAGAACAATTGAGCATAAAACAAAGGCACTTATATATGAAAATGTAATTTATGATAAAGGTGGAATTCAAAATCAGTAGGAAAATGACAAACTATCTAACAAATAGTATTGGCATAATTGGCCATTCATTTGGGAAAAATATGTCAGATACATCATTTCATACACAAAAATAAATACAAATGAAGTAAGTAATGAAAAACAAATTAAAAACAAATTATAATGGGATATTTTATAATATAAAGAGTTTTTCTAAGCAAAACACTAACCAAGAGGTCATAAAAGTGACACATAAAATTTTTAAAAATATATAAAAATTTAAATATAAACTATGTATAGATTTACATCTATAATTAATAGAGAACAAAATCAAATTAAATAAAATAAAAACAAGTCACTTGTAGAAAAAAGGTCACATTAGGTGGTCAGTAAATTTCCAAAAGAAGATACACAAGTAAGATAAATGAAAAGATGCTCAACCTCATTACAAATCTGGGACATTCTAAGTGAAATGACATTGTCCATGACATTGTCAAAAATTTTAAAAAAATGATCCCATACATAAATGACAAGAAGGTAGGTAAAGTCAATTGCTGTCATATTTTATTTGTGGCATTACACATTGCTAAATGTTTAAAAAGAGAAATATGATGTTATTGAACAAGAAACAATACATAAAATATAATTCAATTATACAATTTTGAAATATTATTTGTATGTATACATGTGTATAAATGCCATGGTTAGGGATGGAAGGATGTCCATGATTCATGTGATCACTTCTAAAAACTGAGAATAAAATTGGGGGAGGAAATGTAAAAGTAAAATGATGCTTTTATTTCTCTATTTTGTGAATCATTTACTAAAATTTTTTAGTCAGATTTTACTTATCTAACTTTTTACTAACATAATATATGTTTTACATACACACACACACACACACACACACACCACACCACCACACCACACCCACACACCCTCAGGCACTTAGGAGCATAGAAGGAAGCACACCTATGTGTAGATAGCTTAATGAGATTATAAAAACCTCTCCCTCAAAAGGTAACCATTATCCAGACATCTGACAACTAATATTATTTGTACCTATTTTGTTATTTTATACAAAAGAAATTGTGTGCTTGGTAATTGTTTTATATCTGGCTTCTTTGCTCAACATTATGATTTTGAATCATGTTTATGAAGATTTTTCATTCTCAATGCTGTTGAACATTCCAGAATGTATTTATTCAATCCACTGTTGTTGGTCATTTGGGTAAAGATCCAAGTTAGGGCTAATATGAGCAGTGCCGCACTGAGCATTCTTCTGCGTGCCTTTAGGAGAATGAACATATGTACATGTTTGTGCTGGGTAGACACCCAGTTATTCTTGAGAAGATGTTGCAAAACATTTTTCAATAGTGATTTTACCAACTTCCACACACATCTCTGGCATACAAGAGTTCAGTTTACTCTATAATCTTGCCAACATTTGATATTATTAGTCTTTTTCACTTAATCATTCTAGTATTTACTTAGTGGTATATAGTTATGGTTTAACTTGCACTTTTAAAAAGTAATAAAGTTGAGGAGAAACCAAGATGGCGGCATAGGTTAACATCAGAGATTGCTGCCTCGAACAACCAATTCAAATTACACCTAAAAGATGGAACGGACATCATCCAGAACCACAGGAAGGCTGGCTGAGTGGAAATTCTACAACTAGGAGGAAAGAGAATATCATACCCAGACTCAGAGGAGGCGCAGTGCTGAAGTGAAATACTCAGGTGCAGGGTGCGGAGTTCGCGCAGAGCGGGCTGGCGGCGGAGGGCGTGGTTGTTGTTTTCAATCAGGAGGGAGCTTCAGACTCTGAGCTCCAGAGCCGGGCGAGTCTCTAGGGACCCAGACTCAAACGGGAGAAGCAGGACTGTCTGGCTTCGGTTGGAACTCGAAGGCAGCTTTCTCTCCGAGGTTTGCAGCAGTTGCTGGGACTCGGTGAGGCAGAGCACCTAGGGACGGAACTGAGAGCAGCCATAACTGCTCCCTCCACCCGCCCTGTAGATCCCCTGGGACCCGCCCTGCCCAAGCCCTGCACAGAGGCATTGCCGGATAGCCTCAGGCAAAGGCTAGATTAGCACCACCCTAGAGATCCAGCACAGAAGTTCTCCCACTGCAGAAACAGCTGATTCTCATAGCCAGTTGGCCTGGAGGTCAAATCCCCGCCAGTATTACCTACAACAACCAAGGCTTAACTACAACAAGACTGCGCACAAAGACCACAAGGGGGTGCACCAAGAAAGCATAAAAAATGCGGAGACAAAGAAACATGACAGAAATGGAGGATACAGAGCTCAAAACCACACTTTTAAGGTCTTTCAATAAGTTTCTAGAAACTGCCAATAAACTTAATGAGACCTACAAGAAATCTAATGAGACCCTCGATGTTGTGATAAAGAACCAACTAGAAATTAAGCATACACTGACTGAAATAAAGAATATTATACAGACACCCAACAGCAGACCAGAGGAGTGCAAGAATCAAGTCAAAGATTTGAAATGCGAAGAAGCAAAAAACACCCAACTGGAAAAGCAAAATGAAAAAAGAATCCGAAAATACGAAGATAGTGTAAGGAGCCTCTGGGACAGCTTCAAGCGTACCAACATCAGAGTTATAGGGGTGCCAGAAGATGAGAGAGAGCAAGATATTGAAAACCTATTTGAAGAAATAATGACAGAAAACTTCCCCCACCTGGTGAAAGAAATAGACTTACAGGTCCAGGAAGTGCGGAGAACCCCAAACAAAAGGAATCCAAAGAGGACCACACCAAGACACATCATAATTAAAATGCCAAGAGCAAAAGACAAAGAGAATCTTAAGAGCAGCAAGAGAAAGAAACTCAGTTACCTACAAGGGAATACCCATACGACTGTCAGGGGATTTCTCAACAGAAACTTTGCAGGCCAGAAGGGAATGGCAAGAAATATTCAAAGTGATGAATACCAAGAACCTACAACCAAGATTACTTTATCCAGCAAAGCCATCATTCAGAATTGAAGGTCAGATAAAGAGCTTCACAGATAAGGGAAAGCTAAAGGAGTTCATCACCACCAAACCAGGATTATATGAAATGCTGAAAGGTATCCTTTAAGAAGAGGAAGAAGAAGAAAAAGGTAAAGATACAAATTATGAACAACAAACATGCATCTATCAACAAGTGAATCTAAGAATCAAGTGAATAAATAATCTGGTGATCATAATAGAATCAGGGACATAGAAAGGGAATGGACTGACTATTCTTGGGGGGGAAAGGGGTGTGGGAGATGCGGGAAGAGACTGGACAAAAATCGTGCACCTATGGAAGAGGACAGTGGGTGGGGAGTGAGGGCGGAGGGTGGGGCGGGAACTGGGAGGAGGGGAGTTATGGGGGGAAAAAAGAGTAACTAATGTAATAATCTGAACAATAAAGATTTAATTAAAAAAAAACAAAAAACAAAAAACAAAAAAAACTTCAACTATCAAAAAAAAAAAAAAGTAATAAAGTTGAGTACCTTTCCATAGATTTATTGTTATTTAAATACTCTTTTGTGAAGTGTCTGTTCAAGTCATTTGCCCATTTCTATTGGGTTTATTTTTTATTTCATATATATATATATATATATATATATATATATATATATTCACACACATACATGTATACATGCTAAGTATCTGTTCTCATTCTGTGGGTTGCTTTTTAACTTTTTTTTTTTAAATTAAATCTTTATTGTTCAGATTATTACATTTGTTCCTCTTTTTTCCCGCCCATAACTCCCCTCCTCCCAGTTCCCGCCCCACCCTCCGCCCTCACTCCCCACCCACTGTCCTCTTCCATAGGTGCACGATTTTTGTCCAGTCTCTTCCCGCATCTCCCACACCCCTTTCCCCCCCAAGAATAGTCAGTCCATTCCCTTTCTATGTCCCTGATTCTATTATAATCACCAGTTCATTCTGTTCATCAGATTATTTATTCACTTGATTCTTAGATTCACTTGTTGATAGGTGCATATTTGTTGTTGATAATTTGTATCTTTACCTTTTTCTTCCTCTTCCTCTTCTTAAAGGATACCTTTCAGCATTTCATATAATCCTGGTTTGGTGGTGATGAACTCCTTTAGCTTTCCCTTATCTGTGAAGCTCTTTATCTGACCTTCAATTCTGAATGATGGCTTTGCTGGATAAAGTAATCTTGGTTGTAGGTTCTTGGTATTCATCACTTTGAATATTTCTTGCCATTCCCTTCTGGCCTGCAAAGTTTCTGTTGAGAAATCAGCTGACAGTCGTATGGGTAGTCCCTTGTAGGTAACTGACTTTCTTTCTCTTGCTGCTTTTAATATTCTCTCTTTGTCTTTTGCTCTTGGCATTTTAATTATGATGTGTCTTGGTGTGGTCCTCTTTGGATTCCTTTTGTTTGGGGTTCTCCGCGCTTCTTGGACCTGTAAGTCCATTTCTTTCACCAGGTGGGGGAAGTTTTCTGTCATTATTTCTTCAAATAGGTTTTCAATATCTTGCTCTCTCTCATCTTCTGGCACCCCTATAATTCTGATGTTGGTACGCTTGAAGCTGTCCCAGAGGCTCCTTACACTATCCTCGCATTTTTGGATTCTTTTTTCATTTTGCTTTTCCCGTTGGGTGTTTTTTGCTTCCTCGCATTTCAAATCATTGACTTGATTCTTGCGCTCCTCTGGTCTGCTGTCGGGAGTCTGTATAATATTCGTTATTTCAGTCCGTGTATGCTTAATTTCTAGTTGGTTCCCCAATATAACATCGAGGGTCTCATTAGTTTTCTTGTAGATCTCATTAAGTTTATCGGCGGCTTCTAAACAGTTCTTGAGAGACCTTAAAAGTGTGGTTCTGACCTCTATATCTTCCATTGACAATTTTGTCCTGTTTCTTTGTCTCCGCATTTTGTTATGCTTCCTTGGTGCACCCCCTAGTGGTCTTTGTTCGCAGTCTTATAGTTAAACCTTGATTGTTGTCTGCTTTTTAACTTTTTAAATATATCTCTTGAAGTGTATTTTGTTAATCCTCACCAGAGAGCATGTTTGTTATTGATGAGAGAGAGAGAGAGAGAGAGAGAGAGAGAGAGAGAGAGAGAGAGATCAATGTGAGTGAGAAACACTGATCAGTTGCCCTCCATACTCGCCCTGATCAGGGATCGAACCTGCAACCTAGGTATGTGTTCTGACCAGGAATCTAACTGTCACTTTTTGGTGCATGGGATGATGCTCCAACCAAATGAGCCACCCAACTAGGGCTAAAGAGTATTTTTTTTTATTTTAATATAATCCAATTTATCATTTTTTATGTATCGTTAATCCTTTTGGTATCCTAATTTAAAAATTTACTATTCCTAGGTGGCAAAGATATTATGTGCTATTTTAGCTTACTTACCTGGTCTTTTAAAAGGAATCTGTATAGCCCTGACCTGTTTGGCTCAGTGGATAGAGCGTCGGCCTATGGACTGAAAGGTTCCCAGGTTCGATTCTGGTCAAGGGCATGTACCTTGGTTGCGGGCACATCCCCAATAGGGGGTGTGCAGGAGGCAGCTGATCAATGTTTCTCTCTCATTGATGTTTCTAACTCTCTATCCCTCTCCCCTCCTCTTAGTAAAAAATCAATAAAATATATTTTTTTTAAAGAAAGGAATCTATATAAAAGCCTAAGTGACTGACCGACTGACCCACCAGTAGCTATGACACACAATGACCACCGGGGGAAGATGCTCAATGCAGGAGCTGCTGAGTGACGGCAACTTTGCAGAGTTCCCCCTTGCATTCCGGGACCCCTCAGGGGATGTCAGACTGCTGGTTTTGGCTCCGATCCCTGCAGGCCAGGCCAAGGGAACCCACCTGCCGGAGGACCCCACTCACTCCACAGATGCCTTTCAAGCCCTGGCGCCGTCCCAGGTGTGGCCAGCTGGGGAGGGACAGCGGAGGTTGGCTCCAGGGCCTGTCTGGCATGCCTCACCCAGTCCCGCCCCACTGGCCACCTTCTAATTAATTTCCTTTCAATGTGCACAAATCCATGAACCAGGCCTCTAGTACATTTATAAAAGACTAGGGGCCCTGTGCATGAATTTGTGCACCTTGAAAGGAACTGTGGGCTGCGAGGCTATGGCGGGCACAGGGTGAGTCTTGGCCCATCCTCCATGACCTCACCCAGCCCCTCCTGCCACAGCCCCCTGTTCCCTGTCTCCCATGCTGTGACAACACCGGCCCCGCTCACACCCACTGATGGCACAGTGCGATTGGGGGCAGCGCCAGCAGCAGGTGTGAGTGGGGCTGGCGCCGTCAGCGGGTGCAAACAGTGGCTGCTGCCCTATCACCCCTCAGGAGCAGGGAGAGGTGGAGAAGTCCTCAGGGGCAATCAGGGCTGGCAGCTGCCGCTCACACCCGCTGATGGTGCCGAGTGATCAGGATCGGTGCCAGGCACTGGCAGCAGGTGTGAGTGGTGGCTCTGGCGCTGGCTGTGGATGCAAGGGGGGTTGGCATTGGCAGTGGGTGGGAGCGGCAGCTCCAGCGCCGGCAGCGGGTGTCAGTGCTGGGCAGGACCACGGCATGGGGGAGCAAAGAATTTTAAGTAACCACCAGAGGCTCGCCCCAATGACAACAACCAGCGCCCTGCTTTGGTCTGGTGCCCCGACTCACCTGCTCCACCATCCGGCCGTGGCCAACGCCCACCATGTTCCGCACACGCCCCCTGGTGGTCAGCACACATCATAGCAACAGATTGTTCAGTTGTTCGGTTGTTCTGATTGTTCTGCAGTTTGGCCTATTTGCATATTAGCCTTTTATTGTATAGGATTAACAAAATCTTTTTTACCCTGATAACACCTAAAAATTAGAGCACTAACCATCAATAGAATTTTACAGTGAAAGTCAGTACTTTCCTTGGCATGATCTTGCTAGGAGGAAATATATCATTTCCATTTAGCGTTATAAAATTTAATACCACTTCAATATTAATAAATGAAATGCATTGCCACTTGACTATAAAACTGATGATTATAGTGCATAGGCATATGTAGAAAGTATAGGTGAATTCATTGAAAGACAATAGCTTAGGTATCTTCAGACTATTATTCATTATCCTGACAACTTTGGAAACAGACTCGCCACCATGACTATCAAAAAGGACTTAAAAGATACTACATGCCTTCAGTGTTAAATTGAAAATGGTTATTGGAGTTAGCCAGCATAAATGAGAAAGCTATTTCTCTATCTTATTTTAAGCACTCTTTCTTTTATGTCTTCTTATAAATTTCCTCTTTCTCATTTTCTTGGATTAGCAAGAAGAGTCTGATTGAAGATGGACTTTACTGAAAGAAATCAAATTTTTCTCTTTAGTCTACTTCTTTTCTTCTTAATTCTTAGTGATATTTTTGTTTAGAGTTCCACAGATTTATAGAGCTCAGAGAGATTTTAAAGTCTTATCCTATCCATCTTCCAAAAACATTCCAGCAATCTGAGAACCAATCCTGATTGTGACAATTTGCCAAGCCTTAAGCTTTAGGGAACATAATCATCTGGCTCTGTTTTTCATTTTGACTAAGTAAAATATGAAGACTATAAACAATACTGAAAAATCACTGAAATAAACTGGAAAAGTTGTTTTATTCAATGTCAGGTTTTTTTTTTCCTAATTTCTTTTACTACTGAAAATTCTTCAGTGATTGTAAAGTGTTACAAGATTAAATATATTCAGTGTCTTAATGAAGAAAATGCGTTCCATTATTCTCCCAAGACTTTGGCAAGAAATGATATTGATTTGCTTAATTTCCCATGTATACTATTTTGTGTACATATCATCCTTTTTAAAAAATTCCGCTTGTCACCATTTGAATCTGAAACTTGCCCCTGGTGTATCTGTCAGTGAGATAGCTCCCAACTGCACTTTATCTCCTTAGTCTCCTATATCTCCAATGTACCCTGATATTTTCAAGTTTATCTTCTTACTTTACCCAATTTTTTATGTTGTTTCACTTTGTGCATTAAACTTCAGTGGCTTCCCGTAATTAAGGGGGTAAATCTCAAAGTGTCTCAACCAAGCATCATAGGTCTTCTAAAAACTGTTCTGAACTACCTCCCCAACCAATACTCATACATTCTCTATGGCTACTTCTGATCTTCAATAATCACATACGTATGTATCTCAATTTTGCAACTATAATCAAATAATGTTCTCTACTCCTGGAAAGTTCTCCTTTTTCCTTGACTATCTGCCTCTTTCAAAGCTGCCGTCAGGTCCTCAGCCTTGTCATTTTACTAATCACCCTTTCCCAGGGATAAAACTTCTATGGAACATATTGATTTTGTCATACATTTGAAGACTACTCAACACTGCCTGTCTTTCCATCCATCCTTCCATCCATTTATTTAATGAATATGTTTTTCAAAACCTACTATTACTAAACATGAATCCCAGGCAGTAGATAAGCAAAGTCTCTGCTCTCATTAAGTTTACTTCTATTCTGGAGAGACAGAAAATTAATAAATAAATTTTTTAGGTGAGAATGAGCACTATGAAAAATAGAGCAAAGACACAAGTCAAAGTGACAGTGCAGGTATGTGATCGATTTTACAAATGATGATCAGGGAAGACTTCTTCACGGAAGCAATATTTGAGAAATAAGTATGTGCTAGACAAAGTAGCTCTGATGTGCAATAAAAAGTGTCTGCATATTTCCACTGAGGGGGAATATCATATGCAAATCTCCAGCAAGAGAGTCTGTTGTCTAGGAATTGTGCAGAATTATTCTCTAAAATATTTATCCAAAAGATTTCTAAAGGGGAGACTTGTCCCTTTTTCTCCAAATAAAGTAATATATCTAGTAGAATTTCACCTGAGTGGAGGTCACAGCCCTGGGATGTTACAACACTGGATCATAGGGCCTCCTGGATTGCTATGAAGGCAATCTGATCTATATTGATCTCCTTTGGGCAAATAGGAAACTCTTGGTCTCCCTCTAAATCTCATTTGTGGGAAATCTATGTCACTTATGGAGCTCATGATGATCCAAATACATGAAGTTTCCTACTTTCATATAAAGGCCAGATAACAATAAGGGGAAAGCTGAAACATAACATGGCCATTGCTCTTAAAGGAGAATAAGGGAAGGGAGACACTTTGAAGATCACCCGTCTCCTGTTGTCTGAAATTTCCTTCTCATTGTGATGAAGAGACCCAAGGAGCTCTCTGGCTAGAGGATGAAAGAATCTCTAATTTCGGCAGATACTAAATTCCCAATAAATTAATATATAACTTTTGAATGAATAAATGAGATATTCTATCATCCTCATCGTAATTAAATCTTGGAAAGGAATTAATATACACAATGATGGTCAACCCAATATATATTCAGGAAATATGAGTTATAGAGCTAATTAATGTCAGGGTTTAAATCTAGTGTCTTAGTGTGTGTTTGTTCTAAATTCAGTATTTTTAATTTGGCTAGAGTAAAATGCACTAACATGGGCAGTATTTATTTTTATATTTAAAATCAGTCTTTTGCTTTTATAGTATAAAATGTTTTTCCATTAGCAGGTCTATAGTACAAGCAGATCTACAATAACTTCATTTAACCTTCAAAAGTAATTCTCTCTATGATACTTTATACAATGAGATTACTTTCTATTGACTGAAGATGTTTGAAAACTAAAAGTTTCTGAAATTACATCATTAGAAGTCACTACAATGAGATTCTGAACAATTTGAGAGATATTTTCTTTATATCTCCCATATTTCTTCTTGTTTCTTTCATTTCCATATTGAGTCACCAGGCTTGCTCACATCCCGAATTAATTTCTTTTCATCTTCCTTCTATGTTGAAGCTATCTGTGTAATTGTCAGTACGTCACTACTCCATCTTCGTTTCGCAGATGACTACACTGAGGATGAATGACTTGACTTGGGACTAAGTTGTTAGCCTGGGTATACTTTGAGCTCTCAGCTGGAAAAGCTCTGGCCGATGTAAGGTGTAATTACAATTTACAGCCCCTGATTCTGCAGCATGTTGCTTAGCTTCTAACTCACCCTCCATGTACACTGATCTACACTTCCCCTTTTGGGCTATTTCTCCTTACAAAAGCTATTATTTGGATACACCTCACTGTTACTCTTGTCTTCTCCATATATGAAAAGGAATAATTTTTATGGCAAATTTATTTTCTAAAAGGTGAAAAAAATCCATGGAGGAAAGTGTCAGATCATCTTTAAGATTCGTTGTTTTTAAAATGACGTGTCTGCCGCATCTTTAGTATTTGTGCAGTGCTACAAAATGTTCCTCATAAAATGATGGGTGTGTAGGTTTGAGCTCATTATGAGTAAAGCTTTAAATTAAATTATTATAAGTGGTTTTAGAATACACCAATAATGCCTTGACCATCTGTCTTCTCGATTGCATTTCTCAGTAGCTGACTCATAAAAAGAAATTCCTCTCAAAGTCAGCAAATGTATAAATAACAGTTGATAATGTTTTTATTCCTAAAAATGTTAAATACTAAAATATGTTATGGTCTTTTCTGTTTTCCCTTACTGATTCATATCATCAATAAGAGAATTTTATGTAATGTATTTTGTGTCATTAAGAAGACTGAAATCTAAATGGGAAAATAAGATTTAAAGGAATGATATAAAAGTGTATGCCACTATATTATCAAGTGACTCATATAATGATTCATAGCCTGGAAGGTGTGAAGTACTCAAGATTAGAAACAGACTCCGTGTGGCCAGGCTAACCTAGGAAGGCTTCAGAGAGTAGGAAAATGAAAAATGTAATGTGGATGAAATATTAAATGAGGAATGGCAGAAAGTAATCGCAATAGCAGAAAGCAGATTTTTACATAGTTGAGCAACACAGAAATAAATCTAGAAGGGTAAAGAGATGAGCTATGTGAATTGAAGATTTTGTACCAGGATGATGTGAGTTGAGGTCAATGGATGAAGTTTAACTACCAGGCAGATTAAAAAATTTGAATTTAACCTGCAAAAGTGAACATTATTTTTTCATGAGCATTTTAAGTGGCATCTAATACTAACGGGAAATGTTTTCTATTCATTTAGTGAGCTGTAGACATGGAGGGTTTCTATGGTAGGTTGAGAATAAAATACAGATTTGGGCATTTTATAAGCAGAAATACTACCAAATAATTTTAAAAATGAGAATGAATTTAATTCTGTCTTATACCTTTATTAAATTGAATATACTATATCTATATTCATTAGTTGGATAGTAATATTACTTGGGGTAAAGTTTTCTGAGGTTATATGTCTCCAGATATTTTCTATATGAAGGTGTTTGACCCCCCAAACTTTCTTGCTGTATGATTTTTAATCCTCACCCAAGAAATGTGTTTTTATTGATTGAGAGAGATAGATAGATAGAGAGAGAGAGAGAGAGAAGAGAGATCAGTTGCCTCCCGTACATGCACCAACTGGGGATGACACTGCAACCAATTAAGCCACCCATCCAGGTCTTGCTGCATGATTTTGTAGAGTCACTTAAGCATGCAAATTTCTAAGAGTCAGCTTCTTTCTTTAATGAGGAGTAATACTCCATAAGTCTAATAACAGAATTTCTTAACTTGAAGTTCATGGATTAAATTCAGCAGTCCTAAATTCTCCTGAATATTGTAAGCAAAATATATATGTACGTATTTTCATTTTTTATTTAGGGAATACAAAGCTTTCACCAGTTCCTTAAAGGGATCCATGATGTAAAACAGAGTTGAGAAACATAAAACTAAAGAATCATCATCAAGATCAATGAAAAAAATATTGTTATTAACATACGTAAATAGTCCATAGTACACCTGACAAATGCGTGTGTGCTTCTCTTTCTCCTTTCTCATCTATTCAGACCTCACCTATATGAGCTCTATTCCTCCAATTATATTACGACTCTCTTACTGGCAAAGTCTACCTTATAGTTCCTTGTATGGCTTCCATTGCAACGAATTACAATAGAAGACTGCTACAGATTAAATATCTGTGCCTCCCAAAATTTCCAATATTAACACCTAATCTCCAATGTGATGGTGTTTGGAGTTGGGGCCTTTGGGAAGTGATTAAGTCATGAGGCTGGAGCACTCGTGAAAGGGTTTCATGCCCTTGTAAAAGAGACCCCAGACAGCTCCCTCACCTTTCTGACCTGTGACAATATAGGGAAAAGACAGGCGTCTAGGAACCAGGAAGCGGGTCCTGACTAGGCACCACGTCTGTCGGCATCTTGATCTTGGACTTCTACTTTTTAAAAGCCTATTTTTAAGTAAGTAGTGTATTCACATGGAACAAAATCCAAAAGGTACACTTCATTTTATCATTGAAATTTGTTAAGAGAGTAGAATTTAAATATTTTCAACAACAACAGCAAAAAGATAAACATGTGCAGTGATGTGTAAATTAACTAGATCTTGGACTTCTTAGCCTCCAGAACCATGAAAAATGTCTGCTATTTATAAGTAATCCCGTTTATGGTATTTGTAATAGCAGCCTGAATGGGCTAAGACAGAACCTAATAAGTATTTTCTGAATTGATTGCCAAAACAGTTGCTGTGGATATATGAGTGTGTGTATGTATATGTGTGTGAAGAATTATTTTCAATATCGAATGGTTCTTTTCCTTTCCATGTTTTTTCTTGCAGTTTTTTATACATGGAATAAAAGGTTCATTTAAAATTGGAACCAAAATCCATCACCAACTCCTTTTGTCTTCCTCTTTATAATCCTATGTAATAAAAGCCCAATATGCAAACCGACCGAACGGAGGGAGGAAAGACCAGAGGAACGGCTGGATGCTATGATGCACACTGACCACCAGGGGGCAGAAGCTCAACTCAGGAGCTTCCCCCGGCCTGCAGGCCCCAGGCCAGCCAAGGAGGGTGCCAGCAGCCCCCCCTCCCAATTGCCCCACAGGTCGCCCTGCAGAGGGAGGCAACTGCCAGTGGCTGTGGGGGACAGGACTGGCAAGTGGGCGGCACCAGGCTGGCCAAGGCAGGTGCCAGTGGGGGCTCCCCCGATCGCCCTGCCGGTACCTCCACAGATTGGCCCTGATCGCCAGCCAGGCCTAGGGACCCTACCTGTGCACGAATTTTGTGTACCGGGCCTCTAGTATTTTAATAATACTTGTATTCTGAGAGTGAGAAGGACATCTTTACACAAATAATCCCATAGCCTACTTTTTCCTCAAAACTATAAAACTTTCTGGAAATGTGGAGAGAAAAGTTTTGGCAGCTACATCTCCTTACAATAATATCTATGGTTGTATTCCCCTTTAAAACTCCAGGCATCTTCCCATCAGGTTATTTCCCTCAGAAATGCTGTTGTGGAAATTCCCTGCCACTCGGCTGTTGCTGGCTGCTCCCTTCCCTGCTTAGACTCCTCCAGGGACACATCCCTCTTGGTTGCTATGAAGTCACCCTGGGAGGCAGTGTCACTGTGCATGAGCTTTCCTTCATATAGATGACCTCTTTAAACGTGT
The DNA here is from genome assembly GCF_963259705.1 of Myotis daubentonii. Taxonomy (NCBI): domain Eukaryota; kingdom Metazoa; phylum Chordata; class Mammalia; order Chiroptera; family Vespertilionidae; genus Myotis; species Myotis daubentonii. The sequence goes on along the minus strand of NC_081847.1, from coordinate 40,099,878 downwards.
TTTTATTCAGCCATAATTTGAATCTAATTCTTTCCAACATTCTCAACTGTGGCTCTACTCTTGGATTTTGACAAACTATTATAGTACACAGGACCTGAGATTTCTACTCTTTGTTTGTATAGGGTTTCTTTTCTAGGAATTCCAAAAACACAGTAAGAAACCAAGATAATCCAATTAGAAAATGAACAAAAGACATAACAGACATTTCATCAAAGAGGCTGTATAGGTGGTAAATAAGCATATGAAAATATGTTCAACCATCATTAGCGATGAAGGAAATGCAATTAAAAATACAATGAAATATTACTATATACCTATCAGAAGAGCTAAAATAAAATAAACATGATAATAGCAAATGCCGACAAGGAGGCAGAGAAACTAGGTCACTAGTATATTGTTGGTGAGAAATTAAAATGGTATGGTCACTTTTGAAAACAGTTTAGAAAGCTGCATAGAAGCTGCACATAGCACATGACCAAGTAACTGCACTCATGAGCATTAATCCCAGAGAAATGAAAACGTATGCTTATACAGAAACCTGGATGTGAGTTCCGTGTTAGCTTTTGTTGTCATAGTGAAATACTAGAATCGGATCAGATGTTCCTCAACAGGTGAGAAGGTAACCAACTATGGCACTCGGATAGCCTGGAAAGCTACTCAGCAGTAAAAAGACACCAACTATTGCTCTACTGGAAAACTTGCACGAATCTCCAAGGAATCATGCTGAGTGAAAATGCCAATCCCCAAAGGTTATGTACTGCATGATTCTACCAATATTTATATAACAGTTGAGAAGTGGAAAAAAAAAATGTAGAGATGGAGGATACATGAATGATTGCCAAGGTTTGATAACCCTGGGTGAGGGGGGAGCTGGGAAGGGGCTGCAAAGAGGCGGGTATAATTATTAAAGGGCAACAGGAGGGGTCCTGTGGTTTAGAAACTGCTCAGTATCTCAATGATAAGTGGTGGGAACACAAACTTACATGTTACGAAACTGTACAGAGCTGAACACACGCACACACACATACACAGATGAGTACACACAAAACTGAGGAAATCTGAATACGATTAGTGGATTGTGTCAGTGTGATATTATGGTATAGTTTCACAAAAGGGTCCATTGGAGAAATCTGGGCAAAGTGTCTACTGACCTCTCTGTTTTATTTCTTATAACTACTTGTGAATCTATAATTGTCCCAATAACAATGTCAATTTTAAAATGTTTAATTAAAATATCTACACTTACAGAAAAGACGTCTTATGGCAATTATTATTTGCTTGATTCAATAAAAAAAAAAGATTTTTAACCTCATAAGTGGATCATTACAGTAATTCTTTAACTAAACTTTAAAAAATATATGTGACGTGTAAAGTTTTTTCCTATAGTAAACTCACAAGGAGATGCACCCATTGTTTAAAGTGAGCTAAGCATCTTCTTCCTTTACTGTCATTAGAGAGCAGGTAAGTCACACTCTAATAGTTTCTCTGCAAATATTCTATTTACAAAATGGACCCAGGATGATTGCTTTAGTGCTAGTGAAATCTCTACATTCCATCCTGAAATGCTAAAGAGAGTTGAAGGAACTCTTGCGCATCATGTGATTTTCCCCAGGGGCAGGTCGCCAGCACTGCAGAAATACCCCAATGCCCCAGTCCAGGGGCCCAGCACTGAGGCCACAGTAGAATGCTTGAATGGTAACGGACAGGAAGCATGAGCTCTGCGGGCCCCCAGAACCTTTCCAAATTGTCATCTCTACTGTCAGTGGACTCCTTTCATGATGTCCTGTGTCCTTCCGGAGTGCCTTTTCCTCTGCTATTTGGGGATTAGAACAGTTGAGTATGACACAATATATTTTTTCTTGGGTCAAATGTCTTTCACCTGGATACCCGCTTCCGAAATTACAAATGTGATCATTTTGCAAAAATTTGTTCAATGTTCATAACTGACTCTCTTTGTAAGTAAAGTACCCTTCTTTATTGTTTTTAAGATGAGATCAGAAGTGAAGATGGTAATGTAGGTATATTGTCAGATAGTATAGAAAACTTATTGTGGAAGAGTTTTGGTATATTTCTAGGGCACTTTGGGCCTCCACGCACCTGCCCAAAATAAAAGGTGCAAATCTTCATATCATTGCTTCTCTGAACCCACAGACATCTGTGGCTAAACACCCAAAACCATGACTGAACTGAAGCACCACAGAGACATCTACTGGTGGGTTTCTTTTCTTCTGCTCTGGGTTTTTTTAGAGCTTATTTTCTTGCCATAAGAAAATGTAACTAACCAGCATCATTCAGCATTGCATAGAAGCACTGAATACACGCTACGCAGACAATTATATTGCCCAATCACCTGGGACAACTCATCGGAAATCTGGAGGGACTGATGTGCTCACAGATCAATCTCCTCACGACACACACTCCACTGGTTTTTATAGGGATTCTGACAACCAAGATGGCAAAGAGCCAACCCTGTTAAATCCAGCCTGTGAGGCAGGGGGTGGGCTCAAACAGGGCAATGCACAAATATGACCCAATTGGAAAAATGCATACATGGCATTATAGTCTTTACACAGCTTATTTCCTACTAGAGGCCTGATGCATGAAATTCATGCATGGGTTGGGTCCCTAGGCCTGGCCAGTGATCAGGGCCAATCTGTGGGGTGACAGGCAGGGTGATGGGGTGGGGTGGGGGGGGCACTGGCACCCGCCTTGGCTGCCTGGGGCTTGCAGGCTGGGGGCAGCTCCTGCGTTGAGCATCTGCCCCCTGGTGGTCAGTGCATGCCATAGCAACCGGTTGTTTCACTGGTCCTTTGGTCGATTTGCATATTAGGCTTTTATTATATAGGATAGCTCAGTAATAGGCAATAATTCAGAAAATAGATAATGATGGGGAATACTTGTTTGGGACATATTCTTAAGACTCACATCTGCAGCTGAGAAACTAAGGTTTATTTTTAAGAGGGAAGACCAGTGGCAAGTGTTCAATTCCATGAGGCTCCCCCTGGAAGGGGCTGACCCCTTGGACAGAAAGGGATGGTGGCTTTCAGGTCCCTGCTTCATGATACATTTGCGTTTTATAAACCCACTTTTACTTGGCTAGAATGTTTCAACCGTTGTTCTGTATTTTCATGCTTTGTGGACATCTTTCGAGACCTGGCTGTTTTAAGTTTCACTAGAGAGAATATTTTACCTCAAATACAATTGTGGAGAACAATGATGGTGCAAGCTGAGCTGTGTGATAGCTGATTGAATTTTGATTCAATTATAGAATGAATTTGGAACGTATGAGGTTGTTCATGGATATTAGGTACAATTGAGCTAGACATTTGACATGAAGTTATGATTTATTCCTGTGACTGTCCTCTCTGGCTTGCCTACACAAGGACAAAACATAACTTTATGCTAGAACCGAAGACAAAAATGTGAACTGTTGAGCAAATTTCATATACAATATATTTCCATTGATATAGAAGAGAATGATATTGATATTGACTTGCAAAAGAGAAATAAAGAGATAAAGAAAAAAGGCACCACCTTTCCTTTGTTTCGTTAAAAATCTATTTCAGAATTTATCATATGCTATAAACATTAGCTATGAGGTAGGATTCCTATTGTTTTCACTACTTATGAAAGCAGCATAGCTCGCTGTAAAAATGCAAACCCCTTATTATCCCATCATTTCCCACAGTAAACCAAAACGGCCAAGTTTGCTATATATTCTTTTGGTGTTTATATATATATACAAACATGCACATCTACACACAAGCAAAAACATGAAAACACACCATAGCATTCTTTTGTTGCCTTTTTTCTAAACTAATTATGTGTAGGATATATTTTTTTGTAATACAGATATAACTACTTCATCCCTTTAAGATGCATTCTCTATTCACCCATACATTAGCTCTCCTCTAATTTCCTCTTTGAGAGGATAGGGCTCTTTGACCCACAGCATAATCAGAGGGTTTGGTTGTCCTGTTGAAGGTCTTCTCCATATCTTCTAGCTTTGACACAGGCCTCCCTATCTTATTATCTGTTGCCACCTACAAATGTTTCTTTACATTCAGCAAGTAGGAGGACAATCCTCCCTTCTTGGTACAATGCCATGATTCATTCTCTCCCTTGTCTTAGAGAGTCATTCAACAAGTATAGAGTGCTGACTATATTTCAATCATTGCATAGGCATGAGTCATCAAAATAGACATGAGCACTGCCCTCTTGAAGTTTATAATGGTGTACATATTTCTTTTTAAAAAATATATTGTTGACAATATTACAGACATCCCCCTTTCCCCCCTTGGCTGCCCTTCCTGCCCCCCCCCCCCCCAACCACCACCAACAGCCCCATCTCCTCCTCAGGCCTTTACCACACTGTTGGTTATGTCCATGGTGTACATATTTCTTGATTAAAAGAATGTATGAAGAAATCAGGAAAGTGGAGCTTAAAGGAAATAAGGCGCTTGCTCGGAATAACTCAGCTAGTAAATGGCAAGCTGTCATATCATCACACTCCACTGATTTAAATACCTTTGTTTAAAGTATCTATTCACCACCACCACCCCCTTTGTTTTGTTTTGTTTTGTTTTGTTTTGTTTTGTTTTGTTTTGTTTTGTTAATCCTCACCTTTGTAAGTAAAGTACCCTTCTTTATTGTTTTTAAGATGAGATCAGAAGTGAAGATGTTAATGTAGGTATATTTTCAGATAGTATAGAAAACTTATTGTTGAAGAGTTTTGGTATATTTCTAGGGCACTTTGGGCCTCCACGCACCTGCAAATGTACCAAAAAATATATTGTTGACAATATTACAGACATCCCCCAGTTCCCCCCTTGGCTGCCCTTCCTGCCCCCCCCCCACCTCCACCACCAACAGCACCCAGCCCCATCTCCTCCCCAGGCCGATGTTTCTCTCTCATCGATTTTTCTAATTCTCTATCCCTCTCCCTTACTCTCTGTAAAAAAAAAAAAATCAATAAATATATTTTTTAAAAAAGAATATAAAAAGAACTTCCTGGAGATCTAATGTACAGAATGGTGATGCTAGTTAATAATACTAAACCGTATACTCAGAATTTGCTAAGTGTTCCACATACATAATAGTTAACTATGGGAAATTATGGATTTATTAATTAGCCTGATTGTGATCATCATTTCACAACAAATATGTACATCAAATTATCCCATTACACACCTTAAATACATACAACTTTCATTTGTCAATTGTACTTCAATAAAGCTGGGGAGAAAAAGGAACTCCCTATGTCTGAAAAGAAAATCAGTAAATGCTCAAAGAAAAAAAAGGAAGTGTAGGAATAAATAGAGAAGGTGAAAGATGTTATTCTTTCCTACTTTCTCAGATGGTCTTGGGTGTGTGACCCACAAAAGCAACCCCGTGTGTGACCAATGAGTCTCCCAAAGCATTCTGGCGTCTGTGTTGTCAGCCATTTCAACGGCCAATTACCACACAATTGATTGGATTAGGCATGCAGTCGTCTAAATTAGACTTTCAGTAATCTGACTGACCATGTTAGACCCTGTGCAACGCAGACTCCCTCAGGCTAACGCTAAGGACTTCAAACTGTGAGAAAAGAGGCTGTACACTAGCAACACAGACTTTCCCAGGACAAAGCAAGTCAACCAATATGGACCGCAAAGGCTACTTAGGATGGAGAGGCCGTGGAACAAGGGTTTTGCTTGAAGCCCAATTTCACCTCATGCTGCCTATGTGACTTTAGATAAGTTACTTAAGTCGATAAGCTGTAGTGTCCTCCTAAGATGAAATAGATAAATTAATATCTCTATTTCGTGAATGTTTTATTAAATTGTCAGCTGCTATAGGGCTCCTAGATTAGAACCAAATGTGCAGCAAATTCTTGCCAAGCTTCTTCATGAGCTTCTCTTTCTATCTTCTATTCATGTTTCATAATCTCATGTTTCTTATCCATTCAAAAAATTGTTCCCGAGTGCCTACTTTGCATAAGACTGCTATGCCTTTATTGAATAAAACATGAGTTTTGCTCTTAAAAGAAACTCATAGGTTAATTAGAGAGATAATAATAATAAAAGGCAATATTCATTGGGAAAGTATTCTGTGCTAGATGCTTAATTCTCACTTAATTTTCACAGCTACCCTAAATGCTACATGCTATCTTTACCCACATTTTACAGATGAATAAAGCAGAGTTAGGAAACTTGTCCAAAGTCACGTAACCTGTAAGTGTCCGAGCAAAGATTCAAACCCAGGTTTCCATAAATTCAGGGCCCAAGTTTTTAACCAGGCTTAAGCACTCTGGTATACTAAACAGAAATGTGGTATAATATAACTAGAACGTGGTAAGTGCCATGAGAAGTACAAATAGATTTGCAGGGAAATTTAGAGGAAGGGCTGACCATATTTGGCTACAAGAATCAGGGAAGACTCCGAGTAGGAGATCTTGGAGATAGATCTTAAAAAAACTGTACCGTATTAGCCTGTGCTCTGCCCAGGTCATACTGTTCCTTTCTGCAGGAATGATTTCAAGTGATACCGGGGGTTTATCCAATGATAAACCAGCATGAGTAAAACACAGCCTTAAAAGCTAAGTGCCCACTGCTGTGAAATAAATGTTCTTGTCTTAGGCCTCCAAATGCCAAGCCTGGGAAGTGGAAATTTTCCATAGAGGTGCCAATGCTATTTCTTCCTTGACTGACCATGGGTGGAGGCCAATCTGTGACCTCTCTCAACACATTATCTGGTAAGATGGACTATGAAGAGCTGGTAGTGATGTGACAGCCTAACCACTGTGTAAACAACTACAAAGAGTTGCTCTTGGAACCATGCAAAATTATCTCCTTGAAACCAGGCTTTCCTTTAGAGCGTGGGATTGTGTTATCTATTCCAGGGGAAGGAGAAAAACAAGGGTTTCTCTAACCAGGATAAGCAAATATTTTGTGGAAAATATGTATCCCAGGACTTTTGAGCAACACTATTAAAAAAAAGAAGAAGAAAGGAAAAACTCATGGACACAGACAAAAGTGTGGCAATTGCCAGAGGAAAGTGGGGTAGAGGGCGATAGAAAACAAAAGGGGGAATAAGTGATGATGGAAGGAGACGACTTGGGGCGATAAACACACAATACAATATACAGATGATGTATTATAGAATTGTACACCTGACACCTGTATCACTTTATTAACCAATGTCACCCCAATAAATTCAATTTTTAAAAAAACCCGCTGTGATGCTCTTTACTTAATATATGCATTTCACAGACTAGGTCCTATCAGGTGACTAGTTATGGAAATGAAAGGGAACTCATTCCGGTCCTATTCCCGCCCCTCCCTGGGCTGTAGATTTTTAATACCTGCCAGAAGCCATGCCAGCGTTTTCATTGCTTTCAATGTCCCCATTTCCACCTATGGTTGAGTCCTGTAGATGTCCCAGCTGGAATTTCTACAGACTGACTCTTACGAGGCTCCAAGGTGAGGAGGCAAAACTCTCTTGTCTACTTGTCTTTGCTACCTTTCCTGAGGCCCTTAGTCTTGCTGAATTGAAGCAGAGGTTGGTGGCTGACCATCGCCCACTTGTCCCCCTAACTCTGGCCTCCCTGGAGGCCACACACACATGCCTGGCTCAGCCCTGCATCGTCATCTTTTGTTTGTTGCATCCTTCTTCTCTGCTGGCTGTCATTCACGGGAGCACGGGTTCCCTATGCTGCCTGTGTTTGTCCCGTCAGCCTGTACTGGTGAGACGGATGGAGGATCCAGCTGGGCATCTGTCTGATGTCAAAATCAAAGTTGATTTCAGTGCAAATAATATTATTTTCCACTTAACTACCTCCAACTTCCATGTTGTGGTATGCAGTCCCCATGTATTGGGCATCAGTTTGCAAATATGCACTCAGATGAACAAGAAATGTCTTAGTATTTTATTTGCATAAAATATAACAAATAAAATGTATCCTAAGTCCTTGCAGCACTTGGCTGTTGGGAAATGCAATCACATCATTACTGGGCTTCCTTGCTTTCCCCCTGTGTCTGCAGACTAACTCTGAAGGGAATAAGGGAGAAAATGTTATATTTGTGGTGGAGATTGAAACAGGAATTTTGGGAGTGAAATAGGACAGGTTTGGGAAATTGCAGAAATTTTGGAAATTAAGGGGACCATGGAAGAAGCACAGGGCTGCAGAGCAGCAGAAGGTATATTTCCATAGAATAGGGAAGCTAAAAAGCTGCAACAGGTACATTTCCATAGAATGAGGGAGCTGGGAACAGCAAAAGGTCTATATTTACAAAATAAAGAGAAGAAAGCCCTTCATCCAGAAGGAAAAGAAGAAAGCCCAAAGGGAACAGGAAAACAATATGGAAGGAGAGGGGAGAACCTCACATGTCCCATGTGAGCCTAGGAGTTACTATAGTAACCAGTCTAAGGGAATAGTGACCAATCAGAAGGGATATCAAGGCACCAGGATCTGCAGCCTTTATAAGCCATAGGGAAAAGGAACTCAGTGGGACCCTTTCCCCCTCCCACGTGGGAGTCTGTACTTGTTCTTCAATAAATCTCCACCTTTGCTATATTACCCTCTGTCCGTGAATTCATTCTTCGACTCCAACAAACAAAGAATCCTGGTTCCAATCCAAAAATTTTGTATCAAGATAAAATATTTTGAGCATAGGACATGCTCAATAATATGCAAGAAAATTCCAACTCGATTGAGAACAAGGGGCACTAAGATGGGCCCACCGGGAGGATAAGCTGCACCCTGGAGGTCCTAAGAGTTAGACCTCCGGTGCTTTGGGGAATGCAGATTCCTGAGGCCAATGTTCAGAGATTCAGATTCTGTAGGTCTGAGCTTCCATCCACGAATCAGCATAATTAACAGGCATTCCAGGTGATTTATTCATGGGCCACAGAGTGAGAAATGCAAGAGACAATGAGACTATTAGAGCACCCCTGCTCTAGACATGAGAAAGCTGTATCCTAGAAGGTCAATCAAAAAGTGTGTTGTAAGATAGGTCAGACCTAGAGATAGAAGAGACCAACTACATACAATAAAAAGAATTTAGACTAAAAGTAATAGGGGTGGGAGGATGGATGAGGCTGGCAGCCCGCAGTCCCATTAGTTTTAGCAGCAGAAGTTTGCTTACAATTTTGTTGTAGACTAACCTGATCTAGTTTTCTACCTGTCACTCACTGCTCTGATACTACTTTATTGCCAACGATGTGGTAAGCCCTTACGTTAAGTGTTTATGGGCAGACTAGCTTCACAGTTTCTCTACTAAAATTTTATGTGTAAAAATCTCATTTACATCATTTTATTCCAAGTCCTCACTTTTCATTCAGCAAGTTTTTCAAAGGGAAAAATCAAACATTATTTTTAGTCTCCTACATTTTTTAGTCTGTTATTTGTACGTAAAATGACTTTTTATTCTGAACCAGTTTTAGATTTATGGAAAAGTTGCAAAAATAGTACCGGGAGTTTCCAACCATCCCTTATCCATCTTGCCATCTTGAAATAGAAAAGCATCAGTGGAAAACCTGGTGAAGTTCAAATCAGGTCTTTAGTTAAGCATATTGTACTAATGTTAAATCTGGGTTTGACACATTTAGTCTATCTTATACCAATTAATGTAAATAGAGGCTATAGAGATAACTTTGTGAAGTTTGCTACTTCCTTAACAGAAACAAATAATTGTTTCAATGCATTAGGTTTATGCCTTAAGTGTATACATTCATTTTTCTTTATCCCAGGTGTTGATGAAAAATTATGAGGATTTTTTACTCCTTAAAATTGAGATTATTGCCATTTTAAAGTTGGGGAAATGGAAGCACAGAGAAGCTAAAGTAATTTGCCTCAAGATTACACATGATAATTAGAGCTGAGATTCATTAAAACCTAGGCTGTCTGGCTCCAGAGTCTACAATTTATGCTATGTTGCTATCATATTATACTGCCTCTCATATCTACATAAAAATCCATAAATGTAGTAATGCAAATAATTGCATTATGGTAAATGCACAGTCTACTATCATGAGAAGAAAAGCATCTTGGATTTTACTTGTATAATTTGAGTCTCACACTCTGTAGTCGATTAAAAGCAATAATAATCACCTGTAAATGAAAGGAAATTATCATATGTACTAAAGGCCTGGTGCACGAAATTTGTACGGGGGAGGGGGTGGGTCCCTCAGCCTGGCCTGCTCCCTCTCCAGTCTGGGACCCCTAGGGGGATGTCCCCTGCGGGATCCGGCCTAAACTGGCAGTCAGACATCTCTTTCGCTATCAGGGACCACTGGCTCCTAACCGCTCACCTGCCTGCCTGCCTTAATGCCCTAACCTCCTCTGCTTGCTGGCCTGATGCCCCTAACTACTCCCCTGCCGGCTTGATCGCCCCCCAACTGCTCCCCTGCTGGCCTGATCGCCCCTAACTGCCATCCCCTGCCAGCCTGATTGCCCCTAACAGCCTCTGCCTCAGCCCCCACCACCATGGCTTTGTCCAGAAGGAAGTCCGGAAGACATCTGGTCTAATTAGCATATTACCCTTTTATTCATATAGATTCTGAGATACAGTGAAAAATCATAGCCTAGCTGTGCTAACATCTCTAGTCTGAAACGTCAGGTCAGAACATTTCTCATGAAAGTTCTATCTACTACACTAGAAAGTCATACTGAATTATATTTTTAACCTGATTTATTGGAGACAGCACCAAAATAATTGCTTTGATGTCTGAAACTACTAGTAACTTTATAGCAATCACTGTGCTGGTGTTAGAAGTGGGGTATCATTAAGGGTCTTAGCTGCAAGCAACAAAACTAACTCTGATTATCTAGGCAGGAATAGGATTTACTAGAAGCATATTAGGGGCTCACAGAATTAATGAGAGGCTGCTGAACCGGGCTGGTAAAATATGAGGGCCAAGGAGCAGAAAGACATCAACTTTTAGTGGGACTAGTCTACCCAGGCCCCCTTCTCTGGCAACTGTCTCCAGGCATCGCCACCATTGTAGATAATAGTCAGTCATCCCTTCTTCCTTTTATCATTTTCCACGATTCAGAGTCCCAGGTGAGAGTATCTAATTGGGGGAGCATTGGTTCTTTGCCAGTGCCTGCTGAGTGATGGGAGCCTACACTTACACAAAGAGGGTCTCCAGGATTAGGAAAACTTTAGTTTCCTGAAAACCCACATAAAGACCATGTCAACTGTAGGGTAATGTTCAAGTTTTATGCTAATTCTTATCCACAAGTAGAATTCTACATGGATTTCTTAAAGATTAAAACAATGAACAGTCACAATATTTCTTTTGTCTAATGAAAGAAATCCTTTCATGGAAACACACAATTTTAGAATTTCAAGGGTATTTGAGGACCTTCTCATTCAACCACACACATCAAACCAGAAACTCACTTATGATTGAATGACAGGAAATGAATGAATGATCCTAATTGTATGATTTCCAACAGTTTACTTCGCCAGACTGTACCTCTTTTATATAATTCATGAGAATCAATAAGGACATTTCTTGGTACATAATAAGCATTCAATAATAATTTTCTTATGGTGCTATGATATTGTCATCACCACCACTATCACCGTTGTCATCATCCACAACACCATGACCATCAGCCAGCCATTGTTTGCCCACAACTAGTGAAAAATCAGTATCTCACAAGGCAATGCGTTCCATTGTGGCGTAAAACTCTCATTACTATGCTCTTGTCAGTTAAGAGAAAACCAGATTTGCAATACGTATGAACTCTAATTCTCTGCATCCTTTCATATTTTCAACTGATATCCTTGACAAAAATGTCTTTTCTATCCATAGCACCTTCTATTTAACCAATGATGCTGAAATTACATTCAATAAATGATGTTTACAGATAAGTACACACATATATTCTGTGTTGAGCTACACCAAGTGACCATTAACAAAGGAATTTTGTGTAATAGTGACAGAATTACACTAGCACACTATTTCTGAAGCTACTGAAGAGCAAGCTTTGCATAATTGACATCATGAATGTTATGCTAAAATAAGCTAGGATATTTCACTAAAGTATTTATTTGTAGTAAATCATATGCTCTCCAAACTAAGTAATTTTGTAAGAAATTACATTCTTGTTATTAACGTTTTACACTTAATAGCACTATCAACTCACTTCTTCTGAATAGCAAATTTTAAATTTTTGATTAATGAGGAATATGTGTTGTGGGGTTTTAAATTTTTTAATTTCTATTTTATTTACTTTAACTTTAATTTTAATTTCAATAAAAGAATGATTATAAGCTATTTGGGTAACATTAAATGTATTTCTCAGCTAATCAAAAAATAGTTATTTGATGCAATAGCAAACTATTTTAATATTTGATGGCTATATCCTAATGTATAAAACTTTAAATTAAATTATATACATTCAACTAGAGGCCCGGTGCACAAAAATTTGTGCACTCGGGGGGAAGAGGAGGTCCCTCAGCCCGGCCTGTGCCCTCTCGCAGTCTGGGACCCCTCAGGAGATAACAACCTGCTGGCTTAGGCCTACTCCTGGGTGGCAGAGGGCAGGCCCAATCCCTAGGTGCAGCCCCTGGTCGGGCTCAGAGCAGGGCCGATTGGGGGGTTGGGGCACCACCCCCTGTCACACTCAAGGCAGGGTCGATGGGGAGGTTGCGGTGCGACCCCCTGTCATGCACAGAGCAGGGCCCATCAGGGGGATTGGGGCTCCATACCCTGTCATGCACAGAGCAGGGCCCATCAGGGGGTTGGGGAGCTCCCTCCTGTCACACACAGAGCAGGGCCCATCAGGGGGTTGAGGAGCTCCCCCCGTCACTCACAGAGTAGGTCCAATAGGGGAGTTGGGGCACCGTCCCCTGTCACACACAGAGCAGGGCGGATCAGTGGGTTGGGGCGCCGCCACTCTCACACTCAGGGCAGGGCCGATGGGGAGGTTATGGCTCTACCCCGTCACACACACAGAGCAGGGCCTGGGGGGGGGGAGGGTTGGGGTGCCGCACCCTGTCACACACAGAGCCACAGGCCGATCAGGGTGTTTGGGCGCTGCCCCCTGTCATGCTGATCCCGGTGCCGGGAGGCCTCTCGGCTCTGCTGATCCCAGTGCTGGGAGGCATATTACCCTTTTATTATATAGGGTAGAGACCTGGTGCACGGGTGGGTGCCGGCTGGTTTGCCCTGAAGGGTGTCCCGGATCAGGGTGGGGGTCCCCACTGGGGTGCCTGGCCAGCCTGGGTGAGGGGATGATGGCTGTTTGCAGCTGGTCACACACCCTTCAGGGTGGGGGTCCCCACTGGGGTGCCTGGCCAGTCTGGGTGAGGGGCTGAGGGCTGTTTTCAGGCTGGGGGTGACTGAACTCCCAACTGCTCCTTTTTACCTTTTTTTTTTTTTTTATTCTGGACCAGCTTTAGCTTGAGGCTTGGCTCCAGCCCTTAGGCCTCCGCTCCTGAAAGTGGTTTCTGGCCTTTGCATACAATATTGTGAATCTGCTGGCTGAAGTCCGGCGGTATTGGTTACAATGTTTGAAACTGCAGCTCAGAGGCCTGCAGCGGCAGGCGGGAAGGTTGGTTTCCTCCGTCACTGAGGCAAGCAAGCCTCATGTTAGTTTCAAGCTGCCTGGCTGCCGGCCGCCATCTTGGCTGACAGTTAATTTGCATATCTCGCTGATTAGCCAATGAAAAGGGTAGCGGTTGTACCCCAATTACCATGTTTCTCTTTTATTAGTGTAGATGGTATTATAAAAAGAATAATAAAATGCAACAAGCCTTTTTGTTGAATGTTTAGTTTTTGTACACAACAAATTCGCCACTAGATGGCACTAAACAACTGCCAAAATTTTTCTAACTCCATAAACATAGCAAGAAAATAAACCAAAGAGCCTAATGATTGATGGGATAGTTGTTTCAGACAGACAGACAGACAGACCTAGTTTCAAAATTCCTAAACTGCATGTAAGTTTATATTTAAAGTACAATAGGGGGCTATTTATTCAAGAAATATTACTCGTGACAGTCATTTCATATATACTAGTACAGTAGTCTCTCCTTTATCCATGGGGGATACTTGCCAAGTACCAAACTACCATATGTAATATGATTTCTGCTATACCACATGCATACCTATGATAAAGTTTAATGTATAAATTAGGCATAGAAAGAAATTAAAAACAATAACTAATAATAAAATAGAATAGCATACTGTAATAAAAATTATATGAATGTGATCACTCTCTCTCAAAATACCTTATTATCCTGTATTCACCCCTCTTGTGATGAGTAGAGATAATACAGTGCCTAACTGGTGAGATTCGTTTGCAGGTGGAGGTGCAGATTTCTTTTTCCTTCGTCACAATTCCATGGATAGATTTGTTCTTACCGTAGATCCTAGCAGCCTCAGCATATGATTTTTTTTTCTTTCTTTAAATTGAGAACATTCACCTGTTCACTTAAAGGAAGCACTTTATGGCTTCTCTTTGGCGCGTCTGAATTGCCAGCATCACTACTTTTGCACTTTGGGATCATTAGTAAGTAAAATAAGGGCTCCTCGAACACAGGCACTGGGACATGGTGACTGGCCTGATAACCAAGAGGGCTATTCAGTGGCTACACGGCGGAGAGCGCTCGTTGGAGGAGACTTGGATGAAAGGCTGAGTCCCCTCCTGGGCCTTCGGAAATTTCATCACGCTTCTCAGAACAGCATACGATTTAAAACCTATGACTTGTTTATTGCTGTGAATTTCCTGTTAATATTTTCAGACCATAGTTTATCAAGGGCAATTGACTGAGGAAAGTGAAACAGGGCAAATAGCTAGATATTAACAATTCAACACAAATGGTAACGGGTAAGCGATCCTTAGGATTAGATTGCACTAATTCCCACCAAGATTCCACTATCCCAACAAGGCCTGGATTTTCTCAGTGCCCATGAGGAAATAGAGTTCACTAAATAACAGTAACAAAAAGGATAATGAAAGGAATTCCAGGAGCAACAATTTCATATAATTTGAATTTCATACTACACTAAGGGCGGGTGAGTAAATATAAAAACATTTTCACTTCTTTGAAATATCCTATTATTTAGAATAATCATTTCCCAATGAATTTAGTTTGCTAACTCAGTGGTAACTGAGTTGTAAAGCAGTTCACAAAATTAGAAATATATGTAACAAATCTAAACAAAGCCAAAACTTTTGATGAAAGCTCAAAGGTTTAAGAGATTTGCAAATTTGAAGCTATGTGTCATGCTGTAGAATTCCACTCTCATATCGGTGCTGATATATATTAAGCCACAAAATGCCTAATCAAACGCTATTGGCTTTGAAGGCACTACACTTAACCGTCTTGCTCCCATTTTGTTGTGTACGGGTGGGATAACATCTAATGGTAATAAAGTTGATGCCCTTCATGTTGCCCCAGCTGCCTGTACAGGCCCTGAAATGAGGGCCCCTCCTGAAGGACTTATTACAGTGATGGCGAACCTTTTGAGCTCGGCGTGTCAGCATTTTGCAAAACCCTAACTTAACTCTGGTGCCGTGTCACATATAGAAATGTTTTGATATTTGCAACCATAGTAAAACAAAGACTTATATTTTTGATATTTATTTTATATATTTAAATGCCATTTAACAAAGAAAAATCAACCAAAAAAATGAGTTCGTGTGTCACGCATGTCATAGGTTCGTCATCACTGAATGAGGATCCGAAGGCCTGTCACTCGTTCAGGAGCCATACTCTCTATTGCCCTTTGTTTCTCCTCTAGTTCACCCCACCTCTGCTGGGAGCCTAGGGGTCTCCCAGGCACTTCTGCCACTTGCACCGTGTACCACCACGCATGCCGGGCACTGCAGTTCACCGTTACAGCTGAGCCACTGAGGCCACGGAGACACCAAAGCTGCGTGGTTTCTCGGCAGGTCGCTGTCCCTGGGCTCTGGGCTGATTGCTGGGGACACAAGGTGAACCAGAGAAGCATGGCTCTTCCCTCGAGGACTTTATTGGTAATCATTGTCTTTCTCTGCTTCTCTCTCTGTTGTGCCCAGATTTCAAGATTCCCAAGACCCCAGGGAGCCAGCCAGTCCGCTGCAAAAGCAAAGAGTCCTTTTAATCCAAGCTAGCTTGCGCTCCCCGTTCACCAGACCCACCGATACAACGGCAAGCCCAGTGGCCGAAAGAAAGAGGCCTGATGGGACAGGGGGTTTTATAGGGGGGTGGAGTGAGGGCAGGAGAGGGGACTGTGGGCCCCGCCGATTGGCCAGGCGCGAGTCGGTACAGGATGTGGTCATAGTGATGGCATGCACTTCCCTTGATTATTATTGGTTAGTCCAGAGAAATCCTGGGTGTGGCTAGCAGAGGCTTCTTCCGGGAAAGAAGCACATGGCTCTGTCCAAAAATGGAGGACCCAAGGCAAGATGGAGGGCGCAGTCCTCGCCCAGGCTCCAGGGGCTAGTCCAATCGCGGGGGTCCAGCAGATCGACCAGTTCCAGCCCAGACAGGAAGTCCACGTCCTCCATCTCGTCCCCGGGGGCGCCAGCGATCGCCCCCTCCTCCGTCTCCTCGGGCTAGGGCACGCGCCCCACTCTGCCGCCGCCGCTGCTGCTGCTGCGTGGGTCCGGTCCGGGGGCAGCGGGCGGGTGGCGGCCTGCGCCAGGCTCCCACTGTGGGCCGGGGAGTCGATGCCTGAGGCCGCCAGCAGCGCGCCAGGCCGTGCCTCATGGGGCCCGGCGGCTGGCCCACGCAGGCCCCGGCCCCTCCGACTGGGCCCCAAGGGCCGCATGGACCCCCGGCCCCAGTGCGGGCAAGCGGGGAGCCGACCACGGGGAAGGGAAGAAAGAGCCAGGTGGCGAGGCCTTCCGCTCCCACGACCTCCTGGGTCGGTCGCCGCTTGGCCCCACCCCTCAGCCCACCCCCGGCCACGCAGCCGGTCCGGACACTCGGACCCACTTGGGGAGGCCAGGCCCTACGGCGGGCGCGGAGGGGTTCCAGAGCCCAGCGGCCGGACTCCCCCTCCCGCACCGCCCGGAGAGGCGGGCGGCGCACCTTTCACTCTCTATCTGCTTTATCAATTCTAAATAAAAATTCTAAGAATGGTAACTTCCATTAAGTTCTCTCACTTGCATTGCAAACAGAAAAAAAAGTTAAGAGGTAAATAGTGTGTTTTGAATTTAGATTTTTTTTAAAAAATATATTTTATTGATTTTTTACAGAGAGGAAGGGAGAGGGATAGAGAGTTAGAAACATCGATGAGAGAGAAACATCGATCAGCTGCCTCCTGCACATCTCCTACTGGGGATATGCCCACAACCCAGGTACATGCCCCTGACCGGAATCGAACCTGGGACCCTTCAGTCCGCAGGCCGACGCTCTATCCACTGAGCCAAACCGGTTTCGGCTGAATTTAGATTTAAGTTATGACTGTTTAATACTTAATATGTTTTTCTACCTGATATCTAAAAATATATATTTGTAGTAGAAATTTGATGGAAAGCATTTAAAAATACAAAGAAGAACATAACACTCATGTATAATCCCACCTACCAGTGATAATTGCTGTTAATATTTTAGTGAACATCCTTTAAAAAATATTATGCATATATTTACATGTATTATCATTTCTTTATATATATTTCAAACCCAGATCAGTCTATTCTCTTACTTATAAAATTGTGATAGCCTATTTGGCTCAGTAGATAGAACGTCGGCCTGCAGACTGAAGGGTCCCAGGGTTGATTCCAGTAAAGTGCACATGACCCAGCTGAGGGCTCCATCCCTAGTAGGGGGCGTGCGGGAGGCAAGCGATCAATGATTCTCTCTCATCGTTGATGTTTCTATCTCTCTCTCCCTCACCCTTCTTCTCTGAAATCAATAAAAATATATTTTTTAAAAAAGATTACATTTCTGGGAGAAGCTGAAACTGCTATTAGATCAGGTATTAAATCTAGGTTTGATATCATGGGCTTTTGGCACAAGTGATACCATATTGAGCCTGTGGTTCTCTCTTTAACAATTCAGTTCTCACCTTTTTTCTTCTCTCCAGCTGCAGCTTGAGAAGAGGGGACTATGATTTGATTTTCCATCCCACTTCTTCCTCAGTTGGGTCTCACTCTTTAGCTGTTGGGGCATAGAAAGAAGGGGGTAAGATTGGGGCGGGGGGGGGGGGGGCGGAATGATTCTTGCCTAGCAGAGAGAGAGAGAGAAAGAGAGAGAGACTGCAAAAATTCCCTGTGGGATGTTTTGGTTTCTCTGGGTGACACCTCTTGGTGGCAGATGCCACCCTAAAAAGAAGCTCTGTACTCATTAGTAGTCACTAACCCTTTCCCTCCGAACCCTACCAGCCCTAAGGAACAATCAATCTACTCGCTGTCTTTATGTAATTGCTTATTCTGGATATTTAATATAAATAGAATCACAAAATAGAATTCTTTTATAGCAGCTTCTTTCACTTAGCATAATGTTTTCCTGGTTCATCTATGATGGAGCATTACTTCACTTCTTTTTATCGCCAAATAACATCCCATTGAATAGCTATTTCAAACGTTATTTTTCCATTTATCAGTTGATGGGCATTTGGGTTCTTTCCATTTGGGGCTATTTATGAATAATGCTGCTTTGAACTACGCATGCAGGTTTTTGTGTAGACATATGTTTTCATTTCTCTTGGATACAGACCTAGGAGTCAATTTCGGGTCATATGGTAACTCTTTGTTTAACCTCTTGAGGAACTTCGAGACTGTTTTCCAGAGTACAGTATCTGCATCTTCTTACATTCCCACCAGCAGTGTAAAAGGATTCCAATTTCAACACTGTCTTTTAATGAAGGAAAAAAATGGAGATGGTGCAGGTGCATTTATTAACTGCTGTAATTGAGGTAAGCTTTTGCTGCTTGCAGTGAGAGAAGATATTGGAATTCTCTCAGTTCATCAAGAAGAAGATTGCACCATACTGAAGTTCATAAACTGCTATCAGGGAGCAGTTTAGATCTTGAAACAATATAGCTCAGATGCAAAGAAAAAAAAATGAGCATTTACAGCTGTTTTCATTTGTAATTTAATTGTATCTTCTATTCAATAGTTTTGGTTAAATAAGGACAGGAAAACTATTTTTATGTGCATAGCAATTATCATTTGAGTTTGTATTATTATGAAGTTTAGCAAACTATCCGACGATGTGGCTTTCCTTTGAAGTTAAAACTGGGAAAAAATATTTGAGTTCAATGCATAACGTATCACTATCCATAGGGTCCCATTCCTAATGGACCCTTCCATCACTGAAAATGAGCTTAATCTAGTATTGGTAATGATTTTATATTCTTTAAAAGAAGAAATCAAATATAGCATCTTATGTTCCAGGACATTAGAAAACAATATAAAAGAAGATATCTGCATGTTATATAAATGAATACAAAAATTATAAGTTCATTTATCAAAAAAGATTACCTGTTCACAAGTCCTAATGAGAGATCCCATTTGGTGAGCATTTGGCTAATAACTCAGCAGCTGCAGAGCATTATTACTTAATCTAATTATTTCCAAGGAGACGTGATCTATGTGCTACAAACAAAAATGCACGCAGAGCAAAGAAATAGGTGTTTATGTTTCTAACTATTCCAAATTACCCACCAAATATACAAAAACAATATTTACCTACGGGCCACTTGCATTCCCAATGTAATGCGAAGTCTACATCATCAGTGTCAAAGCATCTTGGAGAATGAAAGCAATTATGCAGATAATTAAAGAGAAAGCAATCATTTTGCCCCCCCCCCCCACTCTTTTCTCTATATCCCTCCAATTATCAGAAAATTAGCATGGAAATTTTTTCTTTGAAAAAGGGAACTGTATGAGTAATTGTTTTAATATTCTGCTTGATTTTTTTTCTAGAAAGTCATATCAAATGAGAATTCAATTAGGAGGATTTGTTTCCTACCCAAATTGTTAATGTAAGGATTGGTTGATAAAGCACCCATTCCTCATGTGGAGAAAATGGTGTCAAGAGCTTCTACCTTCATGGGAATCGAATGGGACTGGAGATACGATTCTGCTAACAACCAAATGATTGCTTATTAGTTGTTTCCTGGGCCAAAAATAAGACTATGGAAACCAGTTTTATGACAATTGGGAGATTTTGAAAATGGATTATATTGTGGCAGTATTCTTTTATTTTCTTACATAAAATAATGACGTTGTGATTATCTCTTTTGAGAGATAAGCTGAAATATCCAGTGCCAGGATATCTACATTTTCTTTTCAAATGGTTCAGAAAAAAAAAGTCTGGAGGTAAAACAAATGTAATCAAATGATGACACTGGGAGAATCTTGGTCAAGAATAAGTAGGTGTTGCTTTTTGTCCCATTTCTTGAAGGTTTGTCCTTTTTTACAATCAAATATAATTTGGGGAAGGGCTGAAAGGGCTTCAGGTGAGAAATCTAAATATCCTCTAAATCCGTGTGTGTGTGTATGTGTGTGTGTTGAAATCTTATTATCTAGCCCATTGTGAACTGTCCCTCTCTAATTTACTATAACTCTTTCTGGCTATCCACTGAATTAGCAATAGTCATATTCTGCTCCCAATAAACATCTGTTAATTTGATTGATTGATGTCAGTTTGAAGTTCAAGCAATCAGTCTCTAACAAAGATTTTGTAAGAGCTGATGATAATAACAATGATGACAACAGCAGCTGCCATTTATCACATACTTGTGTGCCTGGCATAGGGCTAACCATTTCACATAAAGTACTTCACATGATCATACTTACTTTCCATGTGGAATCCTGGATTTTCCAACAATTCAAAAAAACAAAACACAGAAAGCAGTTCTTTTCCTGAGGCGTCACAAGCTGGAGTTGTTTAATGGAGGTTGTGTAGCTCTAAAACCCAAGGATAAGCCATCTCAAGAGCAAAACTAAGGAGAAACAACTTGTGGAGGCCAAGGTAGTGGTTCCCATTGTAAGTGGTGATTTCAGGACAAGCTGCAGTGGAATAACCCCGAGCCAGTCACCACACCAATCATCAGAGTGCTGGGCCAGACGCTCCATAGATCCTACATTTTCCCAACAACCTGCTGACTGCTTTTTTAAACTATCCCTGTCCGTTTAAATGATATCCCATGACTTTACATTAGGTGTCCTTGACTCCTGACATCTAGCAAAGAATCCTGTGGGCCACACATGGTGCATAGAACTGTAAGAAGTTCATGGAGATAATCCCATATGTAGCCACTGGCAAGGCAATTTGTCACAGCAGCACTGAGGCTAACCTGAGGATGGACATGGTTGTAAGAAAATCATTGAAATGGATGCGGTAGAAATGAGAAGTTATGGGCACATTTAAGAAAAGAATAAAGCCTCAATATCTTAGCTGTATGATGTTATCTTTGGGTAATCAAATAATAGTAACAGTAATTAAAGTGAGTGATAATTTTCTATCAATAGATTTATAATGTGTATTGTTGAATGAGCTAACTCATGAAAGACCATGTGTTTATTCATATTTTTTCTGAAATATGTTTTATTTTATATGGAAAAGAGATAGCAACCTTACTCATATTTTTAAAATATATTTTTATTGATTTCAGGGAGAGAGAGAGATAGAAACATCAATGATGAGAGAGAATCATTGATCGGCTGCCTCCTGCATGCTTCCTACTGGGGATCGAACCTGCAACCTGGGCATGTGCCCTTGACTGGAATTGAACCTGGGACCCTTCAGTCCACAGGCCAACATTCTATCCACTGAGCCAAAACAGCTAGGGCTTACTCTTATGTTTTAATGATTAACTCTAAATAGTAAAGTTTATTTATATGACTATGCAGAAAGCAGAGTGAAAGATATTTTTCATAGAATAGAACTTTTTTGTTTTATAAAATTCATTTAATAACCCACGTGGTCCTTCATTTTTTAATGAAATACTAAAGTCAAATACATTGGGCTACTGTAGCTTTTGGCTTTGTTTTTCCCCTCAGTGACATATGTCTACATGGAACAAAATAAGTGATAAAGCAAACAGAAGATGTGAGCATCCTTGTCTTCTGCTAAATCCAACAGATTTATGAACGGGGAGCCAGAATGTTGGCACATTTACCTGGCTCTGGAATTTAGCTTTGCTTAACTCAACATCATCCCGCATGCCATGTGCCACACTGGCCAAGTTATTTCCTACGCTACAACCTTTGCAGGCAGCTTCTATTTCTGGAATGATTTTAACTCCAGTCATCACATAGCGGGGTCCTTCTCGCCAATTGGGTCTTGGCTTCAATATCACCTTCTCAGGGAGGTCTTTCCTGAACCTCTTCCCATATAAAATCCTCCACAGGCATGCCTTTTATTTTTTAGCTCCAAAGGTTGTTTGATTCCTTCATATCACTTATCACAACTTTAAAGTATTTTAGTCTCGTTTGTTTATGTTTTGCTTATTTGCCTATTTTTTTGTCCTTTCTGCTATTCTTTATGGCTCATGAAGGCAGGACCCATGCTTTCCTGTTCACGTTGTACCCTCCGCATACAGCAGAGAATGTGGCAGATGGTGGGTACTCAGTTGACACTGGCTAAAGGAATGAACAGATAGGTCCCTAGACATTCATTTCTAATCTGGCCCGAATTAGGAAAGAGGACTGGATGGTTTAGACTGGGTCAATTCCCTCTTTGACTAGGGTATTACGGTCTGCTAGGCCAGAGTAAAATATAGACAAACATAGTTTGGCTTAGCACAACACAAGTTTATTTCTCAGTCATGAAACAGTAGGAGATGGTTCTAAGTCAATAGGAGTGGGGCAGAGTGACTGACCCGCAGCTCTGCCATCACATGTGGCTTCCAAGCCCACAGTGGGAGCTGACAGCCTCCTCAGCCACAGGGGAAAGAGCACCAGAAGTGCACATGGGAGGTTTCCAAGAGCTCAGCCTGCACAGGGTACACAGTGGTTTTGCTTGTTCCAGTCACGTGTCTACCTCAGCTGCAAAGGATGCTGGGAAACACAGCCTAGTTGTTTTTTCTGGAAGATTTTGGATCAGCATAAAGAATTTTTAAAATTCTTTTATTCATTAATCTGATAAGTGCCTGTTAGAGGTCTGAATTTATAAACGTGAATGGACCCCTCCCCAGAAAGCTTACAGAGCAGCAGGAAAATATATATGTAAATAATAAAGAGTCACTGTGATTTTTAGTTGTAATACAATGTTCCATCTAAAGAATGGATTAGCTTGCTTTATCCTGAATTAGATTCTGCTGTACAAAAGTTAAATGACATTATCAAAAGTGCCATTTGGAAATGAATATCTTCTTAGTATCACAAGATTTCAGTAAAGTGACCCTAAGAACAAATTAATTGTGTCAAATGCTGAGAACGTATTTCACCTTTACTGTAATATTAAACTTCCAGTATATCCCCACCAAAATTTTAATAGCAAAAAATTTAGTCATTATTATATTTAATAAGCTATTAGGTTTTTTCTTTTATTCCACATTTATTAATGGTAATATTTGGTTTTGGCCTCAGCATTAGCTGAATATGGATTTTAACACTTGATCATTCAGCATTCAGTCAAAATATGTATTCTGTGAACTTCTAAATAATTTTAACATACACACATTTTTATATAAAAGATTTAATACGAAAATATATTTAGCAAATAGTTTAATGATAATACAGACCTGCCTCATTCATTCTAGTGGCTATGTTTCATTATGTTGGCATCCTCTGATTTATTGAATCACTCCTCTAGAATGGAAATCCAAGTGGTTTCTAGCTGTTTGATTTTTGCAAACAATGCTTAATGAAGATGACTTTACCTTTGTATACTTCTGCCAGTGGGTGACTGGCATATTTTCCTAGGAGTAGAACACTCTTTCTCTGTGTGAATTTTAAACTCTGATGGAGATTGCTAAGAGCTACACAAAAAATGCATCATGAGAAAACTTTCCCCACATATACTTGAATTGCTCATAATTATTTTCACACACACCCCCAAAAAAATGTATTAATACCTGGGTAAGGATTAAACATGGCATATTAAAGATTTAGAAGAGCTTGCTAGCTAAAGAAAAAGATACATATCTAAATTTTAAAATATTCAATTTAATTTAAAATTATTTTAACTGTTGCTAAAAAAGGAAAACCAGTAAGCATTAAGAACTTTAACATGCTTTCCTTCTGTCTTTTTTTATTTGTTCATTATTGTCAGAAAGAAAGAAAGAAAGAAAGAAAGAAAGAAAGAAAGAAAGAAAGAAAGAAAGAAAGAAAGAAAGAAAGAAAGAAAGAAAGAAAGAAAGGAAGGAAGGAAGGAAGGAAGGAAGGAAGGAAGGAAGGAAGGAAGGAAGGAAGGAAGGAAGGAAGGAAGATCCCTTTCTCTGGTGACTTTTGCATTCTACAACTGACATCCACCAGAGGTCTCCCCTTCTCTGCTCAGGTGTACTTTCAGAAAGTCTATAGAAGCATCATCTATTGGTAAAGAAAACTTAAAGTATTTGCTCATAGAGTTTGTTATTCAGGGTATATCTTATCTCTTTACAAGTAAACATGAAAATGTTTCTTTTAGAATTAGACCCTAACATTAGTAAAAGTGGCTTGATGCTAACAACATTTCCTCTATTCTAGAAAAAAAAAAAAAAAGGATGGTACTGATAACGGAAAAATACTTTTTTTTTAAAAGAAAAGATCATTACACATGGGGGTCATATATACCTTAACAACATAAAACTAATCTACTTTAAAAATCCACCAACTAAACCAATCTGTTCTGGTGTGATAGTAAGAACCCTTCTAACTGAAAGATATTCAACCCTACCTACATTTTTATGAGATCCTGTTAAATACTCCCAAAGTTGCTCAAGGGAAAGCTCTTCCCAGTATATATAAATATTAGGCTTCAAATGCATGTTTTAAGCTCCTATAGCACTTGGTACAGACAGTGATTTATAAAAATAAAACGTTTTTAAAAATCCTATTTATGAAGGAGCTGTGCAAGCAGGAGAAGGAGGAGGGGAGAGCCTTACATAAGACGAGAGAACTCAGTTATTCAGCTGCGTGTGGTATTCTGAGTGCTACACAGCCATGGGAGAAGTGCAGCTACAGTGAAGCACACAGGCCAAAGTTCTTTTAAGATGCAGTCAAATCATTTTCTTGTTCAAAACTGCGAAGTGGAAGAGGAAAAGAACCGTATGTGTTCTTTTCCTTAACCCTAAATCTCCCATTTTCCTCCACTTTTCTTATTTCCCTGGAAGGCTTTTCCTTAGAATCAAGCTTGGAAAAGAATGATTTCACTCATATATGGAATTTAATGAACAAGCTGAACTAGCCAGCAAAAATAGAAATAGTCTTATAGATAGAGAGCAGGCAGACAGCTCTGGGGGAGGGAAGGTTAAAGGGAGTGTTGAGAAAAAAAGAAAAAAGAACTCATGGACATGGACAACAGTGTGGTGATTGTTGGGGGAGGAGGTGGAGGAGGTTGTAGAGGGGATAAATGGTGATGGGGGAAAATAAAAATAATAAATTAAAAAATTAAATTAAAAAATTTCTGATTAAAATATGTACACTTTTAAGAATTTTTAAAACGTTTTATCCACTTGTTCTGCATAAAGATCATACAAATTTTATTTCACGCCAAAAATGTACGAGTGTCTAGTTTCTTGACACTATTACCAAATTAAATAATATTTATTTAATTAATTTTTTAATTTTTTAATTTATTATTTTAATTTTAAAAAATTAAATTATTTTTAAAAAACAACGAAAACTGGAATTCTATACCCTACAATCCCCATCATTCCAAATCCTCTAATGTAATATATATAATATAGGTACTCCTTTTTTTCAAAGTTTTATTTCCTTTCATCCCATAGCAACTTTGCAGACATTACTGCAACTTAGAGCAGTCAAGGGACTTGCCTGCCACACACACTTGGGGATGAGACAAGAGCACAAAACTCACAGGTATTTTCACCATTTGGCCATCTTTTCTTTATGGGGCTCCTTCCCCTTTTAGTACCTCCATGTACGTAAACTTCTAGCCCTTTAAAAATAAAGACAATTGAACCTTATCATATGAAATCCATCAAATCAAACTCTAATGGATTAAATGTATAATAAAAAGCACATTCAATAAGAAACTGTATTTGAATATTTATATAATCTTTAGTGCTGGAGAAAAACTTCAGAGGCATAGCACTACAGCAAAAAAATAAAGAAAGAAAGAAAAGAGAGAGAGAGCTCTTCAGATAAGAACAATTCTATGCTTCTGAATTTAAGGAATCATAGCGAAGTCAAATTTACAACAGTTGTGACAAGTTACTTAGCTTTTCAATGTTTAAATATCGCTTACAAGTCAGTAAGAAGAGACGGTTACCCCATTAAAATGGGCAAAAGACATGAAGAGGGCAGTTTTATTAAACATACATCTAATAAGTAGACATGAAATAGCACAAGCAAGCATGAAAGTATGTCCACTCTCACCAGTAATGAAATGAAGCACTTAGACATTTGATGTTCAGCTAATCTTCTTATGTCAATTTGGGCAAAATTTAAAAATATTATTTAATTTGGTAATAGTGTCAAGAAACTAGATACTCGTACATTTTTGGCGTGAAATAAAATTTGTATGATCTTTATGCAGAACAATTGGATAAAATGTTTTGAAAATTCTTAAAAGTGTACATATTTTAAACAGAAATTTTAGATACAGATATTTATCTTATGTTAAAAAATTACTCCTGGTTTCAAAGATGTTTGTTATAGTACATATTTAAACACATCATAAAAATTGAAATCAACCTAAATATCCAACCGTAGGGAATTGGTTAAACTAAAATGGATTCTTAAATAGAATATTGTAAAGTTATTAAAACATACCATGTCATAGGATCATATTGTTTTGACCTGGGCTGAATATAACATATTGCTGGGTAAAAAGAGAAATTTATCTCAATAAATGAGGTACTTTATTTTGTGTTTTGAGGAAAAACATGACACCTCTGTACAATAAAAGAAGTCTAAAGAACAATACATCAAAATGTTTATGGTGCTTGCCATTGTATGCATGCTGATACTATGAATAAAGTTGAAGGCTTGGGGAGGGGCAAAAGTGGGGTGGAAGGAGCCAATAGGGAGAAAAGTCGAAATCTGTAATACTTTTAACAATCAGGATAAATTTAAACTTTTTAAATTTTCCAAATAGTCTTTTGCTTTGAACAAATTTTATTTTTCAAATTAGGAAAATACTATTAAAGTATAGACATGCTAAACATAACAGACACTTGAATTTACTTATGTTAAGCCCACGTAACTTCAGCCTGAGGCTGGTCAGGAAGGCTTTGGAGCAAACAAAAGAATTTGGAGTTCAGAGTTCCCTTTCCCCCCAGCAGGCAGAGAAGTATCTCCAGGGGAAGGACTCTCGCCGCTCATTAGTTCCTTTATCCAATTGTGGAGAAGTTCTTTCACAGAGAAATGTGTAATACTGCTATTTCCACAAACAGGGTTGGGCCGGGATCTGCAATGATTCCCACTTGTCAGGAGGTGCTTAGCAGGCAGTCCTTTAGATCTTCAAATAAAAATGTCTCTATCAAAGTCTTAAGTAGGATTACTGCTGAGCCAGCGCATTCAAGTTGGAGGAAAATGCTCCATGGGTAGGTTTTCTTCCAATCATTTCTGTGGTCATTCAGGATTATTCAAGAAAGTGATTTCGACATCAAAGTCTTGAAAAATTTAACAAGAGCCACTTCCCGTTTCCCAGAAGCCCCAGAGCTCTCTGGGGCCCAGGTGTGGAGGACAGCTGGGAGGGTGGGAGTGACAGCAGAGAGTCCCTAAGGCAGCCGTGGGCAAACTACAGCCCGCAGGCCGGATCAGGCCCGTTTGAAATGAATAAAACTAAAAAAAAAAAAGACCGTACCCTTTTATGTAATGATGTTTACTTTGAATTTATATTAGTTCACACAAACACTCCATCCATGCTTTTGTTCCGGCCCTCCGGTCCAGTTTAAGAACCCATTGTGGCCCTCGAGTCAAAAAGTTTGCCCACGAAAATCAAGTATTTTTTCATTCCCAAAAGAAGTAAAAATAATAATGCCACTCTTTATTGTTATGATTTTTTATAGCTTCAAAGTGCTTTCATACCCATGATGTCAGGTTATCTTGAAAACAAACTTTAGCAACCGGTTTGATTATCTCCATTTTGTAGATAAAGAAGCTGATTTCCCCAAAGTGGGAAAGATTCTCCCAAGGGTATACAACTCTTTAGAAGCAAGGCCTCCATCCTGCCTTAGTGGTTCCATGTGCAGTGTAGGTTCTGTACCCATGATGCTATTCTAGGGCCATGTCTTTTGCCAGATGCTATCATTTCCTCAGGTGGTACCCTGGTATGTATGATAAGAACACTTTACAGAGAGAAGAGAGAACTGTGGAAGTATTTGAATTTGCCCTCCTGCCCTGAATCACCCTCATGACTAGGATAATCTAGCTCAATTGTCAAAAGCAATTGATTTAAATGCATATATGTTATGAAGATGGCCTTGGGGGATAGAGTCTGTGAGAATCTAAAGTACCATATAAACTGAAATATACAAGAATGTATTTCATTCACTAAAACATTCTTAATTAAATTTATTGGGGTGACATTCGTTAATAAGATTATATAGGTTTCAAGAGTACACTTCCATGATACATCATCTGTATATTGCACTGTGTGCCCACCACCCAAAGTCAAGTCTTCTTCTGTCACCATACATTTGACTCCTTTATCCTTTATTTTTTAAATTTAAATCTTAATTTTCTGTACTAAAATAGTCCTAACTGGTTCCCAATTTTTTAAAAAATAGCTAAATTTGTTTTAAAACATTTTTTGTTACTATGAGGAGATGTGTGTATCTTAATGTGGCTTAGCCAGCTATTAGCATATTCACTCTGGTGCACTTGCAGGAGGGAAGGTGAATCCTTTTATCTCCCACTTGACCTTCACCTCCAATCATTGCAGGGTCTTGCTATATGCACTTTAATTTTATTCCACCCAACCCCTAACTTTCATTCAGCTTTAGATAAAGTAATACTTTCTCAGAAGCTTCAACAATCTTGTGACATTTTTCTCCATTGAATGCCCATATTGGTTGTAATTTTCTAAATCTTTATAAAGTATTCATTCAAGGAGGAACAATAGCCAGAAATATGCTAGGTGGCAAGGGTAACACCATCCTTGACATAAGAATTCACCATTAGCCTCAGATAACATTTATTGAACACTTGCCAGGTGCCAGGCTAATATAGTAATCTATTCACTATTCACAATGGACACGTGAAGTAAATGATCTTTTTAATGTCCACTTTCTAGATGAGAAAACTGAGGCACTAAGAGTTCAGATAATTTGCAGGAAGTCACACAGTAAGTGAGAGAGCCAGGTTTCAAGTCCCTGGCTGCCTGGTTTTAGACCTTATACACTTTAACTACACTATGTACTATACTTAGAGACAAATAAAACCCTTTGGGAACTGAAAAGAAGAAAACCTGGTTCTAGGGGAAAATAAAATTGAAGATATGATTAAAAATATGAAGAATAAAATTCCATTGGAGTACGTGATTTTCTTTCTTCAAACTAAAAAGAAAACACATAAGAATGAGGTAGTAATAAAAACAGAGTTAAACACATTAGTAAATACAGGACGAATATCAAAATGGAAGTCAGAAAAGGTTTCATGTTAGCGCAGAGCCCGGGATGAGTCATGGCATTTCAGTGTTGCCACTAATACACAGTCTGGAAAGATAACAGGGTTAAAGTCCTTAGCACTGTGCCAGCACTTACCACTTTATTTTAGCTTCAGGATCTTCATCTCAAAAGTGAGGAGTTTGGATGAAATAATCTCCATGATCTCTTCCTGCATGATGTTTCTGGGATGTAGTCAGTACCATAACATCTTGCTTTGTAAGTTTTTCCATTCCAGGAACAGGGCTGGGCTCTGTGGGGTTACTCACAGGCATATGGCATGGTTTTCCTCCAACGAGGAGGAGTTGTAATGCTCACCTGTGCCAGATGAAACTCCTGGAGACCTGAATCCTCAGCTGCTGTGGTTGGCACCTGAGGTCAGCTCCCTTTGACCCTGTAATTAACTATATCTGACTCATGGTTAGTAGACACTGTTAGAACTTTACAACTGTCAGAATGTTTATAAAAGAGTACTTGGGGCTCATAGAAGGATTAAGAATATGAAGTGAAATTTATTTGTCTTTTTATTAAAAAGCTCTTCTTACTTTGACAGTTGTATTATATGTCTTGAAGAGGATCTTTTTTATTTGAACTTCTTTAGTGACCTATGAGTTTCATGAACTTTGATGCCCAAATATCTTCCCAGATTGGGAAGTTCTCAGCATTATTTCTTTAAATAAGCTTTCTGTTCATTTTTTCCTCTCTTTTGTTTCTAGAACTCTAATAATTTTTAAACTAATTGTTTTGATGTAACCCATATAGATCACATAGATTTTTTTCCACTCTTTTTCTCCTCTTATTGCATAATGTCAAATAATCTAGCTTCAAGCTTCCCGATTCCTTTTTCTGCTTGGTCAAGTCTACTGTTGAAGCTCTCTTTTCTTTTGAATCTTTTAGTTCAGTAATTAAATCCTTCAGCTCCAAAATTTCTATTTGGTTCTTATTTTATGTTTTCTGTCAAATTGTTTTCCTGATGTTGTTAAAGTATTTATCTGTGTAACTTGTAGCTCTCTGAGAATCGTCAGAACAAGTAGTTGGAATTTTTTGTTGAGTAATTCCTGGAAATCCATTTCTTTCAAGCCAGCTACTAAAAGTTTACTGTATTCTTTTGGTAGATTCATGTTTCTCTAATTCTCCATGATTTCAGTAGCCTTGCATAAGTGTCTGCAACATTTGAAGAAGGAGCCACCTCTTAAGACTTTATGAACTGACTTCAGTATGGGAGGACTCTTATGTGTGGGAGGGGGCATATTACAGCACATTGAGAACCAAGTCTAGTGGCGTAGGGCACACGTGTGTGGTGGCAAGGGGTCAGGAGGACATGCTGTCTCTTTGGCTGAGGCTAGTAGAGTCCACAACATTAACAACCATGTGGTTCCTGGCAAGCACAGTGAGGAGTCTGCAATGGCTTCAAGGGCTGTTGGGGTCTTCAGCAGCATCTCCAGGTCCAGTGATTGTGTTCCACAGAAGGCAGCAGTTGTGGCCGAAGATAGTAGTGTTACACGCTTGCCTACAGGGGCCAGCTTCGGGTGCCTGTGTCGTGGCAGGGGCTTTTTGCAGACACACACAGTGGTGGGGGCCAGGGAAGGTGGCCAGGCTGCAGCTAACTGCAGGCACATGAGTAGCTACAGGGGTCCTGATTGGCCGTGTATACTCCTCAGGCTCCTGTATTTCCCTACAGTTGCACTGCAATGGAGGCTAGTGTCAGGGGTTGGGCTGGAGATGTATTGCACAGCTGGAATGGCTAGCTGGAGGTAAGCACAGGGGTGCAGGCCAGTGACAGAAGACAGGGCCTGATTTGAGCCTATAAGCAGCTGTGGGGCCTTGACTGTCGCTGTGCTCTCCCATGGCTACACAGTCTTCCCCCAGCGACGGACACAGAAGTGGGGGCCTGTGCCTGGCATCAGGCTTGCAGAGTATAACTGCACAGCTGGAGCAGCTCTCACCATGCACACAAGGCTGGGCATCAGCTGTGCAGGTCCACGCTGGTATCTTGTACTCCCATAGCCACAGTGGCCTGGACTGGCTGCTGGTGTAGTTACCAGGCTCCAGTGGGAGCAGGGACGGGAGGAAGTGAGGAGGAACTCAGGTGGCTTGAATAGTTGGGGAGCAAAAACTGGTGAAATCTGTAGGTGGTCCTCTGAGCTGCGCTGCCCACTGGTTCCTTCTTCAGAGGCAATAACCACTGGATCTATCTGTAGAACAGGTCGCCGCTAACCATGATGACTCTGGCTGCATGGTACCCAGTGCTTTTCTTCGTGTTCATAGCCATCTCTGCATGCCTTGGCTTTGCAGCCTGGGTGGGGCAAGACCTAAGCCGGATCTTGGTGCGATGCCTCGAAGGGCTAGGGAAGCTGACTGCTCGCCCTGCTCATCTTTTCCTGGCACAAAAAACTTTTTCTAGCTGGGAAATTCCCTTGGGCGCTAAACAATGCCTCCATGGGAGATGGGGTGATTCAGGCAAAATGAAACTGTCTTCCTTCTCCGTATTTGCAATTATTCTGGCTTTTGTTGTTGTTCTGCTGAGCTGCTGAAGTTTCTTCAGTGGGCTCCTGAGCTCTGCCAGAGCTATTTTCCTTCGTGAGGAGCTGTCCAATGGGTGACCTTTGTCCGGGGACAGAACATCTCGGTGGTGTTCCCCCTCTGCACAATTGTGTCAGTTTCTCCTTTTTGTTGTTAACCTACCATGTTTTTGTTTTGTTTGTGGTATGCCTTGAGGTACATTATGGACATTTTAAATTTTTTAAAATATATTTTTATTGATTTCAGAAAGGAGAGAAGGTGAGTTAGAAACATCAATGATGAGAGAGAATCACTGATCAGCTACCTCTGGCATGCCCCCTTCTGGAGGTTGAGCCCACAACCCCAGCATGTGCCTTGACCAGGAATCAAACTGTGACCTCCTGGTTCGTGGGTCGGTGCTCACACTGACCCACACCAGCCAGGTACATTATGGACATTTAAAAACTCATCCTGTGTGATAAGTGTGAAAGCACCAAGGAGTAAGTCTCATATGAAGTCAGGGTAAATAGAAAAAAAATAATTTTTAAAAATTGAAACTGGTGGGAAAAAATGAAGAATGTTGCATTTGATTTGAGGAAGAAACTGTTTGATGGTAGGAACCATTTTGTAGGACAAAGAGAGACTTTAACAAAATTTCAAAAATGCTCTCATGGTCCTAGCTGGTTAGGCTTAGTGAATAGAGCATTGGCCTTTGGACAGAAAGGTCCCAAGATCAATTCCAGTCAAAGGCACATGCCGGGATTATGGGCTTGTTCCCCAGTAGGGGGCGTGCAGGAAGCAGCCGATCAATGATTCTCTCTCATCATTAATGTTTCTCTCTCTCTCCTTATCCCTTCCTCTCTGAAATCATTAAAAATATTTCTGTAAATACTCTCATGATGATATGACAAAAATCAGCTATAGAAGTGACAATCTAGAAACATGTTGGACTTGTTTGTAGCACTGATATCAAAGTCTATCACTGATATTGGAGTCTAAAATATCACATTAATGGTAATTAATAAGAAGCTTAGGGGGTTATTGAAGAAGTTAAGGACTAAATAGGTTAAAATGTACAAATTATTTGTTACAAAGTAGAGATGCTCCCAAAGTTCAAAAGCTTTTTGAAATTACAAAAAAAAAAAAAAATCAAAGTGAGTGGCTTAAATAATATAACTTCTGAAAGGGTTCCCTAAAATATTTTTTAATATCATCATGGGGCAGCTACCTATTACAGCAGATTTTCTATATAAATAAATTGACAGATTTGGGGAATCAACTGCCCAATGGAATTTTTTATTTTTTTGTAAGGCATCCAAAGAAGTGAATTACACACTTATTTGGTAAAATGTATTGGAAAACTTAACATGTTGATCCCACACGAATTACTTTGCATTTAAGAGCAAATAATGGACTCACAAAAGTGCTTGTAGGAGACGTTGTAAATGGAGAAGCTTCTCGATTTAAAATAGATTTATTTCAAGGCGTTGGTGGTATAGTGGTGAGCATAAAATATATTTATTTCTGTCATGTGAGTATGGTGAATAAGTTTTTAAAATAAATATTAGAACATGTGTGGCTTTGATATTTACTAAATAAAGTATTAAAACTTGGTACTTTTAAATTGAATATGCACACTTCACAGCATTTTCATAGTACTTTGTACAATTTTTGTTTGTTACATATTTTAACTTGTGAAGATATTTTCCACCACTGTTTACTATTTTAATATTTTATTAAATCATAAAAGTCTAAAGCAAAAGAGTATCTGTGAGATCATTCACATCTCTATTTTACAAAGCACAGAACCTTGATGATCTCACATGCCCTTAATTACAATACCCTCCAACCAAATATTTAATGTAGGAATTTCATTGTTAAGAGAAGGTTCTCCTTAAACACAAAAAATTATCATCCTTGTATTACCACACTGCATTCTATATTATCTAAAAGGAAAGGAAGGCAACAGCAGCTCTTACTAAACATCTAGTTACATAGAAGGGCTTCTATAAAACTTTAACAACATTTTTTAGCCGTAAATTTATTTGTCTTTTTATTAAAAGCTCTTCTTACTTTTAAATCACAAAGCAAAGTTTAAGTCATCTAGGGAAGCACATCTTAACCTAGTAAATTGAATCTTTCTTTTTCACAAGTATTTAAATCAAAAGTACAATAGAAATGAATTGATTTAATACTATATTGGGGGGAGGGAGGAAAACGTACATTCTTATTTCCTTTTGTGGAGTTTTGAGGATGAGGGTGGAATGGGAAGACTGCTTCACTCTAGCCTTTACCAGATTGAAATCTTTCTACATGTTTACTAAGTATTAAGCACTTAGAATCCTATATAATAAAGAGGTAATATGCAAATTGACCATCACACCCTCATACAAGATGGCTGCCCCCATGTGGTCAAAGGTGCCACCACAAAATGGCTGGCAGGGGAGGGCAGTTGGGAGCGACCAGGCCTGCAGGGGAGGGCAGTTGGGGACAATCGGGCTGGCAGGGGAGCAGTTAGGCATCAATCAGGCTGGCAGGGGAGTGGTTACGGGGTGATCAGGCTGGCAGGCAGAAGTGGTTAGGGCCAATGAGGCAGGCAGGCAGGCGAGCGGTTTGGAGTCAGCAGTCCTGGATTGTGAGAGGGATGTCCTACTGCCGGTTTAGGCCCGATCCTTGTACCGGCAGTAGGACATCCCCCAAGGGATTGGAGAGGGTGCAGGCTGGGCTGAGGGACACCCCCCCACCCCCAGTGCATGAACTTTTTGCACCAGGTCTCTAGTCTATATATATAAAAGCCTAAGTGATTGTTGCAACCGAAACAACCGAACGGACCAGGCTGGCAGGGTGTGGCAGGGGAGTAAGGGGCAATCAGGCTGGCGGGGGTGGGGGCAGTTGGGGCCAACCAGGTCAGCACAGGGGACAGTTGGGGTTGATCAGGCCATCAGGGGGTCTGTTAGGTGTGATCAGGCAGGCAGGCAGGTGAGCAGTTAGGAGCCAGTGGTCCCGGATTGTAAGAGAGATGTCCCCCAAGGGGTCCCCAATTGGAGAGGGTGCAGGCTGGGTGAATTTCATGCACCGGGCCTGTAGTATAAGTAATATTGAATAAGAGTCTATGTTTCATAGCAAATTATAAGCCATGTGCCCTCAAAGTTATAGTGCAAAGTATAAAACAATTTAAACATTCAAATTTTCTAAGTAGTAGTTTATAGTGGTTTAGAGATTAGGCAGAATATTAAATATGGAAAATAATATTGACAATATTAGTGAAAAGATGCCGATATAGAAAATACATCACCTGTTACATTCTAAGTGTGCTTTTGATTTTAAATCTTTTAAACCTCCTTAGCCCTCTCATTTTCTGTTTAAATTATCTCTACTTAAGTCCAAATGTTCACCCCTTTGCAACTTTCAGCCTTTCTCTGAAGTCTTCCTTGATTATTCCTATCCTTACTGACCTACCCCCTTTTTTCTGCATTCCCCATAGGAGGAACACTTCTGTAATGATAAGTAGGTACTTAATAATCCATGCCATGTTCATTAGCCACTTTGATTGGACATTTCTTTCTTTCCCTACTGGGATACAAATGCTGACAATAGACTGGGAAATAATCAATAACAGATGGAAAATACTGGCTTAAGACCCAGCATGTAGGGAGTGAAGTAGAGCAGGTCCACCTGGCGGCCTCTTCGGCAGCTGGAATCTTCATGGGTGATAAACGAGGTGGGTTGTACAGAAGGGGTGAAGAGGAAACTCTGGGTCCCCGGCTGGATGAGTCAACCAGGCTCAGTGAAATTTTTCTTTTCCAATCATTTGAACATTGGCGGTCCCAAGACTGAGTCATCACCATATGGGAATTCCAGCAAATGATTGAGCAAGAGGGGCAAGATTTCATGAAGACAAATGCTGTGGAATCTCTTGGCAGAGAAGACAGAACAGCTTAGACATGCCTCCTTCCAGAGTAAGAGTGTTGGCCTGGCATGAGGAGGGCTGAGGGCTCAAAAATGTCATTCGCCATCTTCAATTTCGACTTCGTGATCCGAGGTGGTGGTTTCAGCTGGCTGCGTGGTAGATGGAGGCACCGTGGTAGGAGAGCTTTGATTGGGCACAGTGGCAGGTGGTGGGGTGCTCTGAGATTCAGTCAGGATTGATGGGGCAGGAGATGTGGTAGGAGATGGGGTAGCACTAGTGGTGGGGGCAGGAGGAGCAGTAGCACTAGTGGTGGGGGCAGGAGGAGCAGTAGCACTAGTGGTGGGGGCAGGAGGAGCAGTAGCACTAGTGGTGGGGGCAGGAGGAGCAGTAGCACTAGTGGTGGGGGCAGGAGGAGCAGTAGCACTAGTGGTGGGGGCAGGAGAAGTAGTAGCACTAGTGGTGGGGGCAAGAGATGAGGTAGAACCAGGCGTGGGGGCAGGAGTTGCGGTAGAACCAGGGTTGCAGATCACATGACTGGACTTTCCGTCTGTGTGAATGACAATGGTTGTACCCATGGTGTGCTTGCCAAAGTGAACAAAATATAAGACCAGAACAACGAGGGTTGTAGCAATTAGACAGGCCAGCAGACACACCAGAAATGTTTTCCAGAGTGACCATGGTTTTGCTGTAACCTGCAAAGGATTACAGTAAGTGGATATTTCAGCAAATTACATAGGAGCAGCTTAGGTAAGTGATTGCAATTAGAATAAGGCTAACCTTTCCCAAATGATATAATTTAAAGCACAACATATCAACCTCCACTCTGTCTTTCAAATAAGCACAAAAACACCCCCCCACACACACCCCTTGTCCACTAGTCCATGAGAACAAAATGTTCCCTCTTAGTTACCCTTCCACAGTAAAGCAATAAGGTGTCATCTCAAATGCAAGTAGATTGCCTCAGGAATATATTACATTAAGTTATTATCTGCTACTAACACTGCAATATAAATTATCTAATTAGTCCTCATGGGTAGAAAAATAATGTATAGGCATATCAAAACATTTAGATTGGTTATGTTTGGGTGAGGAAAATTAACAAATATTCTTTTTTTTTCATCTTTATTTCCTGTTTTCACATTATCTATTGAGAGTTTATAATTAGAGAATTATTTATTAAATACATTTTTATCTATTAACCATAAATGGAAGAACTTTCATTGAGCCTAGAAAGACATTAAAATGGGAAATCTCTAGTATGGAGGGGATCTTAAAGGAACAGACTACAGCACTGATAAAAGATTGGGGGCTGCAGGTTCTAGATTTTTCCCAGAGATTGTGGAGGGAAGCTCTGAAGAAGGGTTGAAGAGCCAAAAGACAGCAGCAAATGAAGGGTTAAAGGAGAGGAGACCCTGCAAGGGGGGGGGGGGGCAGGAGTTGAGGGCCTGCCTGTCCCATTTTTTCCATTTTTCCTTTGTGCCAAAGGACTACTGAAAACTTCCCATGTCCCCCAGTTTTCAAACCTTACCCATTGCGGCTGGAAGGTCACAGGAGACGATCTACAACAACAGTGTGTTCTGCAATTTGAACAGTATGGATTTCTGGGTAACTGCAGAGAAAGAATTTAAAACAGACAACCAACCCTGGTTTTTGAGGTTAAAGAAAGTTTATTTGAACCAGAAACATAGACATATAAAATATATTAAAAATTATATGACTCTAACATGTATCAAATGAAGAACTCATCAATCTAGGAGAATCTGAAACCCTAAAAATGATTTAATGATATAAATTATAAAAATACATTTTTCATATCAAATGATCAAAGAACAAAAATAAATGATCATTTCAGTAGATGCCCAAGGGTCATTCAACAAATTTGAGTAGTCCGTTGTGACACAAGCAGACAAACAATACAAATCTCAAAGAAATAAAAATAAAAGAATAATTCCCAATTGTGGTGAGGAATATTGACCTCGAATCAATGACCAACATCATATATAACAGTGAAATGTCAGGCACCTTCCTTTAAAGTCAGGAGTGAAGAATATCTTCTACCACCAATATTAGGTAATATTTTTCCCATTTTTAAAATTGTAAATCATTTCTTATTTTTCAATTACAGTTCACATACAATATTATATTAGTTTCAGGTGTACACCACAGTGATTAGGCATTCTATAACTTCCTAAGTGATCATCCAGATAAATCTTGCACCCATCTGACACCACACATAGTTATTAAAATATTATTGACTCTATTCTCTATGCTATGCTTTACATTCTTATTCTGTAACTATCAATTTGTACTTCTTAATCCCTTCACCTTTTTCACCCAGCTCCCCACCACCTCCCCATCTGGCAAACATCAAAATGTTCTCTGCATCTATGAGTCTGTTCCTTTTCTGTTTGTTCATTTATTTTGTTTTATTAGATGTTCTCATCAACATGGAGCAATAATGAAAATGTGAAGATAAAACTAGCATTATGTCCACATAATATAATTGTGTACAAACAGAATCCCATATATCAAAATATGAAAAATATATGTAACAGTACTTGTTGTTTGTGTGTGTGTGTGTGTGTGTGTGTGTGTTAGCAACTGCAATAGTAATAAAACATATGAAATGGTTAAGCATATAAAATACCATAAGGCTTATATTAAGAAAACCATGGAACTTTACTGAGGAACAAAAAGACAGCTTAAATAAATGTTCTCTTATAGAAGGTCTCAGTAGCATAAGCTCTCAATTCTCTAAATTTTAATTAAGAGCTTTATGGAAATTTTACAGGAAAAAAATAGACAAAAATTTAATGTTTCAAAATAAATCAACCAACAATAAAATTACATTTGATTGGGGTGAGAGGAGACAGAAAGCAAAATATTAGCAGTGGTTTTCTCTGGGATGGATCATGAGTGACTCTTTCTTTGTAATTTTCCAAATGTTCTAAAATCATAGAATAATTGTTTAAAAAAATGTCTCCTGCCCCTTGTTTTGGGGGATCTAAGAGATTGTCATCAGATTACTAAAAAAATGGGAAATTCTAACTATTTCCTTTCACAGTCTCAGAAGTTGATTTTACTGTTCGTGTTTTTTAGCATAATTAATTAAATATATGACTTAATGGAATAACCACAGCTTATTTAATATATTATGAAAAGGAGACAGAAACAAAATGATGTATAAAAGATACTAAAGCCGTGACATTTTTCAGCTTCCTTCACACATAAGGCATGCTATACATTAATGCTATGGTGGTACCGTTAATGAATCCCCAAATACAGCCTTCAAGTTGAAAAGCAATTCGATGTCAAATCCTAGCCTTGTATTTATTTTGTTTCACTTGTGGCTTGGTTCTACAACCTCAAGCTAATTATAAAATTTATTTTTCTTTGTTAGGAACATAGTAGTCCAGATATTTGAAAAGTAGCCCATTACAATGCGTAGATTATATGTGAGAAATCTGAGTTCAGTTTCTGGTTCTGCCACTGGCTAGCTAGACTTCTAATGTTTCACTTTCCTCATTTGTAAAATGAAGGGATTTGTTTGTGAATGAGACGCTTTATATGTTCTAAGAAATAGAATTTTTGCATTACTAGAGTAACACATTTTAAGCATATGTTCCTCTGCCGTAAGACATTTTTCATAAATTATCACTTTAAGTACAAGTAGGCCAATGAGAATAAATATTTTCATTGGATCAAAATATTCAGAAATACAAATAATATTGTTAATATTTGCTATAAACACATTTCAAACCATCTACTCAAATTTCGTCTTCTGGTGTCTTCTGATATAAATATCAAAATTTAAGCGAAAAGTCTAATGCAAAATTCCCAAGTGATGTGAGAGCACTATTTGGCATACTAAATAACTCCCTCAACACTTGTGATTAGTGATAATAAAATCTCAGATTCTATAATAGCAAATATCAAAGATATGCAACTTAATTTTCTTGAAGGGTTAAATGTTAAAGGTCGAAAGCAAGAATATTAGACATGAAAGATTAAAGGCTATTTGCAATACTCACCAGCTCAGCTGCATTTTGTTCAGTATCCCCAGCGTGCTGCCCTTGTTTTCCATCCATCCTGAGGGTGCTGGTATCCCAGATGCGATGCTAACAATGCCTGTGCTCACTCTCTGGGTTAGAAGTTAGGAAACACTGGATTTATGTTAAATAACTGTGTATTTATTCAGTCTGGATTACGTAAACTAATAGGCATCTATTTCCTAAAAAAAAAAAAATCCCAATTTCAATCCCAAAGTACAAATTGATACTAGTTGGAGAAAAATAAACAGAAAAAATTGCTCCCTTTAGAAATGACACTTAGAATGTTATCTCAACTGTGAGAAGCAGATATAAACCCTTGCCCTCCTTATTTCACAAAACTTACTTGAAATCCCTTAAATTTGATTTCTAACAGGTTAGGAATTTAATTTTTGCTTCTAAAAAAAGCTCACAAAGCCACTCCTTAATTATAAAGATTGCAGAATTCTGTGGCTAAGCAGAGGGATTATGGTGATGACTAATTTTAAAACTTTCCAAAAAAAAAAAGACAATATTGATATTACTGGATCATGGTAAATTTAGATGAATGGTGACTAAATTCTACTGCACTATCTATAAGTCAGTGGCTACATTGAGATGGACAAGGAAAAACACATTACAATGACTTTAGCTACAGTTAAAAATAAAAATAAGAGATACGTACACTTCAGTAGCTCTTAATTATATAAATCAAGGATTATCCACAGTAAACCATGCCTGCTTGTTAGCACATTATATTTAGATTAGGTAATAATTGTCACTGTTGCTGATGACTCCTAATCTTTTAGATGAGCAGGAACTGGAAAAGAATGTCTTTGGTTCTTTCTCATTTCTCACAGATAGAAGTGTACATGATACAGCAAAATTGAGGTGGTGTTTCCAATTAGTCTGAGAGGTGATGCTCTCTGACCCTCTGGCAAAATGGTATGCAGTACAGACTAGAGAAAAAAAATGACTTTAAAGTTCTTTTTAGTTACGCATTTCCTGTAGGCCAACAACTTTGGTTGGGGAATGCTTAGTGACAGAAACTTCCAAAATATCAATAGACTTACACATACCCTAACTTAAGAGCAGACATGCCTTCTTGTATGGAACAGGTATATTCATGAACTGTTATGTAAATAAATTCCAAATCTCTGTAGTAATTAAGCAAACAGTAAATATCTTTTAAGTCACTGTTAGTTGCTAATTCCTTCCTTCCTTCCTTCCTTCCTTCCTTCCTTCCTTCCTTCCTTCCTTCCTTCCTTCCTTCCTTCCTTCCTTCCTTCCTTCCTTCTTTCCTTCTTCCTTCCTTCCCTTCTCTTTCTTTCATTCCCTTGTGGCCAAAATAAATCCTGTCTCATTAATCCAGTGTCATCTGATGGTATCTGAGCCCACTCTTATGTAATGGTTGAATAACTTTAGATCTTCAAATTATAATTCTAAACTTCTCAGTGGTCGTCTAAATCTTAGAGTAGCAAATATCTGACAAAGTTAGCATTAGAAAGCTGGTTCCCTAACATTTTTTTTTTC
Source organism: Myotis daubentonii (assembly GCF_963259705.1). Taxonomy (NCBI): domain Eukaryota; kingdom Metazoa; phylum Chordata; class Mammalia; order Chiroptera; family Vespertilionidae; genus Myotis; species Myotis daubentonii. The sequence continues at coordinate 40,058,253 of NC_081847.1, read as the reverse complement.
AATATAGGCTACTACATTTTATTAGAAAGACACGCCCTCTCTAAAGCAAAAGGGAAAGTCAGACGACAGTGACAACGGCCTTCAATGCACTGGAAAAACAATTGCTGGTGAGCTAGAAGCCTATGCTCAACAAAATATCTACCAGTGAAAAAGCTTAAATCAGATTATTTAAAGTTATCGGCAACAGACACTCACTAAAAGAAATGCAAAAGAGTGGAAGGGAAGAAATCGCAGTTGGAAGGGTTGAGATGTAAAAAGGAAAGGTGGCAAGATAAGAATGTCCACTATGACGCCTGCTCTGCAATATTGTACAGGAATTCCTAATCAGGGCAGTAAAATAGCAAATTAATGATATGAAGAAGTTAAACTGTCCCTATTTGCATATGAGTATAAACATAGAAATAAGAAGGCAAGCAAACTATTAGAATGAGTCAGAGTTTAGCAAGATTAGTAGATACAAAATCAGTAACAAAAATAATTTAAGAAATCAATTGTGTTTTTGTATACCAACAATAATATTCAGAAAACTAAAACTTAAAGGAATATTCCTGGAAATTTTCAAGTATCTAGAAGTAAACCTCACCATAGACATGTAATACTTTTACTGGGAATAATCTAAAACTTTATTAAGTCATTAATGAAGTCCCAAATAAATATAGTGTTGGCAACAGTTTCAATTGGCGAGACCATTTAGAAAACACTTGACATTATCTAGTAAATTGGAAGACATTCATACAGTACTGTGATCTAGTAATTCCACTCCTTGTATATTCCCAAGGGAAATACACAGATGCATGCGCGAACACACACACACACACACACACACACACACACATGTAATTGTTCAGAATCCTTAGAAGGCCTGGAGAGAGTATGTTTCTGGGTTCTGTTGTAAATACTCTGAGATGGAAAGCTTATCTATATGTCAAAGTTATGGTGCCAATTTTAAATCCCAGAAATGTCAACTTTTCAAAGCAGTTGATAACAGTGCAGAGAAATTAAATACGTTGTCCAGAGAGCATGGCTATTGGGATCATTTGTGCTTCTTCTTGGTGCCAAAAATCAGCTAAAAATCAAAAGAAAAGATCAATTTCTGCTTCTCTCCCATTGCTAGTTGACTTGCTTATGGACTCCCAAATAGGGAAATGTAGAATTCTGAGAAAGTGATCCCGAAGCTCAGTAGAGTAAGAAAAAAAGTTGATAGATTAAAATATTAGAAGTTAAAACACTCTAGCTAAACTAATTTTTATTATATAATGTATGTACATATACAATAATATATAAATAAACAAATATCAATGACACACTTTACTATAAGCATATACACAATGTATATGCATGTAAGTGCACATATATACAAAATAGTAACAATTCCGGCATTTCACTTATAGAGATGACATTAATATACAGTGGATGGCACTGTCACTAACTATGTAACAAGGCTGCCCTGCTTACTGCGTTCTCCTCACTTTGGCTATGTTTTTAGTCTTTGCTAACTGGGTCAAGAAAAAAGTTGTGTGTGTGTGTGTGTGTGTGTGTGTGTGTGTAGTCATGTCCTTTGTTTTATACCCTGAAATTAAACAATATAATAGCCATTTACATATTATTCAACATTCACTTTACAGAATACTCATAGGTATATATTTATATGTTTATTCATGTTCACGTTTATGTTTATTCATGCTCATATTTAGTTTGTATGGCAGTTTGACTTTGTGGTTTAGTGTTCTTTTTTCTAGTAAATATTTATGTTACAAGATACTAGTTACTTTCCTCCCCTATGTGTTGCACTTATTTTTTATGTAGTTTTTTTCCTGTTTTATAAAGAAATTTATTTTTACTTACAGAAGTTTTTAAAACTTAGGAGGGTACGCTAATTATCTCTGCATTTTATGTTTTCATTTTCAACAATTAACTTTTTAGTACATTGGCAATCAATTTTTATTTCTTTTTTTCCCCCAAACATTTAACCAATTGTTCCAGAACATTTAATATATATTCCTCTTTCAATTTGTAATATATAAGTTTTTACATTATAGATTATTTTTTTCAAGTTCTTATAAACAACCTAACCTAATTTCAAACAAACAATTATTTAATTAAGAGCTTAATACAGGTAAAGGAAGTTTGTTGAACATTCTTGTTATGACATACAGGGCATAAATATTTTGACAAATATGACATGAACATCCAAACTTTTATGTTTTATTTGAACTTTATGAAATTGGTCTACATATATTGTATATTATAACAAATTAATGTTTGGTTATATATCTAGCAGATGACTTCCTGCTGTCTATTCTCCACAATCATTTTCCTAATTCTCATCAATACAGACAATTGACATTTGACACATGTCCTTTCTTTTGACAACACCTTTTTCTGAAAGTATGTCCTCCCTTTAATTACCTACGGATTTCTGCATTTTTAATCCCGTGACTATAATTCTCTCTCTGAAGATATTGTAGTCCCAGCTAAGCTCTGCTATGGCACTGAGCACGACCTATTGTAATCAAGTATATTTCATTAGGGCAGGGACCAGGCCAATTTCTGAAATGTATTTCCTGAGTGGTTAGTACCCAACAGCATAATTTATAAGAACTTAATCAATACTGCATGACTAACTGATAAATTACTGGTTGAGGTTACAAAGTTCCATAAATACGTGATTTATGGTAATTACTGAAGAGTTTCGTTTGGGAATACATGACGCCCAGCAGACTTGGAGCACTTGAGTTAATTGGTGCACCCAAGTATTAGGCGTCACTTTTCTGGTCTGAGAATTCTATCTACTCTGCAAAGTGTTTCATTACAGTGACGGTTTCCCAAGTTCTCATTTCAGCCAACTTGATAGAACCTTTCAGTCCTGCGTCCTTCTGGATGGCTATACTTCAGTATATTTCTTGCTTTGTCCTGATCAGCAGAAAATGGAGTCCGAGACCAAATCTGCACTGAAATGAATCCCAGAGCCTTTGCGATCACTGTTACAATGACCTGCTGAAACTACCCCTCTAGAGTGATTCAAGCAGCCCCATTTTGACAGAGTGGCACAAGTTGGGGAAGTAGAGGAATGGTTACATTTGCTATTGTTGGAGACATTTCCTGACATTCATCAAAAAATTTATAACAATCAAAATACAAAGACTAGTAATACAGACACCTACCTCTGTATCTACTGTCCATAATAAAACATAGCAGTCACTAATACAATTGAAGCCCCATTATACATTCCCCTATAATATCCTCTATCTCCAGAAGTTGCCAGAACCTTAAATTATGTGTTATCACTCCCTTCTATTTCTTTATAGCTAGACTACATACTCCTGCATTTTTAGAAACATAAATGGTAAAGGTATTAAGCTGTATGCTTCTGAACTTGCATTTATTTATTTATTTTATTTCTATTTTGAAATTTCTACTTCAAACCATGCTGCTATGAACATCTCATCCATGTCTTCTGGCACTAAGAGTTGACCCTTGAACACCGGGGGATGGAGGAAGGGCAGGGGCCTGAGGGTTAGGGGCACCGACCTCCTGTGCACTCAAAAACCTAGGTATAGCTTAGTACTCCCCCAAATTAACTACTGATAGTCTGCCATTGACTGGAAGCCTTACTGTAACATAAATAGTCAATTAATACACATTTTTATGTTATATGTATTGTATACTGAATTTTACACTGAAATAAGCTTGAGAAAGAAAATGTTGTTCATGAAATCATAAGGGAGAGAAAACACATTTATAGTATTTATTGAAAAAAATCCACATATGAGTGACTCATGTATTCGAACCTGTGTTTGAAATGATATAGATATAGCTCTTACTAGAGAAACACAAAGAGAGAGAGGAGTTGCTATGTTACAGGGCATGCACATTTCAAATTTATTGGAAAATGCAAAAATATTTTCCTAAGTGCTTGTACTAGTCTGCATCCCTACAAGCAGTGTATGAGAGTGACCATTTTTCTATATCATTGTCAATACTTGAGATTTTCAGACTTTTAAAACATACTTTCCAATCTAGTGGATATAAATGACCCCAGAGTAAATCTAGTGGATAATGCAATTCCAAAACCATTACCTCCTACCCAGACCTTTCCCTGGGGTCTAGACATCTGCCCTCTATTAGATTCTCTCTCTTATACGTTCCAAAGACACCTCAACATGCACTGGTGGACCTGGATTGGACTAGGGCATGAAAAGGGGCATTAGTGGTCACAAGGAAGTCCAAGAACACATATAATGGGAGTCAGAAAATGAGATATCCAGAAAAGGAAGTGTTTGTGGTTGGAGTATAAAATTGAAGTTTAAACTTTTAGTGGGGGAGTTGTTCTTGCAGAGGACAGAGTCTATGGGTTATTGGAGGCTAAATGACCACTATTTACAAAAAGTGACGGTAGAGAAAATGAAAATGACCAGGAACTGCATAATGATGGTCACAGGGAGGTTAGAAAGTAGGAGAGCCAAATGGCAAGGGTCTCAAATAATGTGTTTTAGTGAGAAAAGATAAGTAATGGTTTGCCAGCAATGATGAGCAACTAGAATACTTGCCTTCCCTTCACCCCCACTGACATCCCCAACGTGGTCAAAACATGCTACAAAGAAGTAATGAGTCATAGTCATTAAAGACAAAGGGAAATGTTATCCTATGGAAAGAGACAGTGTTCTTTAAGGCAAAAAGATGGTGGAATCCCTGTTGAAAGAAACCAAAAAGGTAAGAGAGTTTGTAACAGGTATTTCATAGGACACAGTGGGAGAGGTTAGGAAGAAAGGGACGAATTAACAGGTGAACTAGGAGAGAGAAAGTAGAGAGCAAGATGGGGATGAAAGTCGGGGCAGGCATTGGTGATGAGAAGGGGTTATCTCTCCTTGAGTTATAAGGGGTTATCCCGGTGGAATCTGCAGATCTCATTCTTCAAGGGGCACTTTGGTGAAAGCCTTTTCAGTGCAACACAAGCCAAGGCCTGATGTCTCAGGGTTCCAAATTGCGAGACATGGACACAATGAGTCAAGGTCTAATCCAACACTTGGAACAAACATTTCTGAACCAGGTACTAGAAGCTTGGCACAAGGCTAAGCACTGGGGATTAAACATTTGTGCAGCTCGGCTTTGGAACTGTAGGCACAATTAATTTATAGTCCCAACATGCTCAGTAAAAAACAACTGCTTATCCTTAAATTTGGTTTTATTCCCAACCTTGAGAGGTTATTCAATTTGCCCAGAGGTGGAATCTCTGAAAAACAAGTTTAAAGTATCTTATTTAAATTTTTAAAAATCTTCAGAATCTCAGACCTTGCCTGGTTTGAAGATACTCCCTGCACTGTTGGAAGTCTGTTTTTCATAAGTAGACAGTAGAAAAGGGTCCAGAAAAGAAGAGTATGGGACATCCATTATTAATACATTGAGTGAGCTGCTTTCCTCACATCTTTTTTTAAAATTTATCTTTATTGTTGAAACTATTACAGATGTCCCCTTGTTTCCCCATTGACCCCCTCCCTCCTTCACCCTTCCCAGGCCTTCACTGCACTGTCTGTGTCCATGGGTTATGCATATATGCATATAAGTTTTTTGGTTAATCTCTCCTGACACCCTACCCTCCCACCCCCACCTTCCCTCTGAGATTTATCAGCCTGTTCTATGCTTTTATGTCTCTGGATCTATTTTGTTCATCAGTTAATTTTGTTCACTAGATTCCACATATGAGTGAGATTATGTGATACGTCTCTTTCTCTGACTGGCTTATTTTGCTTAGGATAATACTCTCCAGGGCCCTCCATTGTTGACTCAAAGGGTAACAGATCCTTCTTTTTTATAACTGCATAGTACTCCATTGGGTAAATGTACCACAGCTTTTTTATCTACATATGGGCACTTGGGCTGTTTCCAGATCTTAGCTATTATAAATTGCACCGCTATGAATATAGGGGTACATATATTCTTTCTGATTGGTGTTTCGGGATTCTTGGGATATAATCCTAAAAGTGGGATCACTGGATCAAAGGGCAGTTCCATTTTTAAGTTTTTGAGGAAACTCCATGCTGTTTTTCCATAGTGGCTGCACAAGTCTGCATTCCCACCAGCAGTGCACCAGGGTCCCCTTTTATCCACAATTACACTTGTTTGTTGATCTGTGAGGTGATACCTCATTGTCATGTTTTGTTTTTTTATCTTTATCTCATTGTCTTTTTAATTTGCATCTTTCTGATGATCTTGAGCATTTTCTCATATGTCTCTTGGCCATCTCACATTATCTTATTTCCGCTCTTAGAGAATAAGACTACTTCCACCTCAACTCCCAATCTTTCCTAAGGGGTTAATGTGGGAACTGCAAATACAAATCTACTCTGCTACTTCTGCAGAGGAAAATCTTCTAGAAAAAGCAGTAGTCTTTTAGAGTATACATTGCATGTGGCACTATTTGTAAAAAACTGGTAACAGATCCATTTTTTATTTTTTATTGAATTTATTGGGGTGACATTGGTTAATAAAATTATATAGGTTTCAGATGTACAATTCTATAACACATCATTTGTATATTGTATTGTGCATTCACCATCCCAAGCCAAATGTCCTTCCATCACCATTTATACCCCCTGTACCTTCTTCTACTTCCCCTACCCACTTTGCCGCTGGTAATCACTATCCTGCTGTCTGTATCTTTGAGTTGTTGTGGGGTTTTTGCTTAGTCCCTTTACCCTTTTCACCCATCCCAGCAACCTCCCTCCCCACTCACATCTGTCAGTCTATCCTCTATCTATGTGTCTGTTTCTAGTTTGTTTGTTTATCACGTCCATTAGATTCTACATATGAGTGTGAATTTTAGGTCTAGGCTGCTAACTATGCTTAATCTGAGAGGATGTGCAAAGAACTTTGCTAAGTCCTGGAGAACCATAAAGAAATTGTGCTCTGACATCATGCATTCTATCTTCTACCTGGCTGTTTGCATAGTTAACCATGTGGAAAAGTAACATTGATTCTGTATCTGCAGAAATTGGTTTCTCCGGTGGTTGAAATCAAAAAGCAATTTAATTCTATGTCTACGTGATTACCATTGGGTCACGTGATGAGAGGTCTGTATATTACAAGTGCCTTTATGAAATCATACCTATTTAACCTTAATATAGGTGAAATAAACATTGTTGCTAAACATATTGATTTACCAATAGACAACTAGATATTTCATGACAGGTGGAGAGTTCAAAATATAGGTAAAATGGAAGAGTTAAAAATATTTCTACTATTCACTGGGTTTCAAGTTGTCAACATCTATAGGCTTGTCTTGTATTTTCCTTCCATTCCATGTCAACCATTTCACAATCCCAACTTTAGAAATATTTGTCACTTTGTTTAATGCCTTTTGTAGTTGCAGATTTCAGGAAATACTGGACTTAATTGATGTTAAGCTACCTATGATACATCTACCTCAGGGTGGATTCAGTTCAACAATTATGATTTTATATTATAGGCTACACCTTTTGGGATAGGATGTTTGGAGCATATACGTTCTGTAAAACAATAATATGACCATGTCACCATTTGACAGAAACTTTATATAACTACTTTTTTATGAGCTTTTCTAGCAAGACAATGAATCTGAAATCCAGTATAAAATGTGTTCCATCGACCTACTAGTTTACGTTAAAATATCTAAAATGACAAAGACCATTTGTCTTTATAAAAGTTCCGAACTCTTTATATAAATTACTAGAAAACTCTATTGGCAACTGCCCAAACCACTTTAAATTCTAGACTTGAATAAATTCAAACATTGCTTGTATGCAGGTGTCAATTACCTCCTACTGGAAAAAAAAGAAAGCAAAGATCTAGTTTACCTGTCATCTCCTACTTAAAACCATGCCTCCAGCCTATTGTCTTGACTTATGTAGTTACTCACCTGTTTTCTTAACTGAAACATGAAACTTAAGGGACCACAGAAATTACCTAGTCTCATTTCCTCACTTATCAGATTTGCAGAGTTGTGGTGAAGTGAGGTTCCCTGACAACCAACTTCACCATTCACAATTTCTGTCCTTTTAGCTTAGTTTTAAACTTTGACTAAGGCAGAAGTTGAACTTTCTTTGAGAAGTCACAGGTAAATAACCAAACTGGAAAAAAATTTATCATAGTGAATTGAAGCCAGCTTAGCTACAATGATGGAGCAAGAAGATCCTTTTCCCGCCCAGCAGGCATGGCTCAGTGGTTAAGTGCTGACCTATCAACCAGGAGGTTATGGTTCAATTCCCAGTCAGGGCACATGCCCAGGTTGTGGGCTTGGTCCCAAGTGTAGAGCATACAGGAGTCAGTGGATCAATGATTCTCTCTCATCTTTGATGTTTCTCTCTCTGCCTCTCCCTTACTCTCTAAAATCAATAAAAACATATATTTTTTAAAAATTTTTAAAAGAAGCCAAAACCGGTTTGGCTCAGTGGATAGAGCGTCGGCCTTCGATTCCGGTCAAGGGCATGTACCTGGGTTGCGGGCACATCCCCAGTAGGAGATGTGCAGGAGGCGGCTGATCAATGTTTCTCTCCCATCGATGTTTCTAACTCTCTATCTCTCTCCCTTCCTCTCTGTAAAAAAATCAATAAAATATATTTAAAAAAAATTTTTTTTAAAAGATCCTCTTCCTAATTGGAAGTAGGATGGTGTGGGAAGTTGGATGGTGTATAGTGTGTAAATATATATGATAGGTAAGTTACAGAAGTGTCTCTCTCTTTTTCTGTCTGGAAAATCTGAATTATTCTTTGAATTGCATATCCTGCTCAAGACCCACATTCTCCACTAAACCTTGCCTGGTAGCTGATAAAGACTCTATAATCAGGACATCATTCCCCTAGTTTACATTTATAATAATTGTACTACGAAGAACTCTTTTTTAACTTGACAACTTGGTATTTTACATTCATCTTGCTTAACGCTTTGTTCCATCATACAGAGATAATGTAGTTGACAAAACTTGGTTCATTACTGAAAAATAATCATTCATTCATTCATTCAACCAACACCCATTGGCATCAACTTTGTGCTTGGTATAGTCCTATGCTAAGGGCTATGGGTTTAGGAGCTAAAGACAGTGAGCTCAGTCAGTAAGGAGATTACAATACAGTGTGGTTTGTGTTTTGATAAAACAACTTACTTCTTTGAGCACTCAGAGAATGGTGCCAAACCACATAACCCAGTTGGTGATATTAAGGAAGTCATTCTATAGAATTCCACAACTAAGCTGGGGGTTAAGGATGGGTAAGAAGTAATCCAGGTAAAGAAAGAAGAGTGCAAGCTCCAGGAAGAGCCAGAAGTTTAGGAAAAGACTGGTGGATCCCCAGAAAATGCATTAGGTGCAGGCTGGCAAGGAAAGGCGGCAGATCTCGTGTAGGAAACTCTATGCTATTCTGAAGGCTATTAGAAATCAGAGGATTCGCTTAAGCGACAAAATAGAATTTGTATTTTTGGAAAGATTCCTCTCACTGAAGCATGGAGAATGAGTTGAAAGGGCAAGAAGGGGAGAGAGGGAGCCCAGGCTAGAAGTTGAAAGAAACAATCCCTGGGATCAGGCCTATACCAGCAGTCAGACATCCCCCAAGGGGTCCCAATTGGAAAGGGTGCAGGCTGGGCTGAGGGGACAACACCCCCCCCCATGAATTTCATCCACTGGGCCTCTAGTAAGTATATATTTTCCAAAAGCTGTTTTCAACTATACTATGTTGAACCCCACTTGCCAGTAAATAGTGGATATTGTAACGATACGTTTCCTGAAGTAGCTTTTCCCCCTCTCATGCCTACACTGCCAAGAACGTTTCTCCAGTGCCCTGCACTGTCCTGTCTTTCTCCTGAGCACTCAATGCCAATCCCTGGAGAAGATCCTGTTAGTGGATACAAGCTCCCCTTCTGTCTGTGGCTCCTGGGGTTTCTGTGTTCTCACACTAGCCCACACTTGGCCTTTAGCAACTTGATAAAAAAAATTTTAGTTGAATTCCTAACTGCTGTATTATGACCCCATCTTCCTATTGTGTTCTGCCACAAGTGAAGCAGCACCTGGGTCCCACCTTTCCTTGGAGACACCTGTCTTTATTTGAATTTCAGGCTAGTAGGTTACTCTGCGGTGTCAGTTCTCTGATGGGTTCAAAATGCCATGATTTTGTGGATTGTCCGTTTTTTTCTTGTTAGGGTGAAAGTAATGCTCTTTCTGCTTCCTATATCTTAGTAAACTGGAGGTTTTGGCAACCTACCTGCTCTGAAATGCCATTTATTTCTTCTTTGTAAAATAAAAGGATATTATCAGTCACCTCGTTGACTTCTCATGAAAAATGTCTGAGATATAAAGCACCTCATCTACAATCGGTTTTTTTTAAAAAATATATTTTATTGATTTTTTACAGAGAGGAAGGGAGAGAGATAGAAAGTTAGAAACATCGATGAGCGAGAAACATCGATCAGCTGCCTCCTGCACACCTCCTACTGGGGATATGCCTGCAACCCAGGTACATGCCCTTGACCGGAATCGAACCTGGGACCTTTCAGTCCGCAGGCCGACGCTCTATCCACTGAGCCAAACCGGTTTTCGGCTACAATCGGTTTTATTAAATGTCCTCCCACTCTCAAGTTGCCCGCTAGTGTTTATTTGGAATTCATTAAAATTTTGTTGTGTAAACTATGTCGTTTATGCACACTTTGATGACTGGGTGGCAATTTTGGTACCTCTTTTATACAGCCTGTTTCAACATCAGTTTTCATCCTTTCCAAGGGTAAGATCGTTGATAGAGGTAACAGGATGACAAGATTCTAACCAAGGCACTTGACCAAAATAGGTCTAATGGTACAAGGGAGCCCATTGGATTTGTTTTCCTTTAATTCATTTAATTGATTCACTTATTCAACACGGGCTTACCAGGCTCTTACTAGATGTTTGCCAGATATTATTCCAGTCTGGCATTTAGGGTGCCATTCAGCTGAGAGGGGGAGACCACAGGGTAGGAAAGGTTCAATGCCGCTGGCAATTATGTGCAGAAGCAGACTCTAGCATCAGGCAAGTGAGATCATAATGTCTGATGAAATGAGAATGAAACGATGAGGTAAGGTCTTGCTCTACCTCAAAGAAAGAAAAGGAAAAGCTTCTCCATGAAGCAGGGATGCTGTTAGCTCTGTGTTCACTGCCGTCTACGACCTGCTACGATCCAGGTTCACCTCACCACGTGGACCACCTGAGCAGCCTGCACCCCTTCACACAGACTATTTTCCTTATTGCTGCAGCCCAGGCACAGGTCTGGCCCAGAGTGTTCCAGGTGTGTCATTTCCACACATGAAACCATTTTCAAGAGAAAAGAAAAAGTGTGCCATCTAGGTGACCTGTATTTGCTGAAAAGATAACCTAAGTTTTCTTAATAACATTTTTTTACAAATGATAATAGTAGATTTAGAAAGTACAAAAACATAATCAACCAAAAAAGTTACCTAAAACTTCACTAGTTGAGAGAAGCTTTTTTTAAAGCATATTTCTGTCTGTCTTTTCCTCTTGAAATTGCATTGTATGTTTTATAATCTGCTTTTTTTCAAGATGTTTGAAAATATCATGGCTATATTGTATTTCATCATGTAGCCTATCTGCTTTTTGGACAACTGTTTTTTCAATATTTTGCATTTGTAAAACTACAAAAATCTAATTTGTACCATATTTCAAGTATTTCCTTAGCAGATATCCCAATAATTGGACTTACTCTGACAAAGGGTATAACATTTGAAAGCTACCAATATAGGTGGCCAAGTTTTTCCCCTCAGTACATTCCCTCAAACATAAAATAAAAAATATTCCATAATTCAATAATAGTGCATCAACCAAATACAGGATTGCTTATTTCACTTCATGCTCACCACAACTAAGTGGGTTTTAGTCCCAGTACCACTAAGGAAAGCAAAGGCATTTGTTATTTTATTTTAAACTAGAGGCCCAATGCATGAAATTTGTGCATGGGGCGGTGGGGGGGGGGGGGGGTCCCGCAGCCCAGCCTGTGCCCTCTCGCAATCCAGGACCCCTCAGAGATGTCCAACTGCCAGTTTAGATCGAGTCTAAACCAGCAGTCAGGCATCCCTCTCTCAATCCGGGACCCCTCGCTCCTAACTGCCCACCTGCTTGCTCCTAACCACCCGCATGCACACTCCTTACCACTTGGTTCTCCGCTCTGTAGTGCTGCCGCGGAGGTGGGAGAGACTCCTGCCACCACTACTGCTCTAGCCAGCTGTGAGCCTGAGTTCTGGCTTAGCAGTGCTCCCGCTGTGGGAGCGCTCTGACCATCATAGCGACCAGTCATTCTAGTAGTTCCATCATAGTGGTCGTTTAGGCATTTATATATAGAGATTATTCATGTTGAAGATTGTTTGTTACTGAGTTATATTATGTTTCCTCATATTCTCTGTTAATGTGCTTTGTGCATGTAATTGAAGAGACCTCAGTGATTTTCTAATAGTAGAATTATCTTTAATCTTTTATAATTAGTTTCTCTTCAGGGAAAAGATCTCAGCCTACTCCAAAGATTATGGGTTGTCCCTCAAATTCCAAGGAATCACAACTATAGGAGAACAGTTCTCTAAAAGGAAGAGGGCTTTAGGTGCTGGCAGTTCAGAGTTGAACCAGAATGCTGCTATTTATTGCAGGAACAGGTGAATCGTTCAAAAATCCAGTTCCCTCACAGGGAAAATCAGAGTTAAATGGCTTTTCTTGGTCTTCTTAAAGTGACTTAATCCCAACACAATGTTGAATTGATGAAAATATATCCCCAAAAGGTCTTGATAGTTGTCTTTTTTTTTAACCGGGGTGAAATCTGAGCCTTATGAAAGAGTGTCTTGGCTGCACTCAACTGTTTCAGAGCATCTGCATGTGAGCCAGCTTTGGCAATGGCCCAGGAAGTGACTGCTTGTATTGTCACTTGAAACTATTTTGAACATCAACTTTCTGCAAGTAGGCTTTTAATATTAGCTTTGAGAAAGCCACAGTAGCTGCCGAGCCATCTTTTGTCCTGATGTAGATTAAGTGGCTGTGACTCAAGCAATAACATAATCGCAATCCTAAATAAATTGTATTATACTTTTAGCTCCATTGAAAGTCACCCCACCTTTTACCCTAGAGGGGAATAGAAGTGCTGACTGAAACAGAGCCCTAGAGTGTCCAGTTCTGATGACGTTCTGCCTCTTCTTGGTCAAATGGCTGAGAAGTCATCTTAGATCAGTAAATAAAAATGACTTGAAAGTGTGAGCCAAGATTAAGGGGTAGGAGTCATTGCAGATCTGAAGGGAAATTTAAAAAGGGATACTCCAAGAGTATCACAGTTGCCAGAAATATTAACCCAGATGAGAAAACCAGAATACCATGCCAAGGCAGCTAAAGAGAAAAGAGTTAACAGAAGCATCCAGGAAAACTAAAGCTAAAAGATCAGAGTCCATCAGGTGTGGTCTTGAAACAAAGTCAAGTAGAGGGCGTTTGCCACAGTTTTTTTGTTTGTTTTTGAAAGTAGTAATGTTTTAAAAATCTTTATTGTTGAAAGTAATACATAGGTCCTCCTTTTTCCCTCATTAACCTCTTCCAGCCTGCTCCTGTCCCCCCTCTGCCCTCCCCCACAGGCCCTCACCACCCCATTGTCTGTTTCCACAGATTATGCATATCATTGGTTGACTCTTCCCACCCACCCTCCCCTGCCTTCCCTCTGAGGTTCAACAATCTGTTTATGCTTCTATTTTTCTGGGTCTATTTTTGACCATCATTTTATTTGGCTCATTAGATTCCACATATGAGTGAGATCATGTGGTACTTATCGTTCTCAACTGGCTTAGTATTAGATATCTATGTTCCATTTACCCACTGACAACCACAGAGAACATTTGGTTCAAGCGGACTAGAAAGTCCTGATGAAGTGGCCCCAGCCTCGTTTCATGGAACAACCAGCTGGACCTTATCCAGCACAACAGGAGGCAGCCGCAAGGAGGGCAAGACAGCAGGCCAACAATAACAATGGCCGCTTACAGCCCACAGCCTCAATGGCCAGAACTAATTGGTCTGAAGGACAACAAACTCCCTCTAGTCAAACTAGACCACTTACACCCCCCAGCCTCCTCCGCCTCTTGCGGTTTGGGCACATAAAATTCAACCCCCAGGACAGCGGAGGCTGAGTCCTAACCTTCCCCGGTTGTGGCTTCATCCCCCATTCCCTCTAAGAAACTTCCGTCTTGCTCGCTGTGTCTGCCTATTTCCTTGAGCAACTCCGTTCTTACTAGTACACATGGCACACAGAGTTTTATTTTGTCTTAAAGCAGTTATACTCAGAAGAGCTTCCTGAAAGCTAGCTAAAATCATACTAGGTATTGTCTGTGATGCACCCACAAAGAAAGTTTTAAATTTTTTATGATATTGTTAGGAAGGGAAAATACATTCTAAAGTTTCAAAGTAGCAAATGCTGAGATCTGAAAATAAGTGACAAAGAAACAAGAAATAGAGAGAGCAAGTAAGGTGTATAAAGTTTCAGCAGGAAGAGTGAGAGAACATTCCAGAAGGATGGTTAGGCCAGGAACTACATCTGCCCTCTAGGGAGGAACTGCTAAGATTTTATTGAAAATTAGAGGCCTGATGCATGAAATTCGTGCAAGGGGCTCAGCCATCACAGCCACGGTGGCTTGCCGTGGCCCTCGCAGCCCTGGCTTCGTCCTGAAGGTCGTCCAGAAGGACCTCTGGTCTAATTAGCATATTATCCTTTTATTTATTAAAAATTAGTGTTGTTTTCCCCACCTGCCACCACTGATGCTCCTCTTCCAATGATCAACAGCGACCTGAAGTCTTCACTAGGAACTAAGAGAATTTATGAACTCCAGATTTATGGAAACTGTGAGCATTCAGAAAATAATCAAGTACATTACTAAAGGGTGGAAAATAAGTCTTATAAAAAATTAAAAGAATTGAAATGATTCAACTTAAACAAAAATTGGCTAAAGTGTTTTATTAATACTAACATTTAAGAGTTAAATGTTCTTTTCTTGCAGAATCATGCCTTAAAAATTATCTTTCAAATATAAACATTTGAAATAAAATTTTATTGAGGTCTACTATATGCCAGGTGGATACAATAATAGGTAATACAGAAGGTCTATTGTCATGGATCTTACATAATACAAATCAGCTACCATTTACTCATTTGTTCAATGTATATTTTTAAAGACCATTTTTGTTACAGGCTGAGGAAATCTTAATCTTTATAAAATAAGCTGTATATGTATTTATTTACAAGTATGAGTAAACTTCAGATCATTTATCATTCTGATGATTAATAGATCTCTGAAAGAATTGGAAAATGATAACTCAAAATCAGAAATTTAATGGTCTAATCAGTGATGTTTTAAACATCTCATAAAATATTCCTAACCAAAACAGCAAGGAGGGAAGTGAAGGTCAATTTGCATTACAAGAAATCTAAATTAACAACGTATGTACTAAAATGTCACCACTTCTAAATACATATGATTAAAATAACTCAGCTAGTTAAAATTAACAATGAGTAGCCTTTTAGGTTCAACTTTCAGAGATTTTAAATGATTTAAAATTTGTGCAGAAGCTTTAATTTTAAAGTTTTTCTTGGAAATATTTTATTATTTGATGAAACATTCCTGCCTTGATCATATATGTACTTAGTTAAGTAGATTTATTTTGTACATGGTTGGTTTGTAATTCTTTTTCTTGCATACCTAGAACGAGATTCTGATTTTAAATATTTTTAATTAGAACTTATATCACTATATTATCATTTTTAGACTATGATTGTTGAATCAGTGATTCTCAAACCTGCCTGGACAGTACAAGCATCTATGAAGTTTTAAAAATTATAGATTATTAGTTCCAATCTAAAGATTCTGGTTTGGTAAATCTGGGATATCATTAATTGTAATTTAAATCTGCTGGAATTATTAAGAATTCAAAAATTAAGTCTAAATTAATTAACTGCTTGGTTTGTGTTGCTATTTTTTTCTGTCTCTTTTAAAACATGAATTTTTATTGATTTCGGAGAGGAAGGGAGAATGAGAGAGAGATAGAAACATCAATGATGAGAGAGAATCATTGATCAGCTGCCTCCTACATGCCCCCTACTGAGGATCGAGCCTGCAACGCAGGCATGTGCCCCAACCGGGAATCAAACTGTGACCTCCTGGTTCATAAGTTGATGCTTAGCCACACTGGTGGGGCTGTGTCTTCTGTCTGTAGTACATAGCTAAAACTGAAGAGATGTCTTTTATTTTGTTTAGTTGATTGACCTACAAGATTGCAGAAAATTATGTATTTTTTAAAAAGAGATTCACATATACTTTCAATATTAATGTAAATAGAATATGATTGTTTAAAAGGTATTTGCAATCTAAGGAGACATTGAAGAAATATAACTTTACCATAAAAGAAAGAATTATAATAAATTCTAGAATTTCCTCTACATAAATTTGTTTAAATCGTACCTATTCAAAATTTCTGTTTATTATGCATTTAATTTGTGTACAGAGGAATGCAACATTCTGAACTGAAAATAATACATATTACAATCTAAACGGCTAATTTTATCATAAGGTTTTTTTTATAAAACTTCTTTAATATTTCTTAAATAAACAAATTGGGTTACTTTTTCTATATGAAATTATGTTATTTTGAATGACAGCACCATCAGAAGATTCTTTATAGCTTAAAGAATCTATGTTCAGTTCTTTAAAAACAGTTTTAATACATTTAGAAGTCCTCAGTGTTGATTTAGTGAAGATTGAAGTAATTATTCCATTATTCACTGTCTAAATTCTTGTGAATAATGTAGCTACCAGGATGTCTTCAAGTGGCAACATGGTAGCCACTGAAAGAATATAAATAGCAGTAAATATTGACTCAGCTATTGCAGAAGAGGTAGCTACAGTTTGAGGGAAGAGCTAGTAGAAAAAGATAGTTGTAGGTTAATCTTTAGAGATAACTAAAGGTTAACTCGCCACAGAAGAGAACATTTTGATGCCTGATGGTAGTTCTATTAGGTAAAGTGATGATATGGCATTTGTAGTTGTATGTTACAGGTTGAAGAAGGAGACTGATGACTACTGTTATTGTAGGCTAAGTAGAAATTACAGTCGTTGTAGATTGAATGGATGTGGTAGTGGTTGTAGATTCAACTGAAGTAAATATAGTTGTACATTAAAAGAGATGGTGGAAGTGGTGATTGTTTTAGTTGTCCACTGAGATAAAGTTTTTTCAAAATTTTATGTTACAGCCCTAGCTGGTTTGGCTCAGTGGATAGAGTGTCAGCCTGCAGACTGAAGGGTCCCAGATTCAATTCCGGTCAAGGGCACATACCTGGTTTGCGGACTCAATCCCCAGTAGGGGGCATGCAGGAGGCAGCTGATCAATGATTCCCTCTCATTATTGATGTTTCTATCTCTCTCTCCCTCTCCCTTCCTCTCTGAAATCAATAAAAAAATATATATTTAAAAAGTTTTATGTTACAATTGCAACTGTTGTAGATTCCACTTAACTGAGGGCATCTCTGGTTTTATTTGGAGTAGTAGTGATGGCTGTTGTGACAGTAAGTTCAGTTGAACGTGCGGAGGTTGTAGGTGCAGTTGAAGTGGTGGTTGCGGCTATTGTGGCTGTAGTTTCAGTAGACGTTGGAATGGTTGTAGAGTCTTTCGAAGTGGCTACAGTTGTAGGTTCAGTTGACGACGTGGTGGTCACTGTAGGTTGAGGAGCAGCAGAGGTTTTTCCATGAATAGCAGTTACAGGCTCCCCATCGTCTGGGGATATCTTGATAACAATGGAAGAGTTGTCATTTCCTCTGTTATTCACCAGGCATATTATGAGTACTCCAATTGCTGTTGTTATCACACAGGCTAAGAGACAAGCCAAAAAGATGTTCCACAGAGTCCAATTACAGCAGCAATTTCTTTTCACCTAAGAGTGTCAATAAAAATATTAGTAATGAAAAACAAAAAGTCTTTCGATTTATCATCCCTTTTGTTTTGTGTACAACTTAGTGCATTAACATCATTTGAATCCCTATAATCTCTGCAGATATTTAGGCTTAAAATCCAAGTTTTAATCCAGGTGGAATTAATTGCATGCAATCTCTAACTTTGGAAGAAATCAAGATCTGCCAATATCTCATCTTCTCTTATTCTATTTTCCAATGATGGGTAGGGGGTTCTTCATCTTTTCATGTAAGCAGAATGGCATTTTAATAAATTCTCTGTCATACACCTGATCCTCCACTGGACATTGTCATTACCCCAACTGCTCCACTTCCAAATCACTTCCTTAAGAATCCAGTTTTCTAACCACCATCTCCTCTCCTTCCATCTTGTTAGTTCAATTATTAGTATAATAGCCTTTCTTTACTTTTATTAAAATCTTCAGCCCAGGGTGGGCAGGAAGAGATTAACCAAAGGATTTGTATGCACATATGCATAACCCTTTGACACAGACAATACAGTGGTGGAGGCCTGGGGCAAGGGGTGAATGGCGGGGTGGGCTATAGAGGTCAATGGGAGATCAAAGGGGACATATGTAATACCTTCAACAATAAAGATTTTTTTTAAAATCTTCAGCCCAGCAGCTCTTGCTTCACTCATATCCCTCCTTGTCCACCTTTTGTTCTATGTTCCATGATTTCAATAACACTAATTCGCCCAAACCTCCCACAGTTTCTTCTTTTCATTCCTTCCAGCTGGCAAGCACGTGGCATTCTGCTTTCTCTGCACCTGCCCACTGTGAGCAGCCACACTGTTGGGGAAAGTCAAGCCCCTGGGCTGAGCAGAGTCAGGATAAATGTGTGATCACCATTCTTGAGTGGAATTTCCATACTTCTCTGCCATCCTATTATAATTCTCCGATTATATTTCTCAATCTTCTTCTTTCTCCTCAAACTTGTAACCTCCACCCACCAGCCTTCACACACACATTGAGAGGGTTCACTTGAAATGCAGGCAGATAGGGCAGGGGTCCAGTGGAAAACAAAGCAGGTGGAACATAGGCAGGGGCAGACATGGCAGTTTGAGCAGCCTAATCACAGAACCCAGCCAAGCAGAAATAATAAAATGTTTTTGGACTGAAAGAGGGAGGCATGGGAAACCAAGGGAGGGCCTGCAACAGTAAAGTGAACTGGCACACAGAAACAGAGAAAGTTCAGGTCCATTGCTGGGCAAGAACAATTGAGGGAATTAACAGAGATAGACATAGAGCAGGCTTGTAGCAAATATATACTCCTGGACTACAAGGCGTGAGGAGGGCAGCCCATTATTGCTCCCCACCCCCGTGAGGGGAGTCTGAATCTGCTTGTAATACATTTTCCACACTTTGGCTTAAATCTTCTGGTCCATGGAGCTCATTCTTTGGTGTCACAAAACACGACCCCAGGGAAACACCTCAGCTCACTGTTCTGGTTATCAACATTGTCCCTTCCCATTCTCATCATCAAATGACTTCACATCCTTCCTGCTTCACTAGGAAACTTGAAACCATCAAATGAAAACTTTTTTTAATTGATTAATTTTAGAAAGAGGAAGGGAAACAGAGAGAGAAACATCAATTTGTTGTTATACTTATTTATGAATTCATTGATTGCTCCTTGTCATGTGCACTGACCGGAGGTCAAACCCACAACCTTAACATGCTGGGACAATGCTCTAACCAACTGAACTACCTATCCAGCGCCTCAAACTGAAAGTCTTTCAAACCCCCTCTAGGTCCCAAACCTGAAAACCGAAACATGCCTGGCTCCACCTCTCTTTCTTCCCTGGTTTACACAAGAGGAGCAACCCTCCTTCTGCCTGAGACGGATCTGCCCATCTGTCCTTCCGTCCCATCCCCTCTGCACTTTCTTTTCCTTTGATTTCCCCTTTCTATTGCACTGAATACTTCACCACTTTCCTCTTCACTGGATTCTTCTTTTTAAGATTTAAACACACTCAAATCTCTCCCCATCTTAAACAAACAAAATATGCATCATTTGATTCCAAATCCTCTTTCTTTGGAAAATGAAATTTCCTGACAGTTGTCTAATGCAATGTCTCCGTCTGCACACTCTTCAATCCAAATCAGTCTGGCTCCTGCTTCTGTCATGCCATGAAATACCTCTTAATAAAGTCATCAGGGACATCCATTCATTAAAATAGAAGTAACCTAGTTTAGCTCTTCTCTTACTTAAGCCCTCAGTAGCATTTGCCACTGGAGGCCATTCCTCTTTCTCTTTATTGAATAATCTCTTTCCTTTGCTTCTGTGATATTCCATTCTCATTGATTTCCTACTAAACCCCTAGAACAGCGGTTCTCAACCTGTGGGTCGCGACCCCTTTGGCGGTCGAACGACCCTTTCACAGGGGTCGCCTAAGACCATCCTGCATATCAGATATTTACATTACGATTCAAAACAGTAGCAACATTACAGTTATGAAGTAGCAACGAAAATAATTTCATGAGGAATTGTATTTAAAGGGCCAGAAGGTTGAGAACCACTGCCCTAGAATCTTCTTGGTTTCTTTTGAAGGCTCACTATCCACTTTGGGGCTGTATTGTTGACATTCCTGGGATCAACAAACTTTATCGGTAAAGGGCCAGATAGTAACTATATTCAACTTTGTGAGCCATACAGTTTCTGCCGCCACTACTCCAGTCTGCCACTATCATGACAGGAAGAAAACAAGTAGGCATGACTGTATCCCAATAACACTAGATTTACAAAATAGTGGTGGGCAAGATTTGGTTACTGAGCTTTCTTTCTCATCTTTCTCATTCATAACTATTATTTTAATTACCACTTATTTCAGAGTGACTTTCAAGTTTATGTCCAGCCCAGCTCTCCTCTCCAACCTTCAAATGCTTGCATGACATCACATCTCGGATCTCAAAGGTACCTCAAAGTCACTGTATCCAAACTCAAAGTCATGATCTTCCCAGTGAACCCTGGCCAGCTCCCACATTTTATTAAATGGCATCACCATCTATTACATTCAGTTCCCAAAGCTGGAACTGAGAGTTCATCCTTGAAACTTCCCAATCTATTACTAAGCCCAGTAACTTTATCTGCTGCATATCGCCTACTATTGTTGACTTCACCACCCAGAGGCAGCATGATCTCCTCAGGCGCCTATTTTTGCAACAATGCCTGAGTATTGATCAATGATTGTGTTATCAGGAGAGGAATGATACACTATGAGGGTTTTTTTTTTTTCATAATTGTTCTTGGCATATTACTAATTTTTAAAGTAATAGTATTCATAGCCTGTTGATGAATCAAATCCTAATAATAGCCCTTTATAACTTCCCATCATCTGGCATGGAGGTAGCTGCTCAGGACATAATATGACCAGAGGGACCTAGAGAACCCACCTGAGTGCACTGGCTCCTTCCCAGGCTTACTGACTGCAAGTGCACAAAGGAAAGAGCACCCTCGCCTGGGCGTGGCTCAGTGGTTGAGCGTGAACTTATGATTCCAGATCAGGGCAAATGCCTGGGTTGCAGGCTCGATCCCTAGTGTGAGGCGTGCAGGAGGCACCTGATCAATGATTCTTTCTCATCATTGATGTTTCTGTTTCTCCCTCTTCCCCTTCATCTCTGAAATAAATAAATAAAACTTTTTTTAAAAAAGGAAAGAGCCCCATAGAAGCATTCCAGTGATCTGCATTTTAACCCTACTTAACTTCTCACTAATCCTGATCACAGATGAAGTTATTTACTAGTATGGTTTAAAAGAAAAAAGAAAAAAAAAACACTGAGATTTGAGATTAGAAACACTGTATTGAAATCTACATTCTGCCTATGCAAATTGTTTAACTTCTCTGAGTCCCTACTTTTTCATTTATGAATTGGTGATAAAATTGCTTGTGACTTCTAGGATTACCTTAAGAATTAACAAAAATGAATGCTTCATTAATTCTACAGTGTTTTTGCAAATATTTATTGTTAATAGTCTTAGTCAACAAAGCAAAGTGGAAGAGAGCAATCTTTTTAATTGGAGAGATGTGTTAAAATTTCAGTTATGACATCTTATACAATTTCTTATCTTCTCTGAGCCTCAAATCTTCTTATCTTAAAATATAGGGCTAAAAATATCTATCTCACTAGTTTTCAAAAATACTTTTATTTTGGATGCAGAGTAGCATATGGATTAAGATCAAGAGCTTTGGAATCAAGAAAATTTAGGGGTTGAATTTTGGTTCTGCCACTTATTAGCTGTGTAGTATTTGGCAATTTTATCTTTCTAAGCATCAGTTTCCTTATAATGATAACGATGCCTAGCTAATAAGAAATATAAGATAAAAATAAGTGTTTATAAAGTGCCTGGCATAGTGTCAGGTATGTAAATTTTCAATTGTCTAAAGTGCTTATTATATATTGTTACCTGGATGAGAGTATAACCTTCAAGAAGTGGAATATAACACTCATGCCTTATAGACAGACTAGAGTAGACATTAAGTGTTACAAAATATGGGCCCCAGCATTTCTTGGGTTTCGTGCAAAGAGTGGCAGCCCAAGGCAGCAGGAGTACAATGAAGGCATGGGTCACCAAGGCCAGGGCAATGAGGACCACTAAGTTCAAGTTAGCCCTAGAAAAAATACTTTCTTTACCTTGACCAAAGGCACTTTAATGGAGTCTAATCCTTCCTTTAAAAGAAACTGAAAAAGAGCGGCTTCTTAAAATAAAGTGAATGTAACCAGAGAACAGGATACCTAAATTCTCCTGTTTTAGTCATTTCATCACAAGTTAGGTGAATTCTGGCAAATCTCTTCGATTTCATAAGCCATATGGTCCCTGATTTTTAAAGATGTTAGAATGGGACTAGGTCAGTTATTCTCGTCACTGGTTGCATTTAAAAAATATTGATGCACGGACCCCACCCCCAAAGTTTCTGACTTAATTGGTCTGGGGTGGGGCTCAGCCATTGGTACTTCATAAACAACCCCTAATTCTAATATGCAGCAAGGGTTAAGAACTACCAGATCAGATGTTACCTCATGTCTGTCAATTCTACGATGCTATGGATTTCTTTATCTCCACAAACGAGAAGAAAGATTTCCTAACTCTGCCCTGGGGAGCTCATTCATTCTTTTCTATTGCCCCAGCAACAGTATAAGCAGATTATAATTTTAATCCAGAATCAAAAAACAAGACTCAGACTCTTTCTACTGACCATCTACAGCAAGATTAAGCAACAGAGGGTAGGAATTCTAGAGTCAGGGGAACCCAGCCAAACTTCCAAGCAGAATAAGCAATGTATAGTCAAGGTCAAGACTAGGGCTAAAGATTGAGAGGTACAGTCCTGAGGTAAAGTTCATTCAGCCGACCAATAGGGTCACAAACGAAGGGGAGCTGAGTCCAGTCTCCAAAGCCAGTGGAAAAAAACCTGCAGAACAGAGCCAGGTTTCTATATCAAGGTCATACGCACCAGAGGTCAGAAACAAGAGACAAAAAGAAAGTGCCACCAACATTCTTCAGAAGCTGGAACAATGTAAGAAAAGTGAGTGCTCACCAATAGAGTAGGACCCTTGAGGCTTTAACTATGACCCAATCTCCCACCAGAGTCTAATTAGAGAATTAAGCTGCACATTGCCAACATATGCGCTCCTCTGCCCCTCCCCAACCCCGCATTTGTACTTTATATTTAGTCCTTTGAATTTCACATATGTTCTCTATATATGTGAATACCTCAGTCCCCAACTAGGACTTTGGCCCTTTGAAAACAGAGACTACAAAGTATTTTCCTTCTTATGATCTGCCTCGCAATGACTTATAACTTTAACAGCTAATACAGCAAAGGCTTACCATGAATGTGTGTGAATTAAATGATTGAATACTTTTCCTGGGAAAGAAAAGAACAAATACATCCCTGTATAGAGCACATCCCAACCTGGGTAAAAGCTGCAACACATACAACACTACCTGGGTATGGGATGATTCTGTTTGTGGGTATCCTGAATGTCCAAGGACTCCTGGGCCCACGCAGACCCCAGTTGAGTTGGAAGAGATATCACAGGTTATGTCACGTGAAAGTGGGCGCCAGCATGCAGAGCCGTGAACCTCTTGGTCATTTGAACACGTGATTGGCTGTGGAGATAAAGCATAAGTGAGTAGGAAGATATGGTGATACATTTATCAAATTAAACTCTGTTAAAAATAAACAATAGTGTGACTTTTAAGAGGAATAAAGACTTCTGAAATGAATAAATATTTTCTTATTATTCTATGAAAATAAAAAAATCTAGACAGATTATTAAACAACACATTTTAACCAATTTTTGTAAGCGACTGATGTTCCAGATCAGAAATGTGTATCATCTCATCTTCTCCATCATTTTACAAGCATGTATTAAATACCCTCATGTTGCAAGTTACTGTAGGTGGAGCATATATGAGGAAGCTTCTCTTCATACAAGGAATAGAATGTTAGAGCTGAAAAAGAAAAAAAAAGAACTGCTTGCAGCTTATCAGGTAAAACTTGTTAATGGTCATTTTGGTAATGAGATTTTGAAGCAAAAAGAGTTGAATTTATTATTGTTATTATTATTATCATTATTATTCCATAATAAACATAATAGCAAGCAGTGTGGTCCATACCTCCCAGTGTTAAGGTCAGAGTACTTTTCATTCCGCTATACTACATATCATATATTGTTTTACTAAAGTATGATAATAGATTAGTATAATGTATTCTATGCTACACTACACTAATAAAAATTATCCTACAAAGAGACTTTGCATGATCCATGCCATGATCTACACAATGGAACTCGCAAGCCCAGGACAGGGGCAGAGAAGACAAACCATTTGTCCAGTTTGTGATATGGCTTTGCTGGCTTCCCATTGGGCATACAGCAGTTGGTAAAAACAGTCCTCAACAATGACAGCAAAGGTCTCTACTCTGGGAATTTATATGCTCAAATAACAGGGAGACAAAACGGATTTGTGCATCATTAACAAATAATACAATAAATGCAAAATGTTGTTGAGAAAAAGGTGTGATACAGGTTGAACATGGGTGAGTTCAGTGGGAAATCATTGGGGGAAGAGGTGTGCTAAAAGAAGCAGAAGAACAAGATAAAGTGAAAATGAGAGAGGAATAGGTTCAGGAATTTATGGATCTTGATCAAAAGTTTTGTTACATCTCAAAAATAATGTGGAATCATCCGGGGCTCTTCAACTGATGGAATAATAACACTTTCTAGCTGTGAGTCAAAGGCATCTTTACCTCTCCTTGCTCGTCTGCAAAGGGAGGACACTAAAATACCCACTCATAGATTTGCTGTGAGGATCTATGAGTAGATAACTGCCGGAGGGTTAGAGCAGTCAGACAGAGAGCATGCACTCAGTAAGTGTTAGCTATTGCTGTTGTTGGTATTAGTATTCATATTTTCATTCCTACTGTTACGACTACTAGTTGTCTTTGATCATGTTGATTTAATAACACATTACTAGATAGCTATAAAACAGCTAGTCCAACCACCAGTAAGTTTCATAAAATTGTCAAACTGGATTGTATGTGGCCATTTGTCTATTAGGAACTGTCATTAACAATGCAAAAAATAAATCATTGTTATTTAATATAGATAAGACGAAATGCTCTCGGCAGTAAAGCGATTGCTAGGTTAGATTTTTCTAAATGTTATATCAAGGAAATAAAGAAAACAGCTCTATGCTTTATTAAGATTTAACCAAGTCCATATTGTTCACCAGGTAAATTTGAGCAAAGTTGGACTTACCTTTAATAACAACCTTGCCTATTGTTCTAAGTGCTGATTCTGTTGTGTTAGTTATTACCCAATTTGCCAAAGGCTGATGATATTTTAACACACTTTGAAAACAAAGTAAAACTCACTCACCCGGCCTGTTTTCCAGAATGTTCTGGCCCTGTTGGAATCCCATCCCTTTCAGAGAAGGAAGATGATAAGTGGTGTCTACACGAAGGGTGCAGAACCTATGATCTAGGCTGGGCTTCTGAGTAATATTTTTACTGTGTTAGGTTTCTCTGAGTCTTAGTACAGGCAGAGTTTCTATACAAAATTGGAATAGTTGGAGAACTGGGAATAATGTTTAATCCAATATTCAGCCTTAGTTAATAATGGCCAGAAGCAACTGAAGTGCATTAGCAGTAGTTACCAAAGAAAGTTCTATAGGTTTTCCCAGTAATTTTATAAGGATTAACTTATGATCTCCTACATCCCAACAGAAAAACAAAACACCAAAATTTATTTTCTTTTGATTTATAATCTTCAAATAATCCTTAAAGTTCATTATGAAATTTAGTCTTCAGAGAAAAATATATTTATAGCTATGCTCTAAATGTCCATAGTAAAGTGAAATAGTCAGCTGTCCAGATACATGCTATAAAAACAATTTAAGAAAATATCTGTAAAGATCATCGAGTTTGTTGCTATCTAGAGAAACTATAAAAATGACGAATATTTGGCTAAATGGATTCTTTTCCCATTTGCAAGTTCCAGCATCCTGAAGACCCAATCTTAGTATCTCAAGCTCATAAGAGACAAAGAGAACTTTCTTGAGGTGGGGCCTTTGTTCAATGACTCAAGAACACAAGCCCCTTCTCTTCTGGTGACAGGAATCACCTATGGGAATCCTTTTAGTCCACTAACACCGAGCAACAGGACTGTCTTCTTTGGCTTACATTGCAGGCGATGAATACAGGCTGAGAGCCACGGCTCCAAATTGCAAAGGTAAAACATTTCATTTATGCTTCAGGCAGTGAATTTTAACTTTCCATTTTAATTTTTAGCACATTTCCATCAAAGATTATTGGTTCAGACATAACCAGATACATAAAAAGCACTTAACTATATAGTGAGGGCTCGATTCCAGGTGGAAGACATTTTAAACTAGACAAAAGATTACACTTTTGTACAAAGTAGGAATGTTTAGAGGATTTCTTTCTTAGGTCTAAAGACAGTATCCAGGATTAATAGCAGGATTTCCAAAACACCTACAAATCTGAGTTCTGACAGATTTATAAATTATACATACAAAACAATCTCAAAACGAAACCAAAGTTGTTGAATGAAGAGGATAAATATAGAAAGTTAAATAGATTTATTCACATATCATGTGTTCATAGAAAATTTCTAATGCTTTATATCAGTAACTATATAAAGTAATTTCTAAAGTATAATATAGTAGAATATAGCATGAAAGGTTGAGGCAAATATATAATATACGGCTACTCTTCTTTTCAGAGAAGAATGCAAAATTATGACATTGACTGCATATTAGTAAAGAGATTAGATTGCTCTTAAATGCTGAAAACAAGATTGTCACATAAGCAAAATTTTAAAGTAGAGCAATAATACTCACCAGTTGGTTTTCAGACTGTTCAACATTTACTACGTATTTCCCATGTTTCCTGTCCATTTTTGAGTTTGCAATACTACAAGCTTAACTCCAAGAATATTTTTCAACACATGCATTGCCCTTTATAACCCTGAGAAATAATTAAAATGATTGATGAAAAACCAACTCTGATGCATTAAGTGCAGGTGTGGATTAAAAAAATAACAAATAATTACCAACTAAAACAGGATCCACCTTAGAGAAGGAAGTGAATTAATTACAGAAAGACACAGAAAACCTATACTTCCTCTGAGTGGTCCTGTGACTACCACCCTCAACAGAAAGGAACTCTGAACATCTTATATGTTTCAATCCTTCGGCACGGCTGGGTGGGGCTGGCACCTAGAATCAGACTTGCCCACAAGGACAGACTGCAGGAAGTCAGGCTCCAAATAAGAGCAGGGACCTGGCGGCTCCCAGGGTGGAGACGGTTTCGTCATCCATGCTGACCCTGCACCTCTGTCCAGGCATCAGGCAAATGGTTGACCGGCGCCTCTGAGAGGGTCACAGAGTGTGGGTCAACAGTGAATGGCGCAGCCCATATCTCTCTCTCCTTGAGAACAGCACAGCCCTGGATCTGGAAGCTCAGGTTCACTGAAGGGACCACAGTCCACAGGGGTGGGTGCAAAAAGCGTAAGGGCTCCAGGCTTCATTGAGAACATGCAGAAAATGGGTTGGCTACTAGAATGGGAACTCAGAATGGAAATTTAAGGAAACCTCAGGCCTACAACATGGGCAAAGAGAGAAATTGGGGCTTGTACAGTCCAGAACCATAGCTAGGTCTTCAGAAATGAGGCCTTATGGGGAACTGGGGTCAATCCTAAATATGGGATTAGAATAAGACCCAAGTACTCATCAGTGGGACATTGTAGCCCTGCTAGGGGTACAGTGGACAGTACAGGAACCAGCAGTCCCAGAGTCCAAAGGTGGGACTTTGCTTATTTCATCAACTTCATATTGGGTGGAAGCTGGGGTGTGAAAGACAAGAGCTACTAGGGCTGAAGCAGCTCGTAGAACTTCTACCTGAGTCAGGTTTGGATCTGGGACAATGATGGCAATGGAGGGAGGACTGAAGGAGGCTGTAGTGAATTGGGCTGGAGGAGCAGGTGGGGTGAGGACAGCCTGGCAGGGCAGTGAGGGGAAGCTGAGAATTCCTGGTTACTCCGCTGGGAGCAATATTTGAAATATCCGGAAAACCCAGGCGGCGATCTTTGAGGAATGAAGCTGGTCATGGTTTGCAAGAGGCTAGTTCTGATCCAGAATGTAAAGGTCTTCACGCACCTGGATACATAGAGAGAAGGAGGGAGCAGTCTCAGAAGACAGCAGCTGAAACACACAGAGCAGCAGAAAGAGGCAAGGCATTGGGAGACATTCTGAAGGTCGATCTGGATGTGGTAGGAGGCTATAATGAAAATAGAGAGCTAGTAGGTCAAATAGACAAAGGGGAAAGGCAAATGTCAGATGTGAACTTTAAAATGTGCCCTGAGACCGAACAAAACAGTAAGATGTTGTGTAAGGAAATAAATGAAAATTGTACTTGGAATAACCAATTTTATAGCCACTAGTGTCAGAAAAAAAAAAAAAAGATTGTATGACTATCCCTGAATTAATTCCAGTTATAATACTGTAATTCACATTGCTGGCTGCCTTTTATGTCCCCTACCCTGTACTGGATGCTGAAATATGAATAATGGTCCCATTATCTCCCCCGAGGAAGGCCATGCATAAGTGGTCTCCCAACTTCCATGTATGCCCCCTCAATTCATTCTTCACAAGGTGCTTAGAATGCGCTTTGCAAAATGCCAGACTGCTCCCCAACCCAGAATGACTGCCCATTAGCCTTGGGGTAAAAGCCCAGATCCTCTCCATGCCAACAAACCTGTGAGCTTGCTGGACTCTGCTCACCTCTGAATCCATGCTGCACTATTTCATACATCCGATACCATGCCCCAGCCACACTGTTTAAAGAGCATTTGAAGAAATATTTCAAACATATAAAAGGTATAAAGAATAATCTGGTAAATAGCCAAAATCCCATTCTTAGCTAGCTTAAGAGATTCAGGGTTGCTTTTACTCATAACACCTCTGAAGTCAATTATGTGGGTGTTTTCCATACCAACCAGTTCTCCAGCTTTGTCAGATACCAGTTGGTGTCCTTACAATTAAATCCAATTCTGACACTATCTACCAGGAGTTAGCATCAGATCCCATGCGTTAAAGGGCTCAGTCTCACCAAACTGCCCCAAATTCAGATGCCAATCTCAAGTCCTGAACCATCTGTACTTCTGACCAGCTGGCTATAAATCTGACATTCCCCTCCTTGGGTTTGATAATTTGCTAGAATGGCTCACACAACTCAGGAACGGCCTTAAGATTTATCAGTTTACTAGAGGCCCGATGCACAAAATTCATGCAAGGGGCTCGGCCCTCGCAGCCCTGCCTGCCTTGGCCGGCTCTCACAGCCCCAAGCTTCATCTGAAAGGTCATCCAGAAGGTTGTCCAGATGGTTGTTTTGTCCAGATGGTTGTTCTGCTCTTCAGTCTAATTAGCATATTAGCTCTTTCTTACCTAGGATGATAAAGGCTATCTGATACACAGAGGTGGGAACGGCCAGATGAAAGGACTTGGGGAGGGGTCTAGAAATGTCACAAATGCAGGAGGTTTGTCCCCCTGGAGCAGGGTGTGACCCTCTCCCAGCACATGAGATATGGTCACCAACTCATAGTTATCTAAACCCCATTGGTTAGGGGTTTTATGGAGGTTTCATCACATAGGCATGATCGGTTATTAATTCAATCTCCAACCCATCTCACCTCCCTGGAGTCTGGGGTGTGGGGCTGATAGTTCCAGGCTTCTGATCAAGGTTTGGTCTTTCTGATGACCAGCCTCCATCCTGAAGTTAGGTAGGAACCTGCCAAGAGTCTTCTTATAAAAGACACTCCTGTCAAAACTGTCACTCAGGGAACTACTAGGGATTTAGGAGCTCCATGCCAGAGACTGGAGACAAAGACCAATTATCTTTCTATGATATCACAGAGATAAAATATTTTTACATGCAACAGAGCCACCTCTATTCTTATTCCTAGTCGTATTCTCCTCCCTCTCCTTTGATGTTTATATTTCCCATGTAATTTTTAATGCACTCCAAAAATATACAAAATTGTGTGCATGTTTTAAAATTTATATAAAAACTATTATACAGTATTCTTCCAAAATATAGGTTTTTTTGAGGGCCCATATTACATTTCAACTACACTCACAGCTATAACTCTATTTTATTCATTCCCACTGTTTTATAAATTTCCATTGATTGAATACATTGCAATTATTAATCTATTCTGTTGATAGAAGTTGAGTTTGGTACCAGTTTTTACTATTATAAACAATGATGTTCTGAATGTTCTAGTACAGGGGTGGGGAACCTTTCCTCTGCCAAGGGCCATTTGGATATTTATAACATCATTCATGCCATACAAAATTATCAACTTAAAAATTTGCCTGCTATATTTGGTCAAACTCACCCTAATGCCTTGGCAGGGCCAGACCAAATGATTTCACAGGCCTTATACAGCCCACAGACCAGATGCTCCCCACCCCTGCTCTAGTATATACCTTCTTGGGAACATTTATTAAAATGTTTCTAGATGTTTACTCTTACTTTCTTTCTATGGATTTTAGAAATAGATGTGGAGAGATTCAGAACTAATCGGCTGTTTTGATGCTACAGGAATTAAAAAGCTTCTCTTTTGTCACACATATTTTGAATTGTGATCACATTATGCATATACACACACATACAGTATCTTTTTTTCATTTAACATTTTAGCATATGCATTTGCCCCACTAATTTAAAATCCTTTAAGAAAAACACACATTTAATGTCAGTGTCAGGTGTGGAATTAGGTCAGATGTGAATTACTTGAGCTACCTGTTAAGTTGTTGTGTGTCTTCAATTATGAGTAATTCTGGAAGGTGTTATTATCTATATCTCAAGCTATTTTCCAGGGACCAATGCCCAGAAAGTGGGATTACAAAGCTGAATAATATTGACAGAAGGACATGAAATACATGTGTGAATATATTCTGAGGGCGGTGGTCCGAAGAGAGAAGGTCACAAATGTAATGATACAGGTATACCCACTCAAGGTTCTGGATTCAACATGCTTGCGTGAGAGACTTGGAAGCACTAATAGTTTGCTCATTTGGTTGCATAAAAGAAGAACAGTGTGGGATTATGTTTAAGGGAGCTGAAATGACACAACTTCTTTGATATAATACAGAGACATGAGGCAGGGAACAGAGTGCAGAATCTCAGAGGAAAGTTGGGGGAAGGGTGAGTGGGTGTGAGGTAATCAACCAAAGACATTGTATGCATATATACATAACTCATGGACACAGACAATAGGGTGCTGAAGGTCTGGGATTTGGGGGGTCGGGGGCAAGCTGGAGGGAATCAATGGGGGGGAAAGGGGGACATATGTGATACTTTTAACAATAAAGAACTTTTTTTAAAAAAGAATAAGTTAAAAATTCAAGGCTTAGGAATGAATATGTAGCACTGAATTTGTCATGTGTTCCTTACCAATCCCATTATAGAATCCAGAGGACAAGCCCTTCATCGTTTAGTGAAAAATAGGATCAGAGAGGGCAGCAGCAGCACAATCCCTGGAAAGCGCGAGGCCTAGACCACCCAAAGTCTAGTCTCCTTCCATCACCATTTATCACCCGTTACCTTCTTCTACCTGCTCCCACCGCCCTTCCCCTGTGGTAATCACCCAGTCCCCTACTTCTCACCCTCTGACAGCTGTCACTCCGTTCTCTGTATCTATGAGTCTGTTTCTTATTAGATTCCACATATCAGTGAAATCATTTTTTTATTACAATTATTTTTTAAAATTCTTTATTGTTTAAAGTATTACATATGAATGCTTTTTTCCCCATTGACCTCTCCCCGCTCATTCTCCCCCTCCCCCCAGCACATGCCCCGCCCCCCTTACTGTCTGTGTTCATGGGTTATGCTTATATGCATGCATATAAGTCCTTTGGTTGATCTCTCACCACCACCCCCCCCCCCCCCAGCCCCCGCGTCCTCCCCTCATGAGTCTTGCTTCAGGCTTATTTATCCTTTCAAAGAACCAGCTCTTATTCCCATGGATATTTTCTATTCTCTATTTTGCTTATTTCCACTTTATTAATTCATTCCTTTTACTTACTTTGGGTTTTGTTTGCTCCTCTTTTTTCTAGTCCCTTTAGGTGTAAACTTAGATTGTTTATTTGGGATTTTTCCTGTTTCTTGTGGGAAGCCTGTAATGCTATGAACTTCCCTCTAATAAGTGCTTTTGCTGCATTCCATAAATTTGTAAAATTGTGTTTTCATTTGTCTCAAGGTAGTTTTTTATTTCCTGTTGGATATCCTCTTTGATCCATTTGTTGTCTAGAAGCCTGCTGTTTAATCTCCACATATTTATATTTTTTCCAGTTTTCTTCCTATAGTTGATTTCTAGTTTCATGCCATTGTGGTCAAATATGCTTGAAATAATTTCAATCTTCTTGAATGTACTGAGGCTTATTTTGTGGCTTAATATGTTTCTATCCTGGAAAATGTTTCATGTGCACTTGAAAAATAGGGTAATCTTCGGTTTTTGGATGAAGTGCTCTATAAATGTCTATTAAGTCAAACTGACCTAATGTAGCATTTAAAGCCATTATTTCCTTATCAGTTTTCTTTCTGGATGGTCTATCCATTGAGTTAAGCAGTATTAAAATCCAACTATTGTATTTTTAATCCAACTATTAATTTTTACCTTTATATCCATTAATATTTGCTTTATATACTTGAGTGCTCCTATGTTGGTTGCATAGATATTTACAAATGTCATATCCTCTTCTTGGATTAATCCCTTTAAAGCTATGTAATGTTCTTCTTTGTCTCTTTCTACATTCTTTATTTTAAAGTCTATTTTGCCTATGAGTATTGGCTACCCCAACTTTTTTTTATTTCTATCTTTTTCTATTGCTCCACTTTCAGGTGTGTGTGTGTCTTTTGCTCTAACATGAGTTTCTTGTAGGCAGCATACAGATGAGTCTTGTTTTTTATCCATTCTGTCACCCTATGTCTTTTGATTGGAGCATTTAGTCTATTTACATTTAAAGTAATTATTGATAGGTGTTTAATGCTATTTTGTTCATTTTTTTGGTTGCTTTATTCTTCTTTATTCCTTCATTCTCTTGATCT
The DNA here is from genome assembly GCF_963259705.1 of Myotis daubentonii. Taxonomy (NCBI): domain Eukaryota; kingdom Metazoa; phylum Chordata; class Mammalia; order Chiroptera; family Vespertilionidae; genus Myotis; species Myotis daubentonii. The sequence goes on along the minus strand of NC_081847.1, from coordinate 40,024,638 downwards.
CTTGATTATTTATTTTATTTAATGTTTTAATTGGATTCTTTTCTCTTTATTTTTATGTATTTTTGTATGTTTTGGTTTATGGTTACAATTTCTTATATATTCATCTCTATCTCTAACAGTCTATTTTTAGCTGATAAGCATTTAAATTCAATTCATTCTTAGATCACATTTTGACATGTTTTACATCTTTTTGTTTCATGCATCACCTGATTATTTATTGTAGTTATAGCTAATTTTTTTATTTTGTCTTCTAACTGTCATATTATATTTATAAGTGGTTGATTCAAAGTTTATTGTACATTTGCCTTTACCAGTAAGATTCTTTTCTTTCCTGTATATTCTTATTTCTGATTATGGCCCATTTATTTTCTGCATTAAAGACCCTTTAACATTTCTTGCTTGTCTGAGAAACTCTTTGTCTCTCCTTCAATTCTGAACAATTACTTTGCCAGATAATAGATAAAGGTTGTAGCACTTTAAGTAATTCCTGCCACTCCCTTCTGGTCTATAAAGTTGCTTCTGAGGAATCAGCTGATAGCGTTATGGGGTTTTCCTTTTATGTTGCTTGCTGTTTCATTCTTGCTGCCTTCTAGATTGTCTCTTTATCCTTAACTTTTGCCATTTTAATTAGAATATGTCTTGGTATGGGCCACATTGGATTCATCTTATTGAATTTCTCTGTGCTTCCTGGATCTGGATATCTGTTTTCTACCCCAAATTAGAAAAGTTTTCGATCATTATTTCATCAAATATTCTTTCTGTCCCTTTCTCTCTCTTCTTCTGGAATCCCTACAATGCAAATGTTAGGATGTCTAATGTTATCCCAGAGATCTCTTACTCAATCCGCATTTAAAAACGTATTTTTTTTTTTTCATTTTGCTATTGTGTTGGGTGATTTTGCTATTCTGTCTTTCAGGTCACTAATCTGTTCTTCTGTATTAGCTAATCCAGCGTCAATTCATTTTAATACAGTCTTCATTTCAGTTATTATATTCTTTATCACTGGTTTTAAAAATATATATTTTATTGATTTTTTACAGAGAGGAAGGGAGAGGGATAGAGAATTAGAAACATTGATGAGAGAGAAACATTGATCAGCTGCCTCCTGCACACCCCCTACTGGAGATGTGCCCACAACCAAGGTACATGCCCTTGACTGGAATTGAACCTGGGACCTTTCAGTCCACAGGCCAATGCTCTATCTACTGAGCCAAACTTGTTAGGGCTATTACTGGATTTTTATTACATTTTCTATTTCTTTGTTGCAGAGCTCTCTGAATTCCTCTATTCTACTCTCAAGTTGTTGAGCATCCTTCATACTGTTTCCTTGAACTCTTCATTATGCAACTAGAGGCCCAGTGCATGAAAATTCATGCACTCAGGGGGTCCCTCAGCCTGGCCTTTGCCTTCTCACAATCTGGGAGCCCTCAGGGGATGTCCAACTGATGGCTTAGAGTGGGCCAGAGTTGCAGCCTGGCCTCCCTCTGCAGGAGGCAACTGGCAGGCCAATCAGGGGACGGTGAGTGGCTGGCCCCATCCCCCCCCATCACCCCTCTGCTGCTGCTGGTCCCTGCCACGCCCCCCATCACTGTCCCCTCCCTCTGCCCACAAGCAAAAAGCAACTGTTTGACCCATATCAGTGATTATTTTCTAATTCCAATTGCACTAGATTCCATTCTGAGTTATTTAAAAATGTCAAATGTGTTTTTATTGATAGAATTTTTTTAAATTCATTGAGCAAATGTTTGTGGAGAACACGGTACATGCCATGCATTTTGGGGGGGCAATGGGGATTTATACAGCAATACATAAAACAGACAAGCATTTGTTTTATTGGAGCTTACATTCTAATCCTATATAATAAAGAGCTCATATGCTAATTAGACCAAACAGCAGAACATCCCGAAGACCTTCCGAGCTAAGCTGGGGCTGCAAGGGCCAGGCAAGGCTGCAAGGGTATGCGAGGGCTGGCCAGGGCTGCGGGGGGCTGCAAGGGCCAGCCAGGCCTGTGAGGGGGTGTGAGGTTTGGCTGAGGCAGCTGGGGCTGTAAGGCCCAAGCCCTTGCAGAATTGCATGCATCGGGCCTCTAGTTTTATTATAATTTGTAGTACATGCATTATTTGACTATTGATTATATACTTCAAAATTCATTTAAATAATAATTGTTTTATTGTGGATAATACTCTGCTTTTATAAATAGACTAGAAGCCCATTGCACAAAGAGATTTGTGCAATAGGCCTTCCCTTCCCTAGCTGCCAGCACTGGTTTTCCTCCGGCACCTGGGACCCAGGCCTTTGCTGCTCCAGCCGGAGCCTTCAGCCTTCGCTCCATGGCTTCGCACCTACTTATGCAAATTAACCACCATCTTTGTTGGGTTAATATGCATACTCTTCTGATTGGCTGGTGAGTGTAGCAGAGGGATGGTCAATTTACATGTTTGTCTATTATTAGGTAAGAAATTATTATGTTCAAACTCAAAGGACCATATACATTTAGGTCAAACTCCAATAAATAAAAGTGAACTCTTCTTACTCCAGCCTGTGTGTGCACTTATAGTGAGCAGGAGTTCATCCATTTTCTAGGGTCTAACATTCCTTTCTGGGTTGACTCTCCTGCTAGATCATTCTTCTCTATGTTGAGTCAAAGTTTTCCTCTCAGTAACTTTGACCTGATTCTGTTTTCTAGAGAGATACACAAAAATAAATCAAATTCTTCTAAATAATAAGTCTTAATTATTTTGGCACCACCATCATGTTCTTCATTATTTAATTTTTTTAAACCCACTTCTTAAAAGACAAAAGTTAGTCATTAGACTTTTACATAAGTCCAATTATTATTTTTAATGGGTGAGGTTTAAAAAAGAAAAAAGAGAGAGAATAGCACTGTAGCACCATCTATGGTAACAAAATGTCACTGCAGCCTCCTCACAGGGTGTGAACACCCGAATGAATACACACTGCACACATCCACCAGAATGACTAGTTTAAAAGGCTGCCAAAGTCACGTTGGTGAGAATGTGCTGTAATCAGAACTCCATATAATGCCCATGAGAATATAGGTAGTTTTCAATTTGTTTGAGAAACTGTTTGGAAGTATCTTCTAACATTGAACATTTTCTTACTCTATGACTCAGCTTTTATTTTCTAGTAAAAGCCTGAAGCAGACTATACATACCAAAAGATATATATATAATAATTTTGCACAGAGCACTGTAGTAATATACAAAACCAGAAATAACCTGAGTGTCTACCAACAAAATAATGGATAAATAAATCATGGTAGTGGTAATACAATAAATTAGTATGCCATGATGATAGTGAAGCAATCATTAGTAGAAGCAAAAATATTCATGACTATCCTATATAATAAAAGCCTAATATGCTAAGTGTCTGGTCATCCAGTTGGCTGTTCAACCAATCAAAGGGTAATATGCTAATGATATGCTAAGGCCGCTCAACCACTTGTTATGAGGTGCACTGACCACCAGGGGGCAGACGCTCCCACCAGTAGGTTAGCTTGCTGCTGGGGTCTGGCTGATTGTGACTGAGCTAGATGGGCCGGACATACCCTGGAGCCCTCCCGCATTCCCTCCTGTGTCCCTCCCTGGCCCTGATCATGCACCAGTGGGGTCCTTTGGCCTGGCCTGGCCTGCGCCCTCTCGCAATCTAGGAGCCCTCAGCGGTTGTCAGAGAGCCGGTTTCAGCTCAATCCCACAGGCCAGGCTGAGAGACTCCACTGGTGCATGAATTCATGTACTGGGCCTCCAGTCACTAATTAAAGTCTGAGCTAAAGATGTCTGACACAAAGGAGTGTCATTCAATTTCTACTATGTTCACAATCAGAGTAATCCGTAGTGTTGAAGATCAGGACAGTTTCACTTTGGGGGAAAAAAAGGAGGTAGTGATTTGGGTGTGGACACAGGGAATGCTGGTAATATTCCTTATTTTTTTTAATTTGGGTGTGAGTATGTACACTTGGTGATAATTCATTGAATATAAATTATAATTGGTGCATTTTCTGTATATATGTTGTACTCAACTAAAAGCTTTTAAAAAAATACTCCTGGTGAGGTTGAAACGGCTCCGGTGAGGTCAAGACGGCCCCAGTGATGTCGGAACGGCCCCGGTGAGGCCGTGATGGCCCCGGTAAGGTCGGGATGGCCCCAGTGAGGCTGGGACAGCCCCAGTGAGGTCAGGACGGCCCCGGTGAGGTTGGGATGGCCTTGGTGAGGCCGAAACAGCCCCAGTGAGGTCAAGACAGCCCCGGTGAGGTTGAAACAGCCCCGGTGAGGCCGAGACGGCCCCGATGGGGTCGGGACAGCCCCGGTGAGGTCTGGACAGCCCCGGTGAGGTTGAAACGGCCCCGGTGAGATAGGGATAGCCCCAGTGAGGTAGAGATGGCCCTGGTGAGGATGAAACGGCCCTGGTGAGGTTGGGACGCCTCCAGTGAGGTTGGGACGGCCCTGGTGAGGTTGAAACAGATAATGGGGACCAGTATAGACTGATTAACAGGAGTAGATGCAGAGGCAGAGCAGCATTGAACAGACTGTCAAACTACAGTGGGAAGCCTGGGGAGGGTTTGGGTTAAGAGATCAACCGAAGGACTTATATGCATGTATATAAGAATAATCAATAGACACAAGACACTAGGGGGTAGGGGAGGCCAGGGGAATGTCAAGGCGGGGGGTGGGAAAGGAGACATATGTAATACTCTTTGTAATACTTCAAGAAATAAAAATTATTTTTAAAAAATACTAATTAGAATATGTTTAAATTTTTAAAAGTATATTGGAAGATTATTTAACTCTAAAAATATTATTTGGTAATAAATTCTTATAATTGTTGCTATTTTCATTTATTGAACAAATATTTGTTATCTACTAGTTACCAGATACACACCCTGGTTAAGCAGAATCAAGGTCTCTGTAGAGATGTGGAACTAGAAAATAGAAAGTTGTGTCTTCTATAACAAAAAGAGAAGAGTCCAGTAGGATTATATTTAATAAAAACTACAAAGTATCATTAATTGGAAAAATAATGGGCTAAAAAGGTAAAATTAAACAGTTTTAATAAAGTGTTATTACATTAATTTCATGTAATTACAGTTGAGTAATCTACCAAAATAGGAGGACAGTACCTCTATAGAACTGACTTGAAAGAAAAGTTAAAAATTATTTCTAATTAGCATAATGGCTATTAAAATATTTGTTTTAAGTTGCTGAAAATACATGTTTCCTTTTGAGTAAGAAGAGCACTTCCTGCTGACTCCCAACCATGTGCTCATGTGCCTACACACTATACAGCCATTCTTTGTTTACAGGTACAATTAACACCAACATATGGCAACTGACTTTTGTTAATGCTTAAAAAAATATTTTCTGATTTCTATCAACCTCATTAACCCCATCCAAGAGATGTAACAAGTCACAATGCCCACGTGGGTTTACTGCTTCAACTATTGGTTATCAGTCCCATCTGCATACTTTTTGAAAATATAGATTTATGGCTCATCCTCAATGATTCTGATTCACTGGGACTGCTTTCCACTTCAGTGGAAGACAAGTACCTACCATGTAAGTTAACACTAACTTAAACTTGTCAATTGTCAAGAATTCTAAATAATAGAAATTGGTAAGTTTATTACTATCTCCATTGCTAGTTTCTTTTTCTGAATAGTCTCTACTATTTCAGCAGATAGCAGGCACAAGTAATTATTTACTCAACATATTTAATTGAGTTGATTTTTAAGATCAATAGAAAACAAGTTTATTAAATTGAAAATAACACACCTATAAATATTACTTAAATTAAAATAATTTAAAGAGAAAATGGAATAAAAATAAATTTACACAATCTTTAAAAATTGTGGTAATACATACACATCTTTAACATACTCTCACCAAATAGAATATCCATTTCCTATTACATATGGAATTTGTATATTAAAGACTAAAACTTTAGAATAATAAATGACTGTATTCATATTTCACTGGTAACATTTTATTGAAACATAACAAGTTTCCAACATAAGTAAATAGATTGGATTTATTTTGTTTGAAAATTGTACTATTTAAAACTTCACAAACTAGAGACTCTTCATATTAAATGGTTAGGTCAAATTAATGTTATTGTTAAATCTTAATGCTGTTTTAGGGGTGAAACTCATTATCATTATGATGACAGTTGAATTGGTCATTAAGTAAATCCTATTTTAGAGCAGTTATTTGTAGTTATATGTTGGTGGTTGATGGCTATGGAATCTATAGTTACCAATAGTAGATATAGGTTCTGGTATGGAAGTAATGACAGTGGATGTTAAGATTTAATTTGCAAGCATCCTAACTACAGCTGTGATTAAAAGGTCATTATGAATTTGCCATTTCTGTCAAGTGGGAGTGATGATGTGATCTACTGTATTTACTATTAATAGAGGCAGTGTTTGGTTCAGATGAATAAGTAATGGATGGCTTTGAATAACATGTCAACAGAAGTTACAGTGCTTATAAATTCAGGTGAAGGGTTTAGTGATAGATATTGTAGTAGTAAGTACAGTAGAAATGATGGTGCATGGAAATGGTAGCATGACTGTGTGAACAATAAATGTGGTGGTACCTACTGTGAAATATGAAAAGTTGCAGTACTAGCACATTTTGTTAATGTTGTCATACTATACACTCATTTGAAGGGGCAGTGAAATTGCTAATTGCATTGTAATAGGTTACTTAGAAGGTGATGATAATTTTCTATTAACAGGTAATATTGGTTATGGAGATTATAAATTCAGCTGAAGTCATGCTATTGTGTCTGTAAAGTCAGTTGGGTTAGCATCTGTGTTGATTTTATTCTTATTGAGGTGTGGCAGTGGAGGTAGAAAATGATGTTTTAGTTGAATCAGAAAGCAAACTAGATTCAGTCACTAATTGAGCCACTAGATTCATATACTTACTGTGGGCAACATACATTCAGTTGAAGAACAAGTATTGGTGTCTGGAGATTCTGTTAAACTGATGCTAATTACACATTCATTTAAATGGAAATTTTTCAAATTTGAGTTGAATTTGTTGAATGGTTTATAGTTGTACCTTAAGCTGGAGTGACAGGGGTTGTCAGAATGGATAAGAAAAAGTTGAAATGGTACTGTAAGCTATAACAGTAGATTCAGTAGAAGTTATTGTGATCACAGGCCCAGTAAATATGCAACTGGTACTCATATCTATAGGTGCAATAGAAAATACAATTGTACTTGTAGTGCAATTCAGATGAAGGCACAATGCTTGCAGTTATGGCAGTAGGTTCAAATTAAAAGATGGCATTCATACTTGTGACAAGGTGGTGGCTGCATAGCAGTTGTAGATTAGATAGAAATAGTAGTAACCATTGGGTCTGAGTAGTAGTATGGGTAACTGTTGTGGTAGGTGCCTGCTGTGGTGATTATAAGTTCAATAGAGGAGCTAGTGGTAGTTGTGATTATGGCCACAGGGGTAGCACTGGCAGTAGTTGTGGAAATCCGTTCTGTTGAAGTGGAGCTGCTGCTGTGGTGGTGGGTTTATTTGAAATGATATCAGTGACTGTGGTGAATATAGGTTTAGTAGAAGCAGTGGTGTTGTCCCACATGGTTGCAGTCTTACAGATAGCACTGGAAATTATTGTGGCAGTTGATTAACTTGAAATGGTGGTAGCAGGTTCAGTAGAAGACTGCCTGGTGGCTGCTGTGTTTGTAGCCTCAATAGAAGTTCTGGCAGTAGGTGTGGTAGTTGGTTTACTTGAAGTGGTTTCTGCTGATAAAGTGGTTGTAGATGGAGTGGAGGCAGTACCGGTAGCTGCTGTGGTTGTAGCCTCACTGGTTATAGGTTCAGTAGAAGCAATAGTGGTGTCAGAAATGGTTGTAGACTCAGTAGCAGTGCTGGCAGTGTTTGTGGTAGTTGGTTCACTTGCAGTGGTTTCTGTTGCCATCATGGTTGCAGATGTGGTAGAAGTGGTACTGGTAGACTATGTGGTTGTAGCTGCAGGGGTACTGCCAACAGTAGTTGTGGTAGTCGTTTTAGTTGTAGTGGGGGCTGCAGTTGTGGTTGTAGGTCCAGATGAAGTATCAATTGCTGTGGTGGTCATAGGTTCTGCAGAAACAGTGGTATCTGATGCGGTTGTAGCCTCAGGGGTAGTGCTGGACGCTGTGGTGGCAACTGGTGCACTTGATGAGGTGACTGTTGTTGTGGTTGCAGGTTCAGTAGAAGTTGTAGCAGTGGCTGTTGTGGTTGTAGCCTCAGTGGTAGCACTGGCAGTAATGGTAGTTGGTCCTGTTTAAGTAGTGGCAGCTGTGCTGGTTGTAGCTTCAGTTGAAGTGGTTTCTGCTGATGTGGCAGTTGTAGATTCAGTAGAAGCAGTAGAAATACTGGAGGTTGTAGCCTCAGTAGTGCTGGCAGTGGTTGAGATAGTTGGTTCAGTTGAAGTAGTAGCTGTTGTGGTGGCTGTTGTAGTGATAGCTGCAGTGGTACTGCTGACAGTTGTGGTAGGTGGTTCTATTGATGTGGTGGCAGATGTAGTGGTAGTAGGTTCAGCTGAAGTGGTGTCTGTTGCTCTTGTGGTTGTAGGTTCAGTAGAAGCAGTAGTGGTGACAGATGTGGTTGTAGCCTCACTGGTAGTGCTGGCTGTAGTTGTGGTTGTTGCTTCTGTTGTAGGTTCTGTTGAAGTGGTAACTATTGCTGTGGTGGCTATAGGTTCAGTAGAAGCAGTAGTGGTGTCAGATATGGTTGTAGACTCAGTGGCAGTAGTGGCCGTGTTTGTGGTAGTTGGTTCACTTGCAGTGGTTTCTGTTGCCATCGTGGTTGCAGATGTGGTAGAAGTGGTACTGGTGGTCTCTGTGGTTGTAGCCACAGGGGTACTGCTAGCAGTTGTTGTGGTAGTTGTTTCAGTTGTAGTAGGGGCTGCTGTTGTGGTTGTAGGTTCAGGTGAAGTAGTATCGGTTGCTGTGGTGGTCATAGGTTCTGCAGAAACAGTAGTGGTCTCTGACGTGGTTGTAGTCTCAGGGGTAGTTGTGGTGGAAGTTGGTGCACTTGACGATGTAGCTGTTGTTGTGATTGCAGGTTCAGTAGAAGTTGTAGTGGTGGCTGTTGTGGTGGTAGACTCGGTGGTCGTACTGGCAGTAGTTGTAGTTGTTGCTTCAGTTGTAGGTTCAGTTGAAGCAGTATTTGTTGCTGTTGTGGTTGTAGGTTCAGTAGAAGCAGTAGTGGTGACAGATGTGGTTGTAGCCTCAGTGGTAGCACTGGCAGTACTGGTAGTGGGTCCTGTTGAGGTAGTGGCAGCTGTGCTGGTTGTAGCTTCAGTTGAAGTGGTTTCTGCTGATGTGGCAGTTGTAGATTCAGTAGAAGCAGTAGAAATACTGGTGGTTGTAGCCTCAGTAGTGCTGGCAGTGGTTGAGATAGTTGGTTCAGTTGAAGTAGTAGCTGTTGTGGTGGCTGTTGTAGTGATAGCTGCAGTGGTACTGCTGACAGTTGTGGTAGGTGGTTCTATTGATGTGGTGGCAGATGTAGTGGTAGTAGGTTCAGCTGAAGTGGTGTCTGTTGCTCTTGTGGTTGTAGGTTCAGTAGAAGCAGTAGTGGTGACAGATGTGGTTGTAGCCTCACTGGTAGTGCTGGCTGTAGTTGTGGTTGTTGCTTCTGTTGTAGGTTCTGTTGAAGTGGTAACTATTGCTGTGGTGGCTATAGGTTCAGTAGAAGCAGTAGTGGTGTCAGATATGGTTGTAGACTCAGTGGCAGTAGTGGCCGTGTTTGTGGTAGTTGGTTCACTTGCAGTGGTTTCTGTTGCCATCGTGGTTGCAGATGTGGTAGAAGTGGTACTGGTGGTCTCTGTGGTTGTAGCCACAGGGGTACTGCTAGCAGTTGTTGTGGTAGTTGTTTCAGTTGTAGTAGGGGCTGCTGTTGTGGTTGTAGGTTCAGGTGAAGTAGTATCGGTTGCTGTGGTAGTCATAGGTTCTGCAGAAACAGTAGTGGTCTCTGACGTGGTTGTAGTCTCAGGGGTAGTTGTGGTGGAAGTTGGTGCACTTGACGATGTAGCTGTTGTTGTGATTGCAGGTTCAGTAGAAGTTGTAGTGGTGGCTGTTGTGGTGGTAGACTCGGTGGTCGTACTGGCAGTAGTTGTAGTTGTTGCTTCAGTTGTAGGTTCAGTTGAAGCAGTATTTGTTGCTGTTGTGGTTGTAGGTTCAGTAGAAGCAGTAGTGGTGACAGATGTGGTTGTAGCCTCAGTGGTAGCACTGGCAGTACTGGTAGTGGGTCCTGTTGAGGTAGTGGCAGCTGTGCTGGTTGTAGCTTCAGTTGAAGTGGTTTCTGCTGATGTGGCAGTTGTAGATTCAGTAGAAGCAGTAGAAATACTGGTGGTTGTAGCCTCAGTAGTGCTGGCAGTGGTTGAGATAGTTGGTTCAGTTGAAGTAGTAGCTGTTGTGGTGGCTGTTGTAGTGATAGCTGCAGTGGTACTGCTGACAGTTGTGGTAGGTGGTTCTATTGATGTGGTGGCAGATGTAGTGGTAGTAGGTTCAGCTGAAGTGGTGTCTGTTGCTCTTGTGGTTGTAGGTTCAGTAGAAGCAGTAGTGGTGACAGATGTGGTTGTAGCCTCACTGGTAGTGCTGGCTGTAGTTGTGGTTGTTGCTTCTGTTGTAGGTTCTGTTGAAGTGGTAACTATTGCTGTGGTGGCTATAGGTTCAGTAGAAGCAGTAGTGGTGTCAGATATGGTTGTAGACTCAGTGGCAGTAGTGGCCGTGTTTGTGGTAGTTGGTTCACTTGCAGTGGTTTCTGTTGCCATCGTGGTTGCAGATGTGGTAGAAGTGGTACTGGTGGTCTCTGTGGTTGTAGCCACAGGGGTACTGCTAGCAGTTGTTGTGGTAGTTGTTTCAGTTGTAGTAGGGGCTGCTGTTGTGGTTGTAGGTTCAGGTGAAGTAGTATCGGTTGCTGTGGTGGTCATAGGTTCTGCAGAAACAGTAGTGGTCTCTGACGTGGTTGTAGTCTCAGGGGTAGTTGTGGTGGAAGTTGGTGCACTTGACGATGTAGCTGTTGTTGTGATTGCAGGTTCAGTAGAAGTTGTAGTGGTGGCTGTTGTGGTGGTAGACTCGGTGGTCGTACTGGCAGTAGTTGTAGTTGTTGCTTCAGTTGTAGGTTCAGTTGAAGCAGTATTTGTTGCTGTTGTGGTTGTAGGTTCAGTAGAAGCAGTAGTGGTGACAGATGTGGTTGTAGCCTCAGTGGTAGCACTGGCAGTACTGGTAGTGGGTCCTGTTGAGGTAGTGGCAGCTGTGCTGGTTGTAGCTTCAGTTGAAGTGGTTTCTGCTGATGTGGCAGTTGTAGATTCAGTAGAAGCAGTAGAAATACTGGTGGTTGTAGCCTCAGTAGTGCTGGCAGTGGTTGAGATAGTTGGTTCAGTTGAAGTAGTAGCTGTTGTGGTGGCTGTTGTAGTGATAGCTGCAGTGGTACTGCTGACAGTTGTGGTAGGTGGTTCTATTGATGTGGTGGCAGATGTAGTGGTAGTAGGTTCAGCTGAAGTGGTGTCTGTTGCTCTTGTGGTTGTAGGTTCAGTAGAAGCAGTAGTGGTGACAGATGTGGTTGTAGCCTCACTGGTAGTGCTGGCTGTAGTTGTGGTTGTTGCTTCTGTTGTAGGTTCTGTTGAAGTGGTAACTATTGCTGTGGTGGCTATAGGTTCAGTAGAAGCAGTAGTGGTGTCAGAAATGGTTGTAGACTCAGTGGCAGTGCTGGCAGTGTTTGTGGTAGTTGGTTCACTTGCAGTGGTTTCTGTTGCCATCGTAGTTGCAGATGTGGTAGAAGTGGTACTGGTGGCCTGTGTGGTTGTAGTCACAGGGGTACTGCTAGCAGTTGTTGTGGTAGTCGTTTCAGTTCTAGTGGGGGCTGCTGTTGTGGTTGTAAGTTCATTTGAAGTAGTATCAGTTGCTGTGGTGGTCATAGGCTCTGCAGAAACAGTAGTGGTGTCTGACGTGGTTGTAGCCTCAGGGGTAGTGGTAGAAGTTGTGGTGGCAGCTGGTGCACTTGACGAGGTGGCTGTTGTTGTGATTGCAGGTTCAGTAGAAGTTGTAGTGGTGGCTGTTGTGGTGGTAGACTTGGTGGTCGTACTGGCAGTAGTTGCAGTTGTTGCTTCAGTTGTAGGTTCAGTTGAAGAGGTATGTGTTGCTGTGGTGGTTATAGGTTCAGTGGAAGCAGCAGTGGTGTCAGATATGGTTGTAGCCTCAGTGGTAGTGCTGGCAGTAGTTGTGGTTATTGTTTCAGTTGTAGGTTCAGTTGAAGTGGTATCTGTTGCTCTTGTGGTTGTAGGTTCAGTAGAAGCAGTAGTGGTGACAGATGTGGTTGTAGCCTCACTGGTAGTGCTGGCTGTAATTGTGGTTGTTGCTTCTGTTGTAGGTTCAGTTGAAGTGGTAGCTATTGCTGTGGTGGCTATAGGTTCAGTAGAAGCAGTAGTGGTGTCAGATATGGTTGTAGCCTCTGTGGTAGTGCTGACAGTAGTTGTGGTTGCTGCTTCGGTTGTAGATTCGGTTGAAGTGGTAGCTATTGCTGTGGTGGTTGTAGGTTCAATAGAAGCAGTAGTGGTGTAGGATCTGGTTGTAGCCTCAGTCGTGCTAGCAGTGGTTGAGATAGTTGGTTCAGTTGAAATGGTAGCTGTTGTGGTGGCTGTTGGTACAGTAGAAGCCGTCGTGGTGGCTGTTGTAGTGATAGCCGCAGTGGTGGTGCTGGCAGGTGTGGCAGGTGGTCCTGCTGAAGTGGTGGCTGCTGTGCTGGTTATAGCTTCAGTTGAAGTGCTTTCTGCTGCTGTGGCAGTTGTATAGTGAGCCGAAGCAGTACTGATAATAGTGGTTGTAGCTTCGGTAGCAGTGCTGGCAGTGGTTGCAGTAGTTGGCCCTGTAGAAGTGGTGGTTACTGTGGTGGTGGTGGGTTCAGTTGACATGGTAGCTTCGGTGGTGGTTGAAGGTTCAGTAGAAGTTGTAGCAATGGCCATTGTGGTGGTAGCCTCAGAGGTAGTGCCAGAAGTTGTTTTGGCTGTTGGTTTGCCTGACGTGGTAGCTGCTGTGGTGGTTGAAGATTCAGTGGAAGTAGTCCTGGTGGCTGTTGCGGTTGAAGCCTCCGTGGTAGAGCTGGCAGTTGTGGTAGGTAGTTGTGCTGAGGTGGTGGCTGCTGTGGTGGTAGTAGGTTCAGCTGAAGTTTTGTCTGCTACTGTGGTAGTTCTAGATGCTATAGAAGCAGTAGTGATGGTTATGGTTGTAGCCTCAGTCGCAGTGCCTGAAGTCATTGTTGTAGTGGTTGCAGATAAAGTGTTGCCTTCTGCTGTTGTGCTTTCTGTTTGAGCAGTGGTTGCTGCACTAGTAGATTCTGTTGAAGGGCGACCAGTGGTTGTAGTGATGGTAGTTGAAGTGAGTGGTGTGGTAGAATCTGTTATGGTAGTGGGAATTATAGGCTCAGAACTAGTTTCAGTTGCAGATGAGGTTGTCTCATGGTTTGAGGGAAAGTGGATAACAATGGAGGCATTATTGTTTTTCCCATTATACACCAAAGACACTATGAGTACTCCAATTGCTGTTGTTATCACACAGGCTAAGAGACAAACCAGGAAGATTTTCCACAGAGACCAGTCACTAAAGAAATTTCGTGTCACCTGGAAAGGATGTATACAAAATTACTGAAGATAAAACCAAATGTTTCAAAAATGTAATACCATTGAAAATCCTTTTTTATATATTACCTTACTGAAAGATGGTATATACACAAAACACTATTAATAATAAAATAATATAATAATAATAAAATTATTTCTAATAATAAAAAATGACTCAAATTTAAGATTTTGTTTAAGAAAGACTTGGTCCTTTTACTGTCTTTAATACAGGAACAAATAAGTTTCTACCAATTTCTCGTGTTTTCTTTTCATATATCTATATCTCAAACTTTAAAAAAAAAAAGGGGGGGGCCAAAACCGGTTTGGCTCAGTGGATAGAGCATCGGCCTGCGGACTGAAAGGTCCCAGGTTCGATTCCGGTCAAGGGCATGTACCTGGGTTGTGGGCACATCCCCAGTAGGAGATGTGCAGGAGGCGGCTGATCGATGTTTCTCTCTCATCGATGTTTCTGACTCTCTATCTCTCTCCCTTCCTCTCTGTAAAAAATCAATAAAATATTTTTTTTAAAAAAATGAAATAAAATAAAAAATTAAAAAAAAAGGTAATCAATGTCTTCTTAGAAACTTTATATTCCTGCCACTATCAAAAGTTTCTATACATGTGTGGTGACAGCTGTACACCGTGATTTTAGTGACCCAAAAGATCACCTGATTAAATCGCCTCCCCTTCTGGCTTGTCAGCTATCAGAAATTTAGCTACTACTTTGAAGCATTGATTAATGGCTTGTCAAATTTCCTGGCTAATTTTTCATACAGATTAGCATTTGGCAGGATGAAATTTAAAATCTGAAAACATTTGTTGAAATCCCACATCTGTTGCCACCAGTTATTTCCATTGGGTGAGGTACTTACCCCTTTGATGGAATCCTTTCATCCATAAAAATGCATGTGATAAGCTTAGAATAAGAAGTAACGTAGTAAAATTACTTTATACATTTTAAAATACTATTTATATAACAAATTACAGTGGAACCTTGGTTCTTGAACTTAATTCGTTCCAGGAAACTGTCCGAGAAGCGATTTGTTCGAAAACCAAACATTTTTTTGCATAAAAAAAATCATGTAAATTGCATGAATTAGTTCCAGACCCCCCAAATGATTACCGGTTTTAACCTTTCTTATATACAGTACAAGTCTAATGTAATTTATAAACAAACACTTCTTTTCTTAAATTTATCAAACCCCCTACTAGCCTTAAACGAATCGCTTTCAACACTCGTTCCAGGTGTGTCTTTTAGGAAGTCAGCTTGGGGCATTTTGCTTTTTCACATATCACCGCCTCCAAAATGCTGATACTGTCTCGGGCTAACTGCTTTTTCATTTATCCAAATCAAAAACAGTTTTTCTACCTCTGTGATCATTGTTTCTTTTTTACACCCCATAGCAATATTAGCACTCTTGATGGCCTCTTTAAGGTTTATTAGTAAAGTTGTGCTAATCACCCATTTGTCAGCAACAAAAGTAAAAAGAAACCACAAAAATATTCACAGCATGATTTCCTGATGTTACCAAACCCTAAGTTTCTAGGTAAACTGACTGGGATTCTCTCCTTTGTTTGTGGCAGTGAGGCACGTTTTGTCATGCTAAAGTACCAACGACATTTGTTTCCTGAACAACTTGGTGGAGAACCAAATTGTTTGAAATGGGAGACATTTGAGAATCGAGGTTCGACTGTATATGTAAATATATATGTAATTTAATATATATAATTTATAGATTTACATATATAATTTGTTATTGTAGAGGAAACACTGCATAGTGTAGAACATGTAAGTCTTCAGATCAGAAAGTCTTGAATTTAAGTCCCATACCATTAATATTCTAACCAAGTTTATTTACTTGTCTAATTCTCAGTTTGCCTTATATCAAAAGTGGGGATAACTATATCTATCTCAAAGTGTTGCTGAGAAAATTAAAATCAGAAATATCCTCCTTACATTCTTGCAGAAGGCAGTTCATTGTAGAAATTAGGAGCACAGGCATGGAGTCTAACGGATTTAGGTTTAAATTTTAACTCTACCTTTCAATAGATGGATGATGCTATTTGGAAATTTGCATTATATTTCAAAGCCACAATTCCCTCATGGGGATCCTATCACCTATTGCACAGGATTACTGTAAAGAGTAAACAAGAAAACAATATGGGTAATGTTTCCCTGCACTTACTAAGTATTCAAAAAAATACTTGCATTCACTAATTACTTCATTATTATCCCTTTTCCTATAACTGAAAGCAGATCACTAAAGGAAACAAGCACAGAGCAGATGTCTTTGGAGCTTGTAGAGTAGCTCTTAAAAGTCACAAAATATGGAACACGGTCTCAGATAGTAAACCTCAGGTTGGGTGCTGAGACGAGGTCCCACTAGGAAATTAGAAGTAGTGCAAGGGCACGGGCCACTAAGGCCAAGGATTTAGGGCACCAACTGAGAAAGCCCAAAGACAAATGGTCCCAGGGCATCCAGGCCTTAGAAAGGCAGTCAGAGTGGTAGGAGAGGAAGGACCATACTCACATCTCATGTAAGGGAGATAATTACCTCATTTTTTGTTTGAATCTTTAAGAAGAGGAGCAAGATTAATAGAAACTCGCATTAACCTGACCTGAGACCTGTGTGTCCATGCTATTACCGCCACTAGCTAGCTGTGTGAATTCTTAAAACATTCTAAACTTCCCAGACCACATTTTTTTCCCCATCTGTCACTAAGTAAATGCATCTAAAATAACTTCCAGCTCTCTGATTGGTCTGGTTTGTTTGAGGTCATCAGAGACATGTTCTCTAAATAATTCTTATCTGTCAAAAGCATTCTTCCACAATGTCTCCTGAAGAGAGTGTATCCTCTTTTGTTTTGTCAGAGTCTCTCCAAATTGTCTCTATAGTAAGATTAACTGGAGGAGGGGTGTGGTCCAGAGCTGGAAGCACTGAACCAACTGGCAAGCATCAGCATCAATCAATCAAACTCAAGTTTTCATCTTGGTGTGGAAGCGGAGGGGTCTCAGAGATCAGACCTTAAGGTGAAGAAAATAGAATAACAAGAAAGGGGTCATGAATATAGGAAATCTGCTTCTGGGTATCAGAAGTGCTAAATAGTTTCTAAGTCAAGGTTGAAAACACATGAAATCAGAACCAGGAGGCTAACAGAAGGCCCACAGTTGGCTAAGAGGCAGGAAGGGAAAGAGAATGAGACAGATCACCCACAGACTAGGGCCCCAGAGCCTTAACACATGGCTTCATCTCCACTTGAGCAAGGGGTACAATGTCATTTACTGCCAATGCATCACCTACTCAGTCCTCAAAATAAAAGAGACCCCAAAACTTTACTTTCTTTGACCCTTAGATATTTTCTCCAAATTGTGTATGTTTTTATCTTTTCATCATATCATTAACTCCTTAAATGAAAAGCCCCCAAAAACTATGTCTCTTGCATTCCCTCTCAGTGACATGTTTAAAGGATGCTGTAGATTTTCAAATGTTATCATTAATTAATTAAATGGTTTTCCTCCAAAATATTAGATCAAGAGTATTTCCATGAGGATTATAGCATAACCCAGAGAAAGAGTGTTGTCCCAAATATTACCTGACAATGTTGTAATTCTCTGTTTGGAAATTCCGGGTCTCCAAGTGTCCCTGTATTGGTGCAGACATTAGTTAAATTGGTACCAATATCACAAGCTACATTAGTTGATGCTGGAAACCGACATGCTGAACTGTGAGCTTCATGGTTTTTTGTGCTCAGAAATGGCTGTGTAAAGAAAGAATGGGGAAAAATAAGAACTATTATATTTGATGGCTAAAGTAATATAATTCTGACAAATATAAATCAGATTGTGGCATGACCTATTTGATCAAATAAATTCATGTGAAACCTGCCTGAAAGAGCAAATGAACACATTCATTATATTTCTTCTCAAAACAAGGAAATCTAGATAGTTGTCACAAGTTACAGTTAATTATTTTATATAATTACTGATGTCAAAATCCAGGAATAAGCATTATCTTTTATCCACATCATATTTAATGCATTTGTTAACTATCATTATGTGGAAAGCAGGTATAAATCGATTATATAAGAAAAAAAATGTCTCACAGTGAAAATTCTAAGACCTTAAGGGCTATCAAGAACAATTTTTAGGCCCTGGCCAGGTGGTTAGGTTGGTTGGAGCATTAACCATTACACCAAAAGGTTGTGGGTTCAATTCCTGACCAGGGCACATACAAGAAGCAACCAATGAATGCATGGATAATTGGAACAACAAAATCGATGCCTCTCTCTCTCTCTCTCTCTCTCTCTCTCTCTCTCTCTCTCTTCCCCTTCTCTCTCTCTCTCAAATCAATAAATAAACATTTAAAAAAGAACAATGTTTTTGGGTCATATTGAAAATGAGAAAACCAAGATTTAAAGAATTGAAGTGAGATTCTGGATAGAGTAAGTTGCAACAGGCCCACTGCAATCAACCAATCAATAATAATAACTGAAGAGCTTGACAAAAATTAAAATTAGATTATGTAAAATCTAAAAGAGTTTGAAAGAGCTTTACAGAAGTGACCTAACAATCATAGGCCATTTTCTCTTCTGGGTGCACCGGTTGATTCTGAGTATGAGCTGAGGTTCTGACTACCAAAAGAAGCAAGCAAAACTTTTGGTGTTCATGTGTGGCTGGCATGACAGATTGGAAAACAGTGGAGCCCCAACTCCAAGGCCTTAGCTACATTCTGGTCTAGCCTAGGAGGCTGGGGGCCTGGAATGGAAAGTCTGAGTGAAGTCTCCAGCGGAATTCTAATAGTTAGGTTATAAAATCATGCTAGAACAAGGGTGGTCTGGGAAGTTTAGAATGTTTTAAGAATTCACACTGTTAGTTAGTGTCAGTTGGTTCTGCACTAAGGACATTTATCAGATTTTGAAGCTGCCTGGCATAGGAAGCTAAACAGTTCATTTTGAAACCTCCAAAGGTCGATCTCAAGAATATAGGCGCAAATATTATAAACAAAAGAATAGTAAATTAACCCCCCCCCACACACACACTATATATATATATATATATATATATATATATATATATATATATATATATATATTAAAAATCATGACCAGTGAGATTTAGGTCTTTTTTTAAGTGAGGTTAATAGAAAAATAACCCAGATGCAGTTTTAAAAAAAAGGAGAATAATGTGTGTTACATACTCATGGGAGTGTCAATTGTTACATGTAAATCTTTTATAGCTAAAAAAAAAAAAAATTATAGAATTATCTAGATTATTTTTCCTCAGAGGACAACAGAGTTTTATTTAAATGTAACCTCTCTTGATTATATTGACTACATACCTAATTCTAAATGGTTATTGAAAAGGCTGTTGACATTGCTAGCCCAGTCTCTAAATTCTATTAGAATAAGGAAACTAAATATGTGTATAGACACCGTCCATAGAATAACTATAACTAAGAATGAAAAGGAGTATAATTGTAATTAAATATAGTCAAGAACAAATACACTTGGGCATAAAGAATTAGTCAATATTTATTTTTCTAAAAATACAATGCCATGCCAAAAAAATAAAGAAAACAGAATAACTATGCAATGAATAAGAGAAGATATGATACACACAGGCACTTTAATGAATTTTCTGTTTTCTTTCGCATTTGTTAAAACTTTATTTTTTCATAAGAGTTTTAGGTTTAGAACAAAATTAATAAGGAGATACAGGGATTTCCCAAATACTCTCTAGAGCTCACACATGTACAGCCTCCCCTTTATAAGCATCACTCATTAAAGTGATACTTTTTTTTTCCAGTGGATGAACTTACATTGACACATCATCATCACCCAAGGTTCACACTTTACCTGAGGGTTTACTCTTTTTTTAAACTTTTTGTTGTTGTTGTTGTTGATACCATTAACAGATGTCCTCATTTTCCTCCCCTTTGCCCACTCCACCCAGCCCCGTCCCCTTCTCTCTGTTTTTAAATAGATAACTTTGAATAAATCACAAAGATTTATATTTCATAAAAGTGTTGTATTTCTATGTAGTATTAGTATTATAGCTGTTATTCAGCTATTCAGTTTTCTTGTGGCTGATAAACTTGAACATTTTTTGAACTTTTGTAATTAAATAAAAATTGCTGGCCATACCAACTTGACAGAATGGAATGAAGAAAGATGATGGATATCTATACTGAGAGTGGAGAACCCATGATACTGAAGCTTTGGGGGTAATGTAATCCTCACTGTCCTAGTTTCCTCTCTAGTTTAATAAAAGTGGAATCTCTCAAAGTTAAAATTTTGAGCAGTTGGAGATCTAAGAATTATAGTTAATTAGCTCTTGGTAGAAGCCAATAATCTCTGTTGTATATATCTAATATGCATCAACTATATTCATGGAATATAATTTTAAATTCTCTGCTCATCCCTGAAAAGAGATTAATTTACCATTTCGTGTTTCCTGAGAGGGAAAAGCAAGCTCCTAAATTATCCCTTTTCATGTGGCCTTCAAATGCTACTTTAATCTATTAGTGAAAATGGTCCACAATGTATGCCCAAATATCCAGACATAAAGTGAAATATTCAGTCAGTGATCAAGATCTGTGCCCTCTTTGAAAACTCTGCATGTCTAGGAAAATCTTCAGGATGACTAATTTCTTACTGAAGAGAAATCTTCAACTGAGCACCTTGACACTGTGAAGACAGTGAAAGAGATGCAAGGCCAGAGGGACCATGAAGAAATCTTCAGGGGAAGAGGATGCTGATCTAGAATCAAGAGAACAATTTCTCTGCCCTATAATCCCTTGTCAGTGCACGGGGACAAAAATACTTTTCATCTCAAAATCTAACTGTCCGTTCAAACTTACACTGTTTTCATTCAACACAATTCCTTTTCTATTTCTAATGATCAAGGCTCTAGTCCAGTGATGGCGAACCTATGACACGCGTGTCAGAGGTGACACGCCAACTCATTTTTTTGGTTGATTTTTCTTTGTTAAATGGCATTTAAATATATAAAATAAATATCAAAAATATAAGTCTTTGTTTTACTATGGTTGCAAATATCAAAAAATTTCTATATGTGACACGGCACCAGAGTTAAGTTAGGGTTTTTCAAAATGCTGACACGCCGAGCTCAAAAGGTTTGCCATCACTGCTCTAGTCAAACATGCAGTTACATAAAAGGCAATCCCAACATACACAGTACTAATTTTTATCTTTTAAAAACATAAGCAATAGTCAAATAATATTGTATATAACTGAACTCTAAAAGTTAACCTTAATACAATGTTTTACTAAGAAAAGAAATTCATAAGTAGTTAAGTAGAGACCGGTCTAAAGGAATTGCTAGATAATTTGATTCCTAGACCCAACTTTCATTTATAAGATTATCTTATGACTTTGAAAGATATACAGTAATCTTTGTGTTCTAACAGATCTACACATTACACTAAAAAACTAAGTGGATAACATAAAAATCTATATATCACATTTTAAAAACACAATTTGTTAATGCAATCAAGTATAGAGTGTTGGCTTATGTTTGAATTATGATAGCTGCAGAGAATTATTTGAACAGATTATGAAATTGTTACCCAAGATTGCTAATATCTTATATTAGTGAGCATTAAAATAAATGCCTCAATTATGCATACATTGCTATGCAGAAAAATATTAAAAATTTCTAATTAATAAGTAGTAAGTAATAGCTAAAAATTGGCTTCCATATGAAACCTTTATTAAGAATTCCTTTTGAAGAAGAACCATGTCATAACAAAAAATATATATATTAAAGTTCTATAAACACTGAACACAAGACTCTGAGCTACCAGAACATACCCAAGTGGTGCCACCAATACTCTCCGGCTGGTTTCCAGAGTGTTCAATATTCACTATGTATTTCCCATGTTTTCTGTCCATTTTTCAGCGGCCGATATCACAAACTCAACTCCAGAAACATTTTTCAGCCTATTCATTGCCCTTTATAGCTGAAACCTTGAGAAATAATTGTGTTGATTAATATTAAATCTACTATGAGACATCAATGTGTGGATTAGACAAAATAATTAATAATTATTCTTTATATGGGATCCACCTTAAGGAAGAAGTGGGGTGTAAAGCAGTTACATAAGAAAACAAGCACATCGATCCCACCTCTGTGAACATACTCTAAGGACTACTCCAGGAGGCAGCCTGCAAGCATCCAACTCTTCCCTCTCCCTCCTATCACATCATCTCACAGAACCCTTCCTTCCAACTCCAGCAATCACCCAAGACAGAACTCTGAAATAAGTGAATGTTGCTATTGCTTCTTTACTAACCAGACATGAACATCTTTCCCCTCTTATTGGCAGTGACTTTAAGACACTCATGACTCACTCAGTCGTGACTTCTCAGGTTCCTCCCCAGCTCTAGAACTTGTTCAATTTATTCTCTCTCTCTCTGCTTCTGGAAAAAATTAATCTAACCTGGCTTATACTTCCTCAAGCCCCAAAATACAGATAGTTAATCTGGTGAACAAATCTCTGTGAATGCATTCACTGGGGTCCATTTCTGTTCTCTTCTTGTGGGATCTACTTGGCGTGGTTCCCCAGAAGAATACTTAAGATCCTGCTTACAATTTAGTAACAGAACACGTGGGTAGATAAAGCTCTTTTAACTTCTGTGAATTTTACTCAAAAGCAAATTACTTTTTTTTCTTCTAGAAATAGCTTTAGCATGATCTAAAAGACAATTGGCAAGATTTAAGAAAAGACTTTTATCTCAAGTGAAAAGTTATCAATCAACTCCCAGCATATATATCCAGGGAATCGCAAAGAAAACTGGTGCAGAAAGTTTTTGATGAAAAATGGTGCTTACATAACCTAAAAGTCCAACATGATCTTTTCAGTAATAATTACTGTATAGATAATTATTGGCAAATGAAGCAACAAAGACAAGGTACTTACTTTTTTTGTTGAAAATGTCTCAGGTAGCACTTTTTATCTACCCAGATAACTATCAGGTTTCAATGATAAGAATTAGCTGATAACAGAGTTGCAAGAAGTCTGAGAGATCTGTAGTTCAGCCTTGTTGATTTCAAGTTGAGGAAATCTGTGTCCAGAGAGGGGAAGTCGTCAAATCACTTGTATAGTGGAACCCGGTTTCCTTTTCAGTCTAATATTCTCTCCATAACTAGTGACTCTGTAGAAAGATGGACAGCCTAGTAGGAAGTCAAACAAATGTCCTTTTGAAAACAAAGTGAAACAAAAATTCCAGACGTGAGTTGGAAAGGATCTGACATGGGGTGCCCATTCTACCCTGGAGCTTTCTGAGGCTTACTGAACCAGACTTTCAGGGGCAGGATCGGAGAGTCGGACTTTTTGACCAAATGTCAAGTAATCCTTATTCAAACAAAGTTCGAGAAATATGTTAATAAACAATGATTCCAACAATGGATATGGAGTATCTTCTTATTTTTAGGAAGAAAATGGGGTGTGTGAAGGAACCTCAATTTTCTTAATTATTTTTAAAGAGATAAGTTTTTAAATTGCTTATTTGTTCAACCAGCACTATTGAATCTCTACTATACTCACTGTGCAAGGTGCTAAGTATTTAATGGTGAATAAGTATTCAATGGTGAGTAAGAGTCAAGATTCCTGCCCTCCTGTGATTATGTATTAAATATTTTTATCACTTCTGAAGTTCTTTTATAAATTCATTCTTTAGCTAGAGGTTTCATTGGCATTCCATTACTAACCAGAAGCAACGTAAAATGGCCCTAAGGTCTACAGAACATAAAAGACTCGAAAAATCTAGAGAAGGAATTTCTTCTAAGGAGTAAGAGACAGTGCTGTACCCACTCCATGCTGAAACTAAGCCAATGAAACTGTGACTTCTGGGGCTGTGTAAGTAGAGTGATCAGGTAATTTGTCACTCCAAACCAAAATGCTTTTGTGAGCAAAAAAAAAAAAAAACAGTATTAATAATTTAATTTCACAGAGACAACACTATCCCATGCAAACAAGGACATGTGGTCACATAGCTATAAGGAACTCAAGTGAGTTAGAAGATTCACTAGTACTAACCATGACCCATCTGGATAAGCCAATGAATTTAAAAATCAATTTAATATCCACAGTGAACACATATTTTAATTGAACAGAATACATTTTTTACTTGATATTCTTTTTTTAATCAATTATGACATTGTGGTACTAAGACATTTAAATTTTGCACTGGAGTTTCATAACCATTGAGCTGGTGAAAAATGCATATCATTAAGTCACTGACAAACTAAAATCACACCCTCACTATCATTAGTTTGATTAACTATTGCAAGAATCAAAGTAAGAATGAACAAGTATGTTACTATGCACTTAAATTTTTAGTATAAAATTCAAACTTTCTCTGTTTTTCAAAAAAGCGCTGTTTGTGCTTTTACTCTATCACAAACCAACAGCTAGAGCAGACCGCACCTGAATAATTACAATGTGCCAAGGAATACAGGTAACTCTCATTGCTGTGCTGAATACCTCCTAGAAAAGCGCTTTGCTATCTGCAGAATTTTAAGCCAAAAGAATTTGGAACTCTTCTAATTGAGAGTGGTTGACAGTCTTTTAACAGCTGGTAATTTTTTTTTTAGACAAAAGAATGCAAAACCTGTTAACATGTCACCTGTTATAAAATGAACCACACTGTAGTCTAAAGATTACAACAAAACCACTTTATTGATCAAGTTACCCACTTCAAATACTTCAGTGACTGAAATTTCACCAAGATCTGATACTCATCAAAATATCATATTTTTGCTTTGGTCTTTCAGTGTGATGACAACCAATATGACAAGTCCAGCTCTCTCATCTTTAAAATTAATTTAGGCCAGAACATTGTTTTGGTTCATCATGTTGTGTTGAGTGATTAAAATGATAACCAAGCATATATCAGATTTCAAAGCCTTCAGGGAAGTATTTAGATTTGTATTTCCAAGTAGTTAAACCTGATAAGATAATCTTTTGTAATGCAATGAGGTTGTAAAAGAAGTTTTGAAGTGTCAAGTCAAACCAATGCAAAGTTATGCAAAAAAAAAAAAAAAATGATCAGAGGGAGAAACTGAAAAATCTATCTGTATATTTGTTCAAGAATCTACCCCTCTTTCCCTTCCCAATAAAAACCAACTTAACTAAATTAAGGGGTCATTTTCCCTTCACATCAGGAGAAGGCTGCAGGAGGGCAGTCAGAGTTAGGTGAGAGGTAAGAAAACAAAAGTTTCATCCCTCACTGAAGAATGTCACTGGGGCACACTAATGGGTGCTACTCTGCATCTGGGTGGCTTCTGACTCAGCCACATCTTGTCATTAATATTATTGACATTTCTTGTGAAGGGCTGCCAATTCTAATACATACCACATTGATCATATCTAATCCTCCTAATACCTTCCTGAATTAAGTATTATTAGCCTATTTTCCTGATGAAATACCAAGGCATTTAGTGGCACTTTATAAGTCCCAAGATAAGTTTGTGTCTCCCCATTCATTCACCTAAAAAGTGGTTATTAAATACTTACTATATTCACTATGTCACATTAGATGCTGAGGAAAATATGGAGAATGGAGTAAGGAAAAGGTATTTAGAAATTTAACCTTTTATGGATGGAACAAAATCAAAAACCACCCAGCAACTGGTGACATTCCTCAGGATACATCAAGGCAGCAGGGTTGTTTGCAGACATTACTAAGGAGAGGGATGCTGGAATTCAGACCCAAATTGCATCACAGGCTTAGAAAACCCCTGGGCAGAAGTCAAGACCTACTAGTTTGCAGACTGAATCTCTATCTGGAGTTCAGACAAATGATCTATATGAGGCTTCCCAAAAGGTGCAATTCAATTTGTGAGGCCTGTTTTAACCCATCTTTGGCAGGCAAAATGGTGACTTACCGAAGGTATCCACATTCCCATAAGGGGAATTAAGGTCCCAGATGAAACTGAGATGGCTAATCAGCTGACCTTAAAATATATTATCCAAGTGGACCCAATGTAATCACAGGGTCCTTTAAAAGTGGAAGATGGAGACAGTAGTCAGTCAGACAAAGAGTTGTAACTATGGGAAAAAATGGTTATAGAGAGGCAATTTTACTGGCTTTGTAGAAGGAAGAGGACCCCAAGCCAAGACATGTGGAAATACTCTACTAGAAGGTGGATAAAGGGAGGTCGGGGGGAGGGTTCCCCAGAAGGAATATAGCCTGCCAATATCTGGATTTTATCCCAGGCTGAAGTTCTGACTTAAGAACTGTAAGATAATTTAGGGTGTTTAAGCCATGAAGTCTTTGGTATTTCTTATAGCAGCCATAGAAATACACCATCCGTCAGGTCTCCCTTTAAATCAGTGGTTCTCAATCCTAATGCCGTGACCCTTGAATACAGTTCCTCATGTTGTGGTGACCCCCAACTATAAAATTATTTTCATTGCTACTTCATAACTGTAATTTTGCTACTGTTATGAATCATAATGTAAATATCTGATACGCAGGATGTATTTTCATTGTTAAAAATTGAACATAATTAAAGCATAGTGATTAATCACAAAAACAGTATGTAATTATATATGTGTTTTCCGGTGGTCTTAGGCAACCCCTGTGAAAGGGTCGTTTGACCCCCAAAGGGGTCGCAACCCACAGGTTGAGAACCGCTGCTTTAAATCTCACTCTCTGATTGGAATTGGTTCTTCTACTTTTATAATCTTCCTAGCATTGTGTTCTTTCTTGGTACTCATCATAGTTGGCAATTATATATTCATTTTTGTGATTATTTAATATATATTATCCCTTTGGGACTCAAATTTCCACAAGGATGTAGACTGTGCAGTTTTTATCATCAATGCATCCCCAGCAACTGGCACAGTCCTTTGCACATGATGGACCCTCACTAAGTATTTACAAGATCAACATAAAGAAGGATTCCGCGTGCCCGCAATGCATTTTACAGGCAAAAGAAAAAAAATTTTTGAAGTTCAGAGAGGTTCAATAACTTACCTAAGGAACACAGCAACTAAGTTGCAGTTTTGGAACTTGAATACCAAAGATTTGACCCTAAGACTCAGATCTGTGGCTTGGTCATTCATGATCCATTTCTTAGCAGAACCTCTGGGGGTAACCTCTTATTGGCAGTTATTCTCTCTCAATGAATACCTCCTTCCTCAACAGCTCATGCCTTTAAGGAAACTAGGAGTTCTACAGGTCATACTCACCACCTTCCAAAACTGACTGAGACCCAGCTGACAACAGCATCCAAACCTGCACCAAACTGGTCAAGGCAAAATCCCGATGCTTCTTCATAAAATAAAATAAAAATTACAATGCAGGACAAGAAAGAAAACTAGCATTCTTCAATTTTACCTTTAAGTGGAGGGATAAATGTCAGGGGTTACCCATAATTTATATTTTTAAATTAAGAGCACTGGGTAAAAGTCAATTAACTAAACAATAATTAGGCAGTGACACTGTCCTGCCAATTCTGCCATGACCTTTCATGACTGCACCAATGCACACTCGTTCATTCATTCGTTTATGTATTCATGCACTTGACAGATACTGCCTGACCTTCACTCTATGCCAGGCCCGTGTTAAGCACTTCATAAGCATTTTATCATTTCATCTTCACAACTCCAATTAGGCAATGCTAGTGACTTGATTTCACTCATAAGGAAATTGAGATTCAGAAGTGTAAGTAACTTGCTCAAGGTCAAACAGTGAGGAACTGGGCCCCAGTTTTCTTCCTAGCAAACTTCTACTCTTTCAAAACCCAGCGGAACTGCCTCCCTTTAGGTGCAGCCTCTCACACATGGCCTCAGGCACAGTCTCCCCTCCCATCACCCTCAGTTCACCTGGTAAATGGCTCCCATACCAGTTATTTGTGATTGTCTATTTACATCTCTTCCTTCTTTCCAAAGTTTGAGCTCCTCAAGGAAAGGAATGGTGGGGAATTATTATTATTATTTTTTACCATTATCTCTTAGCTAAAAATGTTGTAAACTAAAGATTTTTTTTTTTAAAGTGTAAACATTTGACGTCCACAAGGCCAGGAAATGTGATGGAGAAAGTTCTTTTTTCTCTCCTATCTTTGATGATAATAATAATGCAGACTTAATGTGTGAAAATTAATGCAACTGAAATTAGAGAGAAAAGAGTGCCTCACCAGCTATAGTGCTGAATGACCTCGGGTCATGCCTGCCCTTATCCTCTGAGTGTTAAGCACCCAGCAGATGCTGCCTCATCCAAAGCCCAGGCCACCCTTGGGGCGCAGCCCAAGCATCTGGGCCCTCCCAGTCCCCGCTGACCAGAGCAGCCTGTGCCTCAGAGGGCGGAGCCGCACACTTTCTCCAGGGAAGCGTGCTTGCCATAGAGCCCAGGTCAGCCTCACCAAAAGAGCTTGCTGCAGGGATTAAGGGAGGAGCTGCAGAGAGAAGACAATCCAGAACATTGAGTTACCACAGGTTTGGGCGTTTGGACTGTAGGGTCTAGAAATAAGACAGTCTCTTAGTGGCTTCCAGGCCCTAGACCTAAAATGGAGACGACCAGATGCTCAGACACCTGCATATTTCCACAGAAGCAGCCCTCCAGCACCATCTGTAAAGTAAGAAAAACAGTCATCTGCATCCCAAGCCTAGCAAGAGTTGTTTATGTGTATTTACTTAGCAAACACGCGTACTCACTAAGTGCTAGGCAAACGTTCTAAGCACTTTATAAATATTAGCTCATTTGCGTCTCAGAACAATCCTAGGAAATATGTTCCCAATTTTACGGATAAGGCACCATTTCTGAGGCACAGAGAGGTTAACCAGCTGGCGAGGTAGCACAGCTAGGAAGCGGTAGAGCCAAAATGGACACCCACGCATTTGGCTTCGGAGTCTGTTCTTTTAACCACTATATTATGCTGCCTCATGTTTCAAAACAGAATAATATTTTCATATTAAAATAATATCCCAAAATTCAAAAAAAATCAGCAATAACTCTAATGATTCCTCAAAGTTACCAGTTTGCCAGGTAACTTCTCCACCCTTCGTCAGCAGTTTTCTATTACTCACGGGATTGAGTGCTGACTCCTCCTGTCACTTCCGAGTGGCCCCTTCTCCTCTGTTCAACAGCCTTTCTCATTTCCGCCTCTCCTATCACGGGCATCCTTCCTCCAAGTCAAGCCCACTCCTCAGGGCGTGGAGACCACGCCCTTCTTGGTCCCACGTGAGCTCTTTCCCTCGTGTTGTTCCTTTGCATTGCTTGGGATATCCTTTCTTTTCCATCTACTCAAAACGAACCCATTGGTGCAAGCCCGCCTATGAAGATTTCTCCCACAGCCTCAGGAATTCCACCTTGGAGCCTGGGTCAGAGTTTTCGGTTATGCACACATGAACTCAGATTTGAACTTCTCACTCCAGCTCTGGTCTCCTTCCAAGTGTGCTGTGAGTCTCAAACTGGTCTGTCCTGAAGTCATACCTGCTGTGTGCTCCCTTCTCACTCTGCTGCTTTCCTTTCCACTCACATAGTTACTTTCCTTCCTTTCTTTTAAAGAAGGTACAGAGGGCTGGGTGAGCCCTATTCCTCAGTTCATAGCACAATGTTATCATTGGTCCTTGCATGGCTCTTCTCTTATTTTATTCACTTTATGTCCACAACCTACTCCCATTCTCGCCCACCTTACAGATTTTAACATGTTTTCTATGAGTGATTTTGCAAAATGAGTATCATTGTTTTAGATTCTTGCTATTTTCACTATTTTTTTTTAAGATTCATTGATAGTGCACTCCACACATTCATCTAACTGCTGTTTATGCAGCCCCCACCCTGCCTCCCCCGTTCCCCAATGAACCAGCTACTCTCCCGGGTGGATATCCAGGTTGTCTCCAGCTTCTGGTCACTGCCAATAACGTTGCAATCAACACCTGCACAAGCTCCTTGTGGGAGCCAAGGAAGAAATTCTTTGGTATGCATGTACCTAAGAATTGCTGACTCATACATTTTTATGTCCTGATTTGACTAAGTAGTGCCAGATTCTCTCTAGAACTACTGCCACCCCTTGCAGCACTTACCCAGCTCTGTACTGTATGTTCTGCCAATGAATTAGGCCTTCAGTTCTGACTTGAGATACAGCTTGGGAACTTTTAAATAAAACCAGTGCCCAAACCCCACCCAGAACACTGGGGTCTGAATCTCTTAGGGTAAGGCCTGAGGGCTGGGTTTTTTAAAACTATCCAGGTCACTCTAATGCAAAGTGAGGGCTCAGAATCTCTAGTATAAAGGTTAACTTACGGTTTTAATTTGCCTTTTTTCTCTGATTACTCATGATTTTGAATATCTCTTCATATACCTGTTAACTTTCGGGGTTCTTCTTCAGTAAACTGCCTGTTCTCCCGCGACATGATTGATTTGATTGAAAGTGGATTAAAATGATGATCAGGTACAGGCTTGAAGGAGAGGGAGGGGATCATACAGACTGAGATAGTTACAGTACCAGAAAGGAGCAATCTCACTCTCAAGGGCCTCAGTGATAGTGGGATTAGGAAATCTATGTTAATGTGGAGGCTCTGGTCTTTACACATTTCCCCTGGAAGCCACTAGCTTCCTACCCATGTACCGCTTCCTGAACCACTACTCAGCCCCAACAGACTTAGGGTTGGGGGTGAAAGCAAGCAACAACCAGATAGAGGAATCTCTCCAAAATTCTAACCCTTCAGAAGCAACCACAATCCTAATTTTTATAGTAACTATTTCCCTGGTTTTCTTTGTAGTTTTTTTGTACACATAGGCAAGTCTAAGTAACTTTTATTACTCCAGCATTTTCACTCCACAAATTTGAAAGTTTTATATTTATCCTATAATTTACAATTTATCAAAGTCTAGCTTATTCAAACCCTTAACCCTTGGGCAAGAAAAGGCAAGAATATTTAAACTAGTTAATTGCATTTCCTCCCCCTTGACATATACACTATTGTTTTCTGGTATTTTGATTCTATCTCATTGGGGTGTGTCTTAATCCCACTGTTTTATACAATCAGTATTTTTTTTTTTTTTTACATTTGCCTATATATTCACCACTTTTTTTGTTTTTCATTCCTCCTCCCACTTCAAACTTGCCCTCTAGGATAACTTTTCTACTTCCTGAAGCATGTCCTTTAGGGTCTGTGGTGACCAGTTCTCTCAGTTTCTGTCTTTTTAAAAAATATATATATATACTTTTTTATTGATTTTAGAGAGGAAGGGAGAGAGAGAGATAGAGAGATAGAAACATCAATGATGAGAGAGAATCATTGATAGGCTGCCTCCGGCATGTCCCCTACTGAGGATGAAGCCCGCAACCCAGGCATATGCCCTTGGCCAAAATCAAACCTGTGACCCTTTAGTCCACAGGCCAACGCTCTATCTACTGAGCCAAACAGGCTAGAGCTCAGTTTCTGTCTTTAGTGTCATCATTTTGCCATCTTTTTCTCTGGCTGCTTTTATGATTCTTCCTCATTTCTGAATTTTGATCGTTTGGTTATAATGTGTGTAGGTATGGATTTCTCTTTATCTTGCTTGAGAATTTCTGAATGTCTTAAGCTGTAGATTTACCATTAAAGTGAGGATAATCATATCTGTTTCATAGCATTTTTTTTGAGATTTAAGTGAGCCAACTCATGAAAGCTACTTAGTAAATGCATGATGCTGGAAAGCAGTTAATAAATGTTAGCTGTTGTTGTTGTTGTCTTTCCACTATCCCAGGTATTGCTCCTTGTCAACTCATTCATCTTGCCTCATTTATTCCTGGGACTCTTTCGATACTTCTCTTCAAATTTTTAGCAATTAATACACTCCTTTATTAGTTCCTCTCCCTCATCTACTTTTAATGTTTTCTTTTTTTTTTTCCTTCAGTTATAGTAGAAAAGCATGCTGGTTGCAAAGATTTCAAATATAAAACTGTAAAATACAGAAGATGAAAATCTTGCCCAGATCCCAAACTCTGAGGTAACATATTTACTACTTAGCATATAGTTCCCTGGACATTTTTGCAAAATTACGGTCATATGACCTCAGTTTGCTGAGGCTGAATTATATATATCTTTTTAAAAAGTAGCTAGAACAATTTCCTATAACATAAATCTACCTCATTCTGTCTTGTAGCCTCATAGTATTTCAATCTACTGGGATAATACTGAATTAATCACCTTTTGTTGAGTCTTTCTAGATAGTTACTGTGATAAGCAGCAATACTGGAATGAAAATCAATTAAACATATAACTTTGGAAACATGCCTGAAAATTTTAGTAGGTTAATTGTCTACAAAATGGATTTGCTGAGTCAAAATATCGATATTTTTACCTTAACAGTAATGCCAAATTACTCTCAAGAAGGCCTCACATATTGAAATCACACTAAGAGCATTTGAAATACAAAAGCATTGGTCTCAAAAGTGATACCAGTTTTGTTTCTTTTTATTTTTTTATTGATTTCAGAGAAGAAAGGAGAGGGAGAGAAAGATAGAAACATCAATTATGAGAGAGGGTCATTGATTGGCTGCCTCCTGCACACCCCCCACTGGGGATCAAGCCCACAACCTGGGCATGTGCCCTCTTCGGGAATTGAACCGTGACCTCTTGGTTCATAGGTTGATGCTCAACCACTGAGCCACACTGGCCAAACCAGGTTTGTTTCTTTTTTATCTTTTATTATGAAAAGAACACAAGTCATTATATGAAATGTTGAAACGGGGGAAAAAAAACAAAACCACCAAAATGATTCCACCAAATTTCCATTGCCTTTGTTTATTGAAATTGATATAAATGTAAAGTTCTCCTTTACTACTTTCCAACAGTTTCACAGATATCCTTCCAAACACCTTTTATGCTCAGAAGTCCGGGGAGAGAAAGATAAGGAGAACCAGCAAACAGCTTGCCTCTTTTGCCTTACAATATAACACCATTTCTTAGACTCCCTATAAATTTATCTCATTCTTGTAAACTACTGCACAGTATTTCATTGTAGCAAAATTTATTAAGCTATTTCTATGTTGATGAACATTTAGATTGTACTAAATCTTGTCTGTCCTTTTTTTGGCTAATAAAATAATGTCACAGCTACATATTTAATGGTACATGACTGGTCTGTGAACAAATCTGCACAGTCATGCTCATGCTTCAATGTGCTCAAGGAGACATTCCAGCAGGGTATTAGGACTGGCTCCAAGTGTCCTTGAAAAGATGTTAGACCCTGAGTCATTAGAGAGTGTCCCACAACAATTATCTCCAGCCTTAGAGCACCCTCAGGTTCCCTTCCCAGGCATGTTCTCCCAGTTCTGCTGGGACCTATTAGCCAGGCCCCACAGCTCTTTGCGTGAATAATTCTTTCCTCCCATCCAAGGACAATAGTTGCTCAATCAGGCTATGCTGAGACTTGACCTTACTTACCTCAAAGCAAAGAGGTGGGAGCTGATCTTAAGGAGGAAAAGCATCACCCTGCAAGGCCATTACCTCAGGAAGGCCTTGCATAGTCTTCAGGAAATGAACGGTTGCTTCCTATAGCAAGCCAGCCCAGGAGATCAGAAAAACCTGGAGTTTGAGGTCTTTAAGTAGTGCATCCTCAGATAAACCCACCCCAAATCTAAGAGTCCCACTCCTTGACTTTCAACAAGAGATTTTTTTCAAGGCAGTGAATTCAGCCTCTGTACCTCAGGTTCCTCATGTGTAAAATGCGATGATAATAGTGCCTACCTCATGGCATAAATACCATATGATGAATACCTGTAAAGCATTCAAAAGACCACATGAGATTGTACTGTTGTAGATCACATAGTACCAAGGGCGCCACCATGCTTCCTTACTACAGGAAGAAAACCACCTCCAGTGTCATAAAGAGTAATTGGCCCAAAGAAACCTGTATTCCTATAGAGCTGAGTGCTAATTGCTTTCCCCTTGAGTTACTTTAAGTATATTTGACATTCCCACTAGGAATTCACTCTTCGTCCTTCCTGCCTTGCTCAGCCAGTCACCAGGCTACTAAAAAATGGCAAGTTGGTTTGACCATTCACGCAGCCCGCAGCTCACCTGTTCTTGCTCTCACTATGGTCTTCACCAGCCTCTGAAGTCCCCCCAATACTAGCCCTTTGTATTTCCACATCACAGTCCCAGGATTCATTTTCGGAATGTGCTGACTTTAAGATCTCTGCTAGCCATACAAGCAGAGATACTGAATAGGCAGTGGTGTCAGTGGGTCTGGAGTTCAAGAGAGGCTAACTCAGAGATATGAGTTCGGAATTCATTGGCCAGTAGGTGAAATTTTAAGCAATAAAACCAGAAAAGAAACACAAAAGCCATGACCATATACGGAGAAGAACAAAGACTCAACCCTGAGCACTCCAATGGGCAGAGATCAGGGAGAAGGTCTCGGAAAGCAGACTGCGAAGGATAACCAGTGAGGTAGGTAGAAAACTAAAAAAAAATCACTCTGGAAGCCACGTGAAGAAAATGTTTCAATGAGCAGGGGTAATAAACTCATTGGTGGCAGCACTCAGAGTCAAGCTGGAGAAGGAGGTAGCCTTGGTTGCCTTTCAGGACATTAACTCTAAAATATCTCTCCCTTATTCCCAAGGAACTGGATTACCCTGGAAGAATCACACACACACACACACACACACACACACACTCTCACACACACACAACATCACTATTACAATAAGTATTAATTTACTTTTAAAAATTAATTTACATAATTTAACAAAGTCTGTGGGTAGGGTCCTATGACAAAAATGTTCTGATAAAAAAGTTACCCTGACAAGGTCTCTGAGCTAGTAGAAGCCAGCATAAGAACACTAGGTGACAAAGAAGGGAAGAAGAGGAGGAAAATAAAAAGTAATTTTCATATGCTTCTCAAGGTTACAAGAAGTATTAAATAAAATCAAATGTGTTAAAATTGCCTAGTGTAATTCCTGCTCAGGAAATTAGACTGCCTGGATTCAACTTTGCACTCGTAGGTACCCGACCATCGTCAATACTGCTCTCCTTTGTGGTTTGTATCAACAATACTCTCAATTTTTTGATATTTTGCAAATCTGATAAGGGACAAATTATATCTCATAATTTGAATTTGTGTCTTTTTAAGATAAATTGGCAGTAGCAATATCAGATGGATATTGGTCAGTTGTTATTTCTTCCACTGTAAGCTGTCTGGTTATATACTTTGCCCATATTCCACTTATTTATTTTATTATATATTATAAGTAACTTTTTACATTGCTGTGAAACCTTTGTTGTTTTATTTTTCTTTTTTAAAAAATATTTTTTATTGATCTCAGAGTGGACAAGAGAAGGCAAGAGAGATAGAAATATCAATGATGAGAGAGACTCACTGATGGGCTGCCTCCAGCACATCCCCCTACTGGGGATTGATCCTGCAATATGCCCTGACTGGGAATTGAACTGTGACCTCCTGGTTCATAGGTCGACGCTCAACCACTGAGCCACCCAGGCCAGCCTCCTTTGTTTTTTTTTTCTATCAGCATATTAGTTGAGAACAAAAATTCTCAAGTCAAATTGATGGAATAAAATCATACTTCTGATACTTGTTTATTATGTATTTCTATAAAAGTTACTTAATCTCCTTGTGCCTATGTCCCTTCATATGTAAATATTTATATTAAGAATACTCACTTCCTAGAATATTGTAAGGACAGAGAGAGACCTCAATTTAAAGTGCTTGAACAATATCTGACATATAGACATCACTCAATAAGCACTAGTTACTATTTCATATCAAAAGGCAGGATTATTAGCTTCAATTAATCTGTTTCTTCATCTATAAAATGCAATGATAATACCTTATCCTAGATTTATTGTGGATAACAAATAAGATAAAATAAGGGGCTTAGAACAGAAAAAGACCCTCATAACAAAACAGCTCTTTTCATCATCTTACCTAAAAACTGTTATATAACAGAAAATGTCACTATTTCGTTTCTGTCCATGTGCTACTATAACAGTGAGAACTTACATTTCTTGAGTACTTCATACGTGTCAGAGATCAGACTAACTGCTTCACGCATATTGTCTCATGTAATCCTCAACACCTGTGAAATAGGTACAGGTATTATCTCTGCTTTATAGATGAAGATATTGGGGCCTATATAAACATAAAACTTGCCCAATGTCACATATTCATCAGTGGCAGAATAAAAACTAAAACCAGAGAATCTGACTCCAGAGTTCATGACCTTGACCACACACTATGTTTATCACATGACAGTGATAGAACCTAAAAGAACTTTACTTTGCTTTTAGAATAATAGATGAAGTGTTTAATTGTATGTGAAATTTAAAAAATAGGACTAAAACATGTGACATATTATTAGGCTAAGTTTCCTATGGTGATCGCTGGTCTACCAATATCTACTTATATAAAAACCATGGGTGGTGTTTATCACAACCATCAGAATCGTGACCAAGCGGAAGGAAGTCAGTCCTGCAGGGGTTGTCTTGGCAATGGCTGCACCCTCCCCCGAGCTGTTTCCCGGAGCTGTTTCCAATGAGGGTGAGGTTTGAGGCAGGAACCCGCCCTCAGAGCTTGGACCCACTGAATCCTGGGTCATTTTGCCAAGGGCTGCGCCCTCCCCAGCTGTTTCCCGTGTGGCCTGAGGGAAAAACCCACCCTCAGAGCACCAGGAGCGTTCCAGCAGCAGTCAGTCCTGGGTTGCTGAGGTGGAGGCCACTGTATGGTAGAACTCTGGGTCTGGCCCAACAGGGGGAATGGCCAACCTTCAAACCAGACCCTGACAGTAAAAAGAAGGGAGCCCCATTCCTCACAGAATTCGCTGTTGGATAGCTTGCTGTCAGTGGCCTGCCAGCCAGGAACCCCATTCTCCTGCACCCCGGACCCTGACAGGAGGGAGGAGGGAGCCCCTTTCTTCACAGAATCGACAGGTGGCCAGTTTGCTAATTAATTCCCTTTTTAAAAATATATATATTATTGATTTTTTTACAGAGAGGAAGGGAGAGGGATACAGAGTTAGAAACATCGATGAGAGAGAAACATCCATCAGCTGCCTCCTGCACACTCCCCACTGGGGATGTGCCTGCAATCAAGGTACATGCCCTTGACGGAAATCAAACCTGGGACCCTTGAGTCCACAGGCCGATGCTCTATCCACTGAGCCAAACTGGTTAGGGCAATTAATTCCCTTTTAATGTGCATGAATTTCGTGCACCGGGCTACTAGTAGAAAAATAATAACAGTCTTTCCAAATTAGATTAATTTTTGGCTTTCTAGAAAACTTCACATGGTTATCAATTATCTGTCCCATGAAGACAAGTCTACCAAATAACAAAAAGGAGAAAAGGGGGGGGGGGCGGGGGAATCAATAAATATTTTATAAATAATATTTATTTAGAAATAAAATTTTTAAAGTAAATTCTGAGTTTGAAATGAGTTATCAAAGTAATCTGCCTGTGTGTAGGATCTAGGAGTCTTAAGTTGTGTTAAAGTGCCATCTGCAGCAAACACTGAAATATACGCACAATATGTGTCTATGAAATATTCTACTCTGTGTTTATTTCAATAGCAATTCCTTACATTAAGTCCCATTCCATCAGACATGGTCCATTTTTGCTCTGTGTTATTTCCATTTCATTATTAACAGCTTTTGGAATACAGGGACTATTTTTGAAAGGAAATGAGCCAGTCAGACATATCTGGAGGCTTCACAGATGGCATTTTTTAGAATAGTTTTGTTTGCATTTTGCTATTGAAAAGTCCTTTTAGACCCCTTTGCAACATGCAATAATGAGCTCACATTAACTGATACATGATGTGTGCTTCTGCTATTTTTCCTCGGCTTCACTTGGCAATTAAACACATGATTTCCTTGCAAATGACTATAATTTTTTGCTTCCATAATATTTATGTCAACTCCAGAGGAGCTGGGAGTTGGCATCCTGAAAACCTGACCATCTGAGGCAATGGCAGCAGCTTGTAATTTCATCTGTATCCACTAATTACTGGATGATCAGAACACCAGAAATAAAAAAATCATATGCTGAAAAACCATAATGTGTGCCCTCAGCTGGCTAAATCAGTAATTTGAAGCCATGTGCAAATGAGCACATAACTTTCTGAATGATTTACTGCTGTTTTGGGAATACATACTGAGCTTTGAAAATATTTCATTTGACCTGAACTACAAACTTCAAGCAGAATGTGACTGAAAGCACCACGCAGCTCTTGTCAAGAGGTCTGCTAAAGTGATCCTTTCTTGTGTTAAAAGGTATGATCAGAGCACATGTTCTGCAGAACTGTCAATCAGATTGTCTGAACAAGGGGGGATTCGGCTGAAGGCAGAACTCATACACTGAAACATCTGTGGTTATTTGTATTTCTGCATTTGGGCACCGTGGAAAGAATATGATGTGGGGTTTAAGCTTTTGTTGCATCCCAAGAAGTGCCAACTCCCTCTTTTCACATTCTAAGTTCACTGGGACTTAAAACAGTGGCCTCATTTTGCATGTAAGAAAATTGAGATCTAGAGAGGTGAAATTATTTTTCCTAAGTTGCACGCTCAAATAGTAGCAAAACCCAGCTAGGATCTTGGCCCCTTTATTCCAGAATCTACCTTACCATCCAGGGACCTTGCTGTGTTCACGGTTGGCTCCTTGCCTCACTAGGGAACACTGACTGGCTAATTGCACAGGGCCTTCCCCACATGCGGTGAATGTCCTGTCCAACAGACAGATCCCCAAGCTGTGGCCTAAAAGAGCTCTGCCCTGTCCTGCACCTTGTCCCACACCCCTAAGTTTCATTGACTTGGCTTATACTTAGGATATACAGACTATTCCACTAAATAAGCAAACACGGAGATTTACATTCTTCGGGATATATATATATATATATATATATATATATATATATATATATATACTCAATTCTTATTATTTGCAGTAGTTATGTTCTATAACGTAACTACAAACGCTGAATTTGCAGACACTGAACTACTGCTCCCAGAAGAAATACAGGGTTAGGTTTCTGCAAGCCTGTAGTCACATTTTCATCAACTGATCAATACATAGCCTTGTTTTATGTGTGTTTTTTGTTTAAAGACTTCTTATTTAATATATATTGCTGGCTCCGTAACATTGAACTCATGGCCAACAGCACTATAATCATGCCTGAACAAAGCTTATCATATATTATGCTTTTAATCTTTATGCTTCTTTACTTGGCTCCTTTCAGTTTTATTCGAATCTATGAGCTAAAAATTATGTTGTGGGTCCCCAAACTGCTCTTTTCCCAGTACCCTCATTTTAACCTAATGGCCTTAATTGTTTCTAAGGATAACCTTAATTATCTTTCGTATTTATATTGGTTTTTCACACATATTATCTTGTTTGAGCTTCACAGCAATCTCATGAGGTAAGTCCAGTTGATGGAGGAGGACATTGTGATTCCCGTAGGGTTCAGGGCTTATCAAGGTCATCTAACTTGTAAGTGGGGGAAAATCAGAATTGAAACGGGTCTTGGTTCATGAAATGTAAAAACAAAGATCTTCCGGAGGAGAATTTTCAGATATCTTTGGTATTGGTTTTACTTGTTTTAGACAAGTGAGTAACAATATTGTTGATACATAACTGTGAAAATTGAGCTATAAGAGCAAGAGCATCTTCCCATGAAATTTTCTTGAGTTTAAGTAGTTTTGTGTGTGCACCAAATAAATAGACATTTAAGTCGCTCCCCAGGTTGGCAAAGGCAAGGACTGGGAATTATTCAAGAATCAGCAACCCTAGTTTATTGTCTGGAACACAGTAAACACAAAACATACTTAGATGAACAGATAAATGAGTGCAAAAGTTTCTTTCTAGCCTTTTCAAATACCTTTATATTGAGGCATTAAAAAGGAAACATGCTATAGAAATTATTTGCCTTATTTTATCGAAGAGAAAACTTATGCACAAAAAGTTTACCTTGGGTGAGCACTGCCCAGTAGAAACATAATAGAAGCTACATATGTAATCTTAGATGTTCTAGTAGCCACATTAAAAATATAAGGTAAAAAGAGTGAAATTAATTTAAATGATATATTTATTTAACTTAATATATCAAAAAAATTATCCTTTGACTTTTAGTCGCTATTTTAAAAATTGTTAATAAGATGTTTGCATTCTTTCATTCATTTGAAGTCTTGGAAATTCTGTGTGTATTTTATACTTAGACCACATCTCAATTCATACTAGCTGCATTTCAGGTGTTCGCCAGCTATGTGTGGCTAGTGGGTATTGAGTGTACAGCACAGTACAGTCTCGGGGTACAACAGAGAAAGGACTTAAGCCCTCTTCTCTTCCCATTCCTTACCATCCCACAAATATTTTATTAAGAATCCACAATATACCTGGTACCAGAGATAAAATTTAAGAAGAAAAATCAAATGAGGCTCTCAAACTGTCACATATTTGAGGGACACTAAATTGAGAGACTTAATGTACAAATGGACCATGGCCAGACCATATATAACAATAGAGCTCTGACCCTTAACCTCTAACAGCAGCTAGTGAGGTCAGTCAAACCACAATCGCCCTAGAATGGTCAGGTTTTGGTCAATGACTGACAGCTTTTCTAATTCTTGACCCTTCTCTCAACTCAGAACCAACCAGAGAAAGCCAGATATGGTCCCCAAACTAACGACATAAGATTACCTGCTTCTAGTTTGCCCCTACCAGCTTCCCCATGCCAACAGCCTCCAATCAGGACATACCTGGAGTCTTCCATTTTTTCCCCATTATAGAAATCTTTCTCACTTCCCTGCCTCTGAGTCTCGGACAAACACAAGTGCTGGTAGCTGATAGCCTTGCCATAGTGAGTACTGAATGAAGAGCCTCTGTTTGTATTCATATTGGTGATCTTTGTTTATCTCCACAAAATTTTTGAAGAGAGTTTTTTCTTAATGACTAAATAATCAAACATCCTCTGTTAACTTTCTGTCTGGGTTCAGTTTTTCATTTTATTTGCCTCATTCATTCATAAAATGACTATTTGCTAGTCATAAAATGCCCTTGTCAATGTCAGCCATGATGGTGAATCTTAGGAACTAAACAAAGGACCAAGATTCCATATTTTTTCTCAGGGGGCTTAGAATTTAACAAAAGAACACACAAATAAATGTTTAATAACAGTTGTACTAAACACTACAAAAAATCAGTACAGAGAGAGATCTGTGCTCCCATGTTCACTGCAGCATTATGTGCTTTAACCAAGATATGGAAGCAATGTAAATATCCATCAGTGAATGAATAAAGAAAATGTGGCATATGCATACAATGGAATATTATCCTATATAATAAAGAGGTAATATGCAAATTGACTGCCATGCCCTCACAAGATGGCAGGGGGGTTAATGAGGGATGACCAAATGACTAAACAAGCAGGCTGTGTGGGGTGACCAGGTCAGCAGAGGGGTTAGTGAGGGATGACCAAACGACTGAATAGCAGGTTGTGTGGGGTGACCAGGCCAGCCGGGGGGGGGGGGGGGGCGGGGCCGTGAGGCGTGACCAGGCTGTCATGGGGGGGCAGTAAGGGGTGACCAGGCTGGTGGAGGTTGGGGCAGTTAGGAGCGACCAAGCTGGCAGCGGGGGGCAGTTAGAGGTGACCAGGCAGACAGGCAGGTGAGCAATTAGGAGCCAGCGGTCCAGGATTGTGAGAGGGATGTCTGACTGCCGATTTAGGCCCGAGATCAGGCCTAAACCGGCAGTCGGACATCCCCCGAGGAGTCCTGGATTGGAGAGGGTGCAGGCTCGGCTGAGGGGACCCCCCACCCCTCTGCATGAATTTCAGGCCTCTAGTCTATACTAATAAAAGGGTAATATGTTAATTAGACTGGATAGAACTGATGTCTTCTGAACGTCCTTCCAGACAAAGCCGCAGCAGCTGCGAGGGCCGGCAGTGAGGGAGAGGCGGCGGCATGGGAGAGGCAGTGGTGCGGGCCAGTCCAGTGCCATGGCTGCTTCCACAGAGGCGGCATGGGAGAGGCAGTGGTGCGGGCCAGTCCAGTGCCATGGCCGCTTCCACAGAGGCAGTGGGAGAGGGGGCTGCGTGGTCCCGGGCCCAGTGCTACCCCTTCCACAGAGGCAGCCACAGAGGCAGCGGCGTGGGCCCAGTTCCAGCACCACACCTCTGCAAAGTCTGGATGGAGTGCAACCTTCTGTGTCTCAGCCTCCAACAGCCCCTTCCCCAGCCAGCCTGGCCCCAGATTGCCCCCCACTCACCAGTGGGCAGGGGGCAGGGCCAGCGCTGAGAAGTAGGGCTGAGGGCCAGCAGCCACAGAGGCCAGCAGTGGCAGCAGCAGTGGGGTGATGGGGGTGGCGCCTTCCCCTGATCGGCCCAGTCGCCACCTGCAGAGAGAGGCCAGACTGCGACAGCCATCAGTAGGACATCCCCTGAGGGCTCCCAGACTGTGAGAGGGGGCAGGCTGGGCTGAGGGGACCCCCTTCCCCCAGTGCATGAATTTTCATACACCAGGCCTCTAGTTCAGTCATAATAAAGAAGAAAATCCTGCCATTGCAACCATGA
Organism: Myotis daubentonii; assembly: GCF_963259705.1. Taxonomy (NCBI): domain Eukaryota; kingdom Metazoa; phylum Chordata; class Mammalia; order Chiroptera; family Vespertilionidae; genus Myotis; species Myotis daubentonii. The sequence goes on along the minus strand of NC_081847.1, from coordinate 39,982,464 downwards.
GGATATTATGCTAACAGAAATAAGCCAAATACACACAAAAAAAATATTGTGCCATCTCACTTACATGTGAATCTATAACAGTCAAATTCATAGAAGCAGAAAGTATAATGGTGGTTGCCTGGAGCAAGTAAGTGGGAAAAATGGAGAGATGTTCATCAAAGCCTACAAAGTTGCAGTTATATAGGATGAATAAGTTATAGATATCTAAATGAGAACATGGTGACTACAGTTAATAATATTGTTTTGTACACCGGAAATTTGTTGAGAGGAGATATCAAGTAGTCTCACACTCACACAGAAGAAATGGTAACTATGTGAGGAGATGGATATGTTAATCAGCTTAACTATAGCAATCAATTCATCATTTATCAGTAGCAAAACTTTATATTGTACACCTTAAAGATGCACAAATTTTATTTAAATGTTTTAAAATAAAGAAAAATGCACTATGAATAAAAGTATAACGAAACCTCAACATTTTAATTTTATAAGATTTGAGTGCCACTTCTTCCCAAGAAAATATTCTTTTTATTCTGCTATTTATTTGAACCTCAACAAATTCCAGACAAAATGGAAAATACTGTTTTTCCAATAAATTTGCCCATTGAAGATCAGGTATTTTTCCTTATCTCCCTAGTTCCTTAACTTTTTTGCTTGTTTTTTGTTTTGCTTCAGTGAGTACCCCTAGATAGTTTCTGGCATTCCATCAGCAAGAGATAAAAGGAAGGAGACAAAAAGTTTCCTATTAAATAAAATCGCGATGGTTCACTCCAGGGTATTTAAAAACAAATTGTTCTCCAATTTCATATTTATTAATAGCTCTCATTTTGTTCAGGTGATGAAAATTTTGCTTTGATTGCATTAAAACTGGCATCATTTTCATTCCTGCTGAATTCCAGGTAGTTCAGAAGCCAGAGTGTTTTCTGCTCTTCACTTGGGCTCTTATCAAAATGTAGCTTAAATCCTTTTTGCATGATGGAAAACTACCTTTACTCACATTTAATTTTACACTTACTTGAGTGCTATGTATTTTTCAATGGTTCTTTCATTTAATGTACTTTAACTTATATGATTTTCTTTGGCTAAGAAAAACTAAAATAATTAACTGAAACATTTGGTAAAATAATGTCTGAAGTGTTCTGAGACCTGGAGCCTATAGCTAGATGCATCCAACTTAACTTCCCTTCGTAACGAGTTAAGCAGGCTACCTGAAAAATTACTTCAAAAATTTCTTAGTTATGAATGATATGTATATTCTTATTATCTTTTTGTTGCTTGTATCCTTGGATTTCTCATCTCTCACTGGTCTAACATCATAAAAAATCTAGGCTAACTCAATTAATTTGAAGTGAAGCATATCTATTGACTTCACTTAAAGAGACAAAATCAAGTTTACCTTTAAAGACTATTATTTCGATAGCTTAGAGATTTTTACTGCAGCTTTTATAAAATCCTAATTTATATTGTCAAATAAAATATGACTATTCCAATAATGTATATTTATCAAAATAAAACTGTATAAAATAAAAGCCTTTGGATTCCTCAAAATAAAATAGCATCAACCCAAGAGGCTATTGCCTCAAAAGGGACTCTAAACTCCTGGATAATTGGAATAGAAACTACACTCTGAGCAATAGCTGTCTGAGAAATCAGTTTTTGTCAATATTGTACCATGTGAAAGATTAACTTTGATTCAGAGATTAGCCACAAATCAGATACTTCTTGGTCCCTGTGAGTTTCAGATAATTTTATATCCTCTGATAACCACTCCATTTCTGTAAAGCAATATAACCCTTCAGCAATGAACAGAAAACAAATGGGGAATTATACTGCTATAATTCTCTCTTATTTTACTGGTTCAAAGGACAATTGATACCACACCTCTGTAAATCATTATTATATGTTCAAGGATCTCACCGAAGATTAAAAAGAATAACTTTGCTGGTAGTCTGTCTGTCTGGGTCTCTCACCATCTAAAAAGGCTTTCTTCAACTGGTTTTGGGGAGCAAATTCCTGAAGAACTGGTATAAGAGATCATGAACTACTTACTGTAGCTATTCTCCCACTGGAGGGCCAAGGAATGAAGAAGGAACCATAGAGATCTGAAAGGGTTTCCCCCAGGCAATCTACATGTATGTTTCCCCTACACCAACGATGGTGAACCTTTTGAGCTCGGCGTGTCAGCATTTTGAAAAACCCTAACTTAACTCTGGTGCTGTGTCACATATAGAAATTTTTTGATATTTGCAACCATAGTAAAACAAAGACTTATATTTCTGATATTTATTTTATACTAGAGGCCTGGTGCACAAAAATTTGTGCACTTGGGGGGGTCCCTCTCACAGTCTGGGACCCCTTGGGGGATGACCACCTGCTGGCTTAGGCCCGCTCCCCAGGGGCATTGGGCCTAAGCTGGCAGTCAGACATCCCTCTGGCAGCCCGGGAGCCCTCAGGGGATGTCTACTTGCCAGCGGGGGGCAGACCTAAGCTGCAGTCAGACATCCTTCGCGCTGCTGAGGAGGCAGGAGAGGCTCCCACCACCACCGCTGTACTGGCAGCCATCAGCCTGGCTTGTGGCTGAGCAGAGCTCCTCCTGTGGGAGCACACTAACCATCAGGGGGCAGCTTCTGCATTGAGCGTCTGCCCCCTGGTGGTCAGTGTGTGTCATAGTGACCAGTCATTCCCAGTCGTTCTGCTGTTAGGGTCAATTTGCATATTACCCTTTTATTATTTTATATATGTAAATGCCATTTAACAAAGAAAAATCAACTAAAAAAATGAATGCGTGTGTTACCTCTGACATGCGTGTCATAGGTTCGCCATCACTGCCCTACACCTTCACACCTAGGCTCCCTTTGTTCTCGCTCTCCTTATAAAAACAATTTTTTTTCAAGAATGCCTCTTCCTGGGAGAGGGATAATAAACTCATGAGGTACTTATGCTCTCCATCAGACTTGAATTATTCTTTTCCTCCAACTCATTTAATCCCTCCTTAGTTTACTTCCAATACCCCTGCAATCTTTAAGCCTCTGCTTAACTCTTTTTTTTTCTTACTACATCTCTCCTGACTACTCTTAATGCACACTGAGCTATCCCTTCTCTAAATTTCAATAGTTCTTGCTAACAGTGCCTGTCATCAGACAGGTAACCTATTCTGTTTTGTGTTGCCTTTTTCTATGTGTTTTGCCTCTCCAATTGGCCTGGAACAGGGGCCATTACTTTATGAAGAAACATTATTTATGAAGAAACATATTACCTGGAGAGCTGATAGTTCTAGTCTAAAGTATACTAAAAAGAAAACTTGGTCATTTGGACTATTTGACATTTTCAAGAGACATTTCAAAAAGTCCAAGATATAGCATGGGCTCAGCAAAATGGATTCCCGCCTCCTGCATTTCACTGCCGTTCTCCTGGGACCCTTAGGAAAGTGATTAGCTCGGTCAAGTCCCACCTGCGCTGCCTCATCAACGCTCAAATTAAGACCCGGAACCCAGAAGCATGTTTTCGTTACATACCCTGATTTAGTCAAACCTACAAGGTTAAACAAAGAAACCTTAAAAATGAAGAGAAGTCACAATACTTCAAAGGCTGAAAGGATAAATATCCGCTATGCAAGTCAGAGAGGACTTGTTTTTAGTAAAACAAACAAAATTGTTGCAGTAAATGGCACAGCTGAAAATAGCAACATTTAGAGGAATGACTCTGGCCTTTGATGTGACCCTTCGCGTGCTGTTTTATCTCAGCTTGCTTGTACTTAAATGGAAATAATGTGTAATGATGCACAGGTATTATTCTGCAAGGATTAACTCCAAGGATTCACTAAAGAACTGATCATATATTGCAAAGTATGCTTTAAAAACAAAAAACCACCATTTACTTCTGACCTGGTAAGCCTATCCAGCGCACCCACACAGCGTACTGTCACCTACCAGTCAAAGTCTACCATACGCATCCCAAAGACTTGCCTAGCAATTACACATTTCTTTCTTCCTTTACCTCCAGCCTGTGAATGGAAGCCTCTTTGGCTGTCAGAGGTAGGTAATCTGGCCTGTCATTTCCACAGCTGCCACAAACGCTGGGTACAGATATGTGTCTCCGCTCCTTCCATGGAGAAACCGCTCACTTGGAGCAAGTTGGAAGGAGCATCTGGGAAAGATGTCCTCCAGCTTCCCTGGTCTCTAGGAAGGATGGCAAACATGCTTCTGGGTTCTGGCCCTTAGGCAGCAGCTTTTAAAGTAGGCTGATAAACTTCTTTCAAGGGAAGACAGAGAAGGCAATGTTGCCTGCTCCCTCTGCACTGAGCCCTAAGAGGATAGCCTTGGCAAGTGCTCACTCATTCCTTAAGAATTGCTTATCACAGTGGTTCTCAACCTTGGCTGCACATTAGAATCACCTGGGAATCTTTTTAAAATCCTGATTTCTGGGCCTCATCCTCTGGAAATTCTGTTTCTTTGTTATGGGGTGGGGCCACAACATTAGTAACAAAGAAACAGAATTTCCGGAGGATGAGGCCCAGAAATCAGGATTTTAAAAAGATTCCCAGGTGATTCTAATGTGCAGCCAAGGTTGAGAACCACTTATCATCTTGTAGGTCTCATGAACATAAGCCAGCCGTGGGCAAACTACAGCCCGCGGGTCGGATCTGGCCCGTTTGAAATGAATAAAACTAAAAAAAAAAGACCGTACCCTTTTATGTAATGATGTTTACTTTGAATTTATATTAGTTCACACAAACATTCCATCCATGCTTTTGTTCCGGCCCTCCGGTCCAGTTTAAGAACCCATTGTGGCCCTCGAGTCAAAAACTTTGCCCACCCCTGAAGCCCTAAGCTTTCAGAGCTGGGTGTTTTGGAAGTGGTCCCTCTGGTGGCAGCCTTAAATGTTAATGTGAAAGATAAGCTCTCCAAGGACAAGCTTAGGAGTTGGGGGTTCCCTCCCAGCTATACGGCGCTGTGTCAGGGTGGGGTTTGTTCTGATGAGGGTATTTTCTCACTTGTCTGATGTGTAGGATTCCTTTGGCTAGTTTCTGGATCTCTTTCAGAGGGAATTTATTCCTATTTGGCTGTACATCGGTGTGTTCCTGAGAGGAGAGGAGCTCAGGAGCCTCCCACGTCTGGTCAGCTCCTCTGCATTTGCGTTATGGGTTATATGAAAAACTATTACAGAGGGAATGCACCCTTCTCATCACAGCATCTTGGAGATTTAGACACAATCTCTGTACCAGGGGTACCTGCCATCACATGACATCACTAGCGATGTTAACCTCAAGGCTAAGATAGGGCTTGTCAGGCCCTTCACTGTAAATTTACTGTTTTTCCCTTCAGTTTTTGGAAGTGTGACTTTTACATTCTCAGAAGCAGGCAGATTTTAAATCATCTAGCAGCGGTTCTCAACCTGTGGGTCGCGAACAATGAAAATACGTCCTGCATGCCCTAGCTGGCTTGGCTCAATGGATAGAGCGTCGGCCTGCGGACTGAGGGGTCCCAGGTTCCATTCTGGTCAAGGGCATGTACCTTGGCTGGGGGCACTTCCCCAGTGGGGAGTGTGCAAGAGGCACCTGATCGATGTTTCTCCCTCATCAATGTTTCTAACTCTCTATCCCTTTCCCTTCCTCTCTGTAAAAAATCAATAAAATATATTTTTTAAAAAAAGAACATACATCCTGCATATGAGATATTTACATTACTATTCATAACAGTAGCAAAATTACAGTTATAAAGTAACAACGAAAATAATTTTATGGTTGGGTGTCACCACAACATGAGGAACTGTATTAAAGGGTCGCGGCATTAGGAAGGTTGAGAACCACTGAGAGTAAAAAGTAAAGAAAGAGCAACCAGAGAGAAAAAGAAAACCCAGAGAGGGTACTGTTCATGGAGTCCAAACAAAAGGATTTCCGGGATGAGGGTATGGTGAACAATGTCAAAAATGCCACAGGAAGCAAAGAAAGATAATTACTCAAAAGTGCCCAATGAAAGGTTTTGATGACTCTAATAAGAGTGATGTTAATTGTTTAATGGTGCAGAGCCAGAATGCCATAGGTTGGGCTAATTACAAAATGTAGACATAGAGTGTAAATTACACATTTTGGAAGCTTGACTGTGAAGAAAGTATGTCGAAAGGGTGGTGATTAGGGAGACAGTCATAGGGCCAAATGAAGTTATTGAGGAGTTTTTGTTCATTATTTTGTAATGCGAAAGAGTCTTAAGGAAATGTGCATGCTGAGCAGAAAGAGACATTTGAGAGTGGAGGAGGAGAAATTAAAGATCTAGGCAACTTGGCTGGGTAGAATAAGTGCTTGTGGGCTATGTCATAATATCTATCAAGTGGTTTAGTCTTCACTGAGCAATAATATCTGAATTATTGTTTGTTGAGAATGCTTGGAGCTTTAATGAGACAGAAACTACCAGCTCAGAAAGCACAGTATATATTAAAAATAATAATAACAATGATATCATTTCTTAGATGTGTCCAAATCTCCAAGAAAATGTTCTTTGAATTTTAGTTGACACTTCCAAAATAATTAATAATTACAAAGGCAAAAATTATGGTGGAGAATCCTAGTAGATGCTGCCTTAGCCTAGTGATCAAAGTGAATATTACCAAATATTAATAAAAAATTTAATCTACACCCTGAGGAGGCCATGTCATTTCTGAGTTGGCTTTTCTAATCATACAGAACATCAATCTAATGAGAAAATAATGATAAGTTCGAACTAAGAAACACTCTACAAAATGATTGACCAGCACTCCTCCAAAGTGTCAAGGTCATGAGAGACAAGGAACAATAATAGACTAAGGTAACATAACAACTGAAGACAATGGAGGGGTCCCAGACTGGATTCTGGAGGACAATGAAAACAGGGGTGATAACCTAAACAGCCCCCAAGAAACAAGTCCTTGCCCAGTAAGTGCTGAATGGGGGGGAAGAGCAAGCCAAGTAGGAGCAGACAAAGCCACCTTCCATCATACTGAAATTAGTTTTACCTAAGTGAATGCTTTTTTTCAAAATATGGTGCAAATCAATGGAAACTTTTGTATTATATGAGTAATTTATTTTATTGACAGTTTGGAAAATAGGTTTAACTTATCATGTAACTCCACACACATGAAGGCATTTGAGCCTCACAAACAATGAGGTAGGTAGGAAAGGGATGTTCCTTTATCCTTTGAGGAAACTGAGATTCAAAGAAGTTATGTTACTCATATAACACCTCTCAAAGAGTGAGCATTCATGCCCAAATTGAAACCTTCTGATTCCTAGTTCTGAGCCCTTCCACTCACAACAGGGCATCCCAAACTGGTCTCATTGTATAAATCACAGGGTCGGGGGTGGAGAAGGTGGGGGGGTGAAGAGGGAGGGAGGTGGAGGGGGAGAGGTGCTTGACAAAAATTCTGAATTCCAGATCAGCCTTTTCCCTGTTGATTCTAATTCAGCAGATCTGAGATGGAGCCTGAAAATTTGTATTTTTTAAAAAGCTCCCCAGGTGATTTTTATGCTAGGTCGGTTTCAGAAATGCTAACATCATCACATTTATCCCAGAGAGAAATATTTATAATATGGAGAAGTATTTATTCTCAGTCTCTACTGAATTTTTAAATATCAAAATTAAATTAGGCAAGGGCCAAGTTTTGGCATGAGGACCAGCCTGTTCCATTCCAAACAGGGTACACTTGGGCCTTTCTTGCTATGTCAGTTGGCTGTTGAACAAAGAGGCCTTAGGGGCCCCTATACCCCAAGTCAAAATCTACTTGTAACTTCTGACTCCCCAGTCATCCCTGGGTATGTGGGATCTGAAACTTAAAGTCTAAGCGGGATTTGGACATGTGGTAATATCTGGAAGGACGTTATGGATGGAGGAGGAAAGCATAACCATGGAGAAAAGCAGAGGAGTGGGTGAGTTTTGATTATTCTGTGATTCCAAAAATTAATTCTTAGCTTTTTGGTTTTTAACACAGTCTGATAGGCTGTAATTCCTTTTAGAAATCCAAACTTGTGAGGAACTTTTAAAAGACAACCTAGATTAATTAGGCAAAGAAAAGGAAATAATAGTTATTGAATACCTTCTATGAGCCAGGCATCCTAAATGATCTCATTAAATCCTCCAACAATACCTGAAAGATGGGTATTACCCACCCACACACCCCATTTCACAAATGAGAAAAAATGAGGCATAAGAAGCTAAACTAACTTGTCCAAGGTTACACTACTTACAAAAAAAGAATCAGAAAAAGTATTTTAACTGAGGTTTGATTGTTCCTAAATCCCATATGATATCTACTATACCACAGGCCTCCTTAGAATGACATAGAAAGTGTCATAGCACTATTGTAGGGCACTCCTCAGCTGAGATCTGTGGGCCTGGGGTCCAAAAGTTTTGATTACAAGAGGCAACTTAGTTTAAGTAGTATAACATCATCCATCATATCAAATTAATTATGCTTATTTGAATTTTTTTTGTTTTAAAGTATTTTTATACTTAATTTATAAATTAGTTTCGGTCTTATATTTGACTAGAGGCCTGGTGCACGAATTCATGCCTGGCTTGTGGCTGAGCAGAGCTCCCCCACGTGGGAGCGCACTGACCACCAGAGGGCAGCTCCTGCATTGAGTGTCTGCCCCTGGTGGTCAGTGTGTGTCATAGTGACCAGTCATTCCCAGTCTTTCTGCTGTTAGGGTCAGTTTGCATATTACCCTTTTACTATATAGTATAGAGGCCTGGTGCATGGGTGGGGACCGGCTGGTTTGCCCTGATGGGTGTCCCGGATCAGGGCCGGGGTCCCACTTGGGTGCCTGGCCAGTCTGGGTGAGGGGCTGAGTGCCGTTTTCAGGCTAGACTGCAACTGAAGCTCCCAGCCTCTCCTTTTTTTCTTTTCTTTTTTTTATTCTGGGATTTATTTACCTTCTATAATTGAAACTTTGTTGCTGTCACTGGAGCTGAGAGCTGGCTCCTGCTTGCTGCAGCTCTGAGGCCACGGCTGGCTGAAAGCAGGTATCTGGGGTTTGTTTAGCTTCTATAATTGAAACTTTGTTGCTTTCGGAGCTCAGAGCCAGGCCGCGGCAGGCGGGGAACCTTGGCTTCCTCCATCACTGGAGCAAGCAAGCCTCCTGCTCGCTTCAGCTGTGTGGCTGCCGGTCGCCATCTTTGTTGGTGGTTAATTTGCATATCGTGCTGATTAGCCAATGGGGGCGTAGAGAAGGTATGGTCAATTACCATGTTTGTCTATTATTAGATAGGATTACTAGCTAAGAGTATGAGTATATAAGTAATGTGATATTTGTACATTTCAAGTAACATTACAATAAAAATATTTTTCAACATTCAAAGGTGATGAGATTTTTTTCATTAAAAAGTTTCCATGCTTTAGCCCCATGGTTGGCAAACTGCGGCTCACGAACCACATGCGGCTCTTTGGCCCCTTGAGTGTGGCTCTTCCACAAAATACCACATGCGAGCGCGCACATACAGTGTGATTGAAACTTCGTGGCCCATGCACAGAAGTCAGTATTTTGTGGAAGAGCCGGTATTTTGTGGAAGAACCACACTCAAGGGGCCAAAGAGCCACATGTGGCTCGCAAACTGCTGTTTGCCAAGCCGGAGTTTGCCGACCACTGCTTTAGCCAGTTTGGCTCAATGGATAGAGCATTGGCCTGCAGACCAAAGGGTCCCGGGTTCAATTCCAGTCAAGGGCACATACCTTGGTTGCAGGCTCTTCCCCAGCCTGGGTTCTGGTCAGGGCTCATGCAGGAAGCAATCAATATATGTGTTTCTCTCACATCGATCTTTCTCTCTGTCTTACCCTCTCTCTTCCATCCTCCCTAAAGATCAATGGAAAAATATCCTGGGGCAAGGATTAACCGAGGGAAAAATCAGAGTCCCATGTATTTCTCAATTCTGAGAAAGATTGTACTGACAAAGATTGTTATAACATGGACTTCTTTCAGGTTGCCAAGTCTCTGGAGCAACAGGACTGGATGGTGCAAGAGCTGAAATCTGTCTTTTGCACCAGGGGACAAAACAAAGCCCAGGAAGGTGTGTCCTGTGAAGCTAACCATTCTATTCATGTCTGTTGAACTAAAGTCAAACTAATTGGGGAACAAATTGTTTGCTTTTCCTTTTAAATCTTTATGACTTTTAAATTTCACAATTTTACAGATGTTGGGAGGCCCTGCATTTTTTCAACTTCTTCCTCCTGATTAAAAAAGTAGGTGCAAAATTCTTTGCTATTGGTCCCAGAAAGACTATAAATGTAAGATACTTTAACCACTTTAGTTATCTGGGTGATGTTCTTCCAATACATATTTTATATTTCTATAATACATTTCATAATGCACATATTTTAAATATTTGTAACTTATTTGCTCCCTTTTCTTCTGGTTCTCGTTCCCATTTCTAATCGGTTCCTTCTATTATAATAAATGGGTTTAAATATTTAAGAGAGGATTCTCTCTTCTTAAAAAAGAAGAAGAAATCGTGTCCTGTCTGGAAAAATTTCAAAAGCAAGAAACAAAGAAGGCAATGACTTCATCTCTAGAGTAGGATGAATAACTTCCATTACTCAGAGGGAATAACATTGAACACATGCTTTCAATCTAATGTTCAGGCCCTTAAACCCTGTGCCTTCTAACCCAAGTGACACACACACCCATCATGCAGTCAACACCTAATGAAAGTTCCAGGCAACCCATCCCTGTTTATGACCAGTGACATGACCTCTCTCATCTCATTTCTGCTTTAGGCTTTCTCTTCCAGCTACAAAACTCTGGAAAATATCCCATATTTGCCCCCCCCACCACCACCACCACCCCACCTTCCCTCCCTGATGACCCATTGGCGGATCTCGTTCTGATCCTGGATGTCTTCTTCATATCCAATGTTGTCCTTGTTTCTTGGCTCCACCCTTTCCTAGCTATGTGGATGACTCACACCCAAAATGCTACCCAAGCCCCTGCCCTGGAACCTACACCCACCTGTGCAACACTGACAGGAGTAGCAGCCTGGCTTGCCTTGATACAACATGTAAACATTCAGACTTTAAAGCTTGAAGACAAAAATATTTAAACATGAGCCAACATAAAATATCATCTTAATATTTCACAGGATAGGAATAAAAGGCTATACATAGAATGAAAACCTCCCAGGTGGTCATCTTTTTTGTTGTTGTTGTTAATTCTCACCCAAGGATATTTTTTCCATTGATTTTTTTTATTTTAGAGAGAGTGGAAGGGAGTGAGGGAGAAAGAGAGAGGAGGAGGAAGAGAGAGAGAAGCATCCATGTGAGAGAGACACATGGATTGGTTGCCTCCTGCACGTGCCCTGACTGGGACCAGGAGTTGAATCTGCAACTGAGGTACGTGCCCTTGACTGGGAATCAAACCTGCGACCCTTTGGTGGAGGGCTGATGACTAACCACTGAACATACCAGTCAGAACCGAGGTGGTCATCTTTATATCAGTAAGTCTGAACATAAAAGAATGAATAACATTATTTCTGTGGAGAGGGTACACCTGCTTCCACTCCCACTGGTCTCACATGAAGATCCCCCAATTCAAAACAAGAACACAGTGACCTCACTGCCTCAATCACCACAGCGACTAGAAGAGCCTTTTGGGAAAATGTGAGGGACTTTTGAGTCAAAACAATCACTTTTCAATTGCTAAGAGTATAAGGAGTATATAAGTAGTGTTATAGACATATAATTGACATACATCAACTGCAGATATTTAAAGTGCACAATTTGTATATGTGGGTCAAACCATCATTAATATGAAGACAATGAATATATCCATCACCCCCAAAATTTCATTGGGAAGCTTTTTAATCCCTTCCTCCTGTTTCTTCCCACATTGCTGCATTCCCAACAACCATTTATCTAATTACTATTACTATAGATTACTTTACATCTTCTATAATATTATATGAATGGAATCATACAGTATCTACATTTGTATCTATCTTTTTCCATTAAGTATAATAAGATTCATGTCATTGGATGTACCAAAAGTTAATTCCTTTTTATTGCTAAGTAGATTTAATTGTATAGATATGCTGTAATAATTTACCCATTCACCTGTTGATAAAAACTTGGGGTTGTTTCCAGTTTGGAGCTACTACAAATGGACTTGCTATAAATATTTGTGCACAAGTCTTTGTATATACATATGCTTTTGTTTATCTTGAAATAATATCTATGAGTAGAATGGCTATGATAAGAAAGTGTTTAACTATCAAATTGTTTTCCAAAGTCATAGATTTATATTCCCACAAGTAGTGTGTGTGAGCTCCAATCACTCCACAACTTTGTCAATAGTTGTATAGTAGATGTTTTCAATTTTATATTTGTTTTATACATTCTAACAGGTGCAGAGTAGCATCTACAAAACTGAAGGTGTCCTAATAAGATTTTGACTGGGATTCTTTTGGGGTAAATGCACATCTTAAAAATAGAATCTTCCTATCCATTAACGTTGACATTAATTTATGTCTATGCTTCTCTCATCTATGTTTATTCTAGAAATTTTATTAGCCAAATGATATTTTTTAATTTGTTCCTAAACTATCAGAATAAATTGATACAGTGAGTAAAAAATGGAATCTTGGTATGCTTTTCTGTTTTAAAAAGTCACTTAGAGTTAGTTTTCACATAATGTCATGGAATTGATCTCTGCAAAGTATATGTATCTAATTTGAACCCTGAATATGCCAGTGAGTGCTTTATAGATTCCCTTAATTCTGTCAGCTTCATTTAATAGTTTTAAAAGGAAAACAAACACACACAAAAGCAGTGTAAGATTAAGCCAAAGAAATTGTAGGGTAGTAAAATATACCATCCCCAAATATTTCACTCTGGCATAAGGATTATTTTGAGCTGAAGGAAATTGAAAAAAGAAAAAAAGCAGATACAGGAAAAGCTCACTGCCCTCCTGCCATATGCCTAAACCAGGACACACATTTACAAAGGTCCCTCCTCCCCTCTCTACCAGGAAGGACAACAGTTAATGACCAGAGACAACTTTAGAGCCTTATCAGCCTAGAGATAGCACCAGAGCAATCTACATCCAGACTTTATCAACCAGCCCTTATCTTCTATCAGTTTCCCACATATTTGCCTTCCCACAGTTTGCTGCCCCTGGAGACTCAAGGTCCTTTCCTTTGTCTTGTCGCTTCTCTAAAAATGTATTGTTCCTTTGCTAAAATGCCAACCAGAACTCTGAGTTACTCATCTCTGGTACTCCCATGTGACACAGGCGCACGTTAGTAAACATGTTTGTTTTTCTCTTGTTAATCTGCCTCTGGCCAGCCTAATTTACAGGCTTCAGTGGAGTCAATGGACTCAGGAAGAGATTTTCCCTCCCCTTCAGCATCAACTATGTAGAAACTAAAATGGCATTTGTGGCAAACCACGAGTATTTTTGTGTTACCAACAACCTATATTTCGCATTCTTATTAGGTTTATGCATGAATTAATTATTCACCAGGTTGTTGTTTTTTTTGTTTGGTCGGTTTGTATGTTTTTAATTTCATCCTTACTTCCAACATTTAAGAAAGTCTAGCTGAGAGTCATATATTCAGGAAGAGCAGGGTATTTGGTGAGGCAAAAATAATGGAAGTAACAAGACTGTTCTAGAGAACAATAGTGAGGTTGCCATCCACTGTAGATTTTTAAGGATCATTTCATAGAACAATACAATTTTTGAACTGTTATATCTAGATAACTCTTGAAAAACACACACAAAATTAAAGAACTCCTTGAAAGGGCATTGAAACAGTCCTTAAAGCAGTTATAAAAACAGTATATAACTTTCTTTCTCCTTTCTGTCCCATATTAACTTATTGGTAAGTTGTACAAGGAACAGTGTTCCTTATCAAATAAGTGGTCTGGCCTATTTTATATGAATTGTGTGAGGTTTTTAAAATTTTTTTAACTGATTTTATAGGGGGGAAGAGAGAGATAGAAATATAAATTGAGAGAGAAACATCAACATGGATCGGCTGCCTCCTGCACACGCCCTGCTGGGGATCAAGTCCACAACCCAGGCATATGCCCTGACTGGTAATTGAACTGGTGACCTCCTGGTGCATGAGTCAATACTCAACCACTGAGCCACACTGGTTGGGCATATGAAATGTTTTGGAAAGCAATAAGTTCTAAGATTATCCTTCTCATAAGAACCTGTACTATAGAGATGGGCACCCCACTTAACTCTCTCATCTTTGCCAGTTCTGATGTGTCTAGACATGCAGAAAGAAGTAAAAAATTGAAGCAATCAACCACATAATTTGGACAGAAAATCACATACAGCTGAAATATTGAGCTGATTGTGAAAAGTCCTCACTTTTCACAGCCTGCTCAGACACTATTCTTGTCTAGGATATAATAATTGGACTCAAAATTGGCTAAACAAATATTTTGAAAATCTATGCAATCCAGCTAAATTGTTGGTAATCAGTTCATCCTCACTATAGAAGTAGGAACCACTAGTCACAACAAAATAAACTTCCAGTTCTCCCAGGTCACAATTCCTTGGCCTCAAATAGATAATAGGATAGGAATTAGCATTTTTCAAAATATGTGACTTTGATGAACATGCAGATATACCATCTGACCTTTGGATTTTCAGTTTCTCTTCATATTTGCAAAGACTCTAATATTAACTAGACCTATAAATATAGAAGCAAAGCTGAAATGTTAAGCATTGGGTAAGGCTGACTTGGGGAGATAGGAAGAAAAGGAGGTTCCAGAACCCTACATGTAAATTATCTCATGTAACCCTCACAAAATTTCCTCATTTCTCCATTCAACAAAAAATGACTGAGTGCCCATTTCAGCAACACAGTTAAAATAAAAAGAGAGGTGACCCTTCTCCCAGAGCTCACGGGGAGACTGACAATGAGCAAACAATCACAACTGAGCTCTGTGTCTAACGGAAAGGAATATAATTCTCTGAGAGTGTATGACAAAGGAATGACTACAGACCTCTTGTTTCAGAGATGAGGCCACAGAAGTTCAGAGAGGTGAAGCAACTTGATCAAGGTTACACAGACAAGAAGTCGTGGGGGTAGGATTCCTTCCCAATCCTGCCTGACTCCAGAGCCCTTGCTCTTTTCCATACGTTTCTTGGCTCATTAATACAATGGCATAAGACAGGAGGCAATCACATGCCACCAAGATTATTTGCAGTGGATTATACTTCCCTTTCTTTTTTTTTTTCTTTTTTTTTATTTATTGCTTAAAGTATTACAAAGGGTTATACTTCCCTTTCTTTTAGCCCATTCAGTTTAATATTTCCTACAAGTCTGAGAAAACGGTTTACAAATCCTTACAGGATTAATCCTGCTTTTGTTTATACATTGCTGAATTGGGCCATAAATTCTTCGCTGGTAGTTATCATTCACAGTTGTATGTCACAAATACCACACAGGAAATAACTGTGAAACTACTCCTGAGACTCAAAGCAATCAAAGCTCTTATGGTGGAAAGCATGGTTGCCACTATTTTATGTCAATTAAGTTGATTCTACTCTTCCTATATTAGCACTAACTGAAGTGGCATATATTGACCAGGATTTTAAAGCCTGATATGTCACCATTAGGGTGACAGACAGGTCCAGTTTTTTCCAAAACGTTACTGACTTTAAAACTAGAAGTCCTGATCCTAAAAAAATCCACAGGCCCAGGCAAACCAGGACAGTTGGTCACCCTCATCCTGTGCTACTCAGAGATCACAGAGCCATAGGGTGATATATGTGTGTGTGTGTATATATATATATATATATATATATATATATATATATATATATTGCATTAAAATACATGGGGTGCTCCATGACATGCATTAGCAATGCATATTTCACTACAATGTGCAAAATAGCAATAAATATAGTGCCTTAATCAGCATTTCCATCAATCCCTGTGTACACATACACATACACACATATCTGCAATGTGTGGCCTCAGGTGATTTGTACCTTTGGTATCCTATCTAATAAAAGAGAAACATGGTAATTAGCATATATCCGCTACACTTCCCATTGGCTAATCAGGGCGATATGCAAATTAACTGCCAGCCAAGATGGCGGCCGCCAGCCAGGCAGCTTTAAGCTAACATGAGGCTTGCTTGCTTCAGTGATGGAGGACTCCAACGTTCCCCACCTGCCGCTGCCGGCCTTTGAGCTTACAGTTTAAGAAACATTGTTACAAATATAGAAGCTAAACAAAACCCCAGAAACCTGCTTTCAGAGGGCCGGGATCTCAGAGCTGGAGTTGAAACAGTGTTTCGATTATAGAACCCAAACAAACCAGCAGCAGAGGCCTCAGAGCTGGAGCCAGAGCTAAAGCTGGCCCAGAATAATAAAAAAAGAAAGAAAGAAAGAAAAAAAGGAGCAGTTGGGAGCTTCAGTCACCCGCCAGTCTGAAAACAGCCCTCAGCCCCTCACCCAGACTGGCCAGGCACCCCAGTGTGGACCCCCACCCTGAAGGGTGTGTGACCAGCTGCAAACAGCCATCATCCCCTCACCCAGGCTGGCCAGGCACCCCAGTGGGGACCCCCACCCTGATCCAGGACACCCTTCAGGGCAAACCAGCCAGCCCCCACCCGTGCACCAGGCCTCTATCCTATATAGTAAAAGGGTAATATGCCTCCCAGCACCGGGATCAGCGGAGCCGCAAGGCCTCCGAGCACTGGGATCAGTGGAGCCGCGAGGCCTCCCAGCACCAGGATCAGCATGACAGGGGGCAGTGCCCAAACCCCCTGATCACCCTGTGGCTCTGTGTGTGACAGGGGGCGGGGCCACATCTCCCTATCCGCCCTGCTCTCTGACTGATAGGGGGGAGCTCCCCAACCCCCTGATTGCCCTGCAGCTCTGTGTGTGACAGGGTGCAGCGCCCCAACCGCCCCCCCGCCACGGGCCCTGCTCTGTGTGTGACAGGGTAGAGCCATAACCTCCCCATCGGCCCTGCCCTGAGTGTGAGAGTGGCGGCGCCCCAACCCCTGATCAGCCCTGCTCTGTGGGTGACAGAGGGTGGGGCCCCAACCCCCTGATCCGCCCTGCTCTGTGTGTGACAGGGGGCGGTGCGCCAACTCCCCTATCGGCCCTACTCTGTGAGTGACGGGAGGAGCTCCCCAACTCACTGATGGGCCCTGCTCTGTGAGTGACAGGGGGCAGCGCCCCAACCCCCTGTTTGGCCCTGCTCTGTGTGTGACAGGGGGTGGCGCCACAACCTCCCCATCGACCCTGCCTTGAGTGTGACAGGGGGCGGTGCCCCAACCCCCCCAATCGGCCCTACCCTGAGTGTGACTGAGGGTGGCATTGCAACCTCCAAATCCGCCCTGCTCTGTGCATGACAGGGGGCGGCGCCCCAACTCCCCAATCGGCCCTGCTCTGAGCCCGACCAGGGGCTGCACCTAGGGATTGGGCCTGCCCTCTGCCACCCGGGAGCAGGCCTAAGCCAGCAGGTCGTTATCTCCCAAGGGGTCCCAGACTGCGAGAGGGCACAGGCTGGGCTGAGGGACCCCCCCCCCTCTCCCCCCCCCCCCCCCGAGTGCACAAATTTTTGTGCCCTGGGCCTCTAGTCTATATATATAAAAACTTAAGTGACTGGAATGACTGGTTGCTATGATGCACACTGAACACCAGGGGGCAGACACTCAATGCAGGAGCTTTTCTCTGGTGGTCAGTGCGCTCCCATGGCCAACCCTCCCTGGCTGGCCAACCTCCCACGGTCCCTCCTCCTGGCCAGCCGGCCCTGATTGCCAAATCAGGGTCAGGCCCTGGGCTGGGTGGGGAATGAGGGCAGATGCAGCCCCATTCCCATGGGGCCAAGAGCCGGCTCCCTCCTCAGGGCTGGTGGCCAACCTCCTGTGCCCTGTCCCTCCCCCTGGCCAGTAGGCCCCGATTGGCCCACCACCCACCTGCCCAGGGACAGTGCGGCGGCGAGAGAAGGAGCGGGGGGCGGGGGGGGGGGAGGCAGGGAACCATGCAGTGGCAGAGCACCGACAATGGTGGCGTCAGCGTCCGGTGTCCATTCCTTCTGCACCCAGCCTGGCGACCATCACCTCCTCTCTGGCCTGGCCCTGATTGACCTAGCCCAGATCAGCCCTGATCGCAGGCCAGGCCTAGGGACTCCACCCATGCATGAATTTCATGCACCGGGCCTCTAGTTCATAAAATAAACCTGTGCCTTTGGCCCAGGATGGAAGAGATCACCATGGACTTCATATCTGGGAAGTGTGCATCCCATCCGCACAGCCACAGGGTCCAGTGCAGTCAGGCAGACATCATCCCACCAGTTCCTCAACCACTCCCGGAACCTTCTCCCAGCAGGTCGGGTGCAGTCATTACTTGGTATCCTGACAGTCAAACATGGTGTGATACGTAGCTACACTGCAGTAAAACTCCTGCTTTTCTGGGTAGCATGAATCTACCTGGTACACATAAGGGATTTCATTCCTTTATATTTTCATAGATGGACACCAATTTACAGATAAAGTTGTTTATTTATTTTCATATTCCCTAGAGAAAACAAAGTTAAGGGGTCAATATTGATACACATTTTAACTCATGACTCTCTGCTTAATTCACTTTTAGCAATATAAGAAGTTGCAAAAATGCTGAATACTGAAGTCAAATTGTTATATGAATGGATCTATGCACCCTTGACAAATTGAGAATCATATTATCAGTTTCTTCCAAAGCAAAAAAATTACAGTTATGACACCAGGATCTCTAACAGGTGGAAAGGCTGTTTTATATGTAGTCATTACATATAATGTAATGAGTCAATATCTATTCTCCAATACAACACAATTTCCACATTCAATTTGGGTATATTATGGTATGGGCAAAATTCAGCCTTTTGGAATGTCAGCACACCTCTAAGGTAATCAAAAGAAAATGTATGCAATTAATCAAGGACAGATTTGGGGCAAAAGTAAATAATTATTCCAGGGTGTTACAGAAAACAATCTCATGGCCTGAAAAAACATGTTCATCATGGTTATTATAGGCAATTAAAGTATTTTCTCTTCCTTATTAAAAAATGTGAAGTGTAGCTATGTCAGTAGTATAGTGGTAATTTCTTAGTGTTACTTTTGATATTCGATATAAGAAAAAGAACAATATTTAAATAGGTTCAAGCCTCCACCTTCACACCCAGCTTCATCGAGCAGAGAAAAAGCCAGCCCCAGCAGGATTATCTGGAAGCAGCAGCTTGCTTTGCTGCTGGTACTACGCTGCTTGCTCGGTTCAAAGGATTGGAGATTCTGTGAGGCTTGTGTTCTGCACACTTCTAGGCTAGCAGAGGCACATACTGTTGGTTTTGTTATTAATTCAATGGCCACTGATTATGTAGTATTTAGTGGGTACCAGGATTTGTCTTGGGCTGGCTGCATAAATCATTATAAATCCTTACAACTATGAATGGTAGGAATTTTTTTTTTAATTTTACAAAAAGAGAAAGAGGCATACATCCCCAGGTGTGTCAGATTCTGCCCATATGTCCATGTAGACAGCACGATGCTTGGAAGTGTTATAACACAGCATAAATTAATATTTTTACTTCTCTCAGAATTCTCTTTACAAAATAGACAAGTTCTTCCTTTTGTAAAACACCGGTTTTTGTTTTGTTTTGTTTTTTAAATGGAGCGTAAATCAGTTATCCAGTTTCCCCTGTGATAGTTTAACATTCAACACTACAGTAAAAAAATAAATTATACATGTTGTTGACATATAGACTGATTTTATTTTTAATAGAATGTTGTATATTTTGTTTGAATGCATCCGGATGTCTATGTAAAGACTTAGTAGTTGGAGGCCTTACAGCATTCTGACTTGTTATTATTTTGGTTTCATTATCCATATCATCCAAAAACCAACTGAAGCTGATCAGTACGCTAAAACCCAAATAAAACAGCTAATTTTTTACAATAGTAAAATGACTAAAAATAGGTGTTAATTATCCAGAAAAAAAAAAAGATAATCATTGAAGTTCAGCACTAAATTTAGTTTTGAGGTCCTAACAGTTATATAAAATAGGCAGCCCTCGCCAGCATGGCTCTGTGGGTTGTGCGTCATCCCTGCACCACAGGGTCACAAGTTCAATTTCCAATCAGGATGCATACCCATGTTGCGGGCTGGAATCCCAGTTGAGGCAGAAGCAGGAGGCAACCGATAGATGTTTCTCTTTCGCATCAATGTTTCTCTCTCTCTCCCCCTCTTCCTTCCTCTCTCTCTTTCAAATCAATAAAAACATACCCTCAGTGAAGATTTTAAAAAAAATTTAAATAAATAAATAAACTAGGTAAACAAGTGAGATTATACAGGGTGGACAAAAGTATGTGTACAGTTGTGAGTATGCAAAACACAGAGTTTATTCTTATATTATTATTTATTAATTATTGTATTACTTTCCATCCAAACAACTGTAAACCTACTTTTTCTCCACCCTGAATAATTCTCATTGTTCATTTTATTAAAAAGCAAACAAGTTTCTTAGAGGAGTCAAATATTTTTCTGACAATAAATCTTTAAATGGATTTTTAAAATTACTACCATTTACTCAGTGTCCACTCTTTGCTAGGCCCTGGGCTTGGCAGAACACAAATATTACCTTCCAATAACAACAAACATCATTTCAACCCTTCTAATGGAATAAAATAAAATATATTTGACTACAGGTTTTCAGTTTTCTGATTCATTGTTCCAATGAATATTTTTTATCTGCCTTCTATAAAAAAAAAACAATATAGCATTAACTACGAATGCAGGAAGAGCATTTATGGAAATTGAGACAAATGGAAGATATGACCTCCCAAGTTTCGATTTCTAAGGAGCTGGCCTAGTGCAGGAATAGAATGAAATAATCCAGAGAGAGAAAGAAAGCAAACACTTTCACCAGCTCTGTGAAATATCAAATACCTTAAGTGTTTGGCATTTGCAAGACTGCAGTCAGTTTGCACATGAATTCCTTAATATGCTCCTATTTCATGGTGCTCTTTGTTGCCAAAAGTAAAAAATAAAAATCCCTGATATGCAAAAAGCAGTATTAGTATTGCTAAAAAATTCTCACATGTAGAATCTGTCATCCTGCCTTTGTTTTAAATAAGCTGAATGCATATTTTATAACTTGGAATTGGTAACATTTGCTTTAGAACTTGCAAATATATACTGTTTTTTAAATGGTAATATTATTTAGGATGCCATGTCTATTTTCTGTCATTTTTTTCTTCTTTTCACTTTTTTAAATAAAATAAAATAATTACTAATAAGGCATTTTCACTTTTTATATTTTTTTCTATTATTTTTAATGTTTAGACCCACTCAATCCAGTCGTCCACCATAATTCTCAGAGGGACTCAAACTTGGAGTTTTATGAAGACTATAAATGAATGTTGTGGAGATAACTGGAAAATACATTGCCCTAGAATGTTAAATATATTCATCTACAATGCAGTTAACTGATACTCAACATACACACACACTCACACACACACACACACACACACACACAAAATGAAAGTGATTCACAGGTTCTAAGGGAGTCCCAAAATTCACGCAAGAAGTAATTTTGATAGAAAATATGGGTTTGTAATTAAAAATTGTAAATTTTGTATTGATTCATAAAGTATACAGTATAGGGTTATGTATGGAATAGCATGTCGGGTAAGTGGATTATCATGTCGCGACAGCGAGCACCATTAACTGTTATTGCCTGAGCAGCCGCATTTTCGAAGAAGAATGGTCTGATGATGCCTCCAGCCCCAAATCCGCGCCAAACAGTGACACGCTGTGGATGCATTTGTTTCTCCACAATCACTCGTGGATTTTCTAAACCCCAAATGCGACAATTCTGTCGATGAACCAAGCCATCAAGATGAAAATGAGCCTCATCGCTGAAGATGATTTTGTTCGAAAAATCAGCATCCACTTGTTGTTGTTCCATAATCCATTCAACAAACTCTCTTTGCTGTGCGTGGTCAGTAGGCTTCAGTTCTTGAGTCCGTTGAACGTTGTAAGCATGAAGATGCAAATCTTTCGTGAGAATGCGCTGTAGAGAGCTTCCCGAAATGTCCAACTCTTCACCACGGTGCCGAATGGATGTCCCTGGACTCTCAGCTACACTCTCCCGAACTGCTTCGATGTTTTGTGTTGAACGACTTGTTGAAGGGCGGCCAGAGTGTTGAAGATCACTAACTGATCCAGTCTCCCTAAATTTTTTAACTAATCTCTTCACAGTTGATGAAGTTAATTCACTATTCCGACCATATTTTGCACAAAAATTATGAACTGTAGCTGCCAAACCTTCATTATTTTTAAAATATTGCTCAACAATGAAAATGCATTGTTCTTTCGTGTAGTGCTCCATTTTTAATAACCCTGAACTGGCAGCTGTCATGCTATCTTTTTTGTTGTTGTTGGCAACACTTTATGGCACAAATGGTGTAAAATTCAAATCTTGCATGAATTTTGGGACACCCTTTAGTTCCTGGTGAGAAATAACCAGGACACATCTTTGCTCTTGGGCACCATGGAGCACCTTTTCTGGGTTCTGTGAGTGCCTTCTTGCTGTGTGACTCAGTTCTACACTCAGGTGTTTTGACCTTGTATTAGAACCCTTATTACAATAGTCAGAAAACTCTCAGATTCTTATGATTTTGTCGAAAGCTCACATTGGGTCACTATTTGTAATTTACTTTTGTGACATTTTGCCTCTTGCAGAAATCACACACAAATACCTCCTCTTGTTTATTTAGGACCCAGGTGGGCTATTATCTCCTTAAACTGACAACAGTGAACTAGCTGAATGTGCTGTATTTTCACCTATGGCCAAAGGAAATGGTCTCTCCCAGCCTTCTCCTAGGTGGGGTCTGAGCACTAGATTCTCTCTTTGCAGGAACATGGAATCCTGACATGTCTAGGTAACCCAGGTAAATCCACTCCTCACCTGGTCTTCAGCTCAGGGCATGCCTCTCTGTTGTAAGCTACCCATATCTGCTCCTGGTGTTGTACTAAACTACTCTTCTGTGAGCCCCATTAACGGAATGTCATTGTCCTTTCACTGTACGTATCTGAAATATCAAATAGCTGGTTTGAGAGGCCTGAACATCAATGCACAGCAGTACTGTGTCCACGAGCTCATTTCTCCATGCTCACAAGCTCATTCCCATTGGTCAGTGTTTCTCAAAGAGTGGTCCACATGTCAGACTCTCCTGGGAACTTCATTAAAAATGCAGACAACCCCCCCCCCCCCGCCAGACCCCACTTCTGAAATTAGAACCTCTCAGGGGTGAATTGTCCAAGGTGAATCCAAGTTTAGCCATTTACAGCGTGTCTTCAGGAAAGTTATTTAAACCCTCTCAGTCTCCCTGAGCCTTACTTAGTACTGTATCAGCTATCAGCATAATTTAGTAGAAATAACAATGTCACATATATGGACAGCCTGAGCATAGGAGGTGGGGTAGGAGGTAAAACTTGTTTTTTTATGTGTGTGTTTAGGAAGCAATTACACAACGGGAATTTCTACTGCCAGACTTCTCAAATTTTCTGAAAGGCCATCTTATTCTCCTTAAGCAAATTCCAGTTCCTCCATCTAAACTTGCCACCTTGTACTGTAATTTATTTTTCAGTGTCACAATTCGGTGTTGATGATTTAATATAATTACCATGAAGTGTGACCCAATTTCCTCATTCCTCAAAAGGTGCCCTAAATGTTTGAAGGTGTGTAGGGCTTAATGGAGAGAAAAAACACCCAACCATTACAACTGTGAAATTTTATTATTGTTGCTCATGTAATGGCTTTACTACAGCTCTCTATATTTTTTCAAAATGATTTATAGACACACATGAGTTTGTTGAATATAAAAATAAATCATGAATAGAATCCTCTGCCCGAAGACCTAACATTTTTGTCCAACATGCTTGCTATCCATATGATTTACATAGGTCTCTCCTTCTGCTCTGGAGCTCAGTATCCGGACATGCAAGTACCTGACAAAATTTTAAAATTGAAAGGATAAGGAAAGATGAAATTCTGACATTTGCAGCAACGTGGATGGACCTTGAAAATATCACGCTACGGGAAAGAAGTCAGTCAGAAAAACTTAAGAACCATATGATTTCACCCATACGTGGGATATGAAACTGAAAGTAATCAATGAACAAACAAGACCAACAAAAACTCACAGACAGCACTATGGTAGTCATCAGAGGGAAAGGGGGGATAAGGGAGTCAGTAAAGGATAAGGGGGATCAAATAGATAGTGACAAGATTATTTGAGTTTGGGTGGTGGGACACAATGCAATATACAGATCATGTATCATGAAAATGTAGACTTGAAACCCATGTAATAGTATTAACTAATATCACCCCAATAAACTTAATAAAAATAAATAAATAAAAAGGAAAAAAATGAAAGGATTCACTAATAGAAAAAATTCTCCAAAAATTCAAATATTTCAGTAAAAACTGTTCACAATATGCACTGAATTCAAATGAGTTATATTAAAATAAATTTGACATAGACTGTTTTTCTGTGCTGTCTTCTCATGGCCTCATTCTGTTGTTTCCTTCTTTTCTTTCCTTTTTTTTCCCTCTTCTAATTGTCACATCGATGTAAGTATAGGACTCAAGAGTCCAGTATTGTCACCCTGGAGAATCCTTAGCACAAAGGAAAGTGCTAGGATTCCCGGGATATTGTCTTCACGCATTGCTCCAACCCTGCTAACAGATGGTCACAGACATTCTTATTGTGAATGATGTGAAACAATGTTTCCCAGTAAAATTGTCCTTGAGAACTCTGGATATGCTACACTGTACAGGGTAAAAATTCCATTATTAGCAAAGAATGAAGAAATCGGAGAGGATTCTGTGTTTTGGCGGCCACACAGAATAGTGGTTAAGCGCAAGCCCTGGAGTCAGGCCGCGCAGTTCAGGTACAGGCCTAGCTGCTGCTACTTAATTTCTCTGTGCCCCAGCTTCCTTTCTATAAAACAGAAATACTGATGATAATAATGGCATCTAACTCACAAGACTGAGGTGAGGAGTAAACAGGTTCACAAGCCACTTTCAAGAAATCAAAAAGGTAAGAATCCTTACTGGTCTGGGATTTAACAGAATGGAGATTCTCACCCAGAGAAGCTTATCTGCATTCTCTGATTAGGATGGGAATTATTTGGCTGCTATGATATAGAAGTCCCAGGAAAAAAATAAAAATTGAAAAACAGAAGCTATGTCTGAGTTTGTTTTGGTAGACTTTAGAAGACTTGGTGGAAATTTGGTTTTATTTTAATTACATAACTTTTCAGTCTTGATCCTCACAGCAAAACCAGTGTTCATCGCACTATACTCCCACAACCAGTTCCCCATCCTCAAATTTTACAAATAAAAGGATGCCCCTTCATTTGCGGGGGAACTCTCAGGTACCCCAAAACCCTCGGTTTACATATTCAGGAGTAAAATGGCCTAGCCAAGGCCACAGTTTGGAATCCAGGTCCTGATTCCCTGCCCAGGACTCTCTCCACAGAAGAGAAAGTGTGTTAGTTGGATACAGAAGGAACAGGACAACTGTAAAGTAAAGTCAACGACCCCCTCTCCACTCATGCCCCAAATGATTTTTATACACCTAGAATTTCAAAATGTGTACATTTTCTAAAAGAAGCCCTAGTTGGGGTTTTTGAACAAAACCCTATCTATTTATTGACACCTTTTAAATATATATATATTTTTATTGATTTCAGACAGGAAGGGAGGAGAGAGAGATAGAAACATCAATGATGAGAGAGAATCGTTGATTGGCTGCCTCCTTCATACCTCCTACTGGGAATCAAGCCTGCAACCCAGGTATGTACTCTTACCCAGAATTGAACCCAGGACCCTTGAGTCCACAGGCCGACGCTCTATCCACTGAGCCAAGCCAGCTAGGTCTTTACTGACACTTTTTACTTCTCTTCTTCCTTCCTAGAGGAAGCTACATGCAGTTTCTGCTTTCGCTGGAGCTTACTCAAACATTTGCCTTTGGTGTGAAAGATCAATATTCTCCTCTCAAATCAATTAGCCATGAATTAATTCTAGTGTAGCAGCTATGAATCTCAGTCCACAAGCTCAGGTGTTTAAGAAATATTGCTGTTTTATTGCTTCTTAATCAACTTAGTGTGGCACCACGCCTGCATTTCCATCCCACTTTGAACCGGAATGGATGGGTCATGTGGAGGGTAGAAAAGGCAGAAAGAGCCATCGGTGAGCGTCCTCATTCTCCAAGCCCTGGTCACTGCCCCGTGAGTGAACATTAGCGATCTCCTGGACTGGCAGTCCTCAGCCCAAGGTTTCTCTTAATCTAGACCCCGTTTTTCTGGGGTTTTCCCACCTCCTCAGACATGGCCCCAAGGCAATGCCTTTATCTCACTCCCATGAGACCTCAAACCTCTTTCCTATTAGTTAGGGGAGAATCTTCCACCTCAATTTCTCCAGGCCTTCAAAGGCCTTATCTATTTCTCTTTTCCTGATAGAACATTCCCATTACCTGTTCAATCAAGTCTTTTCCAAGGGAAGAAAGTAAGAAGAAAGGAAGGGGAGGAGGGGAACCCAAAAACTAGAGCAGGCTATATTCCTCAAACAGAGAAGGAGGGGAAGTAACAGGATAAACAACCGGCCAATCATTTATCTGGCCACACTCCTTCTGCTCCTAGGTCTTGGAAGTGAGTAAGGCATTAAGGCTAAACTATTTCACAGGAAACAAGATGTAACGAGACCGGGTCCTTGAAGCTATGAAGGTGAGCACAGCTGAAAGCGTGCATTAGACGCATTACACGAATCCACCCTTCCAGCAGGCACAGTAGCCGATGAACGTGAGCTCTTCTGGGAGGGAAGCAGGTAAGAGGTGATGATGGCTGAGGCCTGGCTTAACAAGAGCAGAAATCCCTGGCACACCCAGGTCTTTCTCCCAGATCCTCTCCTGATTCCTTTCACACCTGCAGATGTATCCATCGTTTCCAGGGCTGGCCAAAGGAGGAATAACAGCCTTTGGGGAATAAATAACACATGCTTTTCACTTCTTCAAAAATATGTTTCCTTTAGCTAAAGGAATCGTTTTTAAATACAGTGGGGCCTTGACTTACGAGTGTCCCGACTAATGAGTTTTTCGAGATACGAGCCGTCTCTTGGCCAATTTTTTGCTTTGAGTTGGGAGCTAAAATTCGGGTTACGAGCCAGCTTCAGATACCCCACTGCTCGTTGGTGCAGCAAACATCACAGTGAACGCCACAACATCAGCCCAGCATCACGTGTCTCACTCGTTCACTTTTTGATTTGACATACGAGTAATTTGAGTTACGAGCTCCGTCACGGAATGAATTAAACTCATAAGTCAAGGCCCCACTGTACCCATAAAATAATATTCAGGGAGGGAGGTGGGTAAGGGTGAAGAGAAAGCGGAAAAATGACATTGTCAGAGTCTACTCTCCCAAAGTCTACCTACTCCAGCCTCTTTTCTAAGTGAGAGATAAAAATAAAAGGACTCTGAGGGAGGGGCCAAACCTGTGTTACAGGATTACAAGATTAAAAATCACTTAAAACAAAGGGGAGAGAACTTCAAGGGCAGCCCTTTTCAAAGACAGAAAGTTATCCACATTCTTTTGATAATTTTTTTGAAGATAGACTGTATCCCCCTAACATTCCTAACCTCTCCAAAGTTAACTCATTATCATTGGCATTAAGATTTCGCCATAACCGGTTTGGCTCAGTGGATAGAGCATCGGCCTGAGGACTGAAGGGTCCCAGGTTCGATTCCGGTCAAGGGCATGTACCTTGGTTGTGGGCACATCCCCAGTAGGGAGTGTGCAGGAGGCAGCTGATCGATGTTTCTCTCTCACTGATGTTTCTGACTCTCTATCCCTCTCCCTTCCTCCCTGTAAGAAATCAATAAAATAAAATAAATAATAATAGCCCTAACCGGTTTGGCTCAGTGAATAATAATAATAAATAAAAGATTTCTTTAGGATGTCCTGGGTTCTTTTTTAAATTCATGTTTCTTTTGTTTACCATTAACACTTGGTTTGAGGTAGGATTGAAAAGTGGATCAGACTTTGGAAATACTTGAGATTCTTCTGCACATGAGATTTGCTTCGTCTCCCTCCGTTTACTTACTAATTAATCATGTATTTATGTCAGTATTGATATTTATTTTATACTTTGAATTATAATCCAATATTATTTTTGTTGTTGCTTGAATTAGTCCTGCATAGTAAAATAAGTTTTAAAAACAAAACAAATAACATTAATAATTTTAAAACAGCAATAAAAAGAGCCCTATAAAATAGAGCCCTGGCTGGTTTGGATCAGCGGTTAGAGTGTTGGCCCTCGGAACGAAGGATCCTGGGTTCGCTTGCTAGCCAAGGGCACATACCTTGGTTGCAGGTTCGACCCTGGTACCTGTTGGGGCACTTGCGGGAGGCATCCCCCTACTTTCCTTCCCTTCCCCTCTCTCTAAAAAAATAGCCTCCGGTGAGGATTAAAAAAAAAAGAGAGAGATTGCATTATCCCCATTTTACAAAAGAGAAACACCGAAGCTCAGAGATTTTATGTAATTTTTCAAAGAAAATGACTTGAGGTCTTAACTACAGGCTCCAAAGCAAGTATAAATTTTACACACCATTGCCTCCAACGGCCAGCAGCACAAACTGGAGAAAGGCCAGCTCAATGCTGTAGTGCACGTAAGTGAAAAATTATGTATTAAAACAGACTATTATATGGCAGAAATGTAACATGAGCCAAAACATAGCCATTTAATATTATTCTATCTGGACATACATCAGATCTTACCAATTACTGAGAGCAAGTAGATGCAGAAAAACATCGAATAAGTGTTTTCTGAGAGAAAAAGTACCTTTGGGGATCCAGGCATCCCCAGCTGGCTCATGTGTCCCATTGTTAATAGGTCAAAAGTGACCAGTTTGAATGTCTTCTCCTTCCTTCCTCTTCTATCTGTCCTGTTTTTAAAAGCTCCCTTTAACACCCCTGGATTGCAGCAGAGATAAACTGAGGGCAAAGCTGTTAACAGTGATTTAGGAACATTATTTAAAGTCCAGGTCAAATCTAAATCCTTCTAGTCATCCCTAGCTGTTTTGGCTCAGAGCGTCAGCCTGTGGACTGAAAGGTCCCAGGTTCGATACCTGTCAAGGGCACATGCCTGAGTTGTGGTTTCCATCCCCAGTAGGGGGGCGTGCAGGAGGCAGCCGATCAATGAATCTCTCTCATCATTGATGTTTCTCTCTCTCCCTCTGCCTTCCTCTCTGAAATCAATAAAAATACCTACATAAACCCCCCTAATCTGAGTCAGGCCTGTCCGTGCTCCCCCTGGCGGAAAAGCTCAGAAAGAAGAGGCCCGGGAAGAGGAGGGGGTGGGTGCAACCTGCGTTTGCCCAGCTCCTCGGTGTGCACAGGGCCAGCCAAGCGGCTCTGAAAGGGCATACGTGGCAGAAGGGAATTCAAACTCTACTCCAGCACCCAGGAGTCCCAGGCCCGGAGCGCTTTTCCACAGCACATAGTAAGTCTAAATCTTTATGGTCAGAATTTCACCTCCGAGGCTGGAGTAGCAGAGCCCACCCTGCCAGGATGCCCTCCTGCATCTGCGTCAGGGAGCTGAGTCCTCGCTCCTCTCAGTCATGTGTCTCCCCTCCCACAGTGCCCTGTATCTTGCTTCATTTTGGATCCAGAGGAGTTGGAATCTCAAGTGTCTCTCTCATTCTACCTGTTCCTTAATGCTGCTCACCCATTATTCTCTATCGGTCTGGTGTAAGTGCTTTAGAACAATTTTTAAATGTCACTAACTCGGAATTGCACCCTACCAGAAACATCTCTATGAAAATGTTGAGAGCATGTTTCCAGAGATGGTTTCGTACTAAATTCTAACCTATTAAATCCCAAGGGTCAGGCCATGTTCAAGACCAATTAACTTAGAAGCCCTGGGAGGGAGAGTCAGACACTGGCATTTGTAAATGCTCCCTCCAGTGATTCTACTTGACACCAAGTTGGAGAACTAGTGTGTGGAGACTCAGAATCACTGCCAGGGGCTGGGCAGGGTCAACAGTCATCCTACTTTGATTCACAGCAATGACGTGAAAACAATCAAACAAAAAGCAATTTAACCGCATCGGTAACACTCTTCTGTCTGTTCAACTCTGAGACAGTAACATAATCTTTTAGACCCAAATTACACATAAGTTCTGAAAACTTCATTGCAGTTAAATGCCTCATCTGCTTAGAAAGAAAGATGCAAGGAGAGAAGAGAAAGGAAAACAAACATAGAAGCTATTCACCTTAATAACTTATAAATTTTATGTTTCCATCTATTTCTATTTTAGACATCCATGCTCTGATTCTAGAGGGGAACTTCTGAGGAGCAGAGCTGGAGGGGGGGCGGGGGGGGGGGCGGGGGAGAGGGAGGAGCGTGGGAGGGGCGTAAGGCAAGCCAATGACTTAGTTTAAAGCAGCGGTTCTCAACCTGTGGGTCGCGACCCCTTTGGGGGTCGAACGACCCTTTCACAGGGGTCACCTAAGACCATCGGAAAACACATATATAATTACATATTGTTTTGTGATTAATCACTATGCTTTAATTATGTTCAATTTGTAACAATGAAAATACATCCTGCATATCAAATATTTACATTACGATTCATAAATCGTAGAGATTGCATTGTCCCCAGTAGGGGGATGCCTCCCACACCTGCCCCAACAGTAGCAAAATTACAGTTATGAAGCAGCAACGAAAATAGTTTTATGGTTGGGGGTCACCACAACATGAGGAACTGTATTAAAGGGCCGCGGCATTAGGAAGGTTGAGAACCACTGGTTTAAAGTAACTAGTTAGCTGCCAACAGGAAGAATGCAACACATTCTCTGCTGGAGCGGAGTTGGAATCGAAGGTGGTACCGCGGATAGACGTGAGTGCAAGGACTCGCTGGAGGAGGCACAGGCTCAGAAAATTCTCAAATTATAAGAGAACGTTCAGGCAAATAAAATTAGAAATGCAGCTCTCACTACCACACCCACCCGGACATCAGGCTTCACGCAGAAAACAGGCAAATACGTGTTTACATTTTGTTTGATTATGACCTTCATAGATTAGTTTGGGGAGACAGGCGTACACC
Source organism: Myotis daubentonii (assembly GCF_963259705.1). Lineage (NCBI taxonomy): Eukaryota > Metazoa > Chordata > Mammalia > Chiroptera > Vespertilionidae > Myotis > Myotis daubentonii. Next base: position 39,951,320 of record NC_081847.1, on the reverse strand, counting down.
CCGGGTAAAACTTTTTATCTAACCTAAAAGGGAAAAGAACTATAATGTCAAAGCTTCCTTAACCAGTTAACGGCCACGATATTTTAAATTTAATTTAAAAAGGTCCGCCGCTGGCATCTATAGACGAGTATGGCATACAAATGGTTAAAGAGCTGACCAGGCGTCTTAGGTCCGGATGTCTAAAAAGAGCAATGAGCCTCCATGACTCCACGTACAGCAGAAGGCTCCCTCGGTGCTGCAGGCTGCGGCGTCTGCGTCTGTGCAGATGTGGTCCTCAGAAGGCATTTCTCTTCCCCAATCTGGGTTTAGACTGAATTGAAGCTAAGAGGTTTTGTCCCTGTGAGTGGGATATGAGTGTGTGTTTGTGTGTGTGAGTAAACACAGATATCTCATTAACTGTGGTCTACTGGAAGATGAAGAGGCATTATTTCATCTCAACAAAAGCTGAGCCTGGAGTTCTCTGCTCATGTCACTTGTGGGTAACTCTAGATAAAACAACTCCGGATTTGGCAAAGATACAGCTGCAAGTTGTTGTGTCTAATCATGCTGGAGGAGGGACCTGCGGTGAGAACTACTTCTTGGAAGGAAGTACAGTTTCCTTTAATAGAAGAAGGCACACCTGAAATAGGAAAGCAGATATTGTAATGGCTATTAGGGTACAGCATTGGTCCTAAAGAGACTTTAACAGTTTGGTCTTTTTCTGTTGGTCTCTAGGGCAGCCATATCTATCATCTAAGTCTTACAGTTTTTCTCCTTTTTTTATAACTCCCTCTAAGGCAGAGATTGCTAACTATCCCTCAATATGCATCCTCCTCTTTTCATAATAATAGACCTGTGAGTTTAAGCCGGCTACTTGGCCACCCAGAACACAGACAACATGCCCAGCCTCCCTTGCTGCTAGGTAGGAACATTTACCTCATTGCTCTATTATGTCTGTTCAGCTTTGATGGATGTCTAAGATAATGGCAGAGCAACAAAACAGAAGTCTGAGCCCCTGCTCCTGTCATGAAGGAGAGCCGCCATTAACAGCTCAGATTTTTATATGGTAGAGATACAAACTCCCATCACAGTTAAGCCATTATTAATGTTGGGTCTCTTTGTTTCCAGAACTAAACCTACAACCAAACTAAGATAACCTCCGGTTTATTCCTTCAGTAATGTTTTGTGTTGGTGGCATGGTGAAGAATTAAGTAACAGAGCAGTAAAAGACCCTGGGTCCCTCTCCATGTCACCATTCAGAAGCCAGCCTTACAGCAGCAGCATCTGATCATGAGGACACCAGTTGTAGTATCCAGACCCTGCCTGCTTATAAAGCAAATGGAGCCCCAAGCCCAAGCTGAGAGAAATGAGCAAGAACATGTGCTACAGAGAAACAATTCAGAGGAAATATGAGATAAACTTACCTTTCCCTAAATAACCAATGGAAGGGAAGTCTCGAAGAGATTAACACGGGTTATTATCTAGATTTGGACAAACTGGGATGGGAACAGATGGGTTAGTGCACAAACTTTTTGAGGGGAGACTTGAGATCAAGTGTCTCTTCTATCACTGACTAGCTGTATGACCTTGGGCAAGTGACTAAACCTCCCTTAGCCTGAGTTTCCTCATTTGGAAATAGAGTAAGAAATAGTCACTTCATAAGGATATATTATGGATTAAGTTAATGATACACCTTAATATTTGGCACAATGCCTGGCATATAGTAAGTGCTCATTAAATAAACTTTTAAAAAACTCTTCACTCCAGCCAGAAGGGGAAAAAAACCATTAACTTTCCTCAAAAACCAGACTTTATTTATTCCCATTTAGGGACACAATACACCTCCACTCCTAAAGGACCTTCCTTCTTCCCCTCCCTGCAGTCAAAGTCTGAACAGAATCTTAATTCCCTCCTAAGGCTGATCATTCTCTCCCTCCTCTGAACCCTAGATGTATTGCCTTGTCTGCATCATTCATTGCTACCTAATCCCACACGGTTTTTCTTTATAACTTGAGATTTCATGTGTCTGAGGTCTGTGCAGTGGTTCTCAATCTTCTGGCCCTTTAAAACAGTTCCTCATGTTGTGACCCCCAACCATAAAATTATTTTTGTTGCTACTTCATAACTGTAATGGTGCTACTGTTATGAATCATAATATAAATGTCTGATATGCAGGATGGTCTTAGGCGACCCCTGTGAAAGGGTCGTTCGACCACCAAAGGGGTAGTGACCCACAGGTTGAGAACCGCTGCGTTAGAGTCTAAATTTCAGAGTATGTTCTTTTCCTCCAGATCGCACATCCTATTTAGCCCAACACGGTGTGCTCCCAAAATTCTCAGTAGAGGGATAAATGATATCCTTCAAACAAATATGCATGTGTAGCTTACAGAGAGCCAAGCTGAATAAATGTCAGTCTATTCATATACTTAGTAACCAAATGGCAGAATACCTTAAACTTTAAAAATCAAATTAATGGAATTTTGACATTTGCAATCATGCACAAAGCCAATATTATGTACTTTAAATTTTTCCTTGACAGGCATAGTTCCCTCCCTAACAGCAGGTAAGTTCTAGCTGGAAACTTAGCTCTCTGCCAGCTGTTTCCGCTGCCATTTCAAAGCCAATCTTGATGATACATTTTTGAATGAACAACATTTACCCTAGTATGTGACAAGTAACACGTGGGCATCAAAAATAAATAATTCTAGGGATGTTCAACCTAGTTAGTTTGAGGAGCTACCCACTAGTTCTTGGTGAGCTTTAACATCTGTGCCTTATATCCCAAGAACAAAGTCAGGACAAAGACAAGAGCCATCTACCTCCATTGTAGGTCTACCGTTAATAGAAGTATTAACTACTAGCGGCCCAGTGCACGAAATTCATGCGCGGTGTGTATGTGTGTGTGTGTGTGTGTGTGTGTGTGTGTGTCCCTCAGCCCAGTCTGCACCCTTTCCAGTCTGGGACCCCTTGAGGGATGTCCAACTGCCCATTTAGGCCCAATCCCTGTGGGCAGTCGGACATCCCTCTCACAATCTGGAACTGCTGGCTCCCAACTGCTCGCCTGCCTACCTGCCTGATTTCTCCTAACTGCTTCTGCCTGCCAGCCTGATCAAAGCCTAACTGCTCCCCTGCCAGCCCAATTGCCCCCAATTGCCCTCCCCTGCAGGCCCAGTCACCCCTAACTTCCCTCCCTTGCCGGCCTGGTCACCCCTAACTGTCCTCCCCTGCAGGCCTGGTCGCCCCCAACTGCCCTCCCCTGCTGGCCATCTTGTGTCCACATGGGGGCAGCCATCTTGTGTGTTGGAGTGATGGTCAATTTGCATATTATCTCTTTATTATATAGGATTACTCTGCACAGGAACAGACTAGAACTAATGTTTTGTGTGCATAAGTCAATCTACATAAATCATCTAGACTATTCCTTGGCGATAGAGTAAGTACACTTGCTAAGTGTTATCTATTAGTAGTAGTATCCATATTACTAGTATTACTTAGATCTTAAATCACAATACTCAATTAATGTCAAAAATAATTCACCTCCAGCTCTGAGTACCAACAACATCTGAAACCTAGAAAATGGTGCTGGGAAAAGCACACTGTGATGAGCGTGGTGCAGTTGTCCATAACTCAGAACTTATCAGTTAGCCTTTCGTGATCCTAAAACATAATGATTTTATTACATACATATATCCCATCACGTGTTTTCACTTTTATCACAAAACAGAAAAAAGAAGGCAAAAAATGTTCCAATAAGACACATCTGATGAATGACATATGGAGCCCTATACATTTATGAAATATTAGAACTGTAAAAATAAAGAAATGTATTCATATTATTCAGTGCAACTGCTTGGAGATTTTTAAAGGATACACAAATGGTTAAGATGATAAATTATGTATTATGTGTATTTTATGATAAAAAAAATTTTAAGGATACACAAAACAATGCATATAGCCTCAAAAGGGGCAACAACCATGCTGATACCCACTTTAAAAACTTAAATGTAAATAAAGTTTTTGCAAAAGGGTTAGTAGTCAGTCACGAGGAGAACTGATTTTTAAGCAAAATGGGGCTAGGGAAACTGGTTTGCTTACAAGCTAAAAAGGAGAGAAACTTCCAGGTGCACATTTGGCTTAAAAAGGAAGCCCTACCCTAGATGTATAACCAACTGAAAGCTTCTGTTTGAGGGAAAGGGTAGTGAGTAGAGTGTGAAGAGATACGAAATAGGAAGTCATAACATGAAAATATCAGCTCTCAGAGCAGCGCCTATTTAATAGTGAGATCAATGGTGTGGATCCCACAGGAGTTTGGCATGAGGCGCTCAGTGCTGCTGGAAAGGCTTCCCTAAAGTGGTGAGCTGTGCCCTCTAAGACTATAGCCAGACAGGGACAAGCAACGACACTGCTTCAGGAAAAGGAGCTGGGGACGCAAGATTCCGAGGGACAGTGAGCAAGTAGAGAGCCAACAGATAAAGTCTCACGTTGTGGCTGAATCTGTCCGCCCACTGCCCCTGGATGCTGTTTCAGTGCTTGTGGCCCGGGAGAGCTACCGGTGCCTGGAGATGTCCACCCTGGCTCAACCGACCCTAAAACAAAAGAAGGTGAGAGAGAAAAGCAAGAGCACAAAGTGAGACTCTTTATGTGTGGCATACCTGCCATATCTTCCAAACCCCAATGTCATCCATTGCTTCAATCAGAAACTTATTTATATTACTTTAAAAATAATTTTAAAAGAGCATTATTAAAGTAACCTCAGCAGCATGATACACCTTCACAGCAAAGCAAGAACTGGGTAAGAAGAAAAGAGATTCTTTTCCTGTTTAGGTTATTTGTGACTAAGCTGTGGACCCAGCGTCAGCGCCTCCCGTCTGGTGATGGCTTCCCAGCTGCTCCAAGCAGCCAGTTCCGGAGTCCAGCTTGGTTACCCTCAATCACAGCCCCGCTGGACTCTGGTTCACCTCTTTACATTTCTGTCTCCCGAGCTGGGCTGGGAGCTGCTGGAGGGCAGGGACGCTGTTGAGGCTCAGGTTCTGGAGCCAGGATGCCCAAATTTGAACCCTCTCACTAGCAGTGTGACCTCCAGTAGATCACCTAACCTCTCTGGACCTCAACTTCTGAGGGGACTAGGAGCCTGTGAGTGAACACACAAAAAAGCATTTTGAACAATCAGTGTCTGCCCACAATGAGCATTCAAAATAGGTTAGCTGTTTGCTTCATCCGGAGCCTAGCACAGTGTCTGACATTCAGTGTGTGCTCAGGAAATACTTGTAGAATGAATGCAACAATCAATCTCTATATCACAGCAGTTCTCAACCTGTGGGTCATGACCCCTTTGGCGGTCGTACGACCCTTTCACAGGGGTCGCCTAAGACCATCCTGCATATCAGATATTTACAATATGATTCATAACAGTAGCAGCATTACAGTTATGAAGTAGCAACGAAAATAATTTTATGGTTTGGTCACAACATGAGGAACTGTATTTAAAGGGCCAGAAGGTTGAGAACCACTGATCTATCAGTTTCTTGGGCAGAAAAACTGTATTCTTCTTTGCTTCTCTCCCAGAACCTAGCAAAGTGATTGATTAATATATTTGTATTTTAAGAAAGACTGCAAGGCAAATATTCTACCTAAAATGAGAAATCAGAGCCATTGGATGGCATTCCAGATCACCATGAGAGATGTTTATTTTTTGTTACTTTTATTATTTTTTTAATTTTATTGTACTGGGATGATATTGGTTCACAAAACCACACAGGTTTTAAGTGTACAACTCAATAGAATATCATCTGCATGCTACATCATGAGCCCAGCACCCCAAGCAAAGTCTCTTTCCATCCCCTTCCCTCCCTCCCCCTTTACCCACCTCCACCTAGTCCCCACCCCCTTTCCCTCTGGCTATCACCACATTGTTTGACCAGAGATCTTGACTTTGAATGGTTCTATGCCAGCATCTGTTTAGTTAAGTACTTACTCCACCAACACATGAAATACATGTGAGGTCTCTCGGAACTTCACCTCCCAAAGGAGGAATGGATATAGGCGAGAGTGTGAAGAAATCTATCTCCCACCCCTCAAATATTGATTTTCTCCAATATAAATGATGCTGCCACCACATCCTTCCTGAAGCTTTGGAATCATTCTTTAATAACAACTCCCAGAAGCTTTGAAATTTTTGAGCTAATCATTGGTTTGTGAAACATGCCCAAGAATCAGCAATTGGCAGGTGCAAACCTGCCTGGAATTTTCTGGGTGGAGTGTAGGTGGTGTGGAAAATTCCACTTGGATTAATACCAATATTACTGAAAAACAACTTATTCCCTACAAGATTGTACTGGTTTTCTGTCAGATATGCGGACTGTATCTCACCTAAACATTCAAATACACTGAAGACAACTTCCATAAACGTAAGGATGACACTTTAATTCCTAAGATCAGAATACTAAAAAGAACACTGGAGTAAATGTAATTTTTAAATAATCGGGATTCTAGTTCTAGTTCCACTCCCTTGCGAGCCCTAAGAGCAGAGACAAGTCACTTAATATCTCTAAAATGGGGCAATAATGCCTGACTTGTCTACACCGGGGGATCAGTGGAACCATTTATTCATTCAACAGGCACTTACTGGGCACCTACCATAGATCAGGCTGGGAGTAAAGCACTGGGGTAAAAAGATACATTTGATACAATCTCCCCCCAAAATATGTTAATATAAACTGTAAAATGTTGTGAAATGGATGGTATCATTACATTATTATAAGCATAGCTGTATTTATTATCTTAGGATAATTAAAATAAAACTCTTTCAGTAGGTGCTCACGGATTGTTTCCTAGCCTACTCCACGGGAAGGTAGTCACTGTCATCTCCATTTCCTCCGTATTTTGATATCACCTCCCTATGAAGGCCTTCCCTGACCATCCTCAGATATCACTCCACTCATTATTTTTTTTATTTTGTTGTTGGTGGTGTTGTTGTTAATCCTCACCTGAGGGTATTTTCCCATTTATTTTTAGAGAGAGTGGAAGGGAAGGGGAGAGACAGAGAGAGAGAGAGAAAATCAATGTGTGAGAGACACATCGATTGGTTTCCTCCCACACGCACCCCAACCAGGGCCAGGGATCAAGCCTGCAACTGAGGTACGTGCCCTTGACCGGAATCAGACCCAGGACCCTTCAGTCTGAGGACCAACGCTCTATCCACTGAGTCAGACTGCCTAGGGCCATTATTATTTTTTAAACTATAGCATTTATTTGATTCCTTCATAATAATTATTTATAATTATCTATTATGTATTTGTTTATTTATTTATTATTTATTTCTGCCACTAAATATTTTTTCCGGGATTTTGTTCTTCTTATTATCATATTCTCAGCAGTACCTAGGACAGTACCTAGAGCATATCAGGTGCTTAATAAATATCTGTTCCATAAACGAATGAAGGGAAAAATAATCATGTCATTGAGAGCGAGTCTAATGGAAGAGGAACAAATGTGATGGCTCAGAAGTGATGACACTGGAAATGAATCTGTGAAGATTTCTGACTCAAGTTCTTGGTTAGTGTTAGTCTGCATTTGTTGTTTATTCAGAGATAGAAGAAAGAAAATGATTCACCAAATATTTAGTATTTTGTTCAAATCTTATAAAAGCCACCTTTCCAAGTATGTTTCGTTAACCTCATTTGACAGTCAGTAAACTGAGGCTCAAAGAGGATACTAGCTCAGGTGGTAGTGGCAGAACCTTTTTTTTAACCACTTCATTCCTGCAGACTGATCATGGAGAGCCCAGGAATAACAGAGGATACAAAACAGGAGGAGAGAGATCAAGGCACAATGGTTCTTGCAGGGCAAGGCGATGAAAGTTGACAGGAAAAATCCACCTCCCTAGCGACTGAAAGCACGGAGGCCGTGCCCTCGCTCCCTGTACGAAGAAGCCCAGGCTTGCTCAGAGCAAGTGTGACTTGCTCAGGGTATTTCTACCCTTTGTCTCCCTGCAGGTCAGCAGTGATTCCCGAGTCCAGATAATACCCTCTCTCTATCTTCCTTTCCCCACCTTTCCTCTGGCCTTTTCTTTCACTGGAAGGAAGCTGTTTAAAAGGCACAAAGACCAAGCAAGAAAAGACAGTGTTACTGCCTTCACATGGAGAGGATTTCGCCTTCCCTGCAGCCTGACCTGGGTGTGCATGTGCATTAAATACACCCTTCTTTGGAGACTGGAGCTATGTATGACCCAGGAGCCTTTAGGAAACGAATCTGTTGCAGAACTTCACCGAGAGCTGCAGCTTTCCCCTTTGCAGAACAGAAACTTCAGACGGAGGCATTTGCAGAACTTCTCTGGTGGTGCACGGGCGCCACCTGGCGCCTGGAGGCAGGGTGGCTTCAGTGTCAGATCTCTAGATTCCCGCTCAACATCCCAGGCACCAAATGTCATCAAAATGCAGAGCCAGCGGCTCCAATGCCATGGGTTCCTTCAGAACTCCTTCACTGTGCTTTTATGCATGTATTTCCAATCTTCCCAACAAACTCATGAGAGGGTTATTATTAATTTCCAGATTTTCAGGAGGCTAAAACTGAAATTTAGAATGGTGATGTACGTTTCCAAAGTCCCACAACTGGTAAGACACAAAGCCAGGGTTAGGCCCTAGTTCTACCCAACTTCGAAGCCCATACAAATATGAATGGACAAAAAGATCCCCGAAGTCAGGAACCTTATGCACACCCAGTTCCTAGTACTATGTCTGATACAAGGAAGGTCTGCAATAAGTGTTTATTACCAAATATTTGTTTAATGTTAAAAATAAGCAAGGTAATATGCTAAGTATCACAGGAGAAAGAATAAAAGGACAAACATAGACCCTGCTCTCAAAGAGTTACTGATTGTTTAAAGACAATACCAGCAAGATTGAGAAAAGGGTGCACCTGTCACCACTGTTCTTTAACATTATTCTCTAAGTGTGAGCCAAAACAATAAGATGTAACAACAAAATAGAGGGAGAAAATATTGGAAAGAATATCATTTGCAATCAGACTATGTACATAGCTGGAAAAAACAACTTTAAGCATTTTCTTAAAATACAAATTTCAAGAAAATGGTCAGTCACAAAATTAATATATCGAGGTCAGCAGTTTTCCTAAATATCAAAAACAATCAGCTATAATATATAATAAAAATATCCCTTTTAATATAAAATTTAAAATATAAAAATTAGTTAAATAAGAAATCTGAGAAAACCACATGAGGAAATTATAAAATGCTGAAATATATAAAATATGACCTAAATGATTCAAAACATTGTGTTTCTAGACACCTTAATATTTTTAAAATGTCAATACTTTTCAAATTATATGTTTAATACCACCCAATCAAAAGCACAACATACATATTTTTTTGAAATATGGAAAAAGAATACCAAGTTCTTCAGGAAGAATAAAAATAGGAGAATAACTAAGAATTGTAGGAGGAAAGAGTAATGAAGTGAGACCTCTCCGTCCAGATATTGAAACATATCACTGAACAAGGCTATTACACAGAAGGACGGACAAACCAGTAGGACATAATGGAGAACCCAGAGGCAGAACCAAGACAATATATTTGGAACAAGTGACATTTCAAGTCAGCGGCGGGAAGATGAACTGAATATTCAGTTATGATGTTAGACCACATGCCAACCCTTGAAAAAACAAAATGGGATTCCCAGCAGGGCACGCTCCAAACCTTAGGGACTTACAAATAACCACCATTTATTTAGTTCACGTCACTGTGGGTCAGCAATTTGGGCTAAATTCACCACAGCAGCTCTTTTTCTGGTCTAGGATGGGCTCATTCATGTGTCTGCTGCTATCAGCTATCATGCCGCTGATATCTTGGGTAGGGACGAGCTGGTTTACCATAACCTTACTCACACACACCTCTGGGAGGTGGCTTGCTGTCAGCCAGAGTGATGGAGAGCAGCAGGCCGCATGCATCTCCTCACCCGGCAGGCTTGTTCACACAGGGGCCCAGTAGGGTTCCACGAGAACAAGCATGAAGGGTCTCTGAAGTCGAGTCCTGGAAATGGCACATTGTCACTCCCACTCTATCCTATCAGACAAAGAGGTCACAAGGCCAGCCCAGACTGAAGAGGTAGGAAACAGATTCCACCTCTCATGGGCAGATCTGCAGGGTCATGTTGCAGAGAGGGGGTGCACACTGAGAAGGGTGGAGAATTACAGCACACATGCAACCTGAAGAATCCCAGATTGCATAAATATTTCAATGGGATCAAATCATAGAACACTTAGAAGAAATATAAATATTCATGTAAAGGAGCGGTGAGTGACACTTTTCTGAGAAAGACAACAAAACTAGATCTCATAAAAGAAAAGGTCAACATCGTTGACTATCTAACCATTTAAAACTTTCACATGACCAGAAAAACACCATGAAAAAGATTAAAAGTAAACCGGGTGCAATGTGTAAAGCTGTGGTTAACTCCTGGAGCTCTTTCATAATTTGACAATTTAAAAAATAAATAAACAAAGGGCAATTCCTGAAAGCAAAACCCACAAATTACCCACCAAGAGGGAAAAAGAAGTTCATCCTCAATAGCGATCAAAGCTACCGACACTGAAGCAGTAACAACATATCATTTTTTTCCTGTGGGATTGGCCAGGATTTTTTTAATGGTAATGCAGTGTTATCGAGGGTTGGGAGCAACAAATTAGCCCGCCGTTGGTGAGAATGTAAATTAGTAGAATCTTTCTGGAAGGTGGTTGGGCAATAGCCTGCAAAAAAAAAAAAAAAAAGTGTTACCTTGAACCCAAAGGAGGTTATCCGCGCAGCAGCCTTTGTTTTCATGCCTGTGTTGGCAGCCACTACGGGTCCTGCGATCCGCCAGGGCTGGAATCCCCGTGGGCCATGCTCTTGGGGCCTCCCTGAAGCGGCGGGGATGCCTCCCTTTCTCCACGTCCCCGTGGGTCCTGGCCGCCCAGCAGGCCCACCGCCCCCGGAGGGACAGGTGCAGCGCTGCGGATCCAGCTCGTGCGCAGAACCAGTTCTCATCGTGGGAACAAGCTCTTTAGGCCCCCCAGCTCCACAGCCTCCTCCCGCTCAGGGGCTGTCAGCTTCCCCGGACTTTCTGAGAAGGGTGCCAGGGCTCTGACCACTCCTGCCGGCTGGCTACCGGATCCTTTAAAGGAACTCCCTGCGGGCCCAACAGCCTCCCCATGGCCTCCCTGCCTCCAGGCAGGACAAACGCCAGCGCAATGGGGTTTCCGGTGCACAGTTCCAGCAGCGAGAACACTCCCAGCGGTGGGGCTCGCAAGGGTTCCAAGCAGTTCCCCCAGCCGGTGGGCATCTAGAAATATTCCTATGCATATCTACATGCAAGAATGGGTGAGGAGGGACAAGCGGAGAGGAGGGACAAGCGGGGGAGGGCCATGTGTGGGTGGCAGGTGTTTTTCCATTTCAGCTAGGGTGATTATTGAGAAAGTGACTTTTGAGCAAAGGTGGGAGGGAGTTAGAAATCCGGTTGAAGTGGTCCAGGCAGAAGAACCACCAGTCAGATGCCCCGATGCAGAAGCATGCCAAGGGAGTCCGAGACTCAGGGGGAGCCTGGTGTGGCGGGAGTGGAGTGTCCAGATGCAAGAGTATTAAACATGAGGCCAAGAGATGTTATGGGACTGAGGCATGGAGAGGGTGACCATGAAAGAGGAAGGTCATGCAAGGGCATGGAGGGAGTCTTGGGAGGGTGTGGCTTGGGTGTGGCAAGAGGGGTGGGTTATTGGGGGTGGGGCGCGGATGGAGCAGATCTTATTACTTCTCTGAGCAAAATGGGGAGGAGCCACTGGAGTGTTGAAGAATGATTTATAATGATTCCAATCATATAATGATATGATGTATAAAAAGCATCCCTCTGGCTTCTTTAAGAATAGCCTGAAAGTGGGTTGCGAAGGCAGAAAGAAGGCAAAGTTTATCAGCTCCTGAAACAAGACAGAGCAAAGCAAAATGTGGCTTTGACCAAGAGAGCAGCAGTGGAGGTGATACGAATTGGTCAGGTCCCATTGAACCTGCACGTTGAAGCATACTTCCTTTCAACAGGGAAGAATGTGAATGAAATAATAAAATGATAGATCTGTTGCCAGGAAAGTTAAGTTGGGCATCAGCGGGCCAAGATAAGAGATGTGAAGGACACCTGTTGAGGCCATTTGGGGTTTCTTGTTAATATTAAAAAAAAAAAAAAAAAACACCAGAATTCAAACACTCTTATCTGGATGTTTAAACTTCAGAGACTAGAATGAAGTCCCACCCCAGACAAAAGCAGGTTAAAAGAAATTTTATGAGAGTTATGAAACATTTGAGGACAAAGGACGGTTAAGACACCGGATGAAAATCACCCAAGGGTTTGTGTGCTGCCTTCTCAGGAAATATGAGAGAATAATACAGACTAACCTCTTTAGTTTTTTGGGGTTTTTTTCATTATTTGTTACTACGGACTCCCTAACATAATCTAAATGAAAAAAAACAAAAACATTCTTTTGAAAACTCACAATAAGGGCTGAATTCATCCTGGGAAGGGGTGGGGAGGGAAGAGGAATACAGAACTGAATAAGAAACATTTACATTAAGACTTCTCTGAGGACACATCTTACATTTTTTGTATATCTTAGCGCAATGCTAAGCACATAGTAAAGGCATAGTTGTTGTTTTTTTTAAATGAGCAAGAACCCCATAAACACAATGAGTAATATTATATGATTCCACTTATATGAGGTACCTAGAACAGACAAATTTATAGAGGCAGAAAGTAGAATAGAGGTTACCAGGAGCTGGGGGCAGAGAGGAATGGGCAGTTAGTGATCAATGGGTACATGATCACTAACTGGGATGATGAAAAAAGTTCTAGGCATGGATGATGGCAATGACTACACAACAATGTGAATGTAGTTAATGCCACTGAATTGTAAACTTAAAAGGGTTAAAATGTGCCCTGGCCAGTGTGGCTCAGGTGGTTGGAGTGTCGTCCCATACACCCAAAAGTCACAGGTTCCATTCCCAGTCATGGCACATAACCAGGTTGCAGGTTCCTCCCTGGTTGGGGCACGTAAGTGAGGCCACTGATCAATGTTTCTGTGTGCAGTGTATGTACAATTCAAAAGCACAGATTGGTGTAGCTTCACCCCCCCCCCTTTCTTTTTTAATTTTTTAAAGCAACCCAATATAATAAAGAGCTAATATGCTAATTAGACTGAACAGCAGAACAACCATCCAGACGACCTTCCAGATGAAGCCAGGACTGCGAGGGCCAGCCGAGGCAGCCGGGGTTGTGAGGCCCGAGCCCCTTGCAAGAATTTTGTGCATCAGGCCTCTAGTAGTATTATAATGCTGAATCAGGTTCAAGGACTGAGAAATTAGGGTCGTTGGGAAGCAAGTTATACAGTAACAGTAACTATATTTCTTTTCCTAATCAGTTGGGTGATAAAAAGCACCCTTCTCAGAAAAGTATGAGAGAGTGTGAACAAAGAAGCTTTCATAACCATCTTCCACTACTTAGAAGCAATAAGGAACATTCAGGGTCAGGGGTTGTTTTCCTACCCTGGGGTTCCTCGATTTAAATTTAAATTGATTCATTCCATTCGATTATTCAAAGCTATTATTGAAAGACAGTTCTTTAAATATTTTTAAAAACATTTTATGTACAATTCATAAAATGTTTCAAATGAATCAAATGTGTGTATAAAATGGTGATGGCCCTAGCCTGTTTGGCTTCATGGCTAGAGTGTTGGCCTGCGGACCAAAGAGTCAGGTTCAATTCGGGTCAAGGGCACATACTGTGGTTGCAGGCACCTCCCCTACCTGGGCCCTGGCCAGGGTGCGTGCAGGAGGCAACCAATCAATGTGTTTCTCTCACATCGATGTTTCTGTCTATCTTTCCCCTCCCTTCCTCTCCCTCTAAAAGATCAATGGAAAAATATCCTCAGTTGAGGATTAACCAAAAATAAATAAAAAATAAAAAAAACAAAATGGTGAAGGAAGGTGAGTTCAATTTGTTCAGTTTTAAAAAAGATTTTTAGTCAAATGTCTGGTTTTTGCCTGAATGAGGAGCAGCAAATAATCAGTGTGATTGGCAATTCACTCTTCAGTCTATTGATTTGGTAATAAATAAAGTAGGTATACCAAAAAGCCTAAAAGCGCTTGATTTTTAATGGGTTGCCCTAAAGAAAAAAATGGTATAAAAAACAGAAATTGGCATTCCAAAAAGAGAAAAAGGATTGAAATTAGAACAGCCATGTGAAAGTTAACATATCTTCCCATAAAATACCAACAATATTCCAATTAAATTGTTTCCATTAGATTTTTATTTTTAAGATTTTTTAAAAGTACATAGTGAATTGGATTCCTAATCATATTTCAAGGATACATAGAGGAAATCCAATAATGCTTCAAATACATAAAACTGTAAGAACAGATTTCATTTAAAATTACAATGGCAAAAAATATATATAAAGATTCATAAAATCTTTATTAAATGATCACACAGTAACCTGATACAATACTTCCTGATACAAGAAAATAGAATATGAACTGGTTTATAATATATGAAGGAATTCTCAAAAAAAAATCTATAATAATAAAAGTGTAATGTGCTAATTAGACCACACATCCTTCCAGACGTCCTTCCAGATGAAGCTGGTGCTGCAAGGGAAGCCTGGGTCCCGGGAGCCGGAGGGAAGCCGGTGCCGGCAGCTGGGGGAAGGAGGCCTAGCCTTGCGTGGATTTCATGCATCGGGCCTCTAGTTTGTACATAAAAATCTGTCTCTGCATTTACCTCTTATGACTATTTCCCTCTATCTTACATCCTCCTTCCATACACCCATTGCCCTGTGCTATTCCCTGCACCTTCTGAAGCATGTTCCTCCTCCTAGATGGTAATCAAGTCCCTTTTTGGGGGGAGAGGGGATTAGGTATTTTTTACAGAAAAGTTTTCCGTGTTTTTTCCCATTGCTATTTATCCCCTCTATGCCCTCTTCCACCTCTGCCCACCGCCTCCCCTCTCCCCCCACCTCCCACCATCATCACACTGTTGTCCTTGCCCATGAGTGATGAATTAAAAAAAAAAAATACATGCATGGTACTAAGATTTACTGATGCGAATTAAAAGAATGGCTTTTCATTTGGAGTAATAAATTTGAAGTAAAAAAGAGAAAATAAACAACTATATACACATATACTAAAATCCATACAAAAATATAATGTAATCTATTGGAGGTGTCTTCTGTGGACCTACTAATCTGCACAGACAATACATGAACTGCCTGCAATCACTGTCAGCTAAGTGAGCCCATCGGGCTGCTTCGCACCCGCGTCCCCCCTTCCACTGTGTGAAGAGCTCCAGGTTCCTTAGGCAAGTCCTTCTTTAAAAACAATGATAACAAATGAGGAAGAACAGACATGAACTCAACAGCAAGCCTAAGGCAGGTTGATTGCCTGGTCCTCCTTGAATTTGGGGATCTTCTTAAACTCACTTTGTTTCTTGAAGAAAAGCTGGGCCAGGATGTGGTCTGCAGTGGCCTGGAAATAGTCGTCCATGTCAAGGGTTTGTAGCTGACAATGGAAAACAAAAGAAGCATCAGCACTGAGCTACTCGGGTTCCTACAGACACCTTACAGCCTCTAGACACACTTACAGAACGGCAGGTACTTGGCTGTGTGACTCCCCAGCTACGAATTCCTGCCAATGTTCACCTTGTGTGTGCCTGGTTGTCCCTTGCCATGGAGAGCTCACCTTTTCAACTCTGAGAACCAGGAAAGTCTGACTGGTGGCTACATGTGCGGGGGCAGCGGAAGCTTTCTCTAGGAGGGACTCCATCCTCCTGAGAGATAGTTCCCTTCAAGGAGGGAACAGGACTATCTGTCTTCCCGTCAGCAGGGACTAGTGGCAGAGCTTCTCAGAGCACCGTGCCCTGAGGCACAGGATGGAGGTGAATCTGTCCACCAAGTAAGTGGACCTCCTGCTCCATGGCCAGAGACTGGACGGATAAACTGGGCATGCTCAGTTTAGCTTACCCCTTTATGCTTGGGAGCTGCAACGCTTCAAAGAACATGCCCTGTTTCTCTATGCCATAAGGCGTTCAGGGCTTGTCTCAACTTGAAGAAGCCAATCCAGTTCCGGAAATTAATATTAGAAACCCACCTTCCCAAGATATTAGTCACATTCTCTAATATCTGCTTTATTAGAAAGAAAAATTACATCATGGATCTCTATATATGACTCTTTGGTCTTTTTTTCTTGGTTCAAACTTGGGAAATTAAGAGGGAAGGTGATATATTGAATCCCTTTATAACCAAACAAAAAGACTACTTGATTACCCTCTTTTCACATTGGCTCTGCCAATTTATTTATTTATGCCCTCATTCAACACACATTGACTGAGGGCCTCCTATGGTCCAGATGCGTTGTTTAGCAGAGTGTTCTGCCCATCCCCAGCACTTACTCATCTCTCTTAAGCGAGTTTATTCTCACCTGGTCTCTGGTGCTGAAGGCAAGAATGAAAAGCAAATCCTCATCGCATGCACTCTTGATGTAATGCTGGGTTCCAATGGGGAAAAATATCACATCGCCGACGTGAATATCAAACTCTGTGGTACCCTGAGTATTAATAATGCCCACCTAAGGAAGAAAAGAATATCTTGAAGTGAAGCAAATAAAAGCAAATATTCATTAAGGATAAGTATTAATAGTGAAAATCAGATGAATAAAAGCCTGTGACTTTAAAGAGACTTATTAGAAAGAGTAAACAGCAGAAGACAGAGACCATCCTTTGCATAAAATCTCCTATTTCCAAGAGGTAGTCCCACAGAAATCAAAAGATACTCTATTTAAGGAAATGTTCCTCAAAATGCCATTAGCAAGTTCAATACTGCAGAACAACATGCAAAAAGAGCCTCAATCACCATGTTCTAATTAAGGGTTATAAATTACCCTTATGTAATTACCTAATTAGGCAAAGGATTGAAATTTGAGTGTTTTACTCCCCTGCCTTCCTCTCTACTTGTTTGGGAAAATGCAGCCTTTAGGAGAGCAGCATCCTAACAGTCTTCCCTAAAAGAGGCAGAGACTAAGTGTGCACACAAATGCGTGCACACAAGCACACCAAAAAGAAAATGTTCTTGAAATATAATTTGTGAATGATTACAACGCCTTTTTCCAACTGATTAAAGCCTTCACCTCCAAAAACATACAGCAAAACTTCTGCTACGAATGACATAATAGATGAAGTGCAGTCTGGTTTGTCTTTCTGTCAGGCACAGGCTAGAAAAGGCCATTTTACCTGTGTATACCATGTAGGTTTCCCCAGGGAGCCCTATGAAAGTCCAGAACCAAATCACTATGGTAACAGGCGACTCAGTTTGGCTTTTACTAGGTAACCATATAATTGATCATCCAAATCAAGACTCTCTGAAGAGTGAAAAGGGGTGCTGTCAATAGTTTCACCTGGGTAAACTGGGACCTGCGGCCACTCTACCAGCATTTCACACTCCCCAGCCACCCTGACTCACATTATACTGAGAAGCAAAGAGTCACTTACATTCTCCAAAGGGCAGCACATTAAACCCTTGCATTACCTGAGAATGCAAAACTCTGAAACGTAAGCAGGTGTTTCAGACCATCCACCATGAGGGATAACTCTGTATCACTTCTGAAATGTTTGCAGCCTCTCTTCACGCTAAGATGGATGCTGTTCCCCAGAGCCTGCAGGGTATCCTCTAAAAACTGTGCCCAGAAAGGCATTAGCACCCAGCCCTTCGATGTTACCAAAAACTGAACCAAAACAAAGAAACACCTCCTATTTGCTCCTTTCTGCATTAAAAGGAAAGTTTTTTTAAAAAGCTGTTCACAGAAAAATTACCTTTGCACATCCACTTATCACGTATCCCATCTCATTGGCATTAAAATGGAAATGAGGCTGTCTCAATCCATTGTTGTAAATCCTGAGTGTACACAAAGTGAGGGCATTTTGATGCTTAAAAAAAAGAAAAATGAAATCCAGTTAGTTAGTCAACATCCTACTCAGCAACATAGCCATTACTTTAATTGTAATTAATATTTTAAAAATTAAAAAATAAAAAATTAAAAAAATAATTGTAATTAATATTTATGAAGCCCTCACTAAGACATGCAATTTTTTTATGTCCTTTACATTTATTATCTTACTTGTTCCTTATAACAGTTTTGTAAGGTTGGTAGTATTAGTCTCCCCATTTTATGAGTGATGAAATTAAAATCTAGGTTGGTTGAGTAGTTTACCGAGAGTCACACAGTGACAGATCTGAGAATTGAATCAGGAAATTTAAAACCATAGCTGCCCTATTGGTCATTATGCAATACAGCATTTAAAACAAACAAAAAGGCGATATTTCACAAGCACCCAGTCTTTTCTTTAATGTAACTATCAATGCCAAAAAATTAAGTTCCCAAATCCACATTGAGTCCTCAATTAATAGGGTACATTGATCAAATCAACCAATGTTTGACTACATCTTTCTTTTTCTTTTTGTCCAAAAGAATGCTGAATCCAATCTAAATATTTTATTTCATCCATGTTAATAATGATTAAAATATTTTTCTCAATTACCTGATTCAGGAATTTACTGAAAATTTTTTCATTATTGCTTAGTCCACTTTCATTTTTCCAATACTGTGCCAGCTGTATTATTCCTCCTGGAAATCGATACTCTTTTGAACCTGAGTCAGATGAGGTTTAAAAATAAAATATGATAAAATACTTCAAAATCATACTATAAAGGGCATAGCTCTTCTATAGTCACCAAAACGTATGCGGTGGGAACTGCTGACACCAGATCCTATGTGCCCCCAAGATATTGACCGGATGTGCTCAGGCACTATCCTGCCTCCCAAGCTCTCCTGAAATTCCTAACAAACAGTGGCCTCTTTAAGACAGACAGTTCAACTTAGGGGACCTGACTAGGAAACTTGAGAGTCATCCTAAGTACCAACCCTGCTCTTCAAGTCAGTCACCTACATCCTGTCAGCCCTACCTCTTTAAAGTCTCTTTGCTTCATAACAGTTCTCTCCCTCTCACAACTGTCAGAGTGCAGGCCAGCATCACCCCTATCTGAGGGACTGGAGAGTCCCTGACTCATCTCCCTGCCTCTCAGTGGCCCTTCCAATCCATTCTCCACAATCCAGCAGGATTGGCCATCACTTCAAATCACAAAACTAACACTAACTCAGAAAGATATCTGCACCCCTATGTTCACTGCAGCATTGTCTACAATAGCCAAGATATGAAAACAACCTAAGTGTCCACTGACTAATGAATGGATAGAGCAGATGTTGTACAGATATGCAATGGAACATTGTTCAGCCATAAAAAAAAATAATAAAAAACCTTGCCATTTGTGACTGGATAGACCTCAAGGGCATTATGCAAAGTAAAATAAATCAGAGAAGGACATATACCAACATGATCTCATTTAAATGTGAAATCTAGAAGAAAAAAAAAAAGCTCATAGGTCCAGAGAACAGATTGAATGGGTGAAGGAAGGCAAAGGTACAGACTTCCAGTTATAAAATGAATAAATCATGGGGATGTGATGCACAGCATGGCAACTACTGTATCGCATATTTGAAAGTTGCTTAACAGTTCTCACCACAAGGAAAAGAGTTCTGTATGATGGTGACAATATTAACTGACTTATTGTGATCATTTCACAATATACACAAATATCAAATCATTATGTTGTACACCTGAAACTCATATAATGTATATCAGCTATATCTCAAATAAATAAATAAATCTATAATAATAAAAAGCATAATATGCTAATTAGACCAGACATCCTTCCAGACGTCCTTCCTTCCAGACAAAGCCGCAGTGGGTGGGGGGCTGAGGCAGGGGCAGCAGAGGCCCTGCAGCCATGGCCGCAGCAGGCCTGTCCAGGGCCAATGCCCTTGCACGAATTTCTTGCATTGGACCTCTAGTAAATATATATATATTATTGTGTCACTCTTCTATTTAAAAAACCCTAATTGCTCTTCTTTTCCATCAAGATAAAGTATAAACTCGTTTGCAAAATAACCTACATAATTGGACCCCTCCTCTCTCATCAGCTTCTTCTCCTATAATCCCCTCCCACAGCCCTAACACACACCCTCACACTTTGAAATCTTTTGCCATGTTCTCTTTTGCTTCCAGGCCTTTTCTCACATTTCCTACTCTGTTGAAAAATGTTTGTTTGTTTTTTCAAACTTCTCTTGACTGTGACCCATTGTAAAAAAAAAAAAAAAAAAAAAAAAAATTACATCTCAGTCCAATACACCTATATCGTCACCTATATAAATATTTAAATAAGAAGGCTTCATAAAATAACGTACTATACCTTTAAGGTCATAAAAGTATCTCCACACAAGGCTGTCTGGAGACTGTACATAACTGGCATTCATCACCAGGTCTGCCAGGTTGGGAGGGAGGTTCACGCCCTGATCCTCCTTTTGCTTGTGGAATGACCTAATAAAATTGATTCCGCCTTCAGGCTGAAACACATAAGAAACCACATAAGATATCTGTGACACATCCTACAAATGTTAGCAGTAGAAGGGTAGGTAGCTGTGGGTAGGGTGGTATTGGCACCCTCTGGTTTCCAGTGGCCCAGTTAAAAGAGCTGACCTCAGTTAGCCTGATTTGTGATATTTATGAAAATCCTCCAAGTTTTCAATGTATTTTGATTTTAAATGTGTTGGTATTTTATAGTCAATAAAAACTCCTATGGGTTCCATGTTTACCAATAATCTCCCTAATAACTCATTTCTTCTCCCTATAATATGAGACCAGGACCTGCTGCAAAATAGACCTCAGGACTTTACTAGATAGATTTCTAAATTTTCCATGGAACCCCTTTCAATTGCCAGTCATGGGCCATCACCAATTCTCCTGATCACTCATTTGCAGTGTTAGCCTCCACATCTGACCCTCTGCACCCACTGTCATTTATGAGTAATCCCTCCAATGATAACATAAATATTTGAAGAGTCCCAAACCAGCTGTTCTTCAGGAAAATGGTGGGATCCTCTACATTAGATCAAGAAAACACAACATCATCTGTAGCAAACTTCTCCCTGTATTAGCTTATGGTGTTTCAGAGATGAAGATTATAGCAATTGTTATCAACTATATATAACCTTTCTACCAAATTTATCATAGTTTTCTACGGAAGTCCTTCACAAAAGTATAGACACTCAATTTCAACAAGTTTTATATCCTTAGTGGGAACACAAGGTATGTTTTTGAGTTCATTAGCCAACTGCTACACTGTTGATGGCTGCCCTAGACACACGAACACACATGCTCTCTTTGTGCCTGTGTAATGCGTGCCCACATCGTGGGGTGAGTTTTCAGTACAGACCTTAAGTGACCTGGAAGCAATGTCCTCGGGTGTAGAGAAAAAGACATCATCAACATCCAGTGTCTGAAGTTCATCATGTGTGGAAAAGAAGAGCAAGAAAAAGCAGTCTTCATTGCCCACGTTCTTTATCCAGTGAAGCGTGTTTTTAGGAAAGAAGATCACTTGGCCAGCTGTAACATTGTACGTGGTAATGACATGACCGTCATCAACCACCCCGATCCATGCTGTCCCCTGAAACATACACAGAGAAGCACATCCAGCACCACCTTAGAGCGATTCTCAACCTTTTTCCATTACCTCCTTCCTAAGGTAACATTTTAAGGCTCTTTCTAATCACCAGCTAATGAAATTTTAATATTACAGATATACTATAGATCCATACACTATATACGCCTACTGCTTATGTGCTATACATATATTATACTTTAATACATAAAAAGAGTCAGTACTTTTGCCCCCCAAAACCAGTTTATACCCCCTTGGGGGCAATATTGCCCCCATTGAGAATACATGCTTTTGAGTTTAAAAAGACTGCAGGCACATGTGTGCTCATATGCAATTACATAGACATGCATGTTTGTGTAGATGAATACAGTTGTGTATGTATTTTCCAGTTAAGAAAAAGTCTGCATACAATTTTTATAATAATAATATTAATAATACTAGCACTTAGTGCTTTTACTGTGTTCAGTTCAGGTAGTCTTCTTAATATTTTACTTGATTTAACTCAAGTTCCTTACATCAACCCTGTGAAGCAATTTCTATTATTACCACCACTTTACAGATGAGAAAACTAAGTCCAGAGGGAATATATCGTTTTCCCGAGGTTACTCAGCTAGTCGATGGCAAAGCTGGGATTTGGACCTAAGCAGTCAGCTCTAACGTCTACAGGTTTTTTCTTAATTGTGGCAAGAACACCTAAAATGAGATCTACCCTCTTGATAAATGTTTAAGTGTACAATACAGTCTTATTAATTATAGATACAATGTCATGTAACAGTTCTCTAAAACTTAACTATCTAGTCAAATTACCCAGTTAAAAATTATTTAATCAAATTATCTAGAAAGAGAGTAAAATGGTGGTTGCCAGGGACTGAGGGAAAGCCTATATGTTTAATCCCCACCGTACTTTGATTCTGCTCATATAGAATTGTATCCTGTCTCTCATTCTCTCCTCTGTTCCTTAGTATTATTCTGTGACGTAGGTAGCGAAGGTACCATTGTTTCTGTTTTACCAGAGACTCATGGTCATATAGTGGAGCATCCACCAGGGCGAATGAAAAGGACGTCTTGGTTCTCTCTGTTCAGACATGTAAACAGTGGGTATTAAAGATGCAGGGGAAAGGTGAACCTCTAAAGCGCTCTCTCCACGTCCACATGCAGCCAACAGCAAAAATATGCATCTATTCCTATTGGGGCATCAGCTGCTCCAGACAGAGCAGAGACAGCACGGTGGCCAACGGGACACCCGCTAGTCACCTCACTGCCCCGCTTCTCTCAGGAACACTCACTCCGAGGCTCTCCTGAAGGTACTCCGAAGCGAAAGCAATCTCCCTGGGCGAGTGTGCAGAGGAGGGGTGTCCTTCATGCCCTGTTGCTTGCTTCCTTACCCTGATCATGAGAGTGAGTGACCCTAGATTTCCTGGGATCTAGAGAATATTCTGGCCCACATTATTTTTCTAGTTGAATTATTTCATATGTTTTCACTAAGATTGACATATAACATTATATAAGTGTCAGGTGTATAACATAAAGAGTCAATGATTGTATATACTGTGAAATGATCACCATAGTAAGTCTGGTTAGCATCCATCACCACACAAAGTTATAATTTTTTATAAGTTTGAGAACTTACAATGTTGAGAACTTTTAAGATCTACTCTCTTAGTAACTTTCAAATAAACAATACGGTACTGTTAACTATAATCTCCATGCTGTATATTACATCCCCCTGATCTACTTTATAACTGGAAGTCCGTACCTTTTGATCACCTTCTAGCCCACATTTAGAAGCTCAGACCATAAACTCTGCTGAGCTGAGTCCCAAGCCTTTGATCTGTGGTACATTCTCCAGACTAATTCCTTGGCTTGGACTTTGTTTTTTAGGGGCCCCCCTCCAGGAAAGCTCACTTAACTGCCTTTCTTTCTGCCTACCACTCTGCCAATACTCAGCCAAAAAGTCCTTTGAAGATTATCCTCTTTTACATATTTTACACACGTGGAAAAGACAAGGAGTCAAAAAATATGGACTTTGTCCCAGTCTCGCCAACAACGACAGCTACAGTTTATCTTTCTGAGCCTCTATTCTTAAATGAGAAATAAAAAAGGATTCAGTCTTAGGTAGGTGAAACTCTAATCTCTCTTCCTGTTGTAAACTATAAAATTGAATGAATTGTCAAAAATAAAAGAGGAGTTTTATTAACAGCAACAGAAACATGTCACATAAAACTGGCTGACCTATTAATAAGGTTATTAGGGTAAGGCCAAATTCTGTAAGTTCTAGGGGGGGGCTTTAGTCACTATTGGGTCCCCAGTGTCTGAAATATAGAAATATTTGAAATTCAAATAAGCACACTCATTTCACCTCCAACTCTTTCTATTTCACTTGACTTCCAGAAAATTCCAAAAGTTCTGAACCACAATTGGTCCCTGATCTTAGGGACTCCCGGCTGAACATCTGCAAACTGGTTTGTCATCCAGTGCTGCTTTTTCTCTTAGAGCAAAGCTGCCCTCTCTTTGATCATTAGATCTGAGCCACCAATTTTAACTTTGGCTCACAGGATGGAACAGTGATCTTATTTTAAGAACAGTGTCTGAAAAAATGATTTCATACTGAAGAAAGAAGTTCAAAGCAATGCCAAAAATAATTCAAACAGCCAGGCTGGTGTGGCTCAATGGTTGAGCATCAATCCATGCACCAAGAGGTTGCAGGTTCCATTCCCAGTCAGGGCAAATCCCCGGGTTGCTGGTTCAATCCCCAGCAGGGGGAGTGCAGGAGGCAGCCAATCAATGTTGATGTTTCTCTCTCATCAATGTTTCTATCCCTCTCCCTCTCCCTTCCTCTCTCTAAAATCCATTTTAAAAAGGAATAATTAAAACAAACAGGTTGATGCTTCAAGGCATTGCTAACAAATCTAACTGAATACTTAGCCAAAGCCTGGATGTTGTCTATCACTTAAGCAGCTTTTGAAACAACTAAAATAATAACCTGAGGATACAACATACCAGCATAAATACTGAAGTACCGAATGGGGCAAACTGGTTATACCTGTGCGAGATAGCCATGCTCATTTGCATTAAAGTGCCAGTGAGGGGCACGGAGGCCATTGCTTTTTATTCTCAGGGTCCCCAGCGTCATCTGTGACCTCTGGCTGTTCAAGCTGCTGCCAAAGGCCTCTTCTTCGATGCTGAGATAGTCTTTGACGTTGTTCCTGTACCGGGCCCACTGGATGGCACCACCAGAGAACTCAAACACCTGAAAAGTCATAAACAGGAAAGGCAGTGCAGATGAAGGGAGTAATGGAATTCCAAAAGGGAAAAGGAAGGATAGGCCTGCAAGACGTCAGGAATGACCATATGGTACAGGCTGTGTTCTCTGTCTAGTCCCTGTTAGACATAGAAAGAACACCTATCGCCCAGCTGGTGTTGTTCAGTGGTTAAGCATCCACCCATGAACCAAGAGGTCACAGTTTGATTCCCAGTCAGGACACATGCCAGGTTTTTGGGCTCGATCCCCAATGGGGGGCATACAGGAGGCAGCCAATCAATGGTCCTCACTCATCATTGATGTTTCCATCTCTTTCTCCCTCTCCCTTCCTCTCTCTGGAATAAAATAAAAGAATACCTATCTTGACAAGAGAAAAGAGGGCTTTCTATTTGTCTATCTGCAATTCTCCTCTCCAGCCAGACAGAGGACTACCTATCTATTAAAGAAAAGTTCTGCCTGGAGCCAATATCAACTCACCTTTCCCTCTTCCCTATCTCTCCCCTCCCTTCATGCAGAGAGAACACACCTGATTCCTTCCCATGAAGACAGAGCAAAGCTTAGTAAAAACACAATGGAGACTTTGTTTTGAAATAGCCATTGAGAGTAGATGATGCTTTTCCTAATGTGTGTCATTCATACCTTGGATTTAGGTAAATGATTAAGAAACTGGAACTTGGGGTCAACAGCTTTTTGCAGTGTTGGAATTGTTGTTTGTGGTTTGGGTTCCGAATGGGGCTGAGAGTTGTTGATATACACCAAGGAGAGGATCAGGACTCCCACTGCTGTGGTAACGGTGCAGGCCAAGAGACACACCAGGAAAACACTCATCAGTGACCACTGCTTCTTCTTTTCCTAGGAGAGATTAGCAAATTAGGGGAAATGAAGCCATCATTCTCTACTTGTGATGCATTAAAATACTGCCTCCTGATCTGGAGGGTAACATGCTAAGTTACATAAGTCTGTCAGAGAAAGACAAGTATCACATGGTCTCACTCATATGTGGAATCTAAGTAACAAAATAAACTAATGAACAGAGTGGGTCCAGAGACATGGGAGCATGGAACAGAGTGCGGAATCTCAGAAGAAAGGCGAGGGAAGGTGGGTGGGTGGGAGGTAATCAACCAAAGACCTTGTATGCATATATGCATGGTCCATGGATCCAGACAATGGAACAGTGAGGGCCTGGGGCAGGGGGATGGGAGTGGGCTGGAGGGGGTCAGTAGCGGGAAGAAGGGGACATATGTAATACTTTTAACAATAAAGAATTATTTTTTTAAAAATATTGCCTCCTTTCTCATTTACCAGTTTCTTCACCTAAAAATTAAATAGGTTATAAAGAGTATTTTCCAAGAACTCTTTCATTCCAGAACATACATCTACATTTACATGTACAGGTACATGCATAGGAATAAGTAGCTTACCTGTAAAGAACTGGCCTGCAGGTCTCCGTTTCTCTCCCTCCTTTGTTTAAACAGCTTCATGGAACTCCCCTCCCTACAGGAGCAACTAACCCATCCACCAAGTCTGAGCACAGTATTTCCATGTATTTCTATGTTACTATTTCCTGGTTTCACGTCACAAATATGTGCTGAAAACAATAGTATCACTTTTGTGACTTACCATGCACATTACTGAAAGCTGCCAAGAGAAAACGCATCCTAATCTTTGGACCAATTTGCCCTTGTTTCTCTGACCAATAAAATGATGCTCATAAGCACCGATGCCAAGGTGTCTTGTTCCACTGCCCTCTGAGTTCCTGACCTTTCTCTCGGAGCAGGCCTATCTCTGATCACTAATAACTCTACCACAAATGTCCTTAGTACTTTAGCCTTCTTAAATGGCATATGTGGTACAGCAGAATCATTTATCAACATATTCCATTTAACATTGCATAAGGGTATTATATGGGACAATAAATAACTCACTAGTACTATGGGCAACGATTCATAGAGAGTTGGGCCATGAGAGAGCTGAAGGTGGTGTGAGTTCAGAGATTGTGAGTAAGAAGGCCAGTCGGGAAGTACTGAGAGCAGGCGATGTTGCCTTGGCAAGGAAGGTCGCTGAGGAAAGCTGGTTGAGGAGATTCTTTCCTGAGCTCTGCAGGAAGGTTTGGAGGAGAACTCATCTCAAGATGGAAGCCCCCAACTCACCATTCTGGGGCTGGCGCTCATCTTCCCCACATAGGAAACAGTTGGTGTGGTGCCTTCATGCATGTCAAATGCTGCGTTGTCCATTGGCTGATGGGAGCAAGCAATTCACCAAAAAAGAAAGAGAGAGAAATGTCGCTTCAGCACACAGGGAGACCCCTGAGGTCTCTGAGAGGAGCAGATGATGATGCTTAAGCAAGGCAGTGCTTATATAGAGCGGAAAGTTAAGGAAATGAAATAAGGAAGCTGCCTCTTAAACTATAATCTTGGTTTAAAAAAAAAAACACCTAGAAATAATTGCCAAATTAGAGGCCAATAAAATACTCTCTATGGTCCCCAACTCTGCCCGTTGATGACGCATACAGAGGTAATAATAGCAACACACTAACATTTATTTCCTTATCTCCCTGTGTGCCAGGCAGCGTGCTAAATGCTTTACATACATTATGTAACTTCATTATTACAGTGATCCTAGCAGGTGCTAACATCATTCCCATGTTGTAGGTTAGGAAATAGAGGCATGTAGAGGTATGGCAACTGCCCCCAAATCCCACAGCTACTTTTTGTGTCAGAGCAAAGCACCCTTAAGCAAAGACTCCTCCGTGACACCGGTCCTCTGCAGTTCCCTGTAGGTGCTTAGTCTAGCACAATCTCTTTTTACGCAAATCAGGCCTGCCTTTAAATAAGGTAACTGGTTTTTCTACATGGTTTAGTGAATAATTTGTTACCTGAAAGTTAAATATTTGTTTAAAATTCATTCGCATTATATTACCTGGGGATGAGTAGTGGCCTGAGTAATCTGAAAACTGCTGCTATAAATCCACAAAGCAGTCATCCATCCTCCTTTCCTTTCTGTCTTCCTCCCCTTAGTCCGTCCATAGACATGGCTGCATGCCTACTGTAATCCAGACACCAAGAGGCCCTGGAGTAGCTTACAATCCAGTAGGAAAAAAGGAAGTCATTACCCCAGAAGGGGCTCTGTTATGCCAGATGTGCGAGGCCCTGCCAGGGTAGAGAAGAGTGGTTGTGTCTCAGGTGGAAAGGAAAGGCAAGGCTTCTCTGAAGTCCTCATTTTAAAAATGATTTTATTGATTTCAGAGAGAGGAAGGAAGAGGGAGAGAGAGAGAAACATCAGTGATAAGAGAGAATCATCAATCAGCTGCCTTCTGCACGGTCCCCCCAGGGAATCGAGCCCAAAACCTGGGCATGTGTCCTGACTGAGAATCTAACCATGACCTCTTGGTTCACAGGTTGACACTCAACCACTGAGCCACACCAGCCGGGCTGAAGTCCTCATTTTGAGGACTAACACGGCTTCACTCGGCCGCATGCTTAGTCGATTGCATTTTATTCCATATTTGGGGCTTGTCCATAAGCAGCTCTGGAACAGACCCCGTGTGGTAAAAGTGTGGACCCTACCTGAGTTGAGCAGCTCAGGCACCGCGGTTACTCTGTGTTCACCTGCCAGGGGGTTAACTTGGTGGCTTTCCTACCATAGCTCATGAAACCTAAGACACTTCAGTGCATCATATCAATTTTATCTTTCCCACAAAGACTTGGAAAGTAAAGGTGTGGCATTGATTTTGAGATAATAAGATACGTAAAATCCCTGCTTACCTGTGAGGCCGGTGTGGTGATTTTCTCACCTTGTCATCGGGGTGCCATCAGGGATCACTTTCCTCTTTAATCCTCCTCGTGCAGTGGTTAGCCGGAGTGTGGTTCGTAGTGAGTGTTCTCTGAGATGCAATGATATATAGTTTGCTGTGTTTCTCAGGTCTTATCAGCAAATGGCACTATGTGAATTGTCAAAACAAGTTTCACTCAATTTCATGTTTTGCTGCTCTTTCCTTGGAATAGGAGAGCACAGCCCTCTGTCAACAGCATTATCTGGGAGCTACATTTAGCGTTTATTTAAATGACAAAACAAGCAAAGCGTCAACCAAACTGTATGGAGACTCATTTTAGCACTGAATTAAAGAATGCTGCGGCAGGGTAAAGTACTTCCATCTTTGCAGATTGGAGTCTATTTTCCCCAAAGTCACCTGCAGAGCCAGAACAGAAGCCTAGCTCTCCCACTTCCGGCCAGAGCTTTTCCTACATCCGCTGCGGGAGAACCTCATGCCTTTGACATGCTACATGCAAATAGTTAGCGATGTTCAACCTTTTCCATCTCATGGCACATGTAAACTAATTACTAAAATTCTGGTGCACATCAAAAATATATTTTTTGCCGATGACAAAAAAGGCAGGTATAATTTTGATCCACTCACACTGCTCAGCTATTGCGTTGGCTGTTGTCATTTATTTTATTTGATCATCTAAGGGAAAAGAGGTCAGTGCCTCTGACTAAATAGTCAGGTATTGTATCTCTTAAAAATTCTTGCAGCACACTGTTGAAAATCACTGAAATAGTCTGGCAGGCATGGCTCAGTGGTTGAGTGTTGACCTATGAACCAAGAAGTCACGGTTCGATTCCCAATCAGAGCACATGCCGAGCTGTGGGCTCCATCCCCAGTGGGAGGCATGTAGGAGGCAGCCTTCCTCTCTGAAACCAATAAAAAAATATTTTTTTAAACTAGGTTTCCTCAGTGTTTATAGCATGAATATTGTCTTTTTTTTAATATATTTTATTGATTTTTTTACAGAGAGGAAGGGAGAGAGAGATAGTTAGAAACATCGATGGGAGAGAAACATCGATCAGCTGCCTCCTGCACATCTCCTACTGGGGATGTGCCCACAACCCAGGTACATGCCCTTGACCGGAAGCGAACCTGGGACCCTTCAGTCCACAGGCTTACGCTCTATCCACTGAGCCAAACCGGTTTCAGCAATAAAAAAATATTTTTAAAGAAAGAAAAAAACATCACTGAGATAGGGCAAAGTGAATTGAAGCAGGACAACTCAAAGAAGGATAATTACAAAAATCATTTTAGGGCACGTGAATGTAACTCCATGGTGCAGTCCAGCGACCCCCAAAGCCCTCAGAAATGGAGTGTTTTCTATTAGACCCGAAATGCTTGTTTAAGGACCTGAGCCAGCCCCACTAGTCAACTCCAATGAAGCCGCTTTGAGGCCCTATATGAGAGACTCTTCCTTTATTCTGACCTACTGTTTGAAGAAGAAATAACTAAAGCCACCCTTTATTTCATATCACTAGCCAAATTTCAGCAAGCCTTACAAGAATATGGTCACCAAATAGACCTCACAGCTGCCCATACCCCTCTTTTATATGAGCCCTGCTCACAGGTCCTCCTTAAGACCTGGAGAGATGGATCTCCTGGTTTGCAGCTCACACCCTTAAGGTAGGGAACAGACCCTGTCTTGCTTTCTACCCCTTACAGTAATCAAAGTGCCCAGAATTGCCAGCTGGATACATCATTCTGGTATAAAACCCTACTGTCACGCAGAGCCAATCGAGAAGGGGAACAAAGAAGAAACTGAATGGACCAGCGAGCCCTTGGAGAACCTTACGTTTCTTTTTAAAAAGGAAAACAGAACCACCAAGCAAGATAAGTAATGTGGTGGATAGGATTCACTATAGCCGATTTCCGGGGGGTGGGGGGTGCATTTCAATAATTTTTATACTCCCTTCCAAATACTGCCACGTGCCAGGGAAGGCACATTTCTATTCCCGATGGGTTTAAAGGTGGGACGAGTTAACATGTACGTGCTTTGACTAATTGTTGCTTCCTGCTGTCCATCTCTAGCTATCATCTGGAAGAATAATTCTCCCTTCCTGACAACCCAAGGAATATTATCACAAATATCTAAACCCAGGTGTTGGGCATGTTACCAGCAGCCCACCCCAGAGCACAGGACACTGAATTAGGACAACTCCTGATCCTACTGACATCCTTCTAAACTGCCCTTATCAAGTTCCTTTCCCTTCCCCTAATGCAGACATCGAGTTTCGGCACCAGAGGGAAGGAGGCTTGGTTCCCAAGTCACTGTGTAGAGCAGTGGTTCTCAACCTTCCTCATGCCGGACCCTTTAATACGGTTCCTCATGTTGTGGTGACCCCCAACCATCAAATTATTTTCGTTGCTACTTCATAACTATAATGTTGCTACTGTTATGAATTGTAATGTAAATATCTGATATGCAGGATGTATTTTCATTGTTACAAATTGAACATAATTAAAGCACAGTGATTAATCACAAAACA
Organism: Myotis daubentonii; assembly: GCF_963259705.1. NCBI lineage: Eukaryota > Metazoa > Chordata > Mammalia > Chiroptera > Vespertilionidae > Myotis > Myotis daubentonii. Next base: position 39,920,140 of record NC_081847.1, on the reverse strand, counting down.
ATATGTAATTATATATGTGTTTTCCGATGGTCTTAGGCGACCCCTGTGAAAGGGAAAGGAGTCGCGACCCACAGGTTGAGAGCCGCTGGTGTAGAGGAAGCCCACCTGCCAACCAAAAACACCCACCTCAAATTCGTGCCTAAACAAGTAACAAAGTTCTGTTGTATTGCACCATTTCACTTGCACTTGGGCTACTTTTACCACAAACTAAAACAGACATATTTATACCCTCTCTAGCCATTATTTTCACTGAGGTAGGCTGCCAGGTTTATTCTTTGACATGTTTATCAACACAAGGGCTAGGAGCATACTAATACTAAATTTGGCAAGTGCTAAGAGCTGCTGGTTGTAATATCTATGAAAGGAATAAACTGAATATATACTAAGACATAACTCTTCATTAAATGACTTGAGTTTATTTTCCTGGAACACAGCCAATCATAAAAGGATAGTGCTTTCCTTAGAAAAACTGAGCCAAATGGGTCCTTTCTCTTTGCCACGTTGCTAGGGGAGAGAAGGCGGTGCGTCTTTGTTCCAGGAAGAACATTCCTCCAGCGTCCCCCATCTCTAAGTTGTGTACCTCCTATAATCATTCAGGGGGAAAGGCTGGTAAGACAATGTTGGGCAATTCTTTCTGATTACTTCCTTTTACATGCTTACCAGTAACAAGACTGACCAATGTTCTTATTACACAAATGTTTCCTATCTATTGCTCAGCTTTCAGATGACCACTGGACATCACAGATAAATGAGAATGTACTATAGACTAGGCACTGGGCAGGGTTCGCGAAATCATGGAACTCATAGATCCTTACCTCACAGACTTTACAATACAATGATTCATTCCAGTTAACAAATGCATGAGGAAAACTAAACAGGAAAACATTGTTTTATGGTACCTGGATAACAAGACGGGGAAATCACCTTCCTGGCCCCACAGATAAAATTTAAACAATTATTTTAAAATATGCATTGCTTCGAAGTCAATGCCATACATTTAAATTCCAGATCTTTGTGGGCAAAGGCTCAATAAATATTCCCACCACTCCCACAGCCCACCGTTTCCCATTCCAGAATGTTCTCAGGAAGAACTCTAACATTACCAGTGTTATGTGAGTATGGGCTTCTACAGTAAGCATCAGAAAACACTGAGAAGAGGCTCTGAACTTGTGAAGTTAAGAAAATGGAAATGTCTATTCATTCAATTCTACCTAGCCGTATGGTCTTGGACTAGTTCCTTAACGTTGCTAACTCAGTTTCCTTGTGTGTATAAAATTAAAGCTGGATTAAATGACCCACTTGACTTGGGGATATAATTATTTTGAAAAATGACATTCAACTTCTAGCTTCCCAACACTCCCAGTTTTTCAAGAGCCCATTAACATAATTCAAGATATTTAACATTCTGAGTATTTGTTCCCCCAAATTAGTGCTTCATATGTAATTTATAGCATAATGGAAGAGAAGGCCACTGAATGATGATAGGAACAACAATTCAGCTGAGGCCACTTGCAGAAAATTTCTGCTATTGCTCACATGCATTCATTCAACAAACATTGAATGAATGCTCATTATGTGCCAGGCACTGTTCTAGGCACTTGGGATATATCAACAGTGCAGCTTACACTTTAGCAGAAGAGTCAGAACAAACAAACAAATAAAAAGTGGTAACTTAAATACTAAATTAGAAAGTGATGTGCTCTGGGGGGGAAACATAAGCAGGGACTGCAGGAGTATGTGGCGTGGGAGAGAGCAATTGTAATAAGGTGATCAGGATAGGCCTTGTCTGGAGTTTGGTAAAATTTCCTAGAAAATGGAGTTTTATGCTAGTTTCAGCTTGACTGATGACTAGCTAGGTGCCTGTAGGCGAGGAATATAAATTCTTCGTGTCTTACTTACTCTTCAGGTAAATGGGTAAAGTCATAAGGCCTTTCCAACAATCCACCTCAGAAGGCTGTGGTAAGAAGATACAGGAAAAGCCTGGCTGGCACGGCTCAATGATTGAGTATCGACCTATGAACCAGGAGGTCATAGTTTGATTCTTGGTCAGGGCATATGCCCATATTGTGGGCTTGATCCCCAATGTGGGGCATGCAGGAGGCAAGCCGATCAATGATTCTCTCATCATCATTGGTGTTTCTATCTCTCCTTCTCCCTTCCTCTCTGAAATCAATAAAAATATATATTTTTTAAATATATATAGAAAAAAATACTTTAGAAAACCTTTAAACTCACCATAACATTGAAGGGATTAGCAATTCTTGGTCTTTCCCCTTCAGAGAGAAATAAATATACATCTCGATTTCTCACACTCCTGGTATGACTTCCACTTTATTCTTCCTTCAAGTCTTCACCCATTCTATCTGCTGTTGGGCCACTCCAGACGTGTGTTGAGATCTATCCTTTGAATAAAATTAAGAGAGTTTGCCAAGAAGAATCCTACCCTCAGTAAATAAATGGAAGTTTTCCATTTTCATAACAACTGACCTGAGGAAAACATAAGCATACCCCCAAACCTCGGTACTGTCCCAGTGCCTTGTTGACTAATGACTGTGTATGCCATGTGAGTCATACACATTTGGGGGAACTTACTGTAAACAACGTCACTGCGTATTTGCTGACAAACACTGTCGTTATGACTGCAGTCACCATGGTGGCACATTCTCACCTCTTTTCATTCTTAGTGTAAACCAATAGTTTGTAAACTTTGAGCCTGTGAGACTCTATTTTACATTCACAAAACTTTGGAAGAAAAAATAATAAATTATTTCTTTAAGAGCAACAATAGCTATAATTTCACCTCTTGTGTGTATGGGCCCTTTAATGTCTCCAAGTAGAGCAACTTCCTTCTGAACCTGGTTCCCTGCTCTTTCCCATCCACCTGACAAGTGCCATTTTCTTGCTTCCATCTATCTAAGCACTCTAACACTTCAAATCAGGTTGTCCTATAATACGTTCTCAGGACCGCCTATATGTTTCCTTTGAAGTCCTCATTTAAGTTAATTGCTACATGAATGCCTCCACTGCCAGATCTAGGCTACACAGAGCAGAGGCATCGTCATTAAAGCATAGCATAAGGCCTAGTACTTCATAGGCTGAAATGAATAAATGATTTATCATTCCATAATCTTTACATTCAATATGACCACATCCCTCCCCCAAACCACTGCCAACTACTGATTTATGCATCCAGCTTCCATCAGTCTCCCTTTATCTTACTTACCCTTTCTAGAATGCTATTAAATAGAAGAAAATCTAAGTGGTTGATGAGATTATATACAGAAATGTGTTTTTTTAAGTTATGGTATAGCAACATGATGAGCTAAATAGGAAGCATCAATGTGAATTTGTGTAGACATTTCTAGCTCTGTCACTACTAAAAGCAACACCTGCAGTGGCTATACTTTTGCCCTCCATCCACACTCGCGTGTGCTTTTCTAGTGTCCAGACTTTGGTCTCTAACGCAACCCTCTGCTATGAGAACAAGATCTCTTGGTTGCTTGGGAGGAGATTATGATTATGTTTTATGGCAGGAAAAAACCAGGAGGGTTGAGAACATCCTATTGTTTCCAGGAAGCAAAGATGCTTCAAGAATGTCAACACCAGTGAGGCTTTCAAAGGCCCCCACAAACCAGAATGTGATCATTTGAGCTTCAAATAATAGTTTTATTATGGTTAACTGGGATATATTGAAGCTGTAAAAGGCTCTAAGTTCATAATGATACTCAAAGGATAAAAGGTAATAAAAAGGGTTGATAAAGGTGTAATGTAAAAGGATTAAATATAATAGAATATATTCTATATTTTAATAGGTAGAAGAGTATTAATATATAGGGACTTTATTTCTTCTACTAATGATATATGTTCTTATTCATTATAGATATACTAGAGGCCCGGTGCACGAAAATTCATGCACTCAAAGGGGTCCCTCAGCCTGGCCTACGTCCTCTCACAGGCCAGGACCCCTTGGAGGATGTCCACCTGCCCACTTAGGCCCGCTCCCTGGGGGATCGGGCCTAAGCCACCAGTCAGACATCCTTAGTGCTGCTAAGGAGGCGGGGGAGGCTCCTGCCACCTCCACTGCACTAGCAGCTGTCAGCCCAGCTGTGGCTGAGTGGCGCTCCCCCTGTGGGAGCACACTAACCACCAGGGGTCAGCTCCTGCATTGAGCATCTGCCCCCTGGTGGTCAGTGCGCATTATAGTGACCAGTCATTCCGCCATTAGGGTCAATTTGCATGTTACGCTTTTATTATATAGGATACTGATTTCTATGTAGATACCACAGTGAACACAGGAAAGAACAGTGAGTGAGCTGAGTAATCCTGGGAAAAGCAGCTACTGTACCCACACCAGGAAGGACTAAAGGTCACACATAATAACTGTGGGAAGATGAGCTCAACAGTTAATCGGCACCTGTTGTTAGACACAATTACCAACTAAATGAGGATTTAGCTGTGTGTCCCAAAGGGATGGATTAGCTAAATTTCTAAAAAGAAAAGTTCATTATAGAGTCAATCCTTATCTCCTAGGAGAAAAAACTTCTAGATGGTCCTACTAATTCTGATAAAATTCTTTGAGAAATGCATGTGTTTTAAAAATGCCAACACACTAGGTCAACAAAATATAATATAAGCAATGGCTCAGGCACTATTGGCCATGGTAAATTTAAAGGTTAAATTATTTCTGGGGAAAATGCCAAGTTTCAAAAGTTGAAATGTGTAAGAAAGATAAGTATTTAAGATCTCATGATATAAAAGGTAAAATTCATGATGTAATTGTAAAAAAACAAAACTACTCCATCTAATGCTCCTATAAACAGGTCCAATAACTCAACCAATAATCAACTGTTGATACTCACTTCCTGCAAGAATCAAAATATTAAGACCCTAGGAAGCTATCAAAGGAAGTATAACAGAAACCCTTGGAAAGCACAGGACCTAAGACAGAAATAATTGAAATAATAGTGTTGATGTTTTATGGTTTAACCATAACCCTAGAAATACTTTTTAAATCATTGTATTTATATGCATTTTATCTATTTGAAGTCAAAAGAATCAGATATACTAGTTTGAAAATGCAGTTTTAAATTACTTCAATAAATTTAGTCAGTTTGCAATCATTTAAACATTTGGAAAAGTTAGATTTTAAATTGTATATGTTTGCAATGTAATCATTTGTTGGTGGTAGTGTTCCTATCCTTGTTCAGAAGTCTCTGGGAAAAAGAGTCTATCAATAAGAATTTAAAATATGTAGAACACTTCTGGCCTCAGGCCTCAATTGAGTCTCTGCAGAGCTTTAGGTATTCACTGTATGTTTCTGCTGTGTACTTAGAGGGTTACTCCTCAATCTTACGTTCCAAGAACATTCCTCTCAAGCAGGGGGTCAATCAAATCTTCCTGTAAAGAACCAGATAGTAAATATTTTAGGCTTTGTGGACCAAGAAGCAAAATCAAAGATATGATTACATATGTACTTCTATATCAAGAGAGAAAATAAATTTCCGCAAAGGTTTTCACAAAACTCAAAACAATGAGTATAATTATTTTTGTAATAAAAGCCTACATAGAAAAACAAATCAAGTTATTGTGGGCCAGGTAACATTTTGCTTAACTGGGTTTCAAAATTAGTGCTCCTCATCAAAACCAATTATAAATGTTCAGCTGTGAATGTTCATCCTTATGGTGTTTTATACATTTCAACTTTGAAAAAGTCTCCTCACACAGACAGTTACTGGCAAATATGGAAACCATTCCACAAGCATACTATTTTAGTTGAGCATCATCATTATTTGGAAAGCATTTATAGAATTCTATTAGATTCTTTTCTTGATATTTGCCTTTTTAAACACATCATTATGTTAATCACCTCCAACGTAAGGTAAGTGGAACGTTATTGAATTGCACCATCAAATGGATTTTTAAATTTGGAAATCTCCTGGAACTAGTCTGAGCTTAAAAAATATGTCCGCTGCAAGTCTGTGTGGGAGTGGAGACCTGGATTCTTGCCTTAACGTTTGAAAGCATGGGAAGTATTTGACATTACTTAAGATTCAAGGTGCCCACTCTCACAAGAGAGCTGATAGAAACTCCTGGCTTCCAGCAGACCCAACGGCCTGCCCGAGAGGGTCTTAGCCTGGCTGAGGACAGGGAAATAGTCTGGGCACGCATCCTCCACCTGCCTTAGGAGGCCCCGTGCTGCTAAAAAGCCAACCTGGGAGCTCAGCTTGCTCCTCCTGTGGACAGATAAGCCCAGTGAAAGCAGCCGCAAGCTGCGGGCCACAAAACACTTTAAACAGGACGCTGACAGCCATGCTCGGACAGCTTCTGGCATTGGCTGGCACAAAATACTTCCTGGAAGCCTGAAATCAGCATACAAAATGGTTAGCCTCCGATGGCATAAGAGCAGGACCCAAAGGGAAATCCTAGCCGGCACTAAAATCTGCTGGGACAAATTTCACTGCAGAATATACCTCCTTCTCAAGTGCACATAGAACATTCTCAAAGATAAACCACGTGTTAGGACATAAAACAAGTCTACAAATTCAAGAAGATTGAAATCTTATCAGGCATCTTCTTAGATCACAACGCCTTGAAGACAGAAATCAACTATAATTCAAAAACTCAAAAACAGTCAAACACCTGGAGGCAAAATAGTATGCTATTAAACAATGAATGGGTTACCAATGAGATGAAGAAAGAAAGAAAACACTTCCTGGAAACAAATGAAAATGAGCCCACAGCAGTGCACAGCGAAAGAAGTCCTGAGAGGGAAGTTCACAGCTTTATAGGCCTACCATAAGCAACAAGAAAAAGCTCAATTAAACAATCTAACCTACAACTAAAATAATTAGGAAGAAAAGAACATGAAAAAAAAAAAGCACCACAGAGGAAGTAGAAGGAAGGAAATAATAAAGATCAGAGCAGAAATAAATGACATAGAAACTAAAAAAAAAAACAATACAAAAGACCAATGAAACTAAGAGCTGGTTCTTTGAAAAGATAAACAAAACTAATGAACCTTTAGCCAGACTCATCAAGAAACAAAAAGAGAGGACTCAAATAAATGAAATCAGAAAAGAAAGAAGCACAGTAACAACTGGCACCACAGAAATATAAAGAATTACAAGAAAAAATGATAAGCATCTATTTGCCAACAAAGTAGACAACCTGGGCGAAATGGACAAATTCCTAGAAATATGCAATTTTCTAAAACTCAATCAGGAGGAATCAGAAAACCTGAATAAGCCAATAAGAACTAATGAAATTGAAGACATAATAATAAAAAACAAAACAAACAAGCCAAAAAAACCTCCCAACAAACAAAATCCCTGCACTGGATGGATTTACAGGCATCTTTTACCAAACATTCAAAAGAGAACCAACACTTGTCCTCCTCAAACTATTACAAAAACTTCAAGAAGACTTGAATTTGAGAAGACTTCCAAGTTCTTTTTACAAGGCCAGCATTATCCTAATTCCAAAAACAGATAAAGACATTACAAAGAAAGAAAATTACGAGCCAATATTCCTGACGAACAAAGATGCTAAAATAATCTTCAAAATATTAACAAATCAGATCCAACAATACATCAAAAAGATTATACATCATGACCAAGTGGGATTTATTCCAGGGATGCAGGCTGATATAATATTCACAAATCAATAAATGTGATTCATCATATAAACAAAACAAAGGATGAAAATCACATGATCATATAAATAGATGCAGAAAAAGCATTTGACAAAATCCAACACCCATTTTTGATAAAAACACTCAGCAAAGTGGGAATAGAGGGAATATATCTCAACATAATGAAGGCCATATATGAGAAACCCACAGCCAACATCATACTCAATGGACAAAGACTAAAAGTGTTGCCCTTAAAAACAAAAACAAGACAGGGTTGTTCACATTCACCACTTTTATTCAACTTCTATGTTGATCAGACAAGAAGAAAAAAATAAAAGGCATCCAAAATGAAAAGGAGGAAGTAAAATATACCCTAAGAATCCTGAAACACCAATCAGAAAGAATATATGCACCCCTATATTCATAGCAGCATTATTTACAATAGCTAAAATCTGGAAATAGCACAAGTGCCCATCAGTAGATGAGTGGATAAAAAAACTGGTACATTTACACAATGGAATACTATGCAGCAGTGAAAAAGAAGGCTCTCTTATCCTGAAATTGCGTGGATGGACCTGGAGATTACTATGCTAAGCAAAATAAGCCAGTCAGAGAAAGGCAAATATCACATGATCTCACTTATATGTAGAATCTAATGAGCAAAATAAACTAATGAACAAGTAGATCCAGACACATGGAAGCAGGGAACAGACTAATAGATCTCAGAGGGAAGGGTGGAAAGGGGGCTAGGAAGAGATTAACCAAAGAATTTATATGCATATATGCATAGCCATGGACACAGACAATAGTGAAGGCCTGGGATGGGGCAGGAGCCAGACGCGGGGGGGGGGTGGGGGGGGGCGGTTGGCAGGGAGGAGGGTGGCAAACGAGAAGGAAATGGGGAACATCTGCAATACCCTTAACAATAAAAATAAAATATAAAAAAAGATTCAAGCAACCTTGATTGCTATCAAAATGACTACTACAGTTTAAGATTGCATATCATTGATATTTTGCCTTGCAATTTTAGGTTCCATTCATTAGGAAACATTATGTCTGCCTCAAAAGCTAATTTCCCAAGCCATTCAGTATTCCATTATAGTTGGGGCTGGTTCTTTTCATTAAGAAAAAAAAAATTCAATATTAGATAAGATTTTTTAAAATCTGCAATGAAATTTTGCTACTGTCAAGGAAAATTCCTGACAAAAATTGACAGAACTGATGGTTAAGTCCACAAGAGCAAATGAAGTTCACCATTCGCACTACTGTTTCAGTAACACATGATACAGTCAAACATTTTCTGCAAAGCACCTGCTAATGAATAAGCCTTAAACGTTACATTTTCACAAGCTTTGTAAATTTGTGAAGTAAGCTTTTTTCTGCTTCACACATATTTTTATAACTGTAAGTTTAATACATCTTAGCACAAAGAAGTTGTGGTACTTCCCCTTTAGTTATAACAGATTATTCATAGAGACTAATTCTTTTTTCACTTCAAAGTCAGCATTGACTTTTAGAATAAAAAACAGCCTAGTAGTATCAGTAACATCTTTTGGATTCATCGAGTCAAAAAAAACTTGAAAAATCATTTACCCTGATTTTTAATTGACTATTAATGTTGTTCCCCATGTCGTCAATTCTTTGGTCAACTAGTCTCCCAAAAAGAATAATAGTCTTAAACAAGTTTATTTTCTCTGGACACATTCCTTCAGTAGCAGCAATCAATCACTATTTAATTAACCCACTCTTGGTTTTCCTTATTTGGCTAACAAATAAGCCACTCAAACTTACTGTGGCTTCAACCTCATTTTCACTGTTTATTTTTGCCAAGAAATTCCACTGTGATGGTTTAAAATTTTTTTCTAATTGTCACTTCACTGTGAGTTGGGAATATTGTAATGAATGCTTAGTTTAGTAATGTTGATGTAGATTGTACTTAATATTTGGTGTCAAAAAATATTATTCATATTTTATTATTATTATTCTTTAATCCTCACCCAAGGATATGTTTATTGATTTTTTAGAGAAAGAGAAAGAGGAAAAAAAACACATGTGATTGATGTGAGAGATAAACATCGATCAGTTGCCTCCCACACACACCCCCACAGGGGATTGAACCTGCAACCTTTTGGTGTATAGGACAATGCACCAGCCAACAGAGTCACCCGGCCAGGGTTACTCATCTTTTTAATGTTATACAACCATTTAAAAATGTAAAATCATTCTTAGCTTGAGGACTGTCCAAAAACAAGCAGCAGGCTAGATTCAACCTGTGGGTCATTGCTTGCCCAGCCTGGTCTACAATACAGTTCTCTCCATTCCCAGATTCAGGAACCAGGATCATCAGGAAAGATGTGCGATAAGAATCAGTTAATCACCATTTATTGCCTCTCTTCCAGGTAGGGTGGATACTGCTTTACTGAAAGTGTGATTATTTCTGATTGTTTATAACCTAATATCCGTAGAACCCATTGTTACTCATTTTTAATTAAGTCAATACCTTTGGGAAAACCCCTTCATTATCTCTAATTTCACCCTTTATTTAAACTCTACCAACATTAAAAGCATGTACCCCCCCTTTTTTATTTTACATTTTTATTAATTTCAGAGAGAAAGGGAGAGGGAGAGGGAGATAGAAACATCAATGATGAGAGAGAATCATTGATTGGCTGCCTTCTGCACGCCCCACACTGTGGACCAAGCCCCCAAGCCAGGCATGTACACTGACCAGGAATCGAACTGTGACTTCCTGGTTCATAGGTTGACACTCAACCACTGAGCCACGCTGGCTGGGCAACCCTTCCCCCTTCTTATTGCAAGTCAGGACATGTGGTCCTTGGCAAGATACTGTACAAAGTATTGAACCAAAGCCCTCGTTTGGGTCATTCTTGACAAGTGAGGCCTTCCAATAGCCAGAGAGGCTACTGATAACACAGTTAATGCTAAGAGTTTGGACTTGATTTGAATCTGAGACTGTGGGTCATAGAGAATACTGTGAAGTATCTATGGGTTACTAGGGATCCAGGTCCTAGATTTATAACTCAGGACTCCACAGAGATGACGCAAAGGCAAGGCTCCCTCTATCCCTCACTGGGCATTAGAGAATCCCTAGCCTTCCAGTCATCCTGATGATTCTCCACTCCACTCCTCACCCCTTATCTCTGTATCCTACACACCCTTTCATGCCTGGGGGCTCCCTTTGAGGCCAAGGCTAAGTGGAGGCCTGACAGTAACTAGGCCAGGTAGGAATTTAAAGCTTCTACTAATCCATGAAAAGTCACCTAAGCAGGATCTATTAGTTCAAAATAATGATGTTATCAGTCTTTATTTCACCTTTTGTTGCCTTTTTTCTTCCCCTACCTCACACCTTCTCTTTTCTTCCTGACTGAAAGTGAGAGATGTTGGGGAGACTACACTGGTTTTAAACTTGCTTTCATTATATGTATGGGAAAGAGGCCCCAAGGGTGAGAAATAATAAGGGTACTTCCCTTGAACCTCCACTCCCAGCTCAGAATGTCCTGCTGAAGACCCAAAGTTAATAATCATTCTTTCAAGGGCCATCCCTTTACCATGGCAAAAGGATGTGCCAAGGCTCAAACATCCTTTCGTTCTTGAGTATGGGGAGGGCTGCTCTGAATATGGTTTTACTCGTTTTATTCCATTTTAGTTTCTGCGCTTGTTTCATTGATTTTACATCAGTGCCCCCGCTTTTTCTGTAGAACTTGTCACGATTTTTAATTACTACATTTGCTGGCTCATTTGTTTATTATCCCCACTAGACTACAACCAACAAAGTCAGAGACCACGTCTGCCTTCTTTGTGGAATGGGTACAAGGTTTCAGTTTTGCAAGATGAAGAGAGTTCTGGAGATGGATGGTGGTGGTGGTTGCACAACAATGTGAATGTACTTGACATTTCTGAACTGAGTATTTAAAATGGTCAAGATGGTAAGTTTTATATGTATGTGGATTTTATCACAATTTAAAAATAGGTAGAATAATACATTGAAATGCAGTATCATAAGTGTTTTTTGTTTTTGTTTTTGTTTTTTTTAAATATATTTTATTGATTTTTTACAGAGAGGAAGGGAGAGGGATAGAGAGCTAGAAACATCGATGAGTGAGAAACATCAGTCAGCTGCCTCCTGCACGTCCCCTACTGGGTATGTGCCCGCAACCAAGGTACATGCTCTTGACCGGAATCGAACCTGGGACCCTTGAGTCCACAGGCTGACGCTCTATCCACTGAGCCAAACTGGTTAGGGCTCATAAGTGTTTTTTAATAGTTGTTTATAGTAAGCTAGTTTAATTAGTTTTAGTTATCATCATCATTATCACTTTATAAAAACTAATATCCATTCATAACTTTTAAAAATTCTTAAAATTTTAGAAATAGAATATACGTTGTAAACATCAGCCAACATCATACATAATGGTAAAATCATAGAAGCAGTCTTCTATTTTTATCCTGGAAGTCCCAGAAAAATAGCCAAGGATGTTTAATGTCCTTGGCTAGGAAACTCCAAGGTCTTTTTTTTTTTTTTTTCAATTTTTTTTTTTAAATCCTCACTAGAGAGAGGAAGGGAGAGGAGGAGAGAGAGAGAGAAACATCAATCAGTTGCCTCTTATATGAGTTTGACTGGGGATCAAACCCACAACCTAAGTATGTACTCCAACCAGGAAATGAACCTACAACATTTTGGTATACAGGCCAATGTTCCAGCCACCTGAGTCACCCAGCCAGGGCAGAAACCCAAGGTCTTCAGAGTGAAGAGCTGATGTGGTCAGCTAGCGTGGTGAAAGATAATGAGCCAAAGTCATGTATCATTGTCCTGGAATACCCAAGTACTCAGGCAAGAAAGTTAACAATTCTCAAGCCAGGCAGTTTAAGTAATTAGCCACAAATATCTCAGTGATTTAGTTAGCAAGGAAGGTCAAAAATCATTGTTCAGGGAAGCCCAAGTTAATTAATCATCCAGATTTATTAGTCAAGAAGGTTGTTTGCAAGGGTCGTCCACCATGGATAGAAGGAAATTCCAATCTCATTGCTGAGTTTATCAGTCTTTATCTAGGACTCCATTCCCCAGGGCACATCCCTGCCAGTTTTTGAAGGACGAGGACCACAGCTTCTCATGCCTGTCCACATGGCAGAGGCTGCCTGAGTCATTTATATCATTACTGAGCCCACATTGGTCCCCTCTTCAAAACCAGTGACCTTTAATGAGCCAGAGGCAAAACTAGAGAGAGAGAGAGGCTGTGTGTGGGGTTGGAGGACCCAAGTAGGGGACTCAGGGAGAAGGAGGTGCTGAGACCCTGGTGGAAAGACCCTCTGTCTCATCTCAGTCTGTCAGAGCATTCAGAGAGAGCTCGGGGCTGTTGGAGACTCCAAAACAGGCCAAGGCCCAGGGCATGAGGCAGCTCAGGGAGAGCCCGACCTGCCTGAGAAACCCCAGGGGGCTGGAATGGTCAAGGCTTCTCCTAGGCCTCAGTTCCAAACTGCAGGAGCCGGAGCCTATTGCCTCCGAAAGATGCAGTAACAGAGGAGCAGTAAGAAGGCAAGGAGGAGGATGGACAGGCACAGTGAGGTCTCCAGCATGCTGATCATTCTTAGTGGGGGGGTGGAGCCTGGAGCTCCTGCAGGCCTCACAGGGCCAGTTGCTGACTTCCAGCCTTGACCCTGGGCATCAACTTCTTGGAAGAATCTGCCCAGCCCACGGTCTCATTTCCCCCAAGGGGAGGGGCTCTCTCAGCTACTGTGAGGTCACACACTCTAGATTGGTGGAATGCTGGCCTCAGAGCTACAGCCCAATCCATTATTGATGCAACCAGTATGTTGAAAACAGGACTCCTCGTATGTAATCTTAATTTTTTTGTGTGTGCCAGCCTCTTTAGACTTTCTAAGTAGAAGTATCTTTCTCCTGTCCCTAGAGAAATATCAGGCAGGCCTCATAGCTTTTCTGACCATTCTTAGGTAGTAAGTCTTATAATCACTAAAAATAGGGAACACAGCTTCCATACAATTATTTTAAATGTCAAGTCTGGCCCACTAGACGTTTCAAACAGCACACTTGCTCTGCCTCAAAAATAATCCCACAGGGTCCTCACAGTGACAGAAGCCCTCAGCTTTCTCAGAAGTACTAAAGTATTGCAACTACCACGCCTCACCATGTTCTCTTTGGTATGCTCTTGATATGAATCATTTCCCTTAATTTTCACAGCAACACTGTGAGGATGGAGCTCTGATTCTGCCCATCTTTCAGAAAGGAAAACTAAGGCTAGGTAGGGAAGTTAGGTCACTTAGTGCCGGGAGCCGGTCCATCCTTGCTGTTTCAAGGGACCTGGCGTATATAGCATACTGTTCTTAATATGTTTGCTCCCCTTAGCGCTGTGTGTTTTAACCAAGGTCACCTCTCCGAGAAAGGTTGTTTCCCCAGGTAGGAATTTTTCCCTGAAGTCAGGGAGGGGATGAAACTCCTTAACTAAGTGCCAGGCGGGTAGTTAATCACTACAAACAATCATGCTTAAGCTACATAATCTTTACTCCCTGGAATGTTGATAAGAAACGCCCTAACCTTTGTAATAGAGATTGATAGGATTGAATCAACTGGTATAAATACAGATGTAACAAGACAGAAAGAGACAGAACTTAGAACACAGGGCTTGGAAGACAGGACCAAGAGAGACAGAGCCTAGGCACAGAACCTACACAGAACGTTCTCTAGAGACAGAAGGACTTTGCTGGAGAGAACATGGCAAAAGATCCTGGACTGAACCTGACTACAGAAATTGGCAAGAGAACCTGACTAGAACCTGGTGACCGAACCTGGCTAGAGATCCTAGACAGAACTTGGCTGGAGAACTGGCTACAGAACTTGGCTGGAGATCCTGACAAGAGAACCCGGCTATGATGATCACCTGAACACTGCCTCTGTGTCATTCCTTCTTCACTGACTCCGTCCACACCTTTGGGGACCCCTGGACCTGCTGGGGCTGGACCCCAGCAACTTAGCCAAGGTTGCCCGGAGAGTAAGAGCAAGAGCAGGAGGCAGGAGAGGGCAGCAGGCTGAGTGGCCACAAGTGTGTATACCTGACCCCTTTGTCCAGTGTCCTCACAGCCACAGCATCCCATGGTCTCTCCCCATCACAGAGGGTCCCCCCCCCCCCCTCATTTTTTCACAGTCTTAGAATCCCAGCAACTTCTCCCAGAACACTGAATATGGAGTGTTCTCAAGCCCAGAGGCCCCATTTTCTCTCGGTTGCATACATCTGGATTGGGCTTCTGCATTGTGCTGACGTAGTGAGCACCAGGAATCTGACTGTGAGCCAAGGGTGCGCTGTTTACACTTCAGAATGTGGGCTGAGTTAGTGGCAGGGTTGCCCCAGGTCTGAGAGGTACACCTGGCCTGGGATGCAGACAGTGCCAGAGCTTGTGAGATTTGGGAGCCATGAGTCCCTTCCCAGGCCAGTGTCTAGTGTGATGTTTGGAGCACAGGACCTCTGCTTTCTCTGCCACTATGCAAATCTGATCAAGTCCCTTCTGCTTCAAGGACTCTTATCCCATTTAATTTTAGGACGAGATTCGGTAAAGCACCTGCATACCCCTCTAAGCTCCCTCACAGTCCAGTCTCAGACAATATTTTAGACTGGTGATGGCCAAATAAATACATGAACAGAATTCACTCATTTGTTCATCTGTGCCAGCCACTAAAGCTGGTGCTATGAATACAGTGGTCACTCAGACAAATTCCTATTGCCCAAACTAAACACAGTGAACAACGAGATCCTGCTAATAAAAGTTCCTCACGTGGAAGAGTGATCATCTTATATAATAAAAGCCTAATATGCTAAGTGTCTGGTTGACCAGTCGGCTGTTCAACCAATCAAAGCGTAATATGCTAATGATATGCTAAGGCAGCTCAACCACTCGCTATGATGTCCACTGACCACCAGGGGGCAGACAGTCGACTGGTCGCCAGCCACTATGATGTGCACTGGCCACCAGGGGGCAGACACACTCAGACGGGTAGGTTAGCTTGCTGCTGGGGTCTGGCCAATGGGGACTGAATGAGATGGGCTGGACACACCCTAGAGCCCTCCCGCAGTCCCTTCCTGGCTGGCCAACCTCCCGCATCCCTCCTCAGCCTCAATCGTGCATCAGTGGGGTTCCCTCAGCCTGGCCTGCACCCTCTGGCAATCCGGGACCCCTCAGGGGATGTCAGAGAGCTGGTTTCAGCCTGATCCCACAGGCAAGGCCGAGGGACCCCACTGGTGCATGAATTCGTGCCCTGGGCCTCTAGTTTCTACATATTAATGACACCTTCAAGGAACACCTTCAGAACAAATAGAATGTTATTTCTCTAATTTCAGACTGTTTTGGGAAATTATCCCTCCAGAGTCAGAATTTGAACTCCGCTCCACCAGGGGGCGCTAGAACCGCTTTCGCGGGCTCTGTCCCGGGAGGCGCCGCTCTGGGCCGCAGCCCGCGCCCCAGTCTCGTTTCCGCCGGCGACGAGCATTCGGAGGAGGGTCCTGGTCGCGTGGCTGACGTCTGCAGTCGACCCAGGCCACCTCCCGAAATCCGCGGACATCCACGCCGTCCCGCAGTGTCGGCCCTCTCCGCCGCCGTCCCGAGCCGTTGGTCGCGGCACCCAGGTGAGCCCACTGCGGAGAGCGATGGGCGCGTGGTCTGCGCCTTCCAGGATCGGGAACCCGAGGCCGGAGGTCAGCTCTAGTCTGGGCCCGGCTCCCACTCCGGTGCCCGTTTCTCCCGCCGGGTGTGGGTCTCTCCGGGTTCGTGCCCTGGAGAAAAGGGTGCCGCGCCCTCTGCCACCGCTGCCTCGGAGCCGGTGCGGGCGCCCGATCCCCGCGCTCACCCGCCCCGGGGGAGGCCAGTGCCCGCTGACGGCCAGAACGGAGGGGCGACAAAGTTCCCGATCTTCTCTGCCCCGGCATTTAATCTCCCGGAGCCACTCGTCTGTTGCCTTCACGGTGCTCTTATGACCGTAATTCTTCCCCTTTAATAACCTTAAAGGGAAGTGTTGACCTCCGTTCACCGACCTGCTGGCCGAGCATTAGACTCGGGGTGCTCCAGGGCCCGGAGCCTGGCGTGCGGCCCCCGCTCTGCACTAAAGCCTCCCCCTTGCGCTTCCCGGCCCAGGCCAGGGCTCCGGCTCTTGGAGGCCGTGACAGCCGTCCCTCGGCCGGCCTTTGCACCAGCCAGCGCCCCTCCTCTCCAGGGCCTGGTGCGCCCGCACTGTGGCCCGAGGGTGAGGCTGCCCCCCGGGTAAGTGCTGCTGCCCCTGAGCCCCCTGAACTCCGGGCTTGTACCTTCCTGCCCCGGCGGAGCGGGTGGTCCTGGAGTGCACCTGGGCTCCGGGAGCTGCCTTGCCAAGCTCTTGTGCCCGGGGGCCTGGTGGTGTAGACCGGGCTGGGTTTGGGGGCCAGAGAGGTTCAGATCCTGACTCAGTCCCTCCTTATCTGTGAAACTTTGGTTAAGTTTACTTTTTTTTTTTTTAATACATGTTTATTGATTTCAGAGAGGAAGGGAGAGAGAGAGACATCAATGATAATTGGCTGCCTCCTGCATGCTCCCCTCTGGGGATCGAGCCTGCACCCTGGGCATGTGCGTGACCCGGATTCCAGTGACCGATGTTCAATCACTGAGCCAAGCGGGCGGGACCTATGGACCCTTTTGATGACAGGAGATGGAATCTATACGGAGTGGTGATAGAGCTCAGGATCCTGGGCTTGGCCGTTTACATGGGCTCCTCTTTCTGGCTCATTCTGCCCTTTTCTGCCCCTGCATTCGAAAGTGATCGTGGGCTGCCGGTGCCCTGGTCATTGATAGTGCAGGGAGAGGAACTGCGAAAGCATTTCCCCGTGTTTGGAGGGTCCACCCCGTCCCTTGCGAACCCTGGCGCTTTCACACACCTCCGCCCTCCCACCACCTTTTAGAGGCCTCCAGGCCCCTGGTGTCTGGTTTATTGCGTGTGGGCTCAGAGCTGGTTTCTGTGAGGCCTTCAGGGAGAATGAGAGGGGTCCTGCCTCAGGCAATGCATGGGTTGCTTGTGGAGCCATGGTCTCCAGTTTGGCCAGCTCTGTGTCCTTTTCTCTGCCTGTGCCTGAAGTGAGTGAGGGTGCCTGTGTCCTGTAATGCAGGCAAAGGAAAAGTTGTAAGGTTTTCCTCATCTCCAGAGGACCCACTCTTGCCCCTTCCTAAGGGGACAGCCTTAGGTGAGTGGCAGTGACCAAGCATGAAGCAGACTGAGGTTCAAGGGAGACAGGCTGTCATTGCATTCATATCCTAACCCTTGGATTCCCCAAGTGGCTTTCTGTTGAGCGTGATGGTTTTCTGGACATATAAGCAGTGCCAAGTGGCCCTTCACTTGCTGGGTTCTTGTCCCCTGCAGGAGTGTCATGTGACTGCTGTCCCATGAATGAGAAATGTCCTCAGGGAGATCCTGGATTATGAGATGCCAGGTAAGTGATGCCCTGTCTGGTTCTCTGGAGCTCAAGTTCTGTGCAGGCTAGCTAATAGGCCAGAGGTATGGGGGGTGAGGGCGCAGGCGAAGGCTGCTTCCCAGTGTTCATGGGTTTGACCCCTGGGGCCAGCAGGCACAGGTCCCGGCCCTCTTCTGAGAGCCCCTGGTGAAGGCTCCTGTGATGAGAGGAAACAGTGTGTGGGAATGGACAGGGGGCTGCGTTTTAGAGCCAAGCCTGGATGTATGTGCGACCAGCGGTGCTCTCTGTGAGCCTGAGTGGGAATGCTGTCTAATGTTCAGTGTTGGGACCACTCACACCCCGTCTTCCGGAACTCAAGGACTCTCAGTATACCTACTGTTAATCTTCCCTTTAACTCTCAGCTCTGGCAGGGACTTGGTAAGTAATCCCTGACAGTCAGACGTGGCTTCTGTAATCTTAGGTTGTAATCTGGTCATTGACCTGTCTGCTGGTCCGTTCTCACTTCTGCCATTTCTCAGGCTGCGGGCAGTGGCCTCCCTTCCCGCCTCACTCACTGCCCTTTTCGGCCCCTGCATTCGAAAGTGATCGTGGGCTGCCTGTGCCCTGGTCATTGATAGTGCAGGGAGAGGACTGCGAAAGCATTTCCCCGTGTTTGGAGGGTCCACCCATGTCCCTTCCAAACCCTGGCGCTTTCGGACATACCTTCCCAGCAATTTGTGTTACTTCCTGGTACCTGATGCTGTGTGGCTCTTTGAAGAGTCCCTTTTGCCCTGCCGCACCGAGTTTATGGTTGAGGGATAGTCGCTCCCCTCCTAGAGCTCCCCTCCTGGAACCTTTCTGTGTCTCCTTCCCCATCACATGCACCCCTTCCCACATCCCCAGCCCCACCTCTTAGTGCTAATTACACCTGGGAAGTGTTGGCTTGTTTATCATGTCCCCATGCGATGATCTTGAGGGCAGTGGCTCAGTCTTGTTTTGCATTGTGCTCAGTGGCTGACATATAGCACCTGGACAAAAACAAGGCAAAATAACAGAATGAGGCTCATCCCATTGTGAGTGGTTAGGGGAACAATAATAGAGCTGGGCCAAGCACAATACAGTTGAGGATATATATGTAAGCAACTCTTAAACCAGATGGTAGACATGGGACTTTCCCTTACCTGATTATCCCTACTAGTCACTGCCAGTCAGCCATGGCACCCTCCCTAAAACTTGGGCTTGGCATCCTTTCAACATAGACTTGTTAGCAACAAATTGATCACAGTTGGCACATAGGATAACACGGATGTTACTCATGATCACAGACGATCTGTAGACCCCTTCCTGGAGTTAAGTTGTTCTTGTTCCTGCGACGGCAGTGTGGCCATTCAGGTACTCATGGTAACAGCCCGCATTGTCGGTGCTCTAATCTGCTAGCTACTGTGCCGTGTTCTGTGCCCCGGGGCCTGCTACGAGTGCCCATTGATGGCTTGTCCCTTGCAGATGGGTCTGCGGGTGCAGAGGTGCCATGGGAGACGGCAGCCATCTTCATGTCAGTCTCCATATCAGCCGGGCGCTAGACCATGGGGTCCTGAGGTAAGTTTTTTGGACCATTTTCTGGAATTTGTTGTTTTACATCTGTAAAGTCACATGCATATTCCCTGGGACTTGGATGAAAATGTAAGGGAAGGGAGGTAGAGGGGGCATCCGTGAGTCCACAGTTGTGTCCCTGCTCTGGGCAGTCCTTCACATGCCTACAGAGAGGGGCCTCTAGGAACCTGCCTGGGTAAGGAGCTCCCTGGGCCATCGCCCTGCCAAGTGCCGGAGTGTCAGCAGGTGCTGTGATGGAAAGCATGTAGGTTTAGACGCCAGAGACTCTGGTCCCACCTCTGAACCTATCCAGCTGTGACCTAGTCTCTCTACTTCTTCATCTGAAAATCACAGCTGGGGTAGCAGAGAAGGTTTTTAACTCTTTTACATGTTGGTGTCATGACCACATGATCCTGATCTTTCCCAACGCTAAAGCATTTCTAATTTTTTATGCTGGTAGTGTCTAGGCTCTGGCAGAGATTTCAGAGGGTCTTTGCAGGACGCAGCAGAAGCTGTTGGGGTTCTGCTCGGCTGGGCCGCCCTCCTGTCTCAGCCGTGCCCCTGGTACCAGCCTCCCGCCCTGACTGTCCGTTTCTGCTCCTGCATTCGAAAGTGACCGTGGGCTGCTGTGCCCTGGTCATTGGTAGTGCAGGGAGAGGACTGCTGAAAGGAGTTTTCCCCGTGTTTGAAGGGTCCGGCCGTCCCTTCCAAACCCTGGAACTTTCGCACACTAGCTGTTTCCTCCTGCCATTCTCTTCGCTGACCTCATGTGATAGAGTGACTGGGCTACCCTCTGATTTGTGGCTTCACTCTGTCTTTTCAAGTTAAGGATCCACTCCCCAGAAACCAGTCCATGTGTTTACATTTGTACCTCACAGTGGAGTAAATTCAGATAGTGCTGAAGGACATGCATAATTCATGGGTTCTGCTTTATAAATTTATAGGAGTGTAGGATAATCCATAATAATACATTATTCAAGACAGCCAGTGGTGTTTGTGTGTTTTTGCTCCTTGACTCTTGAGCACGACTATATTGCTTCTCCAGGAGCCGTAGGTAATATCAAATTAATGGAGGAAAAAATAAAGTTGGGGGCCAAGTGTAGTGGCAAAGAGGGGTTCTATCAATTCCGAATCAGTTTGTATTGTCACAATCTACCAGAAGATTGAGGAGTTTTCTTGTCAGTCACAGAGGAGAGTCAAGCACATTGACTATTTATTCTCCTTTCGCTGACATGGTTTTTTTGTGCTTTTGTGGTTTCTCTTGAAAAGGGTGATCCTGGGTGTTACTAGAGAAGACATTTTCAGGCCTGTGGATCTTTGGAATCTGTATTTGTAGACTCGAACCGCGGCTTGCATTCTGGTTCTTGTTAGGATGGTGCGTTGCTGACTGGACGCCCAGACATGGAGTCAACCATTCTTCTGCCTTTTGTTCCGTGCAGGTGTGTTCTGTCGGAGGCACACAGCTGTGGCGCTGCCTTCACTCTGTAGACTCAGGAGATGCAACATGGTGCCCCTGAAAGGCATGTCTTGGCTGAGGTGAGTTGGAGGAGAGGTCAAGGTATTCTTCTCATCGGTCCCCACTTTTGGTCAGAGGACTCCTGTCTAGTTCCCAGGTGCTCTTCCGTTGGCATTCATGTCGCTCGTCTTTGAGGGTGGGATGCAGTTTTTCCATGTCTGTTGCCATATGTCTCATGATGATGTGAAAGTAGTGAGAATAATACATGTGAGCCACCTGGTACAGGCAGTCATCTAATAAACGTGAGATTTCCAGACCTGCCCTCTGCCCCTTTTGCATCAGAGGCTTGTCCTGTCCCACAGCCTGGTTACCAGGCCTGGGGCTCCTCAGTCATGTTGGAGGATTTAGTGGACAGTGGTGACCATTTTGAAAAGACAGTTTATCACCACCACCACTCCCACCTGGTAATTCATGCCTGTGGGGGTAGCAACCGTGGACTGAGTTGGGGCTTGCTTATGTAATGTGTTGAGGCTTTGATGATGTTTTTTCATTTAGCTTTCAGTGGGTCTGGCAGTCTTGTTTTTGTTTTTTTTATGTTTTTATTGATTTGAGAGAGAGAGAAAAACATCCATCGGTTGCCACACACACTGGACTGGCGACCTTTCAGTGCATGGGATGATCCTCATCCAGTTGAGCCACACTGGCCAGGGCAGGGCCGGGCAGTCTTGATCTTCAAAGATCTGGGCATCTAACAAGTCTTGCTGGAGGTTTATCTTTTATTTGCCTTTTTTGGCTGGGTCGTAGAAAGCGGGTCTTTGCAGAATAGGATGACTGCTGCTGGGGCCTGGCGACAGGCAGGCAGATAAATAATGACAATTCGATGTGGGAGCCGCTGAAGGTGGCGTTCAGGGTGCCGTGGGACCTGTGTCAAAGCCCCTGACGGAGGGCCGAGCTGTCCTCTTGAGGGTTACTCTTATCTGGGTCAGCTGTCCTCATCATGAACCACTTGAAAGAAAATCATTTCCTATAAAAAGTGGGCTTTTAATTTTAAGTTGTTTTCCTTTATTGCCCTTTCCGTTCAGGTGCTACCTAGTTTGGTGTGCATACACTGGGAGCTTGGGCCTGGCTGATCGGGGCCCTCTTGGTGATGTCGCTTGGGGAGAAGATGGCACTAGAGGCTGAATGCTTGTATGCTTCCTCCTAGGCCAGCCCTAGATCACAGACTGTTGAAGAAAGTCCCACGGCCATGAACCAGTGACCCTCGGGATGATTTGGGAGCTGGGTTTCCTGATATTTCTCACCAAAGTGAGTTACTGCCAAGGGCTGGGAACCGATAGCTAGAGGATAAGCTGTTTTGTGTTTATGCAGATGCGAGCTCCAAACCACTGGACTCACCTTCCTTTCTTTTAGATTCTCTCGGTGTTTGTGGAGACCAGAGGGGCCAAGAATTGAGAGGCAGGTCCCCACATGAAGCCTCACCACAGCTCTCCCCTCTGCCCACTCAGAGCATCACGGACAGCTTCACTCCACACAAGAGATCAGAGGGAAGCTTGGGGTCCACTTCAACCAGCTCTGCTTCTTGACAGCAGCACCCTTAGAGGGCCAGCCCATGTCCCTCATCCATGCCCGAATGACTTTAGTAGCCAAGAATTTTTCTCTTGAATTTGTAGCTGCTCATCACTTTCCTCCACCACCCATTTAATAAACCTGACCACCGTGCCCTGTCTGCCTTTTAAATCAGCATCAAGCCACGTGCCAGCAAGGCTGGGCCTGGAGAAAGTGGGTCACGGGCCAGATCTCGTTTTCAGTCCTGGCGTGTTCTCACTCTCCTGAGGCGTGGCACGAGTAGTTGTTTGAAGTGTTCAGTTAGGACTAGGAGGTGAACAAGGCATGGTACTTGGTTCAGATTTAGGACCCATGACAGTTGAGGTGTTGAGGAGCAGTCAGGCCAAGGCTTTGGAAGGGTGGCTGGTGACAGAGTGGACTAGAGAGACGATGCTGATGTCAGAGAAAGTGGGGTGTCCTGGAGTTCTGGGGCTTGGCTCATAAAAAATGGCCTGCTGTTTGACCAACTGTCCAAGTTTGCCTGGGATTGAGGGGTTTCCCAGGACGAGGGACTTGAATTGCTAAAACCAGGTAAGTCCCAGGCAAACGGACGAGTTGGTTAACTTATCTGGGGTGTAAAATAAAGGTGGGAGCAGGGTGAATGAAGCAGCTGCTGTTGGACCCTGGTGTCCTCAGGGTCAGGCTTTTTGGAGATCTTTGGTTTAAAATAAAAAACTGCCACAATGTGAGGATGTGCGTGCATGAATTTTTAATCCCATTTTACAGATAGAGGGGTCTGTACATGAGGATGTCCCGAAGGCCATGATGAAAGGCTTGAGTTAATGATCCACTTTCTGCATTTGAAGTAGAAACCACATTGGCTGGGCTGGGGCAGAATTCAGGCTGTCTAGCCTGCCTGAGTTTGGTACCTTGGCCTCTACTGCAGGGGCAGGCGTTCTTCATGACTGGCATGTTCCACTCTGCCCCCAAGCTTCCTTTTCTGCCTTGCCCTTTAACACCTACCCAAGGCCCTGGCTGGGCCTGTGTTACTCAGGGACACTCGAAAGAGGAAGCAAAATGGTCACAGCTACTTGGGCCCCACAGGGCAGGCAGGGTGAGTCCAGCTGTGGTGTGTCCCCTCCAGCCACAGGTGCTCCTCAGTCTTCAATCTAGTCGATGTCGGCCCCTACGAACAAGAAGTTCTGGAGAGAAGGCAAAAGGGCAGACAAGAAAGGCCATTATCTGAGTTGCATAGGAACTTCCTGAAAGGGAAACTTTCATAGGGAGAGGCAAGTTATCAAATAAAAACCCAGTAAGTGCAGAAACCAAGACCTTAGGCTTTTATAAAAGGAGGTCTTTAGGCCTAACTGGTTTGGCTCAGTGGATAGAGTGTCAGCCTGCGGACTCAAGGGTCCAAGGTTCGATTCCGGTCAAGGGCATGTACCTTGGTTGCGGGCACATCCCAAGTAGGAAGTGTGCAGGAGGCAGCTGATCAATGTTTCTCATCAATGTTTCTAACTCTATCCCTCTCCCTTCCTCTGTAAAAAAAATCAATAATATATATATATATATATATATATGTTTTTTTTTTTTAAAGGAGGTCTTTATAAAATTGTCCTTGCCCTAGCTGGTTTGGCTCAGTGGATAGAGCATCAACCTTGGGTCCTGGGTTTAATTCTGGTCAAGGGCACACTCCCAGGTTGCAGGCTTGAGCCCCAGTGTGGGGGAGGCAGCCGATAAATGATTTTCTCTCATCGTTGATGTTTCTCCCTCTCCACCTCTGAAATCAATACAAATATATTTTAAAATAAAACTGTCCTTATCAGCTGTTGGCCCCCAAGAAATTATTTGCATATCCTAAGCTCTGGTTTCTGGAAGACATCCATAACCACTCTCCTCCAAAATGTTTCCTCCCAGGAGGAGAGTGTATACTCAGGTGCTGCTTGAGCTATTCCCCTCACATAATTTCTGAGAATGTAGTCCTGGATTACCTTAGAGTAAAAAATAGGATCGATACGTTTTTTTTAAAAGAACATAGGAACAGTGAAGACATTGCAAACTAGTCCTGGATTTATATCGTAAGTTGTACTATGATGGTCCCTGTCCCCTGCCCTGATAAGTTCCTGCCACTAGAAGGCATGGCCAGTTTTTCCCCAGGACCAACCCTTGCTGCTGTGGGTAGGAGGGCTGGTCAGTGCCCAGGGGGGACCCTCACTCCACCAAGGGCATCTAGGGCTTATTCAGGTGGCCTCTCCTCAACCCAAAAGTATTGCATCTGATCTGACGCTTTTGTACATTCTGCCATACATGGCTAAGGACCTTGCACATTGTAGATGTTCAATTAATGTTGGACCTGAATTATTGAGGACTGAGCTATTGCACATGAAGCCCAGATTTCAGATCATCAAAACCTGCCATTTATACTCCAAAATTCATTTTTACTATGAAAATTAGGTCTAGGATGTAAGTGGGAGTTAAGAACTCCCCCTAATATCCATCAACCCGAAAGCAGCCCTCCCAGGCGTTCTTAGAGCTCCCCACCAGGCCCCACTTCTCACTGACCTTGTGGATTTGGAGCTCCAAGCTGCTGAGGTAGGTGTCCCTGGGCAGAGGGAGTGGGAAGCCCTTCTCAAGCTTTGCTGGAAGATGAACAGCAGAGAGTGGGCAGGACAGAAAACACTGGGAGGCGTGGAGACACAGACATTGCATTTGCAGCTGGCCAATGAGAGTGGGCCCCTGAAATGGAGACTATTGGATTCGGGGCTGTGTGTGTTTTTTTGGGGGGTGGGGTGGGGGGGGAGTGGTACACACAGGCAAACACTTGGGAAATGCAGCCTCTAGGAGTCTACAGCCTCCTGGGCTTCTGTCCCTTCAAGAGCCCTTCCTCAATCGTCACCCAAAGTGGCCAGGGCTGGGCCGTGCAGTGTTTCTATCCAGGGACTCATCCCCAAGGACCACAGTCCTAAACCTGGCTCAGCACCCATGGTGTTAACTCCAGGTGTTCTCCACGTGCCACCTGGAATGCTCCCTCTTCTTGGGTCTAACTCCTTGTGCTTTGGACTCAACTTAGCCCTCACCTCCTGGGGTGACCTCTAGGAGGTTCAGTGCCTCCTCCTAGCTCCTGCAGCCCCCAGTGCTTCCTCCTGTTGTGGCATTTATCAACTTACACGTGTGCCTTCCCAACCAAGTGCAAACTCTGTGAGGGACAGTACCCCAGCCAGCACAGAAGACAGGCTCAGTTTGTTAAATGAACCATAAATGCTACAGAAAGGCTAGAATTCAGCCTTCACACGTGGCAGTCAGTAGCAGCTATTCTTACCGTTGAGAGAAGGATATATAATGTAGGACGCGTAGTAATTGAAGATGGATTCCAGCAACTGCACCTAGAACAGGAGGGGCCAGAGCAAAAGGATCAAATGAGTCCAAGAAAAGAGCATCTGCCCCCACCTCTGGGCACATCGACATGTCATTCCACTTACAAAGTAGAGGTTGACTGTCCTGTCAGCACCACAGTTAAACAGCTCCCTGTTCACAGTCCCCCCAAACTCCAAATCTCTGAACTTCATTCCCCTTAACTGCATGCAAGCTCATTTTAAGGCAAAATGACCACAACTGTCACAGGGCTATCTACTTGGTGTGAATATTTTAAAAATTTGGTGGCAGAAATAGTAATGTGTTTGATTATAGAGTGCTGCCCTAGATCCTGCTGGAATTGTTATATAATGATGTACATGCCCCATATTATCTCAAAAAATCTCAATTTTGAAAACCATCAGGGATTGTGGATGTGGGCTACTATTATTACAATAATGAACATATGTTGAAAGCTTATTATGTGAGACATTTTATAAAAGTGTCTTACTGAATTCATTGGCCCATGTTATATTACAGCCCCCATTTGAGGTAGACGCTATTATTCCCATTTTACAGACAGGGAAACTGAGGCTTAGAAAGGGTGAGTGATTTGCTAAGCTCACACAGCTAGCAAGTGGCAGAGCTGATCTAGGAGCCTGGATCTACCTCCCTTCAAAGCTCATACTCTCAATGTCCCTGTCCTGTCCCCTCTTGAGCCCTCAGGCAATGCTTCTCTTGGCCGGTTAACTTTCAGATGTGGTGTCTCATTTCCAGCAAGACTGCGGTGCGTCTTCTTCTGGGACTTTGTCACTTCTTGAACCCCACGATTCCCTGCTTGGGCAAGACAGTCAAGAAACACTGAAGAGAAAACAACTCACATTGAAGAAACCGATGTCGGAGTGTTTCAGTTCCAGTTTCAGCTTACTGTGTGGAGAAGAGAGAAGCATGGTCACTCCAGGCCTTGGCTAATACTTTTTCACACTTATGCCGTGGGGTGTGCAGTCCCTATGGGCAAGGGCATTTCAGGGGCTGGGCCCCCACCAGCTCCTCTGCAATTTAAGGCTTTCAGCATGCGCTGTGATTTAAGAAGTGGCATTAAAAAATAGTGTTATCTGAGCACCTTCGATAACTTGGAAGAAACTATGATGACATACATATTAACTGGAGAAAGTGGAATATAAGAAGTAATGCACTATATGTTTCCAGTTATATAAATGTATAAAAAAAGACTGGAAGGAAACATGAAACTATTAAGAGTAATAGTCTCTACAGGGCAAGATTATGGGTGATTTTTGTTTAGACTTTTAATTCTCTTTTTTTATCTTGCCATGAGCATGGATTATTTGTATAATATGAGAATAGACAATAGAAATGGAGAGGAGGCCCTGGCTGGTGTGGCTCAGTTGGTTGGGCATTGTCCCGTGCACTGAAAAGTTGCCAGTTCGATTCTTGTGGGCTTGACTCCCCAATTGGAGCACATACAGGAGGCAGCCAATCGGTATTTTGCTCTCACATCGATGTTTCTCTCTCCCCCTTTCTCTAGAGTTCAATTTAAAAAATACATTAAAAAAAAAAAAAAACGGAAAAGAGAGGCACCACAAATGGTAATGGCAGGCAGCTGGCAGCCACTGGAGTGAAGGAAGGCAGAGGGACTCGGCACCTGGATTGCTGTCACTGTAAGAGCCGAACACCGATTTCCCCATTGCTCCCTTTGGCTGCTGACCTGGTTCCCTTGTTCAGGAATAGTAATTACCCTGGACAGATCTCTGCTTTCTGCTCATGGGGAAGAGCCATTTTAATAATTCCAGAGTAAATTATTGGGTGAGATCCTCTGCTCACTTTGCTGTCTCCTCAGTCTCAGGCTCTTGGCTCTCCTCCTTGACACTGCAGACACTCCCCAAGCCAGGTCTATGCATAAACTCAAATTCAGGGACCTCCAAAAGCTCACCATTAACTTCTTTCTCTTTTAAAAAAATAAGTTTTTATTGATTTCAGAGAGGAAGAGAGAGAGAAAAACATCGATGAGAGAAACATTGATCAGCTGCCTCCTGCATGCCCCATACTGGGGATCAAGCTCGCAACCCAGGCATGTGCCCTGATGGGGAATCCAACCTGTAACCTACTTGTGCATGGGGAGCTCTACCAACTGAGCCACATCGGCTAGACTAGCTTTTCTTTTCAAAGACCTCTTACGGAGATGTTCATTTGAATGGGGTTAGGGCATTTTATCAGCCAACAGACATCTAAACCTGAGGCCAGGAATTTGTTCTTCTGATGAACCCATTGCACCTGTACCTCAGCAGGGAGCAGCAGCCAGAGCAGCTAAGACATGGGGCCCAGGTGAGAGCTCTGGACAGAGAGTACCACTAGGGCAAGTGCCAACCACGGGGGGCGGTATAGTCTCTGCTATCCAAAGCCCGAACTTTGACTAAATAAATACTTGCCTATTGATTGGGTACCTGAACAAAGGAACAGTAAGTAGTGGCTTGGGGCACCTTTAATCCTCCATCCTGCAATTAAACCTGCAATTTCTGATGTGTAATATTGACAGTGTTTCTCAATCTTATATGTAAAGTCCTTGCAAATACAGCTCCAAGCCCCACCCTCTCCAACTGGACTATTGTTCTTAAGTACTCTCTTTGCAGAAGTTTCAGCTCCTTCACTGGTGCCTATGAGGGGAAGTGAGGAGCCCATAGTGATGGGGAACCTGAAGGTGACCTCTGGTACCTGACAGCTTTTCTCGGCTTCTGGCTTTTCCCCTGAGGCATTGTCAATGTGCATTTTTTGGAGGGGCCAGATTAGAGAATGCGACAGCCCCAGTGGAGACTCCTGTTTCCAAGGGCCAGTTCCAGCCCTATCAGTGAACCAGACTAGATGCTCTGACCACCCATTCCACACACTGTGCTCCCCACACCCGTGGCCTCTTACCTTCCTGGGGTCAATGAGCCAAGGACCCTGCCGGAGCTCACACTGATGGTGGCGGAGATGTCAGTTCTCTAGAAAGCAAAAGGACATCACCCAGATTCTCAGGCTAAGTAGGCATCGTGTTGGCTCCCAGCCCAGGAGACAAATCTCCAGAAATAGAAACCGCGGCCAGATGTGGGACTGAGGAGGACAGGGCATTATGGACTGAGGATGCAGGATGTTGGTGGCTCCATAGCTAACTTTAAGAAAGGTGAGCTAAGATTTCTGAGGTTTCCATCATTTTAGAAAATTGCTGGAAGCAAATTCCAGCAGACGTAATAAAATGCAAGAAGTTCATCAAAAGGCTGATGAACCACGGGGCTTCAGCAGGGCTGAAGATCTGCATATATTATTGCCTGCTGCCAGGCAGCCGAAGGCAGTTCCCCCAACCTGATAATCTTTTACTGTTTACCAAACCTTACCTTTGATATGTATATCTGCTTTGCTATAGGGCAAAATGTGTGAATAAAAAGCCCTGGGTCCTGAGATTCAGGGAACTTAGTTACTAAAGCTAAGCCTCCCTTGGTTCCCCCCAAATGCCTCCCAAATTTATATTTCATGTCTAGTCTCTTTATTAATTTGCACCACAGCCCTTTCTCCAGATTCCTGAACCCTAGTAGATGTGGATAAGACCCCGGGAAAAAAAATTATTATTATTATTATTATTTTATTTATTTATTTGAGGGGGGATGGGGAGATAGAAAGAGAAATCCATTTGTGTATGCTTTTGTGTTAATCCTCACCCGAGGACATGTGTCCATTGATTTTTTTTGTAGAAAGTGGAAAGGAGGGGAGAAACATCATGAGAAAAACACATCAATTGATTGTTTCCCTGCATACAGGTGGGGGTTAAGCCTGCAACCAAGGTACGTGCCCTTGGCTGGAATCAAACCTGGGATCCTTCAGTCCGCAGGCTGATGCTCTATCTACTGAGCCAAACCATCTAGGGCTGAGGTTTCCATCTTAATGGAAGCATAAAAAGGGGGCAAATAAGCACTGTCTGGTGTGGCTCCATGGTTAGAACGTTGCCCCTGGAACCCAAGGGTCTTGGGTTTGAATCACAGTAAAGAGCATGTACCTAGATGGCTGGTTTACTCGCTGCCCCTGGTCGGTGCATGTGTGGGAAGCAACCAGTCAATGTGTGTGTGTCTCTCTCTCCCTAACTCTCTCTGAAAAGCTATGGGGAAAAAATATCCTCAGATGAGGATTAACACACACACACACACACACACACACACACACACACACACACGAAACAAAAAAGAAGAAGAGGTACTAAGCCCAAACTAGACTCAGAGTATTCGAATTGGGAGACTGCCCCTATAAGAATGACTTTGGAGCAGACTATCAAGGAAGTTCAGAGAATCTCTGAGCCCTTGTCAGATACTGAGCCCTTGTCAAATATATGATTTGCAAATGTTTTCTCTGATTCTGTGGGCTGTCTTTTCACTTCCTAGAATGGTGGTATTGAAAGGACAGAATGGGACTGATAGCTGTATCCCTGACCCCTCTTCCAAGAAAAAGCCACAGAATGTATCAGTTACTCAGCCTGCCCTTATCTCAGCCAATAGGAATGCAAGGGGAACAAACCCAAGGCCAAAAGTATGATGACCACCCCCCTGTCTTTGTGTAACCAGACCCTAGCTACACCCTGCCCTTGCATCACTAGCCCCCAGCCCTCACTCAACCAACCGGAATCGGCCAAATCAGTGGTCTGAGTGAGACCTCACCCCCCGACCCCAAGCCCTATAAAATCTTTGTTCTTTAGAGACTCGGGGCTCTCTCGCATCCTGCCACTGGGTCGGTGTAGGCAGAGGGTCCGAGCTCAGCTTGAATAAAGGCTCTATGCTTTTGCATCGGACTCGGCTCCTTGGTGGATCTTTGGGGGATCTTGAAATCTGGGCATAACATTATCCTTTAAAGTACAAGCTTCTAAGTCTGATGAACTCCAATGTACCTATTTTTTATTTTGCTGCTTATGCTTTTGAGTTGATCTGAGAAGGCTCTGCCTAACCCAAGGTCATGAAAATTTATTGCTATATTTTTTTCTGAGAGTTTTATAGTTTCAGCTCTCACATTAGGTCTATGATCCTTTTGGAGTTAATTTTTGTGTATGGTGGTCTGGCTTCATTCTTTTGCATGTGGATGTACAGTTGCCCCAGCACCATTTCCTGCACGTCTGTTCTTCCACATTTAATTGTGTTGGTTCCCTTGTTGAAAATCAATTGACTATAAATATGGGGAATTAATTCTGGATTCTTAATTCTATTCCATTGATCTATATATCTGTCTTTGCACAGTACCATACTATCTTGATTAATATAGCTTTATAGTACATTTTGAAATAGGAAAGTATGAGTTATGCAACTTTATTTTTCTTTTTCAAGATGGTTTTGGCTATTTTGGGTCCCTTGAATTTACATATGAATTTTGGAATCAGCTTGTTATCTGGCAAAAAAGCCAGCTGGGATTTTGATAGGTGTTATGTTGAATCTATAAATCAACAGCAAGAGTATTGCTATTTTAAGAGTTCTTTAAATTTTATATCTTCTTTAAAAATATAATTTGATGACTTTCATTTATAACAATTTAAATAGGGTTATGCTTTAAACAATTTTTTATAACAAACATAGCAATGAGAAAGCTAAAATTTTCAACTCAGCTGGAGTGAATGACTTTTAAGGTTTCTTGAAACTCTGATATTAACTACTAGAGGCCCAGTGCACGAAATTTGCAGTCCTCTCGCAGTCTGGAACCCCTCAGGGGATGTCCAACTGCCGCCTAGAGGCCCTCTCACAATCCAGGATCCCTCGCTCCTTACCGCCCGCCTGCTCACTCCCTACTGCCCAGCTCCCTGCTCCTTAGCACTGCGGAGGAGGCAGGGGGAGGCTCCCACCACTGCCACTGCGCTTGCCAGCTTCTGGCTGAGTAGCGCTCCCCCTGTGGGAGCGAACTGACCACCAGGGGGCAGCTCCTGCATTGAGCATCTGCTCCCTGGAGATTAGTGTGCATCATAGCAACCGGTCCTTCTGGTCGTTTCACCATAAGGGTCGCTTAGGCCCGTGGTTGGCAAACTGCAGCTCTCGAGCCACATGCGGCTCTTTGGCTCCTTGAGTGTGGCTCTTCCTAAGCCTTAGGAGTACCCTAATTAAGTTAATAACAATGTACCTACCTATATAGTTTAAGTTTAAAAAATGTGGCTCTCAAAAGAAATTTCAATCGTTGTTCTGTTGATATTTGGCTCTGTTGACTAATGAGTTTGCCGACCACTGGATTAGGCTGTTATATATAGAGGTATAGAGGCCTGGGGAAGCCTGGCGTTCAGATC
This sequence comes from Myotis daubentonii, assembly GCF_963259705.1. Taxonomy (NCBI): domain Eukaryota; kingdom Metazoa; phylum Chordata; class Mammalia; order Chiroptera; family Vespertilionidae; genus Myotis; species Myotis daubentonii. The sequence goes on along the minus strand of NC_081847.1, from coordinate 39,887,834 downwards.
AGAATTGCAAGGCCCACTTACACCGCCAGTGGAAATAAATAGCCTCCAGCATCTATCAGCTGTGCAGCCTCCTAGTCTTTCAGCTGAGGGAGGGGCTTACACCCATGGCAGACATAACCCTTTGCTGCCCCAGCCGGAATCAGACTTACCGCCCTGAGTTGGAAGAGTGGCTTGCGGTTAGAAGAGTTGGGCAGGAGGGCGAATGCCTGGATGTTCATCACTGGCATGCAGGTAACATTTCCAGGGGTGAACATCAAGAATGGAGCTGATTCAGGTGACATCTCAAGTTCTAGCTCTGTATTGGGGTACAACCTGGCCAGCTGGAGAAAGGGCAGAGACTCAGGGGAGGGCAGAACACAAATGGAGGGACTCTGGCTCAGTCTCTAAGGGCCTGAAATCAGCAGTGGAAATATCTCAGGATGGAGACACTTGTATTTTCCAGAACTCCTTTTCAATAGATGGCTGTGTGGTTGGAAAGGGCACTCGGGTTAAGTGTGTGAGATGGGTGAGACACCCCAATGGGCATGTTCCAGTAAGAATAGATGGTTGCCTAGCTGGTGTGGCTCAGTGGTTGAATGTCAACTTATGAATTAGGAGATCACAGTTCAATTCCTGGTCAGGGCACATGCCCAGGTCACGAACTCAATCCCCAGTGTGGGGCATGCAGGAGGCAGCTGATCAAGAACCACAAAGTTTCAATCGCACTGTACGTGCGTGCTTGCACGTGGTATTTTGTGGAAGAGCCACACTCAAGGGGCCAAAGAGCCGCATGTGGGTCACGAGCCACAGTTTGCCGACCACTGGCCTAGGTCAAGAGGCTTGCCTTGTCCTCTATGATGAGTAGGCAGAGGTCTTACCTGAGGAATCACAGCCCCTAGTGATTTGGTGTGCAAGTGAGTTGGAAAGTCCAGGGGACTCTGCAGCAGAAGAAACAGGGAGTTGCTTAAGAAGCAGGACATCGTGGTGATGAAAGTCGTGGTCTCAGAGGCCAGACAGCTTGGGTTCCACCATTCTTTAGCTGAGTGGTCGCTGAGAAACTCGGTTAGGTTCTGTACCTGTAAAATAGGGATGATAATAATGGCACTGGCTGTACAGGCTGTGCGAGGATTAAATGAGACAGTATGTGGAGAAAGCACCAAGTGCAGTGCCTGGAACATACTAAATGTACTTAATAAATGCCTGTTACTGTTATTTATTATTTTTCAGGATGATCCCCTAAAAGACCAATGAGGACTGATCACCACCACAATCTGGATTTAGTGGGCTTCCAGATATAGCTTCCCCCAAAATCTGTTTCTCACCATCTCTTGTGGTGTCATTCTCTACCCACCTCATGACTTGCTGATCTTTCAGCTTGGGGAACCCTGCCTACACCTGTTCTTAGCCAACCTTCCATCATCTCTCCTCCCTCAAGATCCCCACTCTCTACCTGGGCAGCTCCTATAGCACTTATCACTGCATAAGCTCTGGAGCTGTGCTGCTCAGAACTCCCTTCAGGGGGGTCAGCAGAGAGGAGGGCAGCTGGCTGCCACTGCCTCACATTCAGGCCCCACACCATTCACACCTGAGGCGCGCTCTCCCAGGCGGCTCCAGCCCCTGCGGAGCATGGCGGGGGGGGGGTGGGGGGGGGGTGGTAGAGCTGGAGAATTTTGTCAGATCACTGCCAGGATTCGAAGTGGTAGCATAAGCGAGACCAACAGGAAAAGGCGCTCCCCGACCCCCATTGTCCATTTTCCCCTGTGGCATGGCATCTTCGAGGGTCAGATGTACCAATGCAGATGGGCTGGGGGGTCATCTTATTGCCAAGGGAGCCCTGAACAAAAGGCCCCTGCTGTTCTGTGGACTGAGGGGGAAGAGGTGGAGGAGAAAGGGAAGGGCCCCAAGTAGAAGAGTATTGAGTACTGAGACTGAAGAAAACTGTCTTCGAGTCCTCCAGGAAGAGGTCTCATCGGAGGCACATGAACAGTGTCTTGGCTGAGGTTCCCCTCCTCCCCCACCCATAAGGAGACCTCTGAACGGAGGTGTCTAGACTAGGAATGCTGATATGCCAGTCTCCAGCGGGAGTGGGGCGGGGCTTGAGCTGAGACTGACAAGCACTGGCCCTGCCCCAGTGTAATCGCCTGTGGTCAGGTCTGAAAAAGCACATGGTACCACATCGCATCGCAGTCTGGGGGCTCTCCCACCTCCTCCTCCTCCTCTCTTTTACCCTTCACAGGTGTTTCCCTAATAAAACTCTTATAAGTCTAATGCTGTCTTGGCATCTGCTGCTTGGAGAACCTGTTCTGACACACCAGAGTCTGTCTGATTTTTGTAAATTCCTGCTAATCATAGCTAACGTGTATTGTGTGACAGACACAAGCTCTTTACAGGCTCTCATAGAACCCCTGGGGGTCCATGTGCACACGCAGGGAAACTGAGGCACAGCCTGGCTTGGCACTCATGTTGGGCAGGCTCCAAGTTCCACATTCTTCCCCTAGCTTCCGAGGACACCCAGAGTGCGTCTACAGTACCACTTAATGCTCTCTCCTGGACCCCCATCCTCCTCCATCCCCTACTCACGTCCTCATTTCGGATGGTGAAGTTCATGTGCCCAGCCTGGTGGTAAACCCGGCTGGCCGTGTTGAAGACATATTGGGACACTGCAAAGTAGGCCATGTGGTCATGCTGCTGGGGCAGCCTGATGGGAGGAGCATCAAAGGGGACTGGGGAGTGCTGGCTTCGGCCAAAGAATTCACCCTGGAGACAGAAGGACATATCAGTCACCCAAGGTTCCTTCCAGAGAGGATGTCAGGCAGAGACATCCAAAGCCTGCCTGGGGGAGGCCTCCTGTGCCTGGGAGGTGGCCAGGAGGGGGGCGGGAAGGGTTGCAGGGGGCGGGGGGGAACAGTTTCTCTCCAGAATGTGTGGTTGGGGGTCCCGAAATATTCCCTCTGGCGCCACAACATCTAGGTCCTGACAGCTGCCTGAAATCCCTCTTTTGGTGGGGAGATACGTCCTGTGTTCACTCAGGCTCAGGACATAGGACAGGAGGCCCAGCCAGTGGTGAGAAGCATGGACTCTGGAGCTTAACAGTATGGGTTGGAGCCCTGGTCTGCCACTTACTGACTCTGCAACCTCAGGCAAGTCGCTAACTGCCTGTGCCTCAACTTCCTCACCTGTGAAATGGGGATGAGGCTAAAAGTTTTAGGTTTTGCTCTGCAGTGCTGAGGATCACATCTGCCCACTGTGGGAGGTAATAGGAAATTTAAAGAAGTTAATATTGAACAGCATCTGGGACATAGTAAGAAGCACAAACGTGTTAGTTAAAGAAATAAGGTTGGAAGGCGTGGCACTCCAGGGCCTGGCTCAACCCACGGGGGGAGGAGACTGGTATGAAGAGGGGGTGTCCTAGTTTCCTACGGCTGCTGTAATAACTTCCCTAATCTTAGTGGCTTAAATCAGCACAGATTTATTCCCTTACATTTCTGGAGGTCGGAAGCCTAAGCTCAAGCTGTTATTATGGCTGTTCTCCTACTAGAGGCTTCAAGGGCGAATCTGCTTCCTTCTCTTTTCTACCTTCCAGAGGCCACCTGCATGCCTTCTCTTTTCTACCTTCCAGAGGTCCTTCTGTTGCATCACCTCTTGCTTCATTCCAATTCATGCTTCCATTGTCACATTGCCTTCTGTCTCTTATCTACTACCTCCCTTTTATAAGGATTTCTGTGATTACAACAGGCCAGGATAATCCTGTCATCAACACCCTTAATTTAATCACACCTACAAAATCCCTTCTGCCAGGTAAGGGAACGTTGTTTTTTTTTTTAATGCTCACCCGAGGATATTTTTCCATTGATTTTAGAGAGAGTGGAAGAGAGAGAGAAAGACAGAGAGAAACATCAATGTGAGAGAAACATATCGACTGGTTGCCTCTTGCATGAGCTCTGACCAGGGCCCAGGCCAGGGAGGAGCCTGCAACTGAGGTACGGGCCCTTGACCAGAATCAAACCCAGGACCCTTCGGTCCACAGACCAATGTTCTATCCACTGAGCAAACTGGCTAGGGCTGTAAGGTAACATTTACAGATTTCAAGGTATAGGACATGCCCATTGATCCCCTCCAGCCTGCCCCCGCCCCACGCCCCAGGCCTTCACCATCCTATTATCTGTGTCCATGGGTTATGCATATATGCATACAAGGTCTTTGGTTGATCATTTCCCACCCACCCACCCTCCCCTGCCTTCCCTCTGAGATTCCGCACTCTGTTCCAGGACATGGACATTTTAGAGAGCCATTCTTCAGTCTACTATAGGCGTGGGCAGATAGTGATAACAATGCTACCCTATACATGTGCTATGTGCCAGGCACTTGCTAAGCACTTCATACACATCTCACTTAATCCCTATGGCAACTTTATGGAGAAGACTATTAGTATTCCAATGTAATAGAGAGGTTAATTCTTACAAGGTTCCCCACCACATAAGGGACAGAGCCAGGATTCAAGCTCAGCTCTCTCTGGACTCCAGAGAGATTTACCACGTTGGCTCAGAAACCTTGTTTTAGGTTTTGCTCTGCAGTGCTGAGTATCACATCTGCCCACTGTGGACCCTGGTCAAGGATGTGGACTGACAGGCAGGTGGACTGGAGAGGGAGGGTAGGAGCTGACTCTGAGAGGTGGAGCTGATTTCCTGCCAGTTCTCAGCTCCAAGACCCTTTACCCAGAATCTCTTACCCTGAAGGGCGTGTCCAGGCCTTGGGAGGTCACCTGGGGAGCTCCTACTAAACTGTAGTCAATGCCAGCAACCTGGTCAATCATCAAGGTGACTATGGAATGGGAAAGAGGCAGCATTGTGAACAGTGGCTAAACACAGTTGTGCAAATTCAATACTGGGAGCTCCTTTCACATGGACTGTAGCCTTTGGTGAATGGAAATGGGCTGGGGCATATCCATGTATCTTCTGTCACAGAGAGAGTACTTCATTCATTCATTCGTTTGTTGATTCATTCATTAATTCAGTGTTTGCTGAGCATAAGTCCAGAGGAGGAAATAATCAAATACGCAAGGAAATAAATGTTCAATTGCTAGTATGTTAGATGTTAACTAGAAGTCCATAGGATGGTGCCAGCCATATAACAGGGGGTAAAGTGACTCACACAGGGAGTCAGGGAAGACTTCCCAGAGGAGGCGTTGCTTTGGCTGAGATCTGAAGGAATAGCGGGTGTTGACTGGTGAATGGGGGGTAAATGTGGAAGAAGGCACTGGCAGAGGGAATGGTATGTGCAGAGATCTCGCAACATTATGCAGCACTGTATATTAGAGGGATGACTAGGGACCAGAGTGGCTGGCTGAGTCAGGGAGGGGAGCAGGGTAAAGCTGAAGACAGTGCTGCGATGGCCTTGTCCCCCACAGCTGGCCCATTTTTCTGAGAGTCGGAGGAGTCTTCGATAGATTTCAAGAAGAGGGGGAGACCTGACCTGATGTGTGATTGTAAAAGGTACCTGTGTCAGCCAGAGGGTCAGAGCTAGGAGGGTCCCCAGCCCTGCACAGGGAGGCCAGAGCAGCCCTGTTTTGTAAAAGCAAACACATGATTCTCCCACATATTCCTAATTTTCTGCCCACTTTGTGCTCCCAGCAGGTTTGTGAGTCACCACCCTTAATCACCTTACTCCCCCACCTCTAGAGAACAGACCCCCCCCCCCCACAAGAGGTGGTCATCCCATATCTAACTCTGTAAGATGGAGAGATACCTAATGGGGAAAATTCTCCCAGGGCTCTTGCGGGGGTGGGGGGATGGTTCCAGGGCTACTGGGTGCCATGACACCTGATGGCACCCGAGAAGCGAGGAGGCTCCTAACCTGGCAGAGTCCGGAGATAGGGCTCCAGGTGTGAGGATGTCGATGTCCTGACGATTTCGCAGATCTGCCGAGAAAGTGGGTGAGAAAGTCAGGCAAGTCCTTCCGTCCCCCTCCTCCCACCTCCTCCACTCTAGGAACTGTGTCTTATATCCCCACCTGGTAGGTAGGTATGTGAGGGGAGGGAAAGAATATGGTGAAAAGGGAGAAGAGACCACTACCCCCATCGACACCTGGTTATTGTCCCACTTGGGCTGGCCTCTCAGACAGATGGGCCCAATTTAAGTTCCTAGAACCCAGTTACAGCGGATGGTGGTCAAGTCAGCACTGCCCTACAGCCTACCACTGTCATGGCTTTCTGGCAGCTGAGTGGCGAGCAATGTAGTACATAAAGGCTGATATTAGACAGCAGAGGGACAAAGCAGAAGAGCTTCTAGGTACAAGAGGCAGCTCCTGACTTAGAGGTTCCGCCGCCCCACCCCCAGCCCCTTTGCCTCCTTTACCTACTGGGGTTTCTGTCATCAGCGAATCTGTCAAGGAGCACGGTGCCCGGTCTGCGGGCAGTACTACCTATGGCCACCAGAGGGCTCCAAAGCAAAGCCGGGGGGGGGGGGGGGGGGGCTGCTCCAGAACTGTATTCCTCAGTAGGCCAGTTTACTCCTCTGTAAGCCCAGAATTACAGCTTGGGAGATCCCAGAAGCCCTTAGTTTTGTGATTTCCTAATTCCAGTTATTCCTACTCCATCTCTGATGCTCCAGGATGTGTGTCGATTTGTCCAAATATACACAAAGGGTAAATGTAAGAGGTACCTCTTTGCCTCCAAGGCCAAGGCCTTTTCCAGAGGTGAGAGATGCTGAGGGCCAACTCCAGTGCGGTTCTCAATATGATGCCTTTTTTTGAGGGGGTAGTCTTATTTAAAAAACATTTTCCTATCCTCAAGGTGAGAAAGATATCCTAGGTCAGCCGTGGGCAAACTATGGCCCGTGGGCCGGATCCGGCCCGTTTGAAATGAATAAAACTAAAAAAAAAAAAAAAAAAAAAGACTGTACCCTTTTATGTAATGATGTTTACTTTGAATTTATATTAGTTCACACAAACACTCCATCCATGCCCTCCGGTCCAGTTTAAGAACCCATTGTGGACCTCGAGTCAAAAAGTTTGCCCACCCCTGTCCTAGGTTTATCTACTAAAAAGTTTTCGATTTGTTTTGGCATTTAAATCCTTAGACCATTGGGAGTTGATTTTTGTGTATGGTGTGAGGCAGGGATCCAAAGCCACTTCTCCATATCTCTCTAGTATTATCTACAACTAGATATCAAACACTGTCAGTTTCAAATGCCAATTTAGCATATGTGATCATTCACACTGGGGCAAGCCTTGATGTTTGCCTTTGCACCACAAATGAGTAAGGTTGTTTTAAGCAAATTCAAATGGTAACCTACTTAAAAGACAAGACTGTTTCCAAATATCAAATATGCACCTGTCAATGATCTTTAATGGAAAATATACTTATCCTTTCTTTACCTCTTGTTTCAAGATATTTTTTAACTTGTTTTCAATTCTTTTATGGAAGAGGTTCAGGAGCCAGCTGAAGAAAAGAGGAAAGAGGGTCAGGATCCACTTTACAATGAACTGAGATTTCCAAGAAGAGGGCTACCCATAGATTTAAACTTCCCCATGTTATCCCAAGAAGATCGCAGCCAGGTGAATTTAATCCAAGGGTGGGTGACCCTTGGATACTGACATACTCTCACCTTTCAGACTGGCAGAAAGCTAAATCTTTGATAATATGCTGTATTGACAGTAATGGGGGGAAACAGCCACTAACTAGCAAACCACGGCAAGGGCAATTTGTTAGTATATGTTAAAATGACAAAATGCACAACCATTTAAATATTTATTCTATAACTTATTTGTCCAGATGCCAAATGATATTATGCACAAGGTTATCCTTTGTAGCATTGTTTGTAGTAGTGAAAGACTGGAAGAAAACCCCTTACACTAAAAATAGAAGTCTATCAATAGAGGACAAATTATTACATTTTCGTGTCTTCATATAATGGAGTACTTTGAAAAGGAAGCTCTTATGTTCAGGTGTGGAAGAGCTTACAAAGACATAGTGAAGTAAGGTGAGCTAGGGATATACCACTCTCTATAGCAGTGATGGCAAACCTTCTGAGCTCGGCGTGTCAGCATTTTGAAAAACTCTAACTTAACTCTGGTGCCGTGTCACATGTAGAATTTTTTTGATATTTGCAACCATAGTAAAACAAAGACTTATATTTTTGATATTTTATATATTTAAATGCCATTTAACAAAGAAAAATCAACCAAAAAAATGAGTTTGCGTGTCACCTCTGACACAGGTGTCATAGGTTCGCCATCACTGCTCTATAGCATGCTACCAATTGTGTTAACATAAAGTAGTAAAATATCTAAGTGTTCAGGCATAGACACTCAGGAACGAGACATTAGACACTTAATATTGGTTGCCCCGGCAAAGAGAGTTGGTTGTTTCACTCTGTACCCTTTGCACTTTTTGAATTTTGAACTATGCAAATGAACTCAGAAGCATTTACATTTTTAAGTTATAATAAGGAGAGTAAGACCTAGTCTTTGTACCCTGCAAAATCCACCACACAACTTATCTGGCCACTTAGCAATTAATCATTCACTCATTCCTTCATTTGGCAAACGTGCACTGAGCCCCTTCTACCTGCTAAGGGAGGTGTGGAGGGACATTGCTGAATAACCTCATGGTGCTCAGGCTGTGAGTCTAACCCACTTCAGGTAAAGCTGCCCACCGAGGTCCCCTCCCAGTCACAGACACCGCTCTGAGAATCACGGCCCCGAACAGAGCCTCTCACACTGTGTTCTCACCTGGGGGTGAGGGTGAGAGGTTGAGGGAAAGAAGTGAACTGCATTAGTGGAATTACTTCCAGCAAAAATTTTTCTCCCATAAAGTTTTCTTGCCCGTTCGATGCTTGCTGATTGAATGATTAGTGGTATGTATCAGAAATGTATGTGTATTATAAGTTGATGTGGTAGCATTAGACACAAGAGCTTCCTGGAGTTCTGCAGGTTGCATCCTGGGGTTGACATGTACAGATTCATCTCTCAAGCCTTCTGGCTCTCTGGCTTCTAGTTGTTTTGGCCAAAGGGAGACACAGGTAGAAAACAGAGAGGAGTTGGGATATTTACACCTAGGTCCCTCCGCCTGCTGTCCCACTATATTCCTGACCCAGAGCTCTTCTCCAAGGTTCCAGCTCTTTCCAGGCTCTGGAAACACCCTTCCCTTCCTCTTACCTTCAACCCTAGGGGTGGTAGTAGCTCCCTGCTGCTGCTAGTCTCCAGTGAATATTCTCTTCATTAGATTCTTGTCAGTTAAGCCTTTTGAGTTGCCCTCTGTTTCCTGCCAGGATCTGAGTGATGCAGTGCAACCAGAACAGAGTGGGGAGGCAGTCACCATCATTCATTCAGTATCCACTGAGCATCTGCTCCAGGCACATAGCTTTGAGATGCTGGATTTCCCTAAAGGCAGTCTTGCAAGAGGTGAGCAAACTTTCTTAAAGGGCCAGATAGTAAATATTTTTGGCATTGCATGCTGCATGGTCTCTGTTGCAACTACTCAACTCTGCTAACATAGTGCTAAAGCACCCAGAGACAAATGCAAACAAATGAGCGTGGCTGTGATCCAATGAAACTTCATCTACAAAAACAGGTGGCCTACTGGATTGGGCCCACAGACTTTAGTTCACTGACCTCTGATCTTTTGTTTTTTTAATCCTCACCGGAGGATATTTTTTCCCATTTATCTTTAGAAAGAGAGATTGGAAGGGAGAGAGAGAGAGAGAGAGAGAGAGAGAGAGAGAGAGAGAGAGAGAGAGAAGAAACATTGATGTGAGTGAAACACATCGACTGGTTGTCTCTCATGTGTGCCCTAACAGGGATTGGGAATCGAACCCACAACCCTTCAGTCCGTGGGTTGGTGCTCTAACCACTGAGAACACTAGCCAGGGCTGACCTCTGATTTTGATGAATCTTAAATCTTGCTCTTCTGGCCCATCAGGGACATCCTGTGGGCAAGCTGGATGCTGTGGCAGTTCTGACAACTTCCAGCAAGTGTATGGGGTGACTTACCTTAGGTTTCCAGAAATGTGAATGTTGACGTGGCCAACGGAGTTGCTGCAGTGGGCCACAGAGGCAGTGGGTCGTCCAGACCCGTCCTCGCCCAAGTTCAGATAAACCGAGATGGAAACACCATCCACACTGAGATCAAAAGTACCCTGTAGGGTGCTGGTTGGGAGAAATGAGAACCAAATGGTGAATAGTCAGTGGCCTCCAGAAAGAGGAACCAGAAGACTCAGACCCAGGCTTATCTCTGAGCTCCCCATTAACCAGCTGTGCATCCTACCTGAGCCCTGGTGACCTAAAAATCGAAAGGCCTTTCAAGGTGAGAGGCAACAAACATTTCTTTGAGATCAATAACCATAGCTACTCAGGAAGCATTGATAAGGCGGAAGCCCAAGTAATGTTTCAATCAGGAGACAAAGGCAATGGGTATTTGTGAGAAAGGGAAGGGGAACAACTATGTCAATAGAAGGAAGGCATTTCTATTAATGAAGATGTAACGTCGTGATGTTCATTCTAAATGCTGTTTTTAATTTTAACTCCAGGAGTCATCAGTCCAGTAGTCATGTATCTACTCTCTTGTTATCTTTGCAAACAGTTCTTTGGGGCACAGGATTGTTTTAGGCTCAGTGCAAAGGTTATTTCGCCCGGTTTTAACATTCCAAAGGTTTGAGACATAAGACATGCAAGGCAGTTCCTCTGGCATGGCAGCTCCGGCTCTATTTTCAAGTGGCTCCATTTATATTATTTTGACAGCCTCTTCTTACCACTGACTAAGACAGCCAGTGTTTACTGAGTATTTGCCATGCGCCAGGCACACTGCAAATACCTTACATCTGCTATTTTATTTAATCCACAAATGCATCTGGGTTGGGTTATAATTAACCCTATTTTACAGACAATGAAACTGAAGCTTAGAAATAATCAGATCTGGGCCCTTTATAGATTGGACATTTAAGAATCCAGAAATGGAAGTCCAGAGTAGAAGGACATGCCCTTGCCCAGAGCTGAGAGACATCCTAACCCAAGTACTACTTACATGAAAGCCTTTTGCACCTTCCAGTTCCCGCTGATAGGCACGTAGTTATTGGACAGGGAGGCTCTGACACCCCTCCCTGGAAGTAGGCTCAGATCGGAGTTTCCGATTTGGAAGCTATGGATTCTCAGGCTAGGGAAGGAAGGAAGACTATTAAATCCAGAAAAGCTAGGGCCACATCAGTCCTCTGAATGAATCCCAGAATCCTCTCCAGCCTCTCACCCTCTCTTTCTGATTTATTGACTTAAACCACAAAGGACAACCAAACCATTGCACCCACATCCTACGAGGCCTGCTTGGGCTTTCCCTCCTCCAGGAAGATTTCCCTCGAGACCCAAGACCTTCCTCTTGTCTGTGACACCTACCGCCACTAGCTGCTCCTCCCCATTAACTTCTGTCGTGCTCGCTTGACCCTCACCACTGCAAGGACCCTGTGAGCTGGCTTCGCATTATGTGCCCTGTCTCCAGGAGGCAGCTTCCTCTCTCTGCTCCCCACACTTCAAATACAAATAGGGCTCACAATTTAGGTCTGAGATCACGCCCTGGTGATCTGTGGGCCAAACATATGATCAATATGCTGCATTGAACGTTTTCCATAACGTTCTTAACAATTTGAATCAGTTGCCAACACTTTAAAATGAGGACATTTCCTTGTAAACATGAGGAAAAACAAAACTAAATTAAAATTCTGGTTTCTCTTGAAAAAGTCAAAAGCCCTGGCCAGTGTGGCTCAGTTGATTGGAGCATTGTTCTGTGCACTGAGGGGTTGTGGTTTCAATTCCTGGTCAGGGCACATACCCGGGTTGTGTATTCAATCCCTGGTTGAGGTGCCTGTGGGAGGCAATAGATGCTTCTCTCTCACATTGCTGTTTCTGTCTTTCTCTCTCTCTCCCCCTCCCTCTCTCTTCCTTACCTTCCCTCTCTCTCAAATCAATTAAAGAAAAGAAAAGAAAAAGTTAAAAGGGAATGTTCTTATTTCCTTACAGCATCAATCAACTACAGTGCATAGCAGCTGCCCCCTTTAAATGGGGCAGATGCCCTCCAGACAAACATCATACTTATAATTTGCCTATTTGCTCTCAGGTTCATTCTCTTGCTCTTGCTCTGACCTACAGTGGATGTGACTGGCCTCTGAAGACTACATTTCCCAGGATCTTTTGCAACTGACTTCTAGTTAGGACTGGCTCCTGCTGGACATGCTCTTAACTCCTACTTTGAAGCCCTAGCTGCTGTGCTCTGTTGATACCTTCCCTCTCTTTGTCTTGCCTGCTCTGGGTCTGTTAATAACTTTTTGTGGTTGCTAATTTCTGGGTTGCTTCATCATTCCCTATTTGGCTTTCCAGCTCTTCTATTACATTCCCTCCATTGAAGTTCCCTCTTTCCCACTGATCCCCACACACTGCATATAGTCACTCTGCCTGGAATACTCATCTACATTACCCACTCCCCTGTGGCCACTGGAGTTTATGACTGTTGCCAGATCGATACTTAGGAGTTCCCTCATTGAACATTCATTGAGATCCTGCTCTGTCTGACCCGGCTGTAGGCACAGAGGCCACAGAGATTCAAAACTCAGTCCCTGCCCTCGAAAAGCTCATAGCTGGTGGCAGGTCTGGATGTGTTAACAGACCATAGTAACCTACTGTGGAAACCAGATGTAAGAGGTGGTTTAGGGATACGGGAAGGGGCATTGACCTCTAAATGGCATGGCCTGGACAGTGTGTGTGTGTGTGTGTGTGTGTGTGTGTGTGTGTGCGCGCGCGCGCGCGTGCAAATTTAAAATAGCTCTTCTTTGCCCACTGTATTCAGGAAATTGTCTCCAGGAAGGATTCCAAGAGGAGCCTTTTCTATCAGTATCCCCAAGGGCTGACTCTGGACACTGAGGAGGCTGGGGAAGAAAAATCCAAGCAACTAAAGAGTGGATGGAAAAAGAGAAAGGAGCCCAGACAGCATGGCTCAGTGGTTGAGCGTCAACCTATGAACAAGGAGGTCACGGTTCGATTCCCCATCAGGGCACATGCCCGGGTTTCAGGCTTGGTCCCCATTCCGCCCTTTGCCCACCCCACCCCCCATCTCATGCAGGAGGCAGCCAATCAATGATTCTCTCTCATTGATGTTTCTTTGATGTTTCTATCTCTCTTTTCCTCTCCCTTCCTCTCTGAGATCAATAAAAACATATTGAGGGAAAGAGAGAGAGAGAAGAGTGAGGACTCTAATACTGAATATGTGAAAGTTGGAGGGAGAATAAGGTCAGTTAAGTCTTTGGGGGAGAGAGATGAGGAATCAGAACTTGTTCACCAGGAACCAGGCGGCCCCCTGCTTTATTCCTCACTGGGGATATGTGTGGATGCTGTCCTCAAGAGATGGCATGCAAATAAAATGTGAATAGGTTCCAGAAAGACTCTAAGTCCTTGCTTGCAGACCCCCACCAGGCTCTGGAGGGATGGATGGTTTGTCTCAAGTAGTTTCCTAATCTGGGCAATCAGGAGAGTGCCAGGGATTCCTGGTAGAGGGAAAATCCAGGGCTGACCTAAGGGCTAGTGAAAGATTTCAAAGGGTTTCCCTCCCAGCCTGATGATTCAGGAAACACATAGCATTTTCCAGAGGCCCCATAAGAGCTGTCTATAGTCCTTTTGCCTCTAGTCCAAGTGATGATTCCATGTTTATCTCCCTTGCCCTTGACCTTAGGCCCCCATTTTCCCTCCTCCATTGCCCCTGTGGTAAAGAATGGAGACCTCACCTCTTAACCTCATAACTCACACTTCCCATCCAACCGACTTCAAAGCTTCCTGATAAATCAGGCACGTTGATGGTGGACAGTTCCTTCTTCAGGGTGGCTATTCCATATTGGCGGGCTGGGGGCACATAGAGGGGGTTAGCTCTTTCAGTGGGAGGTACCAGGCATAACGGTTGAGTGGCCAGGTTAATGCAAGATTTGCCACTTACTGTTGATATAATTTCAAGAAAGTCCCTTAAATTCCATAAACCTCAGTTTCTCCACATGTAAATGATAATAATAATAATAATACCAACCTGAGCCTGAGAATTAAATTAGATCATGAACTCAAAGTGTCTGGTAAGTGGCAATCATTGTTACTTATTCATTCAACCAGATCATGGAAGCAATGATGGAATACAATGGGACTTTTGAGGAATCATTCCCCATAGTGTGGTCAAACCTTAGGGTTTTCACCATTGCTTGGACCACATGTCAACAATGCAGATTCTTAGGCCCAACATCAGTCAATCTTGGGTAAATCTCCAGAATTGTGCCTCACCAATTCTAATGTGGGGGCTCCACAGACCACCCAGGAAAAAATGCTGGTCTAGTCCTACCCTTAACCTTTGATAATTCAAGATGAGGAAACTGAAGTCCAGAGGGTGACATAGCCAAAGTTTCTAAGCCAGGCAGGGCACACCTGAGATTTAAAAAATCCTGGTTACACCACTTTGATGGGCAACAATGGGCACCAGAGGAATGACCAAACCCACTTACCATATTCGAGGCCTTTTCTGGTGATCCTGACCACAAACCCAGGATTAGAAGCTCCTTCTCCAAGCCTGGAGACCTCTGCTAGCAGCAGTAGGGTCACTACCACACAGCATGGTCTGGCCATCATCCTGTCCTCAGCTTCTTCCTGGGTAGAGATTGGTCAGAGTCTCTTTGTAGGAGCCTCCCTTACTGAAGGTGACAGCAGAGACTGAGGTGCTTATAAACCCAGGGGCCAGATGGGGAACTGAGCCAGCTGGGAATGAGAGCAGGGAGGAGTCAAGGCTTTGGGGCAGCCCAAGTTTCAGCAACTTGAGATGAGGAGAGGTTGTGGTTTATTTTTGGCCTGAGAGTAGCAAAAATGCTGCTCTACTTTCCAGCTTCTTCCTCTTCCAAGTACTGCTGAGAGCCAAAGGGCCTCCCCACCACACCTGGCTCTAGCTGACACCCTCCATTCATTCCTCATTATCTACAGACTGAAACCTAAACACCCAGCCTCACAGTGAAGGCCACCACAACTTGGCTGCGATGTACCTCTCCAACCGGAACTCCCACTGCCCAGCCTGCTGAGCCTTCACCCTGGCTTTGCTGGAATCCACTTTTCTCTGCTTATATCAAGGAAGGCCATCTCAATTCAGTCTGCAAATACAACAAATGGATTCTGCAACTCTAGGCTCCAGAAACTTTTGATGTTCTCTTGCCTACATTGTTTTTCAGTCAACTTATTAAGGTACTAGAGGCCCAGTGCATGAACTTTGTGCACGGGTAGGGTCCCTAGGGCTGGCCGGCGATCAGGGCCAATCTGTGGGGCAATTGGTGGGGTAATTGGGAGGCCCCCACTGGCACCTGCCTTGGCTGACCTGGGGCCTGCGGGCTGGGGGCAGCTCCTGCGTTGAGCATCTGCCCCCTGGTGGTCAGTGCACGTCGTAGCGACCAGTCATTCCACCGGTCATTCTGCCATTTGGTCGATTTGCATATTAGGCTTTTATTATATAGGATAAGTTGCATTCAATAAAATGCACACATTTTAAGTGTACAGTTCAATGAGTCTTGACACATGTCTACACCCATGTAACCACATTATAATCAAGGTAAAAAACATTTCTGATATCCTAAGAAGTTCTCTCACGCCTCTTCCCAATCTCCTTTCCCACCTCCTATTCTGGAAAACCGCTGATACATTTCTGTTACCATTTATATTGCCCATTCCAGAACTTCATACAAATGGAACCATCCAGAACATCTGCCCTTCTGACTGGCTTCTTTTATGCAGCATTAGGTTTTGAGACTAATCCATTTGTTCTGTGTATCAACAATTCATTACCTTTTATTGTGGGTAGTACTCTGCCCAGTAGTGAGAACAATTCTTTCATTGCATTACATTTTTAATTTTCTTCAAAGAGGAAATGCATTCATGGTTCAAAAATCTATCGGTCATAATAAGATGTGAAAAATCTCATGTTCATCCCTCTTTTCATCTTCCCAGTTCCTATCTCCTCTTTATCAAATCAACATACAATTCCACTGTGATAAGTGCTAGGAGACATAGAAGGTGCTTTGAGAGTTTATATTCCAGGGCTTATGGGAACACAGAGAGGGAGCAATTAAGATGGTAGAGGTGCTCGAGCTTGGTTTTGAAGCACACGTAGGAGTTTAGCAACTGAGAGAGAGAAGTTATCCTAGGCAGAGAGAATAGCATGAGCCAAGTCATGGAAACCCGAGGGAGCACTGCACATTCCAGAAGGTACAAAGACTTGTGGGAGAGTCAAGGGTGAGGGGTGCGAACGAAGGAGAGGTGGTGGAAGAAGAGGAGGCACAAACACGGGAAGGGATTCCTTTTAAAAGGCCTTGTTGTTCAGTCCTTGAAGCATAAACATGGAGTCATTTTCAGTTTCCAGGAATTGACACTCCTGATGCTGTCTTAAATTCTCCTTTTTTCTGAATAGGGGGCTCCCTTCATGACATCTCAGTCCTGATTCCATGACTTTCCAGCTGTGTTTGGTTCAACTTAAGATTTGGTCCTGTCCATATCAGATCTCAGTCTCATATTCTTCATGTTTTCCCACTACCGCCATGCAGGCTTCCATTGTTCATAGCTTGGAGTGAGCAAGCATGTGTGTTCGTGCACGTGCTTGCATGTGTGTGTGTGCATGTGTGTGTGCAGTGTAGGGATGGTCTTCTCTTTCACCTACCCTTCTCTCTTCCCTGCTCTGTTACTGTGCTCCCTGGGGGAGTTTGGTGTTCTCTTTGTTTTTCTTAGTGCTGGTGAGGTGACCCTTGCTGAGAGTCATTACCAAGCTTGATGTCTATCAGCTCAGGGTGTGTAAACAGAGCCTCCTCCATTCCAAGCAACTCTAGGCAAAGGTCAATCCTTGGGAGAATCATCTTCTACCTGCAATTCCCAATTTCATGACCTCAACCCTAGGCCGGTGGCCAGAACAGCACCTCAGGGAGGTGGTCCTTGCCTCTTGTTCATCCGCCCATAACATCCTGTCATTCCTCACCGATGCTCTTTTCCCTGCTCGGGGTCACTAGGGCCACTCAGCAAGCCCAGAAATAGCTGATGACCAATTAGGAAATGAGAGGTCAGCCTGCTTGGTGCAGAGCCCCTATATTTCTTGGAGCTGTTCTCTTGGGGGCCCTTCTGCCTTGGCTTTATTTAGGGGAACCAACCAGTAGAGAATGCTTTGCTGTAGGATGGTATGTGGAAGGGATAGCTGAGGCCTTTCTTTACAATTTCTAGGAAATAATTTATCAGGAGAGTGGTCAGGAGAACAGCAGCAGTTGCAGGAGGGAGCAGATCTACATTAAGGAGGCTCACAGGGTTGGACACAAGAATGATTTAGAGCCCGGCCGACATGGCTCAGTGGTTGACCTATGAACCAGGAGGTCATGATTTGATTCCAGGTCAGGACACATGCTCAGGTGGCTGGCTTGATCCCCAGTGGGGGCCGTGCAAGAGGCAACTGATAGGTGATTCTCATCATTGATGTTTCTATCTCTCTCCTTCTGCCCTCCTCTCTGAAATAAATTTGTAAAATATATATTACTTTTTAAAAAAAATAATGATTTAGAGAACAAAACATACTGCCTATATTCATGTGCTAGGGCTGCCATAACAGGGTGGCTTTAACAAAAGACTTATTTTCTCACACTTCTTGGAGGGTAGACATCTGAGGTTGAGGTATTGAAGGCACTGGCTCCTTCTCACGGCTGTGAGGGAAAATCTGTTAATGTCCTCTTCCCTGCTTCTGGTGGTTTGCTGGTAATCTCTGGTATTCCTTTGCTTATAAATGCATCACCTGAATGCTGCCTTCATCTTCACATGTTGTTCTCCCTGTGTGTCTGTCTCCAACATTCCCCTTTTAATAAGAACACCAGTCATATTGCCCCATCTTAACTACTTACATCTGCAATGACCCTATTTCCAAATAAGGTCACATTCTGTTAGGCATGAGGATAGCAGTAATGAAGATGCTAAATCTGAGTCATGATTGTTTCTTCGTGAGCTTGGATCTCATCCCCCAAATAGGCATAATACTATCAACTTTGCAGGATTAAATAAGATAATATTTGGAAAGGCTTTGAGTGCTGAGCTTGGGCAGTGAGGCAATTCACATTGGGACTGTCCCCTGAGCTGGCTTTCTGAAATATCTTACTGAATCTTACCAGAAACTTCAGATCTTAGTAGAAAAGTGAAACCAGTAGTAGAGAAACCTAACTGCAACTTTCACTTCTTCTTTGGCCAAAACTTGAGGTCAGTTTTTTTGAGGAAATTGTAAGCTCATGCTTCTGAATTCAGGAGCTCTGGGCTGAAAAATGTGTCTTCAAGCTATTTTTACAGCACAATGGGCCCTCCAGGCATCTTGAACATGTCTGATTTAATGTTCCCTGAGAATGATAGTCCCCCTGCCCTCCACCCAAGTTCCTCTTCTCACACAGACAGGGAACTCACTCCAATCTGTGAACACCCATGGGTGGCCTAGCCTTGGCATTTTTTTTCTCTTCCTACTTGGGACCAATTGACTTCTCTCTTAGGTCAGTACAGATTTTAACCTGCGGCTGTCACTGGTCCTTTACCCAAGCTCAATTCCATTTATCTGCTTCTTCTAGGACTGGGCTGATCCTCGAGCTCACCTGATGAAAAAATACCTTCACAGGCAATAACTGTTCATGATAAAAATGGTACAAATGACACAAAGGTGAAAAGAACTCCTCCTTCCACCCCGTCTCCAGTCCTCCAGCTCCTTCCCCAGAGGCTGTGTCCTCCTCATGCTTCCAGAAGCACCTGGTGGCCATAGGAGCACACCAGGAAACAGGTCCTTACACTTGCTTTCTGCTCTTAACATTAAAACTTGGAGATGGCTTCCTGATAAAGAAAAAAGAGTAGATATGAGGGACATTTAGAAACTTAAGAGACTTAAGAGAGCTTGTCTGGGTCCCTATGCAAACCAACTAAGTAGGAGAAAACATTTATGAGACAATCAGGGAAATGCAAACACTGATTGGATATTCTGATGATATTTATGAATTCATATTAAATTTTCAGCTGTGATAATGATATTGTATAAACAATTCTTACTTTTTAGATATCTATACTGAATTACTTATGAATAAATGTCCAGGATCTTCTTTAAAATTATCCAGTGGAGGGGTGGGGAGTGGGCGGGGGTTCGATGAAATGAGAGTGGCCATAGTTAGTTGCTGAAGTTAAGTAATCTGTCCATGGGAGTTTATCATAAAAGGCTCTCTAATATTTTTTGAAAAATTTTATTATAAAAAAATTTTTCTTAAAGGTTTCCAGCTGCTCACTTTTTGGCTAATAGCTTGTATAATCAGTGTCTCAACAGGAAATGAAAGACACATTTAAGTTAGGACAATTAAAGGAGGGTTTATTTACAAAGGGTCTGTTTTCAAAGGCATGGGATAGTCATAGAGGAACCACAAGGAAAAGCGCAGGAACATGAAGTTAGTGACAGCTGAACCGGTATATGCCCAGGCACAAAGGGAGAAGGGAGGAAGCAGTTACTGGACTGGAAGAAGAGTTTTATAGAGGCCTCCTGTAGAGGATACGCCCATTCATCTTCCTCTCTCCCATCTCTTGTCAGACCCGTTTTGAAACCAGAGGGTAAGGAACCCCGTTGGTGTTCAGTTGGTGTCTTTGTTGCCTTACTATTGGAAGAGCAAATGGAAAAGTAATGGCTCACTACTCTCTCTTTCTTGGTCTTTTCTAAACTCACGGCAATCAGGTTTCATCCCTACCATTTCACCAAAGTTGTTCTCATTGAGGTTACCTACAAACTCCATCACCCCAAATGCGATAGTCAGTTCTTATTCCTCATTTGGGCCAATCTCTTCACAGGCAATATCTCAGTAGCATTTGACATAGTTGATTCCTTCCTCCTTGGGACAATACCTTCTCCTGGATTCCCTCCTCCTCATTTACCATTTCTTCTCAGGGTCCTTTGCTCACATTTGCTCCTTTTCCCAACTTTTAAACGTTGAAGAATCCTGAGCTCCGCCTTGGCCTTCCTCTCTTCTCTCACTTCCTAGGTGACCTCATCAAGTCTCTTGGCTTTAAATATCCTCTATATCAGTGGTTCTCAACCTTCCTAATGCCGCGACCCTTTAATACAGTTCCTCATGTTGTGGTGACCCCCAACCATAACATTATTTTCGTTGCTGCTTCATAACTGTAATTTTGCTACTGTTATGAATCGTAATGTAAACATCTGATATGCAGGATGTATTTTCATTGTTACAAATTGAACATAAGTAAAGCATAGTGATTAATCACAAAAACAATATGTAGTTATATATGTGTTTTCCGATGGTCTTAGGCGACCCCTGTGAAAGGGTCCTTCGACCCCCAAAGGGGTTGCGACCCACAGGTTGAGAACCGCTGCTCTACATGTAAAACACCCCACGTTATATTTCCAGCTCCCACCTCTCTCCTGGGCTCCAGACTCATAGCACCAAATTTCTACCCAACATCTCCATTGGCTGAGAGGTGCCCCAATTTTCTTATTCCTTGCATTTTATATGTAAAGAAATGTTGAAGCTTATGGGAAAGAGACCTGTAGACATGTTGGATTGAGAAAATTGGCATTGCTCTAAGGAGGGGTTGCAAGAGTCCTCACATATTCTTCCAATGAGAAAACTTAGATTTTAAAAAATAATTTTTAATAAAATTTAGTCCTTTGGGATGCTTGCCTCCCTATTGTCTATTTTTATAACACTTAACACAGTATTCCATAACCCCAAAATTTGTGTCTCTTTACTGGGCCAACAGTGCATCTGGTGTGCTATGAATTAATTTTTTAAAAAACAGATTTTGTATTTATCACATGAATAAAGTAGTTATTTTTCATGGTATTTTGTGTGAGTATTTCAATAGTGTTTATTGTTAAATGTAAGTATTTACGTTTTTATAAATTTTGTAAATTAAATCTGTAAACCTATTTAGAGTTTCTTTATTTTAGCTGGGGGGAAATTTACAGAGTTATACAAGCATCACCATTATCTAATTCCAGAACATTTTCATCACCTCCAAGAGAAATAACCGTAACTGTGCATAACCTAAAACAATTCTGAGCCTTTTAAACAAGTTCAGACCTTTTCCATTTCAGGGTTTGGGACTATTCATAAAGAAAGAAATTAAAATTTGCCAAGGAAAATCGATGTCATCTTTTGCCATTCAAAAATATGACTGTGCAACAGGTCAATAGCCTTGCAAGAAAGAGTTCCCCCAATTCCTTTCTCTCTCTCATACCAAAAAACAAACTTGAAGAACACATTCTCATAGAATTTTTCAGGAATGTGGACTCGCTACTTCTGTCCACCATTAAGGCTTAGCTGGAGTCAGGAAGAATCAACATATATTTCAGAGCCACACGAGAGAAGCCTGCTGCATTTCGACCTTGGGGGGTTGAGGAAAAAGAAGGAGAACAGAGAAGTAGGTGGGGGAAAAGATAAGATGGGTGTATTATTTCCCTTCTGTGAACTTTCTTACTTCTTATTTTCATTTTCCCCTCTGTGAACTGGCTTGCAGGGGAAAAGGAGAAAGTGCATTTGAGGAAACACTGAGGATAGGAGAGAATTGTTGGCTCTGCTTCCCATATAACACTCTGAAAGAAGCCGCCTCTTAGACTGTCCCTGCCCTAGCCTATAGGACAACTGGACAACTTAGAGTGGGGGTCAGGCAGAGAGAGGTGTGTTAGTTAGCTCAGGTTATCATAACAAAATATTATAGACTGGATGGCTTACACAATAGAATTTATTTTCTCACAGTTCCAGAGGCTAGGAAGTGCAAGATCAAGGTTGCCAGGCAATTTGATTTCTGGTGAAGGCTCTCTTCCTGGCTGGCTGATGTCTGCCTTCTCACTGTGTTCTCACATTCTCATATGGGGGGGGGGGGGGAGAGAGAGAGAGAGAGAGAGAGAGAGAGAGAGAGAGAGAGAGAGAGAGAAACACCTTCCTGCCTCCATGGCCTGGTATCTCTTCCTACAAGGACAATAATCTTACTGGATTAGAGCTTCAACCTATGCTAATTTAACCTTAATTATCTCCTCACTCCAGTACAGTCACATTGGAGTTAGGCATATGAATTTTGGCGCTATAAATGTGACAAAGTCCATAGCAGGAGGCCTTGAAATTTAGTTTCCCTGAGCTGCCTGAGAATCCTGAGTGGCCTAAGCAGACCCAGACATGGCTGTGGAGCTGGCTAGAAGGGACCATAATACCAGAGCGAGGCACCATATCTGCTCTCTGCTTCACATCCAGCATGCACCATGGTGAATTGCAAATGATTATTAAAAGAATCAGTTGGGTTGAGTCCTCTTTTCTGTGAGTGTTGTATGAGTGTCCCAAGTTCTCCAGCCTTCAGGAGTCACTCTGTCCTTGAACATTCACTGAATGTCATCAGCCCCCAGATCTGCAAGAAATCCGTACAAGAGCCTGCTCACGTGTTTCAATAGATCCATCCCACAGCTGTTGTAGTTTCTTCTCTGAACGGCTCCATTGTGTCTCTTGTGGTACCTTCCACCACTTCGTTACCTCTTCTTCCAGTTGCTATTCTTTTCCTAAACCGTGTTGCTTCAAACATCCTTATAATCAGCACAGATTCCAAACTTGGACCTGATCTTGTATCTGCCCCAGAAGCATGCGGAGCCATGGCCTCAGATGCCATCAAGATGTTCTAGCTCATCCAGGCAGGCCTGCTCTCAAACATTCACCTGGAGAATGTGACAAATCCTGGCGCTTAATCATCTTCCATCTTTCATCTTCCTTGGTGATCCACCAAGGGGGTCTCACAACCCACCTGGGTATGTAGATTGAATCTAAGGATGGGAGACAATACAGAGGAAGAGAAGGTGATAGGAAGTGAGAGAAGACGGAAAGTTATCACAACTTAACCCAACTTAAAATTCAATTTGCATCCAACCCACCTAGAAGTCTTCATGTTTCTGAGCTTCATACTACAGTCTGTGATTGAGCAGGTTTGGGGTGGGGACCAAGACTTCTCATTTCTAGTAAGTTCCCAGGTGATGCTAATGCTGCTTGTTGGGGACCACTTTGCCGGGGTCCAACCCCAGCAGGTCCAGGGGTCCCCAAAGGCGTGGACGGAGTCGGCGAAGAAGGAATGACACGGAGATAGTGTTCAGTTGATCAGCAGCCTAGCCAGGATCTCCAGCCCGGATCTCCAGAGAGGTTCTGCTTCGGATCTCCAGCGAGGTTCTGTAGCCATGTTCCCTTGCTAGGTTCTCCAGCCAGGTTCTGTCCAGGCTCTCCAGTCAGGTTCAGTGTCCAGGTTCCAGTCAGGTTCTCCTGCCAATCTCTGTAGTCAAGTTCAGTCCAGGATCCCTTGCCATGTTCTCCCGCTAGGCTCTGTCTCTAGGCTCCGAGGCCAGTCCCGGTCCAGGATCCTCTGGCATGCTCTCGCCAGCGAAGTTCTTCTGTCTCTAGGCTCCGTGTAGGTTCTGTCTTCTGAATTCTGTCTCCTGAGTTCTGAGTTCTGAGTTCTGTCTCTCTGTCTGGTTACATCTGTATTTATACCAGTTGATTCAATCCTATCAATCTCTATTACAAAGGTTAGGGCGTTTCTTATCTCCATTCCAGGGAGTAAAGATTATGTAGCTTAAGCATGGTTGTTCATAGTTAAAGTGATTAATTACCCGCCTGGCACTTAGTTGAGGGGTTTTATTCCCTCCCTAACTTCAGGGGGAAAATCCCTACCTGGGGATTCAACCTTTCTTGGAGAGGTGACCTTGGTTAAAACACAGTGCCAAGAAGGTGAGCAAACATATTAAGAACCGTATGCCATATATGCCAGGTCCCTTGAAACAGCAAGGATGGACCGGCTCCCGGCAAATTCCCCCTTTTTTATTTTTTAAAGGCAGGCATTAAAAAGAAAAACCTGAAATGCTCTCTTATATCCATTTTAAGAGTAGGATTGGCGCTTTCCGCTATTACCTGAGTCCTGATCTATCATCCCAGGGAGAGCTTGCCAATCCTGCACTTTCCCAGGGTAGAAAGGCTGCAGTGGGGTTAAGGATAAGGCTCCTTGGGCCTACCTTCTCCCATGCCATTACATTTACCTTTCCTTCCTCAGAAAAGCATGGACATACTTCTTGTATAAAACGTTCTGTCTGACTGGGAGTAATCTTAATTCCTCTGCTAGTAAGCACATATGTTAAAAGATCAATACAGAGTCTTTTTTCTTTAGACTCAGTATGGCACATCTTCTCAATCTAAAGATCAATACAGAGTCTTCTTTCTTTGGACTCAGTATGGCACATCTTCTCAATCTAAGGATCAATACAGAGTCTTCTTTCTTTGGACTCAGTATGGCACATCTTCTCAATCTAAGTTCTGTACTATCCACCTTCTTACCCTACTTATCCTCTATAGGGGGGGTCTGTAGCACCCTGGTGGAGTCCTATCCGTCCCGAGTGTGGGGGTTCTCAATGGGGAGGGGGCTTACCTAAGGGAATCCTGTTCCAGGGGTTCCCAAAGGTGTGGACGGAGTCGGTGAAGACTATCCACCCTCTTCCTACGGTGGAGTCCTATCCGTCCCGAGTGTGGGGTTCTCAATGGGGGGGCTTACCTAAGGGAATCCTGTTCCAGGGGTTCCCAAAGGTGTGGACGGAGTCGGCGAAGACTATCCACCCTCTTCCTATGGTGGAGTCCGATCCGTCCCGAGTGCAGGGCGCTTACCTAGGGGTCCCTGTTCGGGCGCCATATGCCGGGGTCCAACCCCAGCAGGTCCAGGGGTCCCCAAAGGCGTGGACGGAGTCGGCGAAGAAGGAATGACACGGAGATAGTGTTCAGTTGATCAGCAGCCTAGCCAGGATCTCCAGCCCGGATCTCCAGAGAGGTTCTGCTTCGGATCTCCAGCGAGGTTCTGTAGCCATGTTCCCTTGCTAGGTTCTCCAGCCAGGTTCTGTCCAGGCTCTCCAGTCAGGTTCAGTGTCCAGGTTCCAGTCAGGTTCTCCTGCCAATCTCTGTAGTCAAGTTCAGTCCAGGATCCCTTGCCATGTTCTCCCGCTAGGCTCTGTCTCTAGGCTCCGAGGCCAGTCCCGGTCCAGGATCCTCTGGCATGCTCTCGCCAGCGAAGTTCTTCTGTCTCTAGGCTCCGTGTAGGTTCTGTCTTCTGAATTCTGTCTCCTGAGTTCTGAGTTCTGAGTTCTGTCTCTCTGTCTGGTTACATCTGTATTTATACCAGTTGATTCAATCCTATCAATCTCTATTACAAAGGTTAGGGCGTTTCTTATCTCCATTCCAGGGAGTAAAGATTATGTAGCTTAAGCATGGTTGTTCATAGTTAAAGTGATTAATTACCCGCCTGGCACTTAGTTGAGGGGTTTTATTCCCTCCCTAACTTCAGGGGGAAAATCCCTACCTGGGGATTCAACCTTTCTTGGAGAGGTGACCTTGGTTAAAACACAGTGCCAAGAAGGTGAGCAAACATATTAAGAACCGTATGCCATATATGCCAGGTCCCTTGAAACAGCAAGGATGGACCGGCTCCCGGCACCACTTTGAGGACAACTGACCTCATCTAAAACCAGCTTGGACACAGTGCACCCCCTTCGGATACAGTGTTTTGCTTTTTCACAATGGGTAGGCAGCTCTTCTTCCAAAATATCCCTGCAGCCAACAGTCAAGTCCATCTGTTTGTTCATGCAGTAGCCAGATATCCTACAAATCCCTACAGAAGCTAACAAGTAACTTGGATCCAACTCGTTATTGTCTGTCAGAGGAAAGGCATCCATGCTTGATAATGAGCCTTTGGTGGCTCCACTGGGCTCTATGGCCAGAATAAAACATCTTGTCATCTAACTGGTAGAGGCCTTACTTGATGGTATTGGACCAGGAAACCAAGTCACATTCTTCTGAATAGCACCTGCTTACACCCACTAAATTGGATTTCTACTCTCTGAACCCTGCTTATTTCCATCTTGCTGGTGTGGAGAACAGGAAAGGGTATGTGTCCCACTCTGTGCAAAGGCCTGGGATGGGACTGTTCCTACACCCATTCATCCATTCCATCAGGATTCAGTAGTCACCTGTCTAGTCTGACCCTGAACTAGATGGGAATAGGTTAGGTGGGAGCAAGAAGGGTCAGAGATGCAATATTGACATGTATCTAGGACAGGGGTGGGCAAACTTTTTGACTCGAGGGCCACAATGGGTTCTTAAGCTGGACGGGAGGGCCGGAACAAAAGCATGGATGGAGTGTTTGTGTGAACTAATATAAATTCAAAGTAAACATCATTATATAAAAGGGTACGGTCTTTTTTTTCCAATAGTTTTATTCATTTCAAACGGGCCAGATCTGGCCCGCGGGCCGTAGTTTGCCCATGGCTGATCTAGGATCTGCTTCAAGGCTAAGCTAGGGATGCAGCTTGAGGCTGGACACAGAGTGAGAAATCAAGAAATGTCAGCCTCGATTATGGTGGATGTGATGAAGAAACGTGTCCCATTCACAGTCTGGTATAGAACTCTCTGGCTTGATGCAATTTCTTCTGAGAGAAAATTAGCATTCCTGATAAATGCTTAAGCAATTTTCTGATAAACTTTAACAAGATTAAAACCTCTTTGGGGAAATCAGCTACCCAACACTCGGCCTATTATCAGACATTCTTTGTCTTGTATCCATTTCAATGATTACCCAACCATTTTCTTTTCCTGTGAAATGTCCTTAACAAAAAAAGACTTGGCTTTGTGGCAAGATTGAAATAAAACTTTGACACATGCTTCTAACTAATTTTATCTTAAAAAATTTAAAAGAGACATTATGGAGATAGGACATAATAATAGTAGCTAACATGTAAGCACTTGCTGCTTGCCAGATGTGATAGGAAAAATTTTGTATAGCTCAATTTACTTTCTCTTTATAATAGGTTGGGTTATAATAGCTCCGTTTTATTTATAAGATGATCAGAGAGGTGAAGTGACTTGCCCAAAGCCACACAGCCCGTGAATGGCAGCGCCAGGTTTTAAATCCAGGCCTGACTGAATCCAGAGCTGGAGCTAGCGATAGCTACGCTCTTCTGCCTCTGCAAAAGGAATTATAGCAGGAGATGGGACTGCAAAGGAGGAAGAGGGCCTTCCCAGGAAGAGGGCTTGGGAAGGAACTATGGATGGGGGAGGGCGGAAGAGGGAGGAGAGGAACATTAGACAGTGGGAAGGACAGCCAGGGGCAACAGCATGGCCAGAGGCAGGGTCAATGCCCAAGTATGTTTGGAGGACATTGTAGAGTTCAATTTGGCTGCCGTAGGAGGTGGTCCCAGTCCCTTCACTAATAAGAACCCTGTCATTTACTGCTGTGGACCCTCTGTGCTGCTAGTTGAATATGTACAGCTCTGGATTCAGAGAACCCATCCCAGTCGCATCAGTTGCAAGCTGTGGGCCTTGGGCAAGTCACTTCACCTCTCTGAAATGTAGGTTTCCAAATCTGAAAATTGGAGGTTTATCATAGCAACTCTGTGTTAGGATTGCTGTGAGGATTAAATGAGATAAACCACGAAAAGGAATTAGCACATGCCTGGCACCTACTAAGGGCTCCATAAAAAGGTGAGAAGTTACTGTTTTAATGTGTAACTGAATTATGTTAGCATATGTCACTCTATTTTCTCAGGAGGGATGTGAACCATCTTTTAACTTCTTCTTTTAGTATAATTTCAGACTGTTAGAAAAGTTGTGAAAGACAGTACAAAGAATTCCTGAACACTATGTAATCTTCGCTAAGATTACATATATATGTTATATATATATATTGTCTTCCTGAACTGTTTGCAAGTTAGATACAGACCTGACGGCCCTTTACGCCTAAGTACTTCAGTTTGTTTTCCTTAAAAACAAAGATATTCACTTACGTAGTCACAGTACAATGATCAAAATCATGAAATTGACATTTGGCATTGATACAATACCATTCTCAGCAGACCATATTCAGATTTTGTCAATTGTCCCGTAATGTCCTATATAGGCAAGAAAATCTTGGATCATATATTGCATTTAGTTGTCCTGTCTCCTTAGATTCCTTGAGTTGGTAACAGGTCCCTAGCCTTCGGTGTCTTCCATAACCTTGACATTTTTGAAGAGTACAGCCAGTCACTTTATTTAGGTTTATCTGTTGTTTCCTCAGCATTAGATTCAGGTTGGGTGTTTGGGGCAGGAGTACATCTCAGTGCATCACATCATTGTGAACCTTTTAGTTCACAACCTTAAAATAGGGTGCCCTATGGGAAGAGGTGGGGAGCACTGAACCACCTTCACGAAAATTCTCTGAGGGACTACACATGCAGACACCTCTGTACCCACGAAGAGTGTGGAGAGGAGTCTGCACGGTAAACTTGCTTTCTGGGTGACCAGTTGTCTCATTCTTTCCAGCCATAACATTCCAACACATGGCCAGTAGATGGCGCTGTAGCCTGCACTTTGAATGCAGCTTCGGAGTTTCTGGACCATCTCACTGTGATGCTTTCTTTGAGTTGAAGCTAACATCTACCAAAAGAGCTTGGCTGCTTAAGCTGCCTGCCTTCTGCTCTCCCCGCTGCCCCTTCAGAGTGACTTCTTCGGATGCCCCAGGATCCTAAAGTAGTCAGAACACACTTGGAGGTTCCTAAACCAGAGATGAGCCACTCCTTGAGAGAACCCTCTTTCTGAAGAGCTAGCCAGGAACTGTGAAAATAGTAGCCTAGCTGGTTTTGTTCAGTGGTTAGAGGGCTGGCCTGTGGACTGAAGGGTCTCAGGTTCAATTCCAGTCAAGGGCACATACCTCGGTGTCAGGCTGGATCCTCAACCCAGTTGGAACGTGTGCGGGTAGCAACCAATTGATGTGTCTCTCTCGCTGTCTCTCCCCCTCCCTTCCACTCTCTCTAAAAATCAATGGGGGTGGGGGGGTATATCCTCAGGTGAGGATTAACAACAACAAAAAGTAAATGAGATGATCCAGAAGAGACTGGCCAACATCTTTGATTGAGGTGGACTCAAGAGGGTTAGGGCAGGTCACATCTTGGGCTTGTCTTTGGGGCTTTAGGGCAGACCCAGGAACCTCACTACCCCATTTTCCTCTGAGCTGGGCTCCTAACCCAAACCAACAACCTGAGTGCAGGGTGAGGGGAGGAGAGATGGGATGACACTCCAACACCATCCTTTCACAATGCCAGCTGACCAGCAATAAATAAACTGAACCTCACTGGAGAAAGGGTGGCTCAAGGTTTTACCGTGAACCATAGGTCACAAAGGGATACAGAGGATCTGAATCAAATAACTAATCAGGTTGATATTAGTGATAACATTGCATTGTGTATCCTGAAAACAGAGAACATAGCTTTCATTGAAACACCCGTAAGAGCAATTACAAAAATTGACCATGGCTATAAAGAAAATATTAGTGTCTTTCCCCAAAATAGATATAGTAGAAACCCTCTCACCACCAAGAAATGAAAACAGAAGTTAAAACAAAAGTAGAAATGAGACAAAAACCCAACCCCATGAAAATTTTTAAAACGCCTCTTCAAAATTTCCCATTGGAGAAGTAAAGAAAGTCAAAATTGCAAGTTCAAACCACATTGGAAAAAGCAAAAAAAGGAAAATGCAACATGTCAAAAGCAATGAGATAAAACCACATTGAAAGGACAATTTAGTCTAAACGCTTACATTTCAGGAAAAGAGAAAGAGAAAGAAATGAATTAAACATTCAACCCTGGAAGATATACGATGAGCAACAGAATAAATCTAAGGAAAGAAGTACAGAATGAAAACAAGCAGAAATTAATGAGTCAGAAAACAAAACAAAGGTAGAATTGATCAATCAAACAGCTGACTTGTGGAAAGAAACCTCACAGAGTAAAGAGAAAAGCCACTAGCAAGCTTAATCAGGGGGAGAAAGCACAATTGGAAATGACAGATAAGCACCATAAGAGGACATTTTAATATGTATTTTAAAATTATATAAATAATGCATGGATACATGTGCAGTTGAAACAAAAGTCAAAGAAATAAAAATAGAGCAAAAAGTTGAAGCCCTCTGTATCAGCTTGCTAGGGCTGCCATAACAAACACCAGACTCAGGGGGTTCAGCTACAGAAATTTATTTTCTCAAAGTTCTGGAGGCTAGAAGTCCAAGGTCAAAGTGTTATCAGGATTGGTTTCTTCTGAAGCCTCTCTCCTTGGCTTGCAGATGGCTGCCCTCTTCACATGGTCTTTCCTCTGTACAAGCGGCCACAGACAGAATTGCACACATATGTTGTGTTCTATTTAGTAATATATGTATACTAGTATTGGACAAAAAACTAAATGTGTTGTGGGTAACAAAAGCCATGTTTCTCATCGTCAGAAAAAGAAATTAAAAGTAAAGAAAGAGCCCTGGCTGAGTAGCTCAGTTGGTTAGAGTATTGTCTCGATATGCCAAGAATACTGGTTCGATCCCGTCAGGGCACATACAAGAAGCAACCAATGAATTGGTAAATAAGTGGAACAACAAATTGATGTTTTGTTCTCACTCCTTCTTCCTCTCTCTAAAATAAAAAAATAAATAAGAAAAAAGAAGCATACACACACACACACACACACACACACACACACACACACACACACACACACACTAGAGGCCGGGTGTACAAATTCATGCACAGGTGGGTTCCCTCAACCTGGCCAGAGATTGGAGCTGATCAGGGCTGGCCGGCTATGGGGGAGGGACCACGGGAGATTGGCTGGTCCAGGGAGGTTGGCTATGGGAGCTCACTAACCACCAGGGGGCAGCTCCTGCATTGGGCGCCTGCCCCCTGGAGGTCAGTGCGCATCATAGCTACTGGCGGTCATCTGATCATCTATCTGGTCATAATGGTCACTTATGCTTTTATATATATAGATATTAAGGAAAGAGCTAGAATGAACACTGTGTGGGTTGAAATATGAAATATAAATATAAACCCATGATTTTACATGTATTTACAGATGGATTAACATAAAAATAAATCTGGATGTGTGTATGAATGTGTTAGTTCACCCATGTGTATTTCTTAGTTCGATGACATCCTAGTAGCAATGAGCGCACCTATATATCTAGTGCCCAGATCATGGTTTCTAACTACAATTTTCCTATTTTATTTTTAAAGATTTTAAATTTATTTTTAATTTTTTATACTTATATTGATTTCATAGAGGAAGAGAGTGGGAGAGATAGAAACATCAATGATGAGAGAGAATCATCTCATCATCTCATCTGATCAACTACCTCCTGCACACCCCCAACTGAGGATCAAGCCCACACCTGGGAATGTGCCCTGACCGGGAATTGAACCGGCAAACTTTTGGTGCATGGGAGGACACTCAACCAACTGAGCCACACCAGCCAGGACACCATTTCCTATTTTACAAAACTAAAGTTTCTTGTATAGATGTTTAATTCCAGAGCTTGGGTAGAGAAAGTAAAACATGAGTCTGGAAGATACCCTGGTGCTGGAGAGTAAGGAAGTGCTCAGAAAATGATGGGTTTATTGTGAAAGGACCCAGGAACCAACCTGCAGTCATTGCTGAGGTCTGAAAGCTGAGATTATTTGAGCAACAAAGTAAAGATTGGATTATAACCCTGTTCTATTTTCTCCCATAACCATGATCATCCCTTAACCTACTATATAATTAACTTATGATTTTGTTTATTGCCTCTCTCTCCCACTAGAATAAGAACTTTACAGAGGTGTTTTGTTTACGGCTATATCCCAAGTACCTTAACACCTGGCATACAGTGCAGACTCGGTAAATATTTGTAGAATGAGTGAATTTCCTCTCCTCCCCACACTGGCACAGAGATTGAGGAAACTGAATATTCTAATGGAAACAACGAGGATTTTTCCAAATAATTGGACGCCGAACATCAGCAGCCACCTCACCATCTGATCCTCTGCACAGTGCATCAGGGATTCACACGGCGGGCAGGAGCAGTCCTGAGGGCGCTGAGCAGCTAGGAAATCCCCCCAGGAGAGAACATGCCAACCTGGGAGTCCTTTTCCCAGGGAACACTTCGGGAGATTTTCCTCTCATGAGAATACTTGGAACAGCTCTGGTGAGTTTGCAGCCTGGGTGAGAAAGCTGACTTCTGCATGGCTAAGTAAAGCCCACTGGAGTCTTTATCTCAAGGGGAACCCTCCCCCTCTCGGGACATTGACCTTAAGTGCTCATTTTATGGACAAGAGAAAGGAAATGTGGACAAGGTAAGTGTATTAGTTTGCTAGGGTGGCTTAAAACAACACATTTATTGTCTCACAGTTCTGGAGGCCAGAAGTCTGAAACCCAGGGACCCACAGAGGGGCCAGGCTCCCTCGGACTTTGAGGAGAAACATTGTTTGCCCCTTCCTCGCTTATGGTAGCTTCAAGTGCTCCTTAGCAATGATATCAGTGCAATCTCTGCCTCTGCCATCGTAGGGCTGCCTTTCCAGCATCTTGCCTGGGTATGTGTCTATGTGTCTGTCTCTGTCCAAATCCGCCCTTTTTATAAGGACACCAGTCAGATTGGACAAGGCCCACCCTAGTAACCTCATTTTAACTTGACTACCTCCATGAAGACCCTGTTTCCAAATAAGGTCACAGTTTGAGGGACTGGGGGTTAGGACTTCAGCATAGGTTCTTGGGGACACAATTCAGCCCATAAACGTAAGCAACTTCAAATCATGGAATGTTAGAGCTAAAAGGGACTTTTTTCTTGGAGGCTCCTCCCCACACAGTCTATACTCCTTCTCTGCATGACCTTAACCATGCCCAGGCTCTCCTGAAAGGGAGGTTGTCATGGAAATTCACCCAAATATTAACTGTGGCAAAAATTATCTCAGTTTACCAGGCCTCCCATCCCTGTTGCTCTTGACCACCCTCCAAAATGTAGGCCTCTGTGTCCTGCTGCCCTGGGGTTCCACCCTCCTGACTTAACATTTCGCAGCTCATCCACCTTCTGAGTACCCTCTGGAGCCCCAGCAGACAGCTTGGAACCATCAGAAAGAGTGGGAACTGGGTGAGATAGCCCTTGGGGAGCCCTGTGATCTGAACAGGAGTGCGGGGCAACTGAGCATGTGCGGCACACGCAGAGGACATGGAGACAATGAACAGCTGCCTATAGATTGGAGGAGCTATGTGATAAGGTTCCTAAGGCAGCCGGTAACTGGGGGAAACATAGGAATGTTAGGCTAAGTGACAAAAGACTTCAAATTAAACCACCAGATACATATTAAGTACCCAACTGAGCAATGCAATGAGCTGTGGGTGACACAAAGACATAATACCTGTTTCCTGCCCTCAAGGAAATTATAATCTTCTTAGGGAGGTTAGACATACAATTCAGGAGAAGTTAGATAACAAAATATTAAATAGCAGGTTACAGTATCACATGATCAATTGTCAGATGAACTGTAGAGCTGAAAACAGGCTTCTAAAATTCCGAACCAGAAGTGATCATTTGGTTATTTATTGTCTAGACAGGGGCGTATGTTCTTACTGGAGGAAAGGAAGGGTTACCTGAGCAAGGACAATCAATAAAATTTAGAGTTGTTTCATTTTTTTACAGAGATCAGCTTATGAGTGAATTTTCTTTCCTCCCCACACTGGCACATAGATTGAGGAAACTGAATATTCTAATGGAAACAACGAGGATTTTTCCAAATAATTGGACGCCGAACATCAGCAGCCACCTCACCATCTGATCCTCTGCACAGTGCATCGGAGATAAGCCTTAAATTGATAAGCCTTTAGCTAGAATAAGAAAAAAGAGCGAAGACTCAAAATCAGAAATGAAAGAGGAGATATTATAACTGATGCCAGAAATAAAAAGGATTACAATAGACTGCTATGAACAATTATATGCAACAAATTGGATAAGCTAGAAGAAATGGATACATTCCTAGAAACATAAAACTAGTCAAGATTGAATCATGAAGAAATAGAAAATTTGAGCAGACCTATAACTAGTAAGAAGATTAAATCAGTAATTAAAAATCACTCAACAAAGAAAAGCCCAGAACCAGATGGCTTCACTGAGAATGCTACCAAACATTTTAAAAAAGAATTAATGCCAATTCTTCTCAAACTCTTCCAAAATACTGTAGAGGAGGGAATACATCCAAACTCATTTTATGAAGCTTGTGTTACCCCGATGCCAAAGCCAAAGAAGGAAAGTACAAGAAAAGAAAAGCACTAGGTCAATATCTCTGATGACTCTAGATGAGAAAAATCCTGAACAAAATGATAACAAATTGAATTCAACAGCTCATTAAAATGATCATACACCATGTCTAAATAGGATTTATCCGTGGGATGCAAAGATGGGTCCACATACACAAATCAAATACCACCTTAACAGAATGAAGGACAAACATCACATAATCATCTCAATAGATGCAGAAAAAGCATTCAACAAAATTCAACACCTTTCGTGATAAGAAATACTCAACAAATGAGGAAAAGAGGGAAACTAACTCAACATAATAAAGCCCATATATGAAAAGCCCACAGCTAACATCATACTCAATGGGGAAATACTGAAAACTTATCCTCTGATTTTAGGAAGAAGGCAAGGCGAGGGTGTCCACTATAACCACTTCTATTCAACATAGTACTGGAAGTCCTAGCTAGAGCAATTAGGCAAGAGAAAGAAAAAAAGGCATCCAAATCAGAAAGGAAGAAGCAAAATTATCTCTGTTCAAAGATGACATGATTTTTATGTACAAAGCATTAAGATTCCACAATAAAAACCATTAGAATTAATAAACAAATTCAACAAAATTGCAGGATACAAAATCAACATATAAAAATTAGTTGCATTTCTACACATGAAAAGTGAAAAATCTGAAAAGGAAATTAAGAAAGTAATCCCATTTATGATAGCATTAAGAAGAATAAACTACTTAGGAATCAATTTAAGAAAGAAGAAGACTTTGTTCACTGAAAACCAAAAAACATTGCTGAAAGAAATTAGAGAAGACACAGATAAATGGAAAGACATCCTATGTTCATGGGTTGGAAGATTTAATACTATTGTCAAAATGTCCATACTCCTCCAAGGGATCTGCAGATTCAATGCAATCCCTATCCATATCAAAATGACATTTAAAAATACATATATTTTTATTGATTTTATAGAGAAAGGTAGAGGGAGAGAGAAACATCAATGATGAGAGAGAATCATTAATTGGCTGTCTCCTGCACACCCCACACTGGGGATCAAGTCCATAACCCAGGCATGTGCCCCGACCGGGAATCAAACTGTGACCTCCTGGTTCATAGGTCGATGCTCAACCGCTGAACAACACTGGCCAGGCTAAATGACATATTTTTACAGAAGTAGAAAAACAATCCTATAATTTATATGGATCCAAAAGGGGTCCTGAATAGCCAAAACAATCTCAGGGAAGAAAAATAAAGCTGGAGGACTCACAGTTCCTGACTTAAAAACATATTACAAAGCTACAGAAATAAAAACAGTACTGACATAAAGACAGACATATAGGCCAATGGAAGAGAATAGAGAGCTCAGAAATAAACCTACACATATAAGGCAAAGTGATCTTTGACAAGGGTGCCAGACTACACAATGGTGGTGGTGGTGGGGAGGGTAAAGTACAGGGTGGGGCAAAAGTAGATTTTCAGTTGTGAGTACTTGAAACATAGAGTTTATTCTTGTATTATTGTTTATTAATTGTTGTTTTATTTCCCATACAAACATATTATCTTTAACCAATGATGGTGGGGAAACTAGGTATCTAGATGCAAAATAATAAAATGAGACTGCTTTTAGGTTTTTTTTTTTGTTTTTTTTTAAATAACATTATTTTTTTTAAGTTAACATGTGCATATAGTAGGAAACTGCAAAACACAAGAAGCGAAGAACAAGCCATCCGTAATCACAAGCAGTTTGTAGTCTGACGTGTCCTTCTCAGTCTCCTGTGTCTCTACACAGCTAAGCTTCCCTTTCTTTTGGAATTGGGATTGTACAGTTATGTATCATGCTCTCTCACACATCATGAATATTTACCATTTCATAGCCCCTAAGCTATCTGAGTATTTTGGTAACCAAGAATGCACAAACCAATGCAATCTGAAAGAAAATAATGTAATCCTGACTTTCTTGGCAACAGAAATTTCATAACAGACAAAAATGGCAACACGTCTCTAGATGAAGATATTGGCGGAGTTACAATTAAAATACTGCATTCCCTTAATGTTCAATTAAAAATGAGACATAAAGCAACAGAGTACACAAGTATAATGCTTCTAAGAGAATTCATTATGATTTATACTTTTAAAATACTAGCAAGGAGCTAATATTCCCTTTGAGACCGTGGCTTCTTATTATAAGCCCTTTTGCACATTTGATTTTTTAAGCATGTGCCTAAATTACTTTGATTTACATCTTTACATTTTTATTTTTTTAAAGTAATATTTTGTGTAAAAAAAAAAAGAAGAAGAAGAAAGAAAGAAAGAAAGGAAGAAAGAAAAGAAAGCCAAACAGGTATAAGAAGGAAAGTAAAAGCTTCCCAACTTTACAAACCCTTCATTTCCAATCTTCAGAACTGACTTCAGTTCCCAGCATTTTGGATAACCCCCTAGAAATTTCCTGTATTCTTATGAGCATATGTGTATGTGTCTACAGCGCTTTCAGTTAAAGGAGAGAGCACCGTATCTGCCTAGCTTACTCTTTCCACCTAATAATGCCTTTGCCGGCTGTTATGTTTGCGCATATGGTCATTCTTCTTAGGCTGCATAGTCTCCCTTTGCATGTATGCACCGTACTTTATCGACCGGTTCTTATCAAGGCCGCAGGTGGCTTTCAGTTTTGTTATGTTGTGCTTTGTTATTCTTTTGCTGTTATAAGCAGGGCAGTGATAAACAGCCTACGCAAATTATGCTTCTGTTTTATTGGATGGAAAAACCTGGAGAAATGGAACTATATTGGGAGCCTAATTAATCCAAGACATTATAAAAAGTCTTATAAATACAGGCGTGTCTTATATGTACATCTTTGAAGTATAACATGTGCAGAAAAGTGTGCAAATAATAAGTGTACATAGATAGATGCTGACCAAGTGAACTCACACACGTGTCAAGAAGCAGAACAGTATCAAAACCCCAGGAGACCCTCCTGGCCTTTGCCGGTTACTCCTTCCTGGCAGCATGAGCGCCCTCCCAACTTTGACTTCCATGAATTCCTTTTGCCTGTTTTTGAACTTTGTATCAACGGAACCAAACAGTACGTACCCTTTTGTGTCCAGTCTCTTTCGCTCAGCATCCTGTTTGCAGGATTCGTCTGTCACTGCGTGCAGGTGAAGTTCATTTTGGCTCAGTGCTGTTACTATTCCATGTGCGACTCCTCCACAGTTCGCCTGTGCCCTCCTGAGGGCCATGTAGGGTATTTGCAGTGAGGGCTTCTTATGAAGAGTGCTTCATAAACATACCAGTGCGTGTCTTTTGTTGAACATATGCAGCCAGTCCTTGAGGAGTGGAATTGCTGGTCATAGGGACATGCATGTTCAACGTTAGCAGATCCTTCCACTGGATGTACCCATTTTACACTCCCACCAGCAACGGACAAGTGTTCGAGCTACTCCGTCCACATGCTTGCCAATGCTTAGATTTTGTCTGTGTTTTTCATTTTAGCCATTTTATATTGACTCTTTTAAAATATATATATTTTTTTACTGATTCAGGAAGGAAGAGAGAGGGAGAGAGAGAGATAGAAACATCAATGATGAGAGAGAATCACATACAGATCAGCTGCCTCTCGCATCCCCCACACTGGGGATCAAGTCCGCATCCTGGGCACGTGCCCTGACCAGGAACCAAACCAGGACCTCCTGGTTCATAGGTCAACACTCAACCACTGAGCCATGCCGGCTGGGCTATATTGACTCTTAAAATGATTCTGTGCAGGAGCAGTTCTTAGAGAACTATTCTCGATTGGACTGCAGATCTAGAAAGATTTCTGGAGGTGGGCTGGGTGGGGCTGAAATCTAGCTGGGCTTGAGTGGGTCTTGGGGGTGCAGGTGATGGCTTGGGCCTACCCCTGCACCCAAGACGATGTGGTAGTGGTGAAAGCATCCCTTTAGAAACAGCCTACGGGCCCCGTGAGATCACTTGTGGCGAGAGGAAAGCCTTCGCTCAGGGAAGTGGAGATTCAGCTCTGGATTCTTTAGTGGCCCCAGGTGGAGAATCGTTTCTTCGGCCCATAAAGCAGCCGTCTGTGTTGCTGCGTTTTACTGCCAGCGTTCCTCTGCCGCCTGGGAGAAGCAGGCCCAGGCAGATGTGCTGAGGGCGGGAGGGCGGAGGGATTTATGCACCACACTCCAGGGAAAAGCCTCAGGACGCCTTTACAGATTCCCTTGTCACAGGAGCCAGGCGCAGCCCTCACAGCCAGTCCGCCCGAGGGGATGTCAAGTCTGTCGTTAGGGGACAGGTCAGAAGCTCAGAAGAGAGGTCTGGACCAAAGGCATAGATAGCAGGCCCTTGAACACTGTTCTTTCATTCAGTGTCATTTCATTATAATGTTGATGAGATGCCATAGGAACTTAATTCTTGTTTATGTCAGTGGTAAAACTGGTTTCATTATATGTCTCTTCACTTAAAGTCACAGAACCTATTGAAGACGTTAAGTGAGGACTTACTGTGCATGAGGGTGAGTGCAGCCACTGCTGGCCTTCAGGACTTCCTGCTTCTGCTAACCACAGTGGATTATGAAGTGTGCAGTTAGGGAGCCCGACCGATACAGGGCTTGTAGCACCCACGAGAGCAGAGCTGAGGATGAGTCAGCTGGGGGCAGGAGGTGGGGGCCCTCCAGGCTCAGCCAGGCTACAGAGAACAGGTTCCAAGTGTCTTCTCCTCGGGCTCAGCGTCTGAGGCAGCAGCGTGTCCTGCGGAGCCGGAGAACAGGAGAGCCCCCCTGTGAAGGGAGATGTGGCCCAGCCCACAGGCCACCCTCACTCTGCCACCAGGTGCGCGTTTGAAGGTCCCCACGACGACCCGACCACCCGTCAGTTCTTTTTTTAAAAATATATTTTATTGATTCTTTACAGAGAGGAAAGGGGAGGGATAGAGAGTTAGAAACATCAATGAGAGAGAAACATCGATCAGCTGCCTCCCACACACTCCCCACCGAGGATGTGCCCGCAACCAAGGTACATGCCCTTGACCGGAATAGAACCTGGGACCCTTCAGTCCGCAGGCCGATGCTCTAGCCACTGAGCCAAACTAGCCAGGGCCACCCGTAGTTCTATAACTCACTGGAAAGTCTCACGGGTCTCGCAGAAAGCTGTTACACTCACAGTAACGGCTTATTAAAGGGAAAGGATGCCAACTAAAGTCGGCCAAGGGAAGAGGCGCATCGGACACTTGCTGTTCTTTGATGAGAAGTTTCTGTGGCTGCTAGCGCCCGCTCTGCCCAGACTGGAGCCAGGAGCTCTCTTCAAACAGTGACCGAGAGGGGAGGGTATATACATACCCCAGCACCTGTGGCCCTTAACTGGTTGATCACATACCTTTCGTAGGCTCCCTCCCCTGCCCCATCTCATTTTCTCTCCACTGGAAACCTCTCCTCCTTGTCGCAGGGTCTGCTCCCGGGGACCCCAAAGTGAGGCAGGTGAAGTAGCACCAGCCGTTTACCAGGACCTGGCTGTGCCCGGGGCATCCCCAGAAGCCTGACATGAACCCATCACGACCCTAGTCACCCTGAAAGGAGGGGTCCCCAGCCACACTGGACATGTGAGGACACTGAGGCTCAGCGAGGCCTTGCCAGGAGCCCAAAGCAAGTACACCGGAAGCAAGGCTGGCTCTCCCACCACATCCGAGGCAATGCTCTTAAGAGCAGGGCTGGCACTGGGTCTAAGCTGCCTCTCCGTACCCCATGCCGTGACCCTGTGCCCGCAAATGGGAGATGCTTGGTAAGCAGGTCTGGCCAATACCTATTGGGTCCTCACTATGGCTAAATAAATCCTTTTATACAGGTTACCTAACCTCATCATTATCACAGCCCTGGGAAGTAGCTACTATTACTATCACCCCTATTTCATAGGTGAGGACCCCAAGGGGAGAGGGACTGCTCAAGCCCACATGGCTAGCACTGGAAGAAGCCTGGGCCCTTCCCCCATCCACCACAGCGATGGATGATGGTGGCGGACAAGTGAGCCAAAGGAGCTAGGAGGGAGGGGCAGCCATGGCTCACCCTGCTGGCAGCTGGGCACCAGCGCATCCTTCCATCTTGGACCGTATCGGTCACACACGGTAAATCCGTCTATTCCCTGTGACCCACCTGCTAGCGGGCAGCGCCATCCATCTGCTCACGAGCACAATAAAAAAATCCCAAACGATCCTGGTGATTCCCAGTCCTGGGGTAACCAACCACATAGGTTGGAAGCGGCTCTTTAGTCTGATCAAAGTCTGGTTGCGCGATGATTAGAAACCAAGGCCTCTTCCTCCAGGCTGGCGGCTCATAAACAACAGTGGGATGAACTTTCTATTTGGGTCGGACCAAAACCTGAGACGGGTCAATTTCCTCCTAATTTACACCCGTGTCAATGGGGAAAGCAGTCGGAGGCTGAGTGTTTGCTCTGGGAGATCCATTGGCTCCGTGTCTGCAGCAGGCAAGAGGTGAGGGGGTTGGGAGGCATATATTAACATGAGCCCACGAATTCCCCACAAACCAAGATGGACAAGCCCCTTAAGAGAGCGGGCACCAGTGCCAGGTCCAGGGCTGAGCGGGGAGCAGAATCCCTTCTTCTCTCACTGAGGTTCCCACAGCAGCAGCGGATGGGAAAGGGGAGTGTGGTCAGGGCCAGGCACTGGAGACCACAGATGGGACTGACCATCCAAAGATCCCGTGGGCAATAGGGAGGACCAGGTGTTCCGTCAGTGAATCATTCAGTACATATTTATTGAGGACCCACTACGTGCCAGCACTGTGCATGGGGATCAGACGGTGAATGAAAACGACGGTGCCTGCCCTTGACGATCTACAGGCCAGTGAGGACGATGGTCCATCCTGGCGGAGAAAGTAAAGTCCGGAGTTGAAGAGGGCTTGGGCACACTTCCTGAAGAGGAGTGGGGGGCAGAGGCCAGGCAGACCTCCCCCCAGAGAGAACAGGAAAGTCTTCATCCTCCCAGAATCTCCGGGAATAGCCTGCAGATCTGGAGCTGCAGCCTGCTGACCCCGCTGCGGCCTCCGTGCCCGTCTGTCTCCTCACCCTCAAACTCTCAGGTACTGGATGTTGGCGCCTAAGAACAGGAAGTCCTAGGAGAGACAAGACAGAACAGGATGGTAAACACACCCTCTGCTTCGAAGAGATGCTTCTCCGATTTGAAAGGAGGCCCACGTTTGTGGAGACACAAGCTCTGCCAGAAACCAGGTCAGTACATAAATCGCGGTGTGCCTCCGTCCCCAAGGTCTCCATAAAGCACTGCTTTTGCCAGCGACCTGCTCTAAGGCGGCGATTTATCTGCCATTTCCCAAGCTGCTGCTTCCGGGCAGGCCTCATAAATGTCCTCTGTGTCACCTGAATGTTCTCTCCTTGGCAAACAATACAAAACTGTGAGCCGCCAGGGTTTCCGCTCCCACTTCCTCGTAGGTTTCCATCACCCAAAGGGGCAGGAATTCTGCACTCAAGGCAAAGTCCTAGTCTTTTCCCACGGCGAGACATCCCCTGCCTTTGGGTGTCAAACGAATGGACAGAATGGAGCTCACAATTCCAATGAATACGAGCATGTCATACATCTTCCAATGACTTCCCACGTGCCACACTGAGCGAGACGCTTCCGTGCTTGGCCTCTTACTGTCCCAGGAGCCCAGGAGGCTACGGGCTACACCCCATTTTACAGAGGAGAAACCTGGGGCCAGCTGCCTGAACTGTCGCTCAGTCTTTGTTCGGAACAACAATCCGTCTGACTCCTTGTAAACGCCCAGCTGAAGTTGGGTGCTGAGTGAGTATCTCAGCGCCCAAAAGACTTTTGGAGATTTGACTCTCAAGTATATCAGGTGGCCAGCGTTTCAACCTTCCTGGCCACGCCGTGCCCTTCGCTCTCTTCGCAGCTGCTGTTTGCTGGATGTTGATGCTGTGCC
This sequence comes from Myotis daubentonii, assembly GCF_963259705.1. NCBI lineage: Eukaryota > Metazoa > Chordata > Mammalia > Chiroptera > Vespertilionidae > Myotis > Myotis daubentonii. The sequence continues at coordinate 39,845,753 of NC_081847.1, read as the reverse complement.
AGGCACAATGCAGCCTCTCCTTCAGTGCCCACCATCCCAGTCACCCCACCTCACAGACGCTGCCCTAGAAAGATACCCTGGACTGTGAGGCGCAGATGGACCATAAAATGCTCGATCGAGCAGTGGAGAGAATAGTGAAGAATTAGATATGTTCCTTGGTCCTAAAATAGTTCAGTAAGTTATGGTCCATCTGATGGATGAGGCAGTACTTAACACTGGGTGGGGGGGGGGGGGCGCGTGGGGGACTAGATTGCAACAAAAAGAAAACATGTATGAGCACTAGCAATGCAACTATTCAAAACACAATTTTTTCAAATGCTTAGCGAGATAAAAAATACTGAAGGAAGTATATTAAAATTCAAACTGTGGGTGTATGTGGGGGTAATGGGTCTATGAGGGGGAGCACACCAAACACATATCCTATCTAATAAACGAGTAATATGCAAATTAACCACCACTTCACGATAAAGATGGCGGCACCCACAGCCAATAAGGAGGGAATATGCAAATTGATGTGACAAAGATGGCGGCGCCGGTGGGAGCCATGGAGCCAAGCTGGCCAGAGAGCGAGCGTGGGAGGCTTGGCTTTCTTGGTTGCCCCAGCCGGCTCCGTGGCCGCTGCCCAGACAAAGCCATAGTGGCAGAGCCGAGGCAGAGGTGGTTGGGGCAATCAGGCCAGGAGGGGAAGGCAGTTGGGGGTGATCAGGCCGGCAGGGGGAACCAGTTGGGGGCAAGCAGGCCGGTGGGGGGCAGTTGGGGGTAAGCAGGCCAGCGGAGGGGGCAGTTGGGGGCAATCAGACTGGCAGGGGGAGCTGCTGGGGGGGAGCAGCCTGGTGGTGGGGGGGGACAGTTGGGGGCAATCAGGCCAGCAAGGAGGGGCAGATGGGGGTGAGAAGGCCAGTGGGGGGGGGCAGTTGAGGGTGAGCAGGCTGGCAGGCAGAGTGGTTAGGGGCGATCAGGCATGCAGGCATGCAGCGGTCCCAGATTGCAAGAGGGATGTCCGACTGCTGGTTTAGGCCCAATCCCATTGGAGAGGGTGCAAGACAGGCTGAGAGACACATACCGCCCCTGCCCCCTGGGCACGAATTTCATGCACTGGGCAACTAGTTTATAATAAAGCTCTTCCACTGAAGAATTTAGAAGACATTTTAAAAAGCTACAAATGGCTTTTAGAACGTGGCCTGTTGGCATATCTAGGATTACAGTATTTAAAAATGAGCTGGTGTTGCGGCCGCCCCTGGTCACTCACGGTGAGGGGTAGAAGGCAGTTTAGCCCTGACCGTGTCAACTACCTTCCGCTCCCACAGAAGAGCCACTTTGGAAGGACAGGTGGATGGCTTCGTGGCAGTTAGCATCCCACCCCAGGTCAGGCTTTCCCGGCTGCAGGGATGGGCTGGACCTCACCCTCTGAGCTTTGGCCTCTGAACCTGGAAAGCTCAACAGTCCCCTCCCCAAACCGCCTGAGCCCCCTGAACCCACTCACCTTGTGGATCTGGACAACAGGGTCGTAGAGCTGAATATGTTTTAGCAGAGGAAGGGGGAAGCCTGATGCCAGTTTAGCTGGAGGTCGAGGCACAACATTGAGAGAAATTTGTTAATAGCAATTATAGACAAAGAATTTTTTTTTTTTTAAAAAAAAGGCCTCTGTGCAAACTCTATACACAGCATAGTCTCATTTAATTATCACCAAAGACTGTGAAGTAGATAGGATTATTATTCTCATTTTACAGATAAGGAAATTGAGCCACAGAGTGGCCAAGTAACTTATCCTTACTCACACACCAAAAAGGGGTCGAACTGGGATTTAACCCCAGGAAGGCTGCTACAGGAGCCCGAGCTTGCCGCGTGAGGCTATTTGGAAGGAGTGGTAGGCATGGGGCGGAATGCACTCATGATAAGAAGCCGTGGGCATCTGCCCTCCACCCCCATGTTGCTTTCTATTGCAGCCAAATGAAACAGGGCTTAGGTCTTTATGCTTAAATGTTTAAAGGGTGTTGGCAACTGAATCAGAAATGTGAATTTAGAGGGGGCTGTCTTGTGCTCTCTATATGAACTAGGTCTTTAGTCTTTCCCTTGCTACTTCAGGGGGCGGGGGGCACCTCTGTGAGTCTCTTCTTCTCTTAGAAGGAGTTTCCTGTGCTCTGAATTGTTTCCCCAGGCCCCAGCCTTCATTAAGCCCTGGAGGGAGATGAGGTGGACTTCAACACTCCCATTGCGAAGACAGCCCCTGAAGCTCATAGGGAAGTGACTCACCCAGGTCTCATAGCCTACAGGAGAACCGTCTCCCAACTCCAAGTCCAGCTCTCTTTACCCCCAAAACCAGTGTCCACTCTTGACTTGGAGAAATCCATAGTGATACTTACCATTGACCTCCGAGTAGAGGGTGTTGAGAATGTAGTAGTTGAGCAGCGCCTCTAACAGCTCCACCTGGTGGAGAACAGGAGAATGGCACATGTGGCCACTGTTCACCTGGTCACAGCGTTCTCCACCTGGCAGAGAACACTGTGGCCACATGCGCCATATTGCCCACCGATAAACCTCCACAGCGCCACCCTGGGGGTGACATGGTATGGTATGTGCTGACATGGCAAAAGACTTGGAAAAAGCAAATTTCAGATAGATACCTACATCAAGATGTACACTTATATGTGTGCAAAAAGAGAAAAATGTTGGAAGACTGCACACCCAACCATCTTTCCTCTAGGAAGAACATCGAAGTTTGGCTTAGCCTTGTCTTAAATATTCAAAAACAGTTTTTTACAGTGAGAATGTTTTCCTGAATTACTTGTGTAATAAACAAAATTTAAGTTACACAAGTTTTTTCTTTAATATATTTTATTGATTTTTTACAGAGAGGAAGGGAGAGGGATAGAGAGTTAGAAACATCGATGAGAGAGAGAAGCATCGATCAGCTGCCTCCTGCACACCCCCTACTGGGGATGTGCCCACAACCAAGGTACATGCCCTTGACCGGAATCGAACCTGGGGCCCTTCAGTCCGCAGGCAGGCGCTCTATCCACTGAGCCAAACCAGTCAGGGCAAGATACACAAGTTTTAACATTCACTATGTGCCAGGTGTAGGACCCAGAGCATTACATATATTTGCTTTAGTCTTTACAATAACCCCTTTAAGTTGACATCAATGTCCCCATATCATGGATAAGAAAACTGAGGCCATCAGAATGAAAGTGGCTTGTTAGACACTGGGCTGCAGGGTATGAATCTGAATCCAGATTTATCTGATTCTATAGCTCTGGCTTTTTTTTTTTTATCACATGTTCCAAAAACTTAATGAATACTCTTTGTGTGAATCTTTACATATGTTTTACAAATGTTTTAGAACATTTACATGCCATGCCCAGATACAATGTTAGTGTGTCATTATCCACTTTGTTCTCTGAAAGGAGTCATTCTTTGGGGATCCTGTGCACAGTGTCTCTCCACACTTCATGTGTTTCTTTCCTCTTCATAAGTACTTAAGGGAAAGCCTGGGAGAGGAGGACAGGTGAGTGTGGTCAGAGGTCAGTATCCTTGGGACGCTGAAGAGGAAAACAACTACCACAAGTTCAAGTCTTCCCATCTCCTCCTCGGCCTGTGAGGAGCAGCTGCCATCACCCCCCCTTCTCTCTTTTCAGAAATTTCCCCATGATTGCTTCAGCCACACCCATCTTCCCATTCTCTTTCTTCCTTTAATAGGGGACTATTTCACCATTTTTTTTCCTCTTTGTGAAAATCATCTCTTCATTTTGTGTGCCCAGCAATTAATTTCTCTTGTTTTAATACAAGTCCCTATTTTCCTCCTGGGAACCCCCTTCCAATTTCAGTCCATACTACTGGGGATTGCAAATTCTGGCTCCAGGAAACTTGGCTGACTGGCCTTGTCGTATTTCTGGCCATAGTGATTGGCTGAAGAATGGGCACGTGGCTAAGGTTGATCTAATGAGAGCTAGCACAGGGATTTTGGTGTGTGTGTGTGTGTTTTTTTTTAATGAAACCACAGGAAATTTAGGGGGTTTTCACCAATGGGAATAACCTGCCTGAGAATAAAACCAACACTGATGAAAGCAAGCAGAGAGATGGAGATTCTTGGTGCATTAATTTGAGCACCTGGGTCCAGCTATGCCTGGAATCTCTAGCCTTAGTAGTCTTCATTGTTTTTGTTTTGTGGTTGTTTTTTAATCACATGATTCTATAGATTCCTCTCATATGCTTAAGACATTTTTAGTTGGCTTTCTATTCCTTGCAGTTTAAAAAAAATTGGTCCAACAGGAGATTTAATGATAGACTGCCTTACATAGGGATGTAACTTTTGCTTCGCCCTGGGTTTTATGTCCTTGAGAGCTTCTATACTTTTCTAGGGCAGAGAACGGCTCTTCTCCTTTTCCATTTTCTACTCTGAGGCACGTAGCATTGCTTAGTAAAGACTCTGAATTAATCAATACCCCAACCAAAACAATAATATTGATAAAAACAATAATAACTTACATTGAATAGTCCAACTTTAGATTCTTTCAGTTCCACTTGTACCCTACAACAGATCAGAAATGACTCAGAGATGTGGGTACGATGCCCGCGGGATACCTAAGCCAGGTGGCGTTCCCTGGAAGGAAGGAGGCACTGGCTTGAGAAGGCACATGGCCACGGGTGGGGTCATGAAAAAGATGACTAGCTAAAAACAATGATATCACCTTATTGGGAAGACTCAAAGAGGGGAGGTGGGTAGTGTACAAGAGCTCAATCTTTATCACTTCAGGAAGTCAGAATAGCCGATGTCTAAAATTCGTAGATTAAGAAAAAGCAGTATTGCTACATTCTGTAGAAGACTGGAAGTAATGGGGCTTAGGTGGAAAGGAAGTTCGTGGAAGTGGGGCCAGAGGGGCAAAAGAATTTGGCTAACTGGGGCAAGATTTAAGTTTCCCTCTTAAATGTTGGGCCCTTAACATTGGCAGGAGGACCTGGTCACATCCCCACCTCCAGTTACAGAGAATCGGCGAGTGCCAGCCAGAGGGAGCAAGCCTGGTTGAGCGCCCCCATGTGGGGGGGAGGCTGACTTACTTTTCTGGCTTCAGGAACCCAGTGATCTTGCTGGCGTTGAAGGTCAACGTGGCCGACAGGTTAGTGGTCTGGAGATTCCAGGAGAAGGAAACAGGTCTGAGTGAGGGAGGCTGTCACGTACTACGAGGACCAGCTGTCTTCTCTAAATAAACAGCTCGATGAATGAAAGCAGGAACCTGCTAGTAGACTATAGACTCCCAGAAGGCTCACTGTAGGTGCTTGATGTTTGAACTTGAACCATTTTTACTTGAAATGGTTGACTATGAGAACAGTAAACTTTGAACAGGCTACTGAGAGCAAGTGTAGAGTGCCTGTCCCTGAGACCTCAAAGGGCTCACTTCTAGCTATGTCAGGACTACGATTCAGCCCTGGGAATAACAATAGCCATGATAGTAATAATAGATTATATTTTCATTTAAAATATATTGGTGGCAAAAATTCTCATAACAATATCAAGTTATAGATATAGCATGTGGGCGCAATTACCCTTCCAGAAATGTGTCTTGTTGAGTTTCAAACCTAAAAGAAAAGAACAAAATTCTCCGCCCAGTGAGCAAGAGTCCCCAAAGGCTCCAAATCCCTTCCCTAGAAGACAGGGTCCCCTGGGGAGGGGGGGCCCTCTCGGTGTTTAACTCAGAGGGAATGTAACCCAGGGACTTGGTGATACAAGAGATGGAATTGCTGAAAAGCCAAAAAATAAAGAGAGTTGAAGTGGCCACTCAGGGATTAACAGAGGCAGGAAGCTACTTCCACCTCAAGGCCAGAAGAACAGAGAGAGCTGGGTTTATGGGAGCCACCGTGGAGGAGACAGTCACTCCCCCTGTCTCTGTCCTAGACAAAGAGAGGAAAAAATACTCCGCTTCTTCCTTCCTCCTGCCCGCCATTCTCTTGATAGTGCCTTCGACTGGCTGACCTAGCTGATGTCAGAGTGCTGCCAGGGATCCTGGGAAATGTAGTCTTCAGGGGTCAGCTATAGATGCAGCGCCAACAGGTCAAAGACCCCTATGCCTTCCTTCCCACAGCAGCCCAGACTCACTTGCTGGGAGACAACTACATTAAACAAATAAACCTGCCGTCAGCTGCCTAAGCCCATTCATAATAAATGTAATGAAGTAAATGAATAGGGTGCTGCAAGAGAAACATGACAAGGAGCCTAAGGCGCACTGGGGTAAGAGCAATCTAGAAAGGCCTCTTTGAGGAAGTGGTATTCAAGTTGAAATCTGAAGGAACTGGACCAGTGGTGAGTAGGGGAAGCACACGGGAAAAAGGAACAGCACTTGCAAAAGCAAACCTTACCACGCCGAGCTGGAAGATAAGCTCCCTGGCAGAGTTCGGCAGGAGCACGAAGCCCTCAACCTCCATCTGGGGGGCCAAGGACAGGTTCCCGGGGCTGAAGTTCAGGACGGGGGCAGAGACCACTCTTCCCTGCAGCTCCAAGTTCATGTTGGGGTAGCGTTTGGCCAGCTGGGGGCAGAATGAGGAGATTATGTCAAGAGAAGAAAAGTGCGGGTTTGCCGGGAGAGCCTGGAGGGCGACAGGTAACTCTGAGCGTGCTTTCTGGTGGGTTTTACTCCCATAAAATGCTCGGTGCCTTTTTCTCTTAGCGGTGTCATAGGACACCGTTCCATGAACACAGGGAGTGGACATTATCATGGCAAAACCTTACAGACAGCCCTAGCCAGTTTGGCTCGGTGGAGAGAGCGTCGGCCTGCGGACTGAAGGGTCCCAGGTTTGATTCCGGCCAAGGGCACATGCCTGGGTTGCGGGCTTGATCCCCAGTAGGGGGCGTGCAGGAGGCAGCCAATCAATGATTCTCTCTCATCATTGATGTTTCTATCTCTCCTTCCTTCCTCTTTGAAATCAATAAAGAAATATATATTAAAAAAACCCCACAAAACCTTACAGACAACTTAATGCCCAGTGGGGTTAGATCAGTGACAGTCGCCAAGCATTGTATTCCGTTGTGCATGGGTCATGATGGCATTCCTTGGGATTCTCAGATGGCACCTGTAAGGCTGGGCAACCTGTAGTCCCAGGAGACCCGGGGCTCAGGCCAGTGCTATTGGGGCTTTGAAGGGAAGAAAGTCCCAAAGCCTGCAGCACTCTGGCCTTCACTGAGGGGCTCATTGCTGTCTTCTGACTCTTGGGCCAGCTGAGAGGAGCCTGTGGGTTTTAAGGAGAGATCCCTGAAGGCTGGCCTGCACCACCGAGGGCTGAGGGGAGCCTTACCCGGGGGACGAAGGCGCGGAAGGACTTGGTGGTCAGTCGGATGTTGGAGGTCGGTGGAACCTGCAGTGAAGAGACACAAAGAAGTTTTAGGGTGCTCCTTCCAGAACTGAAGGTCTGAACAGAGAGGGAGAGGTGGGGGGTGTTTCGGACTGGAACTTCTCGAATGCCCGGGGTTTCCATGGCAGTGACAAGAGGCCTGCCCATCATTCAACAGGGGTACATGAGACCGCGGGGACTCTCTGCTCTCTGTGGGGCACAGGTGACATGCGGGACCCGCTCAGAGGGTTCATGACAGAGGGATTTGCAGTCACACAGACTAGGTTTGGCTCCTGGCTTTGTCACGATGTGGTCTCGGGCCACTCCCTTCACCTCTCTGAGCTTCGACTCCCTCACCTGTGAAATTGGTTAACAATAGTCCCCACCTACCATGGCATCGTGAGGGTTCAGTGAAATGGTGGGTACAACACATCTGGCACAAGGCCTAGCATATAGTGGACACTCGGTAAAACACAGTTATGTGATCCCATCTGCAAGAGAAAGGACTGCAGCACCGTGGGATGGGGGAATCAGATGTGATGATGGGAGGGAAAGTCACCCAGTCATTCACCAGGTGGTCCCCGATTTATCACCAGGGAAACTGGATCATCCAAATTGGACCACCCTGTGTTTTCCCACCATCCTGACATTGTTCACGGGCTACAAGAGCTACTAGAAATAACCTTCTGAAACCCAGACATATTAACCTTTTGCGCTCCAACATCGAGGCTGACTCGACAGACCAGGCGCTAGTAGCAGGTCAAAGGTCGAGCTGAGTTGGTGATTGAGCTAATTGGCAATTTCCGCCAGGGAACTACTGCAACCAAGAGAGGAAGGACTTCCAATTCGGACCAGACTGTTTGAATTCCAAATATAAAATTGGAGCGCAAAGGGTTAAAGATGTGATCCACTCTAAGATTTAGTATTCCTTATACAAAGCCACTTTTGAGAACGTTGTTTTAGAGGTATGTGCTAGGAGAACTTTGTTTCTGCTCTTTACCATGAATCACTAAATCATGTTCCTTTTTACTTTGGCTACAAGGAAGCTCCCAGACAGATATTTATGGGTCCACTGTTTTCATAATTGTGCTTTGCTTTTAACTTGGTCTTTATTTACTATTCTTTGTAACAATGCATTTCATTCTCTAAAATCTTTTTTTTTTAAAAAAAAACAAACAACAAAAACCTACAAACTATCAGAATGAGAGAAATTATGAACTAGAATAACAGATCTAGACTGAGGGAGGGGGAGAGAATAAAACACAGACAAGCAAGCCACAAAGTCTTCTACAGTTGTTATAAGAAAGAACTTAGATTTTGAGCTTCCTGGCAGCCAAAGTGAAAAGGGAAATTGTACTGACATATTTTTCCTGGTCCCGATCTTTTTTCTTAGTCATAATTTATTACTTTGCTGATGTAAATCAGGCAGAAAGGAAAAAAGGAAGAGAAGCCAGGTTACATCATCATTTGTAAGCATTATTCTGTCGCCAGCCTCACCACATCATCTGTGATGGAGAAGTTCAGGTACCCTGCCTCATGATATACCAGGCTGGCTGTGTTGAAGACATAATCAGAGATGGCAAAGTAGACCATTCGGGTGTGTTCCTCAGGAAGGCTCATGACAGGAGCAAGGAAAGCAACTGGGGTGCGATGTTCACGGTTAAAAATTTCAGCCTGGAGAGAGAAAATAAGGTCCATTTGAATTTTCAAAGTTTACCTCAGGGCTGGACTTCTGAGCTCGGTAGTCACTATACAGGTTGATAGGGAGGTGGGGGCGGGGGGACATCGGCTAGAGACACTGCCTGAGACTCCACCATTAAAGATGTTTTCCTTTGTGTCTTTCCTTTCCTAAAGTGGTGCATGTCCGGAATCCCTTAATAAAACACTCACCAGCTTTGGTGTGTTAACCCACAAGACCTATTGGCCAGACCTCCTGATTGAGCTCATCTGCATGGAGGGCAAGGTGAAGGAGAGGAAGGGAAGGAGGGGAAGCTACCAGCCTAGGAGTTTTCAGACCAGACCCTTGTGAGAGGAGCCTGGCCCTGGGAACACTCCCCACCACTCCAGGTTGCCCTGCCCTCAACACAGCTGGAACTAAGGGAGATGAGGACAGAGCTGAGCCAGGCGGACAGGGGCTCCAAGAAAGAGCTGATCTTGAGGGATGAATGCCTCGCTGAGGCAGGACCCACCCAAGCCCCTGCTCCAGGTCCCTCACCTTCAACATCACGTCCAGCATTTGGGCCGCTGCCCGAGGGGCCTCCATTAGGCTGTAATCAATGCCAGCGAGACAGTCGATCTCTGTTGTGACTGCGAACCGGGGGAGGGGCAGAATCAGGAGCCAGACAGGAGAAGGGGTGACTTTCTTCAGAGCCCCTGCCCCCCTGCCTCCAGACCCTCCACCCAGCCCAGCCCTGGGCAAAGAGCTGCTTCGTAAGAGAGAGACCAGCTGGGTCTTTTGTCCCAGTAGTGGATTAGCCATCAGGGGAGGGGTGTGCTCTGCCTGAGCGTGAGTAGGTTCCAGGAACACGCACACACACGTGCGCGAACACACACACACACACACACACACACACACACACACACACACACACTGAGGGCGAGAGGAGCCCAGGTCTGCCAGCCCATTCACACCAGGAGCTTCGTGCCAAGGAAGCTACACAATGGGGAGAATTCTCTGACCAAGGGTATTGCTCCCCAAGTTTACAACTGAGGGGAAACTGACCTCCTATCAACACAAACCAATTAGCCAGGAAGGTCGGCCTGTGCAGAGGGCTCAGACTCTCCCCCCTAGCGCCCTGGAGGATCAGGGGATCCGTATCTCACACAGGGTTGTCTGTGCCTGCCTGGGCCTCCACTGGAGGGGATGCGCACAGGTGAGCGTAGGGGCCATGATATCAGAGGGCACCTCAGGCTATTTGTCAGGGAGCGAACCACAAACTTTACCTGTGCATCCTGAACCCAGGGTCTCCACTTTTGAGGACTGTGCTAGGAGACACTCACATGCGCAGGCAAGGAGGTTGGGCGAGGTGCCGCCTTCCCCATATGGGCAATAGCAAAGGAAGGCACCAAGCCTGCACGCCCAGAGTCTGGGGACTTAATAAATAACTGAAGACACAGCCATCGGAGGGACTACTACACAGCTACTCAAATGAGGTCTGTTACAACTCTGTTGGAAAGCTGTTTGTCAGGATCCGATCACGTTGAAACTATGCATACCAGGTGAGCCTGCAATTTCACTCCTAGTGTAACCCAAAGACATGCGTTACATGAGCTAGAATATTCATAGCAGTGCTATGCATAATGGTCTAAAACTGAAACTACCCAAATGACCTTCAACAGTAGAATGGAGGGACTTTGACTCAGGGGAATACTACACAGCAAGGAGAATGAATGAGCTCACGGTTTACAACAACACGGGTCAAATTCATTTTAAGGTTGAACAAAGAAAGGCTTTGCTTTTGGTAAAAGACTTTAAGTACTGTAAGGCTCCATCCATGGACAAAATGCAAAACTAGCTTTTGCTGGTAGAAGTTGAGGTAGTGGTTCCCGTGGAGCGGTGGATAGTGACAGAAGGACACCCGAGAGAGCAATCATATTCTGTATATTGATCTGGGAGCTGGTATATATGTGTTCAGTTTGTAAAAATTCTTCAAGCTGTTCACTTATAATGGGAGCACTTTTCTCTAAGTATTGACTTCCACAAAGAGATTTTTTTTAATGAGATCAATTTATATGCAGTGATATAGAAAGATCTTCAACATATACAAGTTACACAAGGACAATGTCTATCCTGTGTACATTAATATTACTCACAATTATGCAAATGAATCTATATTCGTGAACAAAGGAATATATATGAATGTATGTTCATATGTGCATGTGTATGTATATGTATATGCATATTTGTATATGCAAAGAAAATATTGAAGAGGATACACCCAACACAGAGATTACCTCTTGGAAGAAAATTTGAGGAGAAAAAGGGAATTTTAATTTTTACTTTCTATACTTCTGTCCCACTTAAGATTTTGTAGGATACATATATGCTCTTATGAGAATTAATAGAAATAAACTGTCTGGTGGGGGGGGCACCCTACCTGGAAGAGTTTGGAGGTAAGGCTGTAGGTCAGAGGTCACCGATTTCTGGATAATTTCGCAAACCTGAAAGGATGGGAGAGAAAGCCTGAGGGAGTTCCCTGGCTTTGAGCTAGTGCTGTGCTAATTGCTTTAGTCACATTTCACATATTTGCTCATTGCTCATTGATTTTATAAAAACATATAAGTACTAACCATGTGCCAGGCACTGAACAAACAGAAATAATCAGAGACACTTAGGTCCCTACATGGACCCCAACAGGGACCACTCAGACCTTCCCAAGTCGATCCCAGGGCTGGACATCTGAGTTAGGGAGTCGCCTACACAGCCTGATGAGTGGACACTGGCCAGAGGCACTGCCCTGAGCTCCCCCATTGCAGACAGTTCTTTTGAGCCGCCCCGGGCTCCTGGAATGTAGAGGGGAAGAGCAGAACTGGATAGTACGTAGATCTGCCATCCAAATAAGTGTGTATTTAAAGTAGGTACTTCCAAATGTCATCACTTAACAGGCTGGCTGGATTGCTCATTGCTCTCTGTGTCCTCCGACTCAGCACAACACGGCAGTGAGGTGCTGGAGAAGCAGATTTGCATGTTTCCCACACTCACCTAGACCCCAGGACCCCAAAAGATAAGGCACAGAATGCAGCTTGCCACACCAGTTTGTGGGGATGCCCGCTATTCCGATTCAACCACCAGGGGGCACTCAGAGCCAAAGCAGACCTTGGACCAAGGCGCAGGGATATATGAGTGTGTATTTCCCTCTTTCCTCCTCCATTACTTTCTCCCTCCCCAGGCACACACTGCTTACAGACACAGCTCCAGGTGTATGATACCTCCGAAATGGGAGTGAAACGTTTTTGTTTTGGCCAGAGATATAACAATTTGGAGATTTCACATAATTTTTTAAATGGGAAAAACTGACACTATCACTGCCTGCCCTCCCAAGGCAGGTGCTCAGTGCTTGCCCAGGTAGGACCCGGGTTCTCACCCGGTTCACACGCTCTTGAAGTTTCCTGCCAGGGCGCTGCAGGCATCTAAGTGCTGCTTTTCCTTTTGGCCTTTGTGGGGGAGTGGGGGCCAGTGAGCAAGACCAAGTGGAGGGTGGGGCGGGAGTCTGCTGGCCCCTGCTTCCGACCCTTGGCCAAGCATCTAACCATTCTCTGCTTTACAGGACAGACGCAGAGTCCAGAGACCTACGTGCTGGCCCAGCTGACCCACCAGCTCTGCCACCTGCGGCAGGTGACTTGTTCTCTCTGGGCCTTGGCCCACGTATGACTTGAGTCCAGCCCTTGCGTGGCGCTGACATTCTTACCTTGCTCTCCAGTATTTCTCGGAATCTGGATTCGATCTGGTTGTGGAAGAGATTCAGCAGCCACCTGGGGGATGGAGCACAGGGCAAGGTCAGCTGTGTGCCACTGAGCACAGTGTGGGCGGGGCCGCCGGGAAAGCCAGGCCCTGGCCTATGGCAGGCCGGTTCCCGAGGGAGCCCTCCCTGCCCCAGTGTGGGACCTGCTGTGACCCAGAGTCCCAGCTCCGGCACACTCCCTGATTCAGGGCATCTGGCATCCCAGCCCCTGCTGTGCCCCAAGCGAATTCAGTCGATTTGGGGGAGGGGCTCAAGAACCCACATTTCCCTAATCAAGGACACTCCACTCAAAGACACTTGCCCAAGGGCTTGTATGTTTTTCATAAACTCTCCTTTGGCCAAAAGCCCTGGTGTTCCTCCAACAGCCACATTTCATTGGCCTGAGGTAGTTCCTGAAAACGTCTGGTGGAAATGGCTCCCCAGGACTCCTGGCTGGAATGTGCGTCTGTTAATCTGTCCATCTCAGCAGTGTCCCCAGTAACAACCTCCAAGTGCCTGTGACGGGCTCGTGCATTACGCCTGGACCTTTGTGCTTGTCAGAGGCCAGGTCGCCGGCTGGCTGGCTGGCTGGACCTCGGGCTGCAGCCAGGGGTCCAGCTGGCACTGCCCCTGTGGTGACCTACCCCAAATTTCCCGACATGTCCACCTCCACATCACGGATGTGGGTGCTGCAGCTGGAGGTAGTGACCGTGGGCCTCCCCGAGGACTCACTGCCCAGGACCAGGTTGACGGAAATGGTCATGCCCTTGATGTGCACGTCAAAGGAGCCGTGTAGCCTCCTGGAGGAGATGAGAGAAGAATGGTGGGTTCCTAGGCTAGGTCAGCCACCGTGTGGGGGGAAATATGAAATCTGAAGCCCAGTTCTCACCCCAAAATAAGTGGAGCTGGAGCAAAAATTTAATTACAAAAAATTTTACAAATACTATTACAAAGCAAAGATTTATTACAAAGAAGTCCATAAAATATCTATAACAAGCATATCCAACCCGCAGCCTGCAGGCCGCATGCCTTGTTTATTTGGCCCGTGTTAGCCTCTGAGTTTGACATGCTTGTTCTATAAGAAAGCCTGGGTTCGCTTGTTTATAGTCAGGGATGGGCAAAGGCCCTTCTAGGAAGGACCCAGCTCTCAGAAGCCACAAAGGAAATGGTCGTACACTTGCCAGCACAGAAAATTAAAACTTCAGTGAACAACAAGTGCCACATGCAAAATAAAAAAAACAAAAACACAAAACCACACCACGAGAGAGCCAGAGCTAATTTCCTTCGAATATGAGCTCATTTCCTTAATACACAAAGAACACACTTACACTAATTAATAAGGAAAGGACAAACCAACCAAAAAGAAAAGAGATCAAAGACAGGAACAGGAAGTTTGACTGCAAATGAGCATGTGAAAGTTATTAAAAATAAAAATCACAATGACGCCAGCTTCCACCAATCAGGTTGATAAAACTTTTGAAGTTTTAACGGCCAGTGCTTGCGAAGGTATGGGCCACAGAAGCCCCAGGTGCTGTGGCTGGGCGAACACCTCTGGAATACAGATTTGTGGGATCCCTCCTAATGACACACACATCTTTGGCCCAGTAACCTGACCTCTAAGCCTTTACTCTGTGGCTCTTCTGGCCAAGATATATGTGTGGGCAGTTCACTGAAGTGTCACGAGTAATAGCGAAAACAGAGAAAACCACCTAGAGGTCAACTAGCAGGGACGGTTCAGTGAGTTGTGGGCATCAATGCTATGCAGCCTTTAAAAAGAATGAGGCCAGCCCTGGCTGGTGTGGCTCAGTTGGTTGGATCATTGTCCCATAAACGAAATGGTCGAGGGCTCGATTCTCAGTCAGGGCACATACCTAAGTTGCATGTATGGGAGGCAACCAGTCGATGTTTCTCACATCAATGTTTCTCCCCTCCCTCCTCTTCCTCTCTCTCTAAAATCAATGAACATATCCTTGGATGAGGATTTTTTTTTTAAAAAAGGCCAAAGGTAGTCTATCTATACAATGGACTATTACCCATCCATAAAAGGGATAAAGTCCTGATGTATGCTATAATGTGATGAATCTCAAAAATATGGTGCTAAGTGAAGAAGCCAGACATGAAATGTTACATATTGTATGATTCCATTGATATGAAATGTCCAGAACAGGCAATCCACAGACAGAAGGCAGACTGGTGGTTACCTGAGGGTAGAGGAGAGGGAAATGGGGAGTGACTGATTAATGGGTATGGGGTCATTTATGTCTTGGGGTGACAAAATGTTTTAGAACTAGACACAGGTAGTGGTTGCACAACATTGTGAATGTACCAACACCACTGACTTACCAGTATATACTTTAAAATGGTTAATGTTATATTCTGTGGATTTCACCTCAATAAAAATTTTACATTGGAAAAAAAGGTTTTAAAAAATGAGGTAGATCTTTACATGCTCCTATGAAGAGATCTTGAATATACTTCAGTGAAAAAAGCCAGGGCAGAAGAGTGTGGTCTGATTTCTTTCATGGAATTGAAGGAATGTGCATAGATAGTTGATACACACAAACACACACACACACACACACACACACACACACACACACTGAGCATCTTGCTAAAGCATCACTGTCCAACAGAAGTATAATGTGAGCCACATTGGTCATTAAAATTTTCTAGTAGCCATGTTAAGAAAGGCAAAAATAAAGAGCAAGTCATTATAATTATCATTTCCACATGTAATCAATCTAAAAACTATTAATGAGGTTTCTTGTGTTCTTTTTGTGCTAAAATCTTCAAATTGGGGGTTTCACACAGTCGTCCCAGCCTCTTTTCACGTCCTCAGTGACGGCATGTGGCAGCAGCTGCTACACAGACAGTTCAGGTCTAAAGTGGACAGGTCAGGTTCCCCAGAAGAGACTGGGCAGCCCTCTTTTACCAACTGAATTGGGCCCCGCCCCCAGCCCATACGTAGAGGGCCTAAACCCCAGGACTCGGAATGTGACTGTACTGAAGACAGAGCCTTAAAGGGGTGATTAAGTTAAAACGAGCCCCCTAGGATGGGCCCTAATCCCTCTGACTGGTGACCTTGTGAGAAGAGGAGTTAGGGCCCACGCAGAGAGGCCCGGGTGCATGCACAGAGGGGTGACCATGTGAGGACACACAGGGGGCGGCCATCTGCAAGCCAAGGAGAGGGGACTCAGAAGAAACTAGACCTTCTGACACCTTCATCTCGGACCCCTAGCCTCCATACGTGCAAGAAAAATAAAATTCTGATGCTTCAACTGGGAGTCTGGGGTATTTCGTAACGGCAGACGAACCCACCTTCCATCCAAGGACCCTGGAGGGTCCAAGTGCCTGGGGAGCCTCCCTTGACCAATGGCAAATAGGAAGACGGTCGCCTGTCTGCGTTGGGGTAACTCAGAGGCGTGCTCCACCCACACTGTCCCCAGAGGGTCTCAGAGTGGCTTCCTTCCCTTCCTGCCTCCCTTCCCCCAATGCCTACGGGTGCCTCCTTAGATCATTTCCCAGATAAGGTACCTTCACGTGAAGCCTTGGGGTCTGCTGTCGGGGGAAGCAAACCGAGAAAGCACAGGATTATCTCACTTTTCTCACGGACACCCCACCAGGGAGGCAGAAGATGGGAAGAGATTGGCCCAAGAGCCAGGACTTGGCACCTGGGGGTCTCTGGCCGTGGACTCCCTCCATCCACCGTGTGGCCTTCTGATGAGGGAGGAGCTCCTTGGACCCGAGAAGAATGGGACCAAAGCCAAGGGCCCGAGAGCCTGGGAGCCGAGCAAACTTACAGGAATGACTTGCGCACCTTCCAGTCGCCCTGGACGCGGATGGAGGCGTCGGAGATGGACAGGCTCAGGCCCTGGCCAGGAAGGGGTGTCAACGCAGAGCTCAGCAGCTCACAGCTGTGGATGTGCAGGCTGGGGAGAGACACGGAGGGAGCATCAGCCCTGGCCGGGGCCTTGATCTCGCCTGGTACCTCCCCCCAGTGGGAACTGGACCGGCAGGGCTGCTTCAGGCAGGTGTCTGGTTCCCCCCACGTACCAAGTGCCTGCTGTGCGCCCCACACCAACCACACCGCCAGGCAAGCACCTCGCACCCACTGTGTCACAGCCTCACAGAGGGGTCAGAACTGTCCTTTTTCCCTTTCACAGAGAAGGAGATAGAAACTCACAGAAGAGGGGCGTTTGCCCAAAGTCACACACTCAGGATCAGAGCCTACAGATCGCATGCATGGGGGGGGGGGGGGGGGCCTGAGTACGGCTGTGGACACACCCCTCTGGGTTTGCACCTCCTTCCCCCTGCCATCCCCTCCCTTAATACATTCAGGTGTGTGTGCGTGGGGGGAGTGAGGATCAGATTCAGGGAAGGCCAAGGGCAGCTGGAGTAAAGACGCTAGAAGGGCTGAGGGCAGCAAACCAAGGTGACACACTGTTGTGGGCCATCAGTGGGCAAAGAATGGCCACGTTCCATTTTATCTGCCTGGCAACGAGTAGGTGCTCAATAAACGCTTGCTGGTGGACTGAATAAAAGAAGGAAGGAAGGAAACAATGGTCATGAGCAGGGAAGGAGTGACGAGCTGTGGGCTCAATTCCCCTCCTTTCATTGTCTGCCCCTCAAACACTGCCTCATGTCTTTTTTTTTTTTTTTTTTTTTTTTTAGCATCAGTTGCTCAGCTATATATATAAAAGGCTAATATGCAAAGTGTGTCCCCTTGGGAGTTCGATCACTATGATGTGCACTGACCACCAGGGCACAGAAGGAAGGCAGGCCCCGGCTGGCAGCCGGAGGCCCGGATCGGCCCTGATCACCGGCCTAGGGACCCTACCTGTACATGAATTTCGTGCATCGCGCCTCTAGTATATAATAATCCTTTGAAGACTCAGCTCAAATGCCACCTCCTCTGGGAAGCCTTCCTTGACTCTTCCAGATGCCAAACCTCAGCTCTAACCCTTGGGCTACTGTGTCTAAAGTTTAAGGTCTATCTTCCCTTCCGGACTATATCCAAGGGGTCAGACTGGAGAGCCTGGATTATTATTACCCAAAGGAGGTAGCAAGGTCATCCCCATTTCACAGGTAAGGAAACTGAGGCTCAGGTCCACAGTCAGTATGTCTTCATTTATATTTGTTTCATGAACAAATAGCGGAGCCAGTTCCCTCCCTGAACTTCCTTCTGAACTCGGTGAGAAACTATGCCACTGTCTATCCCAGAGGGTTCTGACCCAATCCTCGGGCTCTCCCTCCCTCTCCAGGCTCCCACCCCTGCCCAGCCCGCTTGGGGCCCCAGCAGAAGGGAGCCCCACCTGTGGAACTCGTAGTGCCCACGTCCAACATGCTTGATCTTGAAGTCCCCAGTGAAGTCGGGCAGCGTAATTCTATGCAGCTCACTCTGCAGGGCCACCAGCCCCTCCTTGGCCACTGTGGACAGGAAGAAGCTGAGAGTCAACCTAGTCATCAGCCTGCCTCCCTCCCCTCCAATCCCTTCAGAGGCTCCCACCACCCAGGGAGAGACGCCGACTTCCTTATTAACGCTCATTCCAGTTACGGGTTATTGAGCCCTCCTGCATGCCAGGTGGCTTGAGAAACACTGGGGCTATCACGGCATTGCATGGGTTACGTGCCCATTTCATGGTGCGCAAACAGAATGCCCGTGTCAGCAACTCCACGAGGGGAGAAGGGCCGGCCGTGTGCTTGTGTGGGCGGTTCTCGTCCCTTCGTGGGTGGTTCCCATTCACTCCCAAATCAACTACTTGCATCCTTGTGTCTGTTGGCTAGTGGGAACCCAGCTAAGTGTCTTCTAGCCTGAGCAGAAGAAACTGTGAGGATTTTAGGGATAGAATCCAGGCTTTGGCATCTTTCTAGCTGGGTGACCTTGAACAAGTCCTCAGCCTTCACTTTCTCCATCTGTCAAAACGCAGTGATGATACTTTCCTCCTTGGGGTGCGCGAGGATGAAAGGAAACCCCTGCAGAGCACACAGGGGCTGGGAGGATCAAAGGCAGCCCTGGCGTGGTGCCTGGCACACAGCAGGCACTCAGCAATGCCGGGAACGGCCAGGCAGGTTTACACAGTAAAAACACTGGGAGGACCAAAAAGCCCAACGCCAGAGAGCGGGTTAAATAAACATGGCACAGTCACACGCGGAAGAGACAAAGGCAAATTTTGCTTGATTCAGGGTTTCAGTATAAACAGGACCTTCTGCTTGTTCTGAAATATGAGGGAGCCAGGATTCTGCCCTCAAGGAGGACATGCCTACACCGCTGACCAGCGGTCTGCCTCTTTTCAACATGCATTCCTCCCTCAGCAAAAGCATGTGCCGGCCCCTGTGCGGAGTGCTACCCCTGCCTCTGGCTAACTCTCCCTTACCTGTTCTACCTCCCCTCCCCGGGAAGACTTCCCTGACTTCCTTCTCTGCCCCCAGCCAGTCTGGGCTCCCAGCAACCTTTCCTGCGGGAATGTTATTACCCCATTTAATAGGTAAGGCAATCGAGGCTCCATGAATATGAGGAGCTGCCCTTGATCAGTTCTGTGGGGAGCAGTGTATAAATACCCCCGATCCCTTGCCCCCATGGGTGGATGAATTCTGATGCATTGTTTTAGCATCTTTTAAAAAATACTCCTACTTTTGCCTATTCTTTAAAATGGAGGCATGAAATACGTAAATACCCAAAGGGCACCAATCGTAAGAAATTGCCAGGTAATTTTAAAGCTTCGATACACACCTGTAACCACCACCCCAGCTGAGAGGCAGGCAGCACCTTCCAGCACCCTGCAGGCTCCCTCATATGCCTCCCGGTCTCCACTGGCCAGAGGTAACCACCGTTCCGACTTCTAGTTCTCAGGCACATATTTTCAAACTTTACCAAGAATTTCCCCAGTGGAATTGCTGCAGTCCCTGGGTGGGAGCTGGTTTAATAACATCCCCCTCCTGCCCTCCTGCCCTCTCCCATCTCCCGTTGCCTCTCCCCTACAGTGTGTCCTGAAATCAACTCCCAAATCAACTACTTGCACCCCAATCCTTGTGTCTGTTGACTGGCGGGAACCCAGCTAAGACCAGGAAGTGCCTGAGCGACTCAGGGGTTGGGTGATGAGGCCAGAGTTCCAGCCAGGGCCGCCCGGAGGAAGAGCGCCCTGTCTGTGCGCCGTGAACCCAGAGCAGCCTGGTGCCAAGCGGGTCAGCCAGTCCAGCCCACAGCCACCGCTCCTTACCATACTGCAGGCCCTGGTCGGTGATCCTGGCGACCAGGCCTGGGTTGGCCCCCGGGGCCCCCGGGGAGGACGCGAGCAGCAGCCCCAGCAGCAGAGAGGGCAGGACCCTGGCCGGGGCCCCCATCCTGGAGTCCGGGTGCATGGGCCGGACTGCGCAAGTGCAGGCGGGGCTCAGCTTCCTTAAGTAGCAGCGGAGCTGGCTGGGGCAGCCCCTGTGTGGGGACAGGTTCCTGGAATCCGGACAGGAGGGGGAGGCACAGGGCCTGGAACCTGCTTGCGACACAGCCGGGGTCATGGGTCAGACTCAGATGCCAGTTGCTGCTGCCCCAGGGTCAGAGGGTAGGTCGGCCCGGCCCCAGGTGACAACATCTGTCCACCCGCTCACACAGAACCCCGTGAGCATTGCTAGGAAGGCTGGGGGGAATGACGCTCAGAGAGGCTGGCACATGCTCAAGATTTACACCCAGGCCCTACCCGGTTTGGCTCAGTGGACAGAGCGTCGGCCTGCGGACTGAAAGGCCCCAGGTTCGATTCCGGTCAAGGGCATGTACCTTGGTTTGCAGGCACATCCCCAGTGGGAGATGTGTAGGAGGCAGCTGATCGATGTTTCTCTCTCATTGATGTTTCTAACTCTCTATTCCTCTCTGTAAAAAAATCAATAATATATATATATATGCCGGGAGCCGGTCCATGCTTGCTGTTTCAAGGGACCTGGCATATATGGCATACTGTTCTTAATATGTTTGCTCACCTTCTTGGCACTATGTGTTTTAACCAAGGTCTCTGAGAAAGGTTGTTTTCCCCAGGTAGGGATTTTCCCCTGAAGTTAGGGAGGGAATAAAACCCCTCAACTAAGTGCCAGGCGGGTAATTAATCCCTTTAACTACAAACAATCATGCTTAAACTACATAATCTTTTCTCCCTGGAATGGAGATAAGAAACGCCCTAACCTTTGTAATAGAGATTGATAGGATTGAATCAACTGGTATAAATACAGTTGTAACAAGACAGAAACAGACAGAACTCAGAACACAGAACTAAGGACACAGGGCTTGGAAGACAGGACCAAGAGAGACAGAGCCTAGCGGGAGAACATGGCAATAGACCCTGGACTGAACCTGACTATAGAACATGGCAAGAGAACCTGACTAGAACCTGAAGACCGAACCCGGCTGGAGATCTCAGACAGAACCTGGCTGGATCTCCGAAGCAGAGCCTCTCTGGAGATCGAGACCAGAACTTGGCTGGAGATCCTGGCTAGGCTGCTGATCAACTGAACGCTGTCTCCGTGTCATTCCTTCTTCGCCGACTCCGTCTACACCTTTGGGGACCCCTGGACCTGCTGGGGCTGGACCCCGGCATATATATAATTTTTTTAAAAGATTTATACCCAGGAAAGGGCAGAGCTGGGACTCAAAGCCAGCCTGGCGCCTCCAGATTCTCTCCTCTTTATACTCCACTCTGTTTAACAAAGAACCGTCCCCACCCCCATGCCCACCCCGCCCTGGGAAAACAGGGTGGTAGTAACATTTCAGGAAGGTAAGTAACAACGGCAAGTCAGTAAACACCAGCCACCTGACCCAGCGTTACAGAGCTAAGTCAGCGTGCAAACCTGTCGCTGCTCCAAGGTGCCCGTTGCTGTGCTACATGAAACAGGAAGGAGGAGGGGGACCGACCTAAGGTGTCCCACCAAGGGGCACTGGTGAAGCTAACGATGAGACAGCCATGGAAAGTGAGGCTGCAGCAATCAGTGAGTTTCTTGATAAGGAAGGAGGGCCAGGAGGGGTCGGTTTCTCATGGCACCATCGGGTGAGGTTCTGTTCTTTGTTCTATTTCCATGTTTGCCAATCAGAAGAATTCTTAGCAAGGAGTTATGAGAGATTGTCTCTGGTTGGATGGGCAAAATTATAGGTATTTAAAAAAATCCTTTTGCCCTGGCTGGTGTTGCTACGTGGTTAGAGCGTCGGTCCGTGCACCAAAGGGTCTTGGGTCTGATTCTCACTCAAAGGCACGACGTACCTGGGTTGCAGGTTTGATCCCTGGTCAGGGCGCATGCAGGAAGCAACCAATTGTGTCTTTCCCAGATGGATGTTTCTCTCCTCCTCCCTCCCGCCCACCCTTCCACTCTCTAAAAAACAAACAAACAAAAGTCAATGGAAACAATATCTTTGGCTGAGGATTAATCAAAAAATATATAAATAAATAAAAATAATAAAAATCTTTTTGCTTGTTGGTATTTAAAATTTTTATTGGGGGCATGGTTCTGGGTAATAGTGTATTTGCAGCAAGTAAAGGTGATGAAATTTCATTTGGGAAAACAAAATCTATAGTAGGGGTTGTGCTAAACTCATTGGGGTCCCCAAGGACTCCCTATCTTTGTGAGTTTTGTTCTACCCTCACCTCCGGGAAGCCTTCCCTAGTCTCCCCCAGGTTTTCCTGGATTAGAGAAAGGCCCTCTCTGAGGTCCCAGAATCCTCTGCACTTTCTCCACCACAGCATTATCCATTCTCTGCTGTTTCCTAATTGTGGTCCTTTAAAAATACGGACAAAAATTCTTTGCTACTCCTCCCATCAAAAGCTGCAGTCTGGGTGCCCGCCCTGGAAACTGGGAGGTCATGGTGACTGCCTCAACCAATCAAACGGGGTGGGGTGACAGTGTCTTCCCGGAGGGTCACAAAAGGCACTAGAATTGGGAACTCCCCACGTGGAGCACACAGCCCAGGTGCTCCCTCTCAGCTCCTCTGTCCTCAGGCTGTGGTTCCTGAGGTCCTGGCTGTCGCCCCAGCAGCCCAGGTGCTCCTGGAGGCAGGATGGAGAGGACTCAGCCATCCTGGGGGCTTCTGCTTCCTGGGCTCAGCCTACCGGGGTGGGGACCGGCCCTTTGCTGGGAATCAGGAAACCAGTGTCCCGACCTGGCTCAGCCCTGCCTGGCCTGTGACCCTCAGCAAGCCTTGTGCCCTCCAGTGCCCCAGTTTCCCTCTGTCAAATGAGGACAGAGCAGGTGACTCCCATGGGCCCTTTCACCCTTGGAGAGTGTGAGAGTGAGGACCTCATGGGGACACAGAGGTTTGTCTTCTGGTGGCAGTTGGAGGATGTCCCAGGCTGAGCGCCATTTGTGGGTGCTGGGGGAAGTCCCACGGCGGCAAACATTGGACCTTAGATCTGCCCTGGCCGGCGTGCCCTGTGGCCTCAGGC
Source organism: Myotis daubentonii (assembly GCF_963259705.1). NCBI lineage: Eukaryota > Metazoa > Chordata > Mammalia > Chiroptera > Vespertilionidae > Myotis > Myotis daubentonii. The sequence continues at coordinate 39,822,580 of NC_081847.1, read as the reverse complement.
CAGGCCTCCGCTGCTATAGGGGCTCCCCCTGCTCAAGGTGCCTTGGTGACCCAGCAGGGGCCCCAGCAGCAGTGTGACCCCAGTGCTGGTCAGAACCCCCAGGCCTTTCTCCTACCAGGCTGTCCACTCACTCCTATGAAAGCCACAGCTGCCACCACCCTGTCACCAGGAAGTCCCATAGCAGTGAACATGCTCCCCCTTTCAAAAGAACAATATTTACTGTGTTCTGATTACAAAGGTTGAAAAGAATTTAGAAAACCCAGAATTTGGAAACCACAGTGCTCGGAATGCTGAGTGGATGGAGGAGGTAATTGTTTTTGCAGTGGTTCTCAACCTTCCTAATGCCGCGACCCTTTAATACAGTTCCTCATGTTGTGGTGACCCCAACCATAAAATTATTTTCGTTGCTACTTCATAACTGTAATTTTTCTACTGTTATAAATCATAATGTAAATATCTGATATGCAGGATGTATTTAGGCAACCCCTGTGAAAGGGCCGTTCGACCCCCTAAGGGGTCGCGACCCACAGGTTGAGAACCGCTGGTTTAAAGAGTGAATGAACATAAAGCAGAACATAGTGCAAGGTGAAGGGTGTGGACTCTGGGGACAGATGGCCTGGGTGTGAACCCTAACTCGCCCACTGGGTGCTTTGGGCACTCCGTGACTCAGTTTCCCCACCTGTAGTTGGGTTCAGCCACAGGTGGGCAGAGAGTTCTGGCTATGATGGTGTCACCCCTGAGCCCCTCACCAGTCTCCAGCCCTCACTGGGCATGGATGCCCCGACTCCATTTTTGCTCTTCAAGCTTAGGGATGCTAGCTTTGTTAAACTGCATTTAAATATATAAAATAAATATCAAAAATATAAGTCTTTGTTTTACTATGTTTGCAAATATCAAAAAATTTCTATATGTGACACGGCACCAGAGTTAAGTTAGGGTTTTTCAAAATGCAGGCACACCGAGCTCAAAAGGTTCGCCATCACTGACATAGGATATACTAGTATAAATATATCAAACTTCCTTCACCAGTTTCCTTAAGCCTTTCTCCCAGCCTCTTCATTTGAATCCCAAGAGCCATCTGAGCTGGATTCCGGTTTCCTGTCTGGACCCTGAGCGACACAATCAGCTCATGGATCTTTTGTAGCAGGCGCCTTCCTCTTGTGGAGAGCTCTGAATTCTTTTCCAGAGCCTGCAGGTCTTGTGCGGGGACAGTGGGCTGGGAGAGAGAGAACTGAAAATACACAGAGACGAATGCCACCAAGGGAGTCTCGGGCGGCCACTGAGAAAGCCTTTGTGGAGAGCGGACATTCTGCTGGATCTGGAAGGCCACACGGAGGTTTTGTGGGGGAGGGACCTGCTTCAAGTGGGGAGCACTGACAGCAAAGAAACCTGGGTCTTTGTCTGGGCTCCTCGCCTGATGGGCTGTGTGACATGGGGCAAACCATGCCCCTCTCCGATCCTCACTTTCCCTCCAAGTACAGATGACGGTGTTGGACCAGGACAGAATTTCTTGAATCCTCCAGGGCTCCTGTTTATTTATTTTTAAATGTATTTTTATTGCAATATAATTGACCTATAAGGGTAAGGTATATCACGTGTTGATTTGATATATTTATACTAGTATATCCTATGTCAGTGATGGCGAACCTTTTGAGCTAGGTGTGCCAGCATTTTGAAAAACCCTAACTTAACTCTGGTGCCGTGTCACATATAGAAATTTTTTGATATTTGCAACCATAGTAAAACAAAGACTTATATTTTTGATATTTATTTTATATATTTAAATGCAATTTAACAAAGAAAAATCAACCAAAAAGATGAGTTCGCGTGTCACCTCTGACACGCGTGCCATAGGTTCGCCATCACTGTCCTATATAATCCTATATAATAAAAGCCTAATATGCAAATTGACCAAACAGCAGAACAATTGGTGGAACAACTGGTTGCTATGATGCGCACTGACCACCAGGAGGCAGACGCTCAACACAGGAGCTGTCCCCAGCCTGCAGTCCCCAGGCCAGCCAAGGTGGGTGCCAGTGCGGGGGAGTGGGGGGCTCCCCCAATCACCCCGTCAGTCTCCCCACAGATAGGCCCTGATCACTGGCCAAGCCTAGGGACCCTACCCATGCACAAATTTCATGCATCAGGCCTCTAGTTGTAATATGATGGCCGCTATAGCATGAACCAACACCTCTATCTGTCGCATAATTATCATTTTGGTTTCGGGGGTGGAAACAATTAAAATCTAGTCTCTTGGCAACTTTAACATCCATAATACAGTGGTGCTGTCTCCGATCACTCTGCAATGTATTGGATTTCCAGGACTTATTTATCCACTGGTTCTAAGTCGCCCTGAACACCATTTCTCCTACTGCCCCACCCCTCGTCCTTGTAACCATCAGCCTACTCTCTGTTTATATGAGCTTGGCTACTTAAAATTCCATATGTAAGTGAGATCATACCGTCTTTGTCTTTCTCTGTCTGACTTATCTCCCTTAGCATAATGCTCTCAACTTTCATCCATGTGTTGCACATGGCAGGGTCTCCTGCTCCCTCGTAGCTGCGTAGCACTCGTTGTATACACATACCACACAACTTCTGCATGAGAGAAAAGGAAACCCCCGTGAACTGTTGGTGGGACTGTACATTGTTGCAGCCACTATGCAAAACAGTATGGAGGTTCCTTAAGCAGTTAACAATAGAACTACCATGTGATACAGCAATTCCAGGGCTGGGTATTTAGCCAAAGGAAATGAAAACAGGATATGGATGAAATATCGGCACCCCCATGTTCATTACAGCATTATTCACAATAAGATCTAGAAACAACCTAAGTGCCCATGGATGGATGAATGGATAAGAATGTGGTATAGCCCTAAACTGTTTGGCTCAGTGGATGGAGCGTCGGCTTGCGGACTCAAGGGTCCCAGGTTCGATTCTGGTCAAGGGCATGTACCTTGGTTGTGGGCACATACCCAATGGGGAGTGTGCAGGAGGCAGCTGATCGATGTTTCTCTCTCACCGATGTTTCTAACTCTCTATCCCTCTCCCTTCCTCTCTGTAAAAAAATCAATAAAACACATATTTTTTTTTTAAAAAAAGAATGTGGTATATATACGCCAGGGATCTTGTTTAAATGCGAATTCTGAGCCAGGAGATTCCCTTGGGGGCCAGGACTCTGCATTTCTAACAAGCTCCCAGGTGGTGCTGATGTGGGACCTCGCTTCGAGTACAGGGGCAAAATGAGCTCCACGTTCGCAGTTCTGTGTCTCTGTTCACTTCTGTTTTCAGTGCACTTTCCCCTGGCGGTGCCCACACTCCTGAGAGCATCAGCTCTCGCTGGAAGACAAAGATGTTATGAAGACCTGCAGTTCTGGATCTCTGTAGGGTACTTTGAATTCCAGGCTTTAATATTGTTGGCAGCCCCTCTCCTAGGCACCCCCCCCTCTCAAACACACACACACACACACTCACATGAGCCCTGAGGCATGGGGATGTACAGAAGAAAAATAGGAATGTCAGTGACAATCCAGTGTGGTTTGAAGCTTGTGTATCACCTACTTGAGATGCCAGGAGACCCCCTGGAGCAGGGCTGGCCAAATGGATACACCGCCCCTCACCCCAGGGGGACCCCGAGGAACCTGAGAGCCCTCCCATCTCTCCCTCCCATCCCCTTGGCCCCTGCAATTGGCAGCATCTAAAATCCCAGCAGTGGCCTCATTTCACTGGGTCTTGATAGCTTTGGGGACCCTAAGGAGCTTCTGTTAAAATGAAAATTTCTCAGCCAGAGCTTCTTTAATATTTGCCAGAGCTCGCTTTATTGGATTCCTTTCCCGGAATTCCAGAGGGCCCCTGCTTTTACAGATGGTGAAACTGTAACCGAGAGGGGGAGAAGACTGGCCCAAGTCACACTGTGGGCCAGCCCTGAACCCTGCTTTCTGGCCAGCCTGCGGTTCCGATTCTTGGGCTCAGGCCCCTCCGGGCAGGCAGCTCAGGATTATACTTTGAGAATTACCGACATAGTGGCTTTGAGTCACTATGAATTCAGACATGAATTCAAATCCTAGATGATTTTGAAAGTAAATATTTACTGAGCGTCTATTATATGCCAGGCATTGGGACTGCAACTATGGCAAGTCCTCATAGTATAGAGAGAAGGATTTACTGGATTTACTGATATTTAGAGCTAACTTTGATTGCTATGTGTCAGGTCCTAGGCCCACAGGTTGCACATATATTTGATCCTCATAACAACCCTGTGAGGTTGGTATTCTTATGATTCAGATAAGAAAAATCCAAGCCCAGAGAGTTAATTGCCCAGGTTCACACAGCTGATAAATAGCAGAGCTGGGATTTGAACCCAGAGTGTCCGGGAGCACAGCCCATGCTCATAACCACCATGCCATGAGCTTATTAATGATACCACCGATTCCTCCCAAAAACCTCACACCAAACACAAGGGCGAGGTTTTCCCTCTACTTTCAGAGGAAGAAATAGGGGATCGGAGAGGGTAAGCACCATCTGGACAGTTGTGCAGCCGTGCATAGCTGGGTTGACTTTTGAAACTAGGGCCCGGTGCTCCCTAGCCCAAGCTCTGAGTGACCTCGAGCGGGCCACAGCACCTCCCCAAACCTCAGACTCTGCATCCGGAAAATGGGGACCCCTTGTCTACTTTCAGAGTCGTGAGGATTAGATGAGATAACAGATGTGAAGAGACTAGCCCAGGGCTGGGGCACTCATGGCCTCTGAGGGGATGTGGCAAAAATGCTGAGCACAGCGTTAGTCTCCGCACGGCCCTCCCCGCGCCTCCCCACAGAGGGCACCCCTCCATCATATTTAATGTCTCCCTTTCCAAAAGGAACCCCAGAGGGCAATGCTTGACCCCCAAAGGAAGCTGATTAAATGGAGAGCTTTTAGGAATCCGGAGTAGGCAATTCTTTCTGCTTTTTAACAGCTTTATCGACATATATTTCACATACCGTAGCACTCGCCCATGTAAAGGGTACAGTTCAGTGGTTTTTGCTGTATTTACAGACGTGTGCAACTATCCCAGTCATCTAATCCGAGAGCGCTTTCAGCACTCCCCGAGGAAACCGCCCGTCAGCAGGCCTCGGAGCGGCACCGCCTCTGGGAGAAGCCGCCCTGACAGCGGTTTGTAGGCAGCCTGGCAGATGAGTTGGGTTGTCTTGGGGAGTCCTCAGATCACACCCCCAAACAACTGCCTGTTTCTCAGCCACTAGAGAGCGGTCCCCAGGGCACAGTGTGTTCCACTCACCAGTCCTCAGGCTCAAGAAATACTGCCTTTTTTTTTTCTATAGAGTGGAACGGGGGCTGCCTGAGTGTTTTGGAGAGTAGAGGATGGGGGAGGGGAGGCAACTGTGTCCAAAGAGAAGGTGGGAGATGAGGTGAAGGTTCAGGAGGCAGGGCTGTGTCCCTGTACTTACCAGCTCTGCTCCCGATTCCAACCAGAGGGGTCTTTTAAAAACGAGAATTGGATTGCGTCATCCCCTGCTCATCCGTGTTGTGTCCCCACTCATGCTCTTCCTTCCAGCCCCACTGGCCGCTTTTCTGTTCCATTTCAGAGCCTCCGCTAGGCAAGTAGGAAAAGGCGCATCCTCTTGGTGGGCAAATTAGAGAAAGGATTGTGTCCCCCCAGCCTGACACCTGTCTACAGTGCAAACCGGTACAACTGAACTTGGTAGTTCTGCCTCGCACGTCCCAAGCATCAGACACACAAGACTTTGACACCTGGGAGGAGTGGAGAGACCATGGGCTCTGAGGGCAGAGGGTGGGAATCCAGCTCTGCCACTTGCAAGCTGTGGACCCAGGGAGAGTGACTCAATCTAAGAGGACTGGCCACTTCCCACTTTGGGGGTGAGAGTGCCGCGGGATTAAATAAAATCGCTCCTGTGCTGTGCTTGATCAATGACCCTCCCTTCCCCTGTGGCCCCAGAGCCTCCACCTCCATTTGTCAGAGGATTGATGGTGTTAGCAGAAGTGTGTACATTTTTCTTTAAAAACACCTTTTATCAGCTTTTTCATCACGACAAACACTTTTGTCTATTTTTGTTATCGCCCGCCTGGATGAAGTCTGAACAACAGATTTCTAACTTGTGCACACCCCCTTCCACTCTTGCCCCTCCAATGCTTTCAGAAGTCACAACAAAACATTTTAAAAGCTAACCCTGGTCATGTCACCCCACATCCCACTGACTGCTTCAAACTCTTCCTCACCCTTCTGGTCTCAGACCAGATGTCAGCAGCTCAAAGAGGCCTTCCAGAAATGCTCAATCAATTTGAAATAAAATGTTGTTAGAGCCCATCTAATGGCCTGAGGCTGCCACACCTGCTGTTCCATGGCTGGAACTATCCTGAAGCCCGGAGGAGGCTCACTAAGAGTTCAAGGACGGTCTGGACTGGTGACCCGGCTTCCACGCCAGCCTGGACAGTCATGGGGAAGGGCTAATTGCAGCTGAAAATGCGATCGACTGAAACCTTCAATGGCCTCTGTCCCCTGGCCCAGTTCTGCTTTGGGCCCAAGGGCTGGGCAGGAGAGGAGAGCACAGGCAGCGGTTCTCAACCTGTGGGTCGCGACCCCTTTGGGGGTCAAACGACCCTTTCACAGGGGTCGCCTAAGACCATCGGAAAACACATATATAATTACATACTGTTTTTGTGATTAATCACTATGCTTTAATTATGTTCAATCTGTAACAATGAAATCGGGGGTCACCACAACATGAGGAACTGTATTAAAGGGTCACGGCATTAGGAAAGTTGAGAACCACTGGTCTAGGGGGACCATCATCCTTGGGCCCAAGTGTGGGGCAGGGAAAACAGGCTTTGCAGGATAGCTGTTCAACAGCGACACCAGGTGGCAGTGGCAGGAACAACAGCCTAGCGGACCCATCTACGCAGCACTCTGATATGAGAAAGCAAGACTCCCTTTAGTGTCCAAAGGGGAGCAATGGCGCTTCTTGCTAACAGAGGCATGTGGGGGCCCAAGGTCGTAACTAGAAAAATGAAGAGGCGACTGTATCTGTGCTGTACGCTGATGCCGCAGGCCATGCTGACTACAGCCAATGAATGAATGAATGGACATAAAACAAGAAACAATACCATCACACAGAATTCCACGTTTAAAAAACCCCAGGTGTTTCTCTTTTTCGTTCGTGTGTGTGTGTGTGTGTGTGTGTGTGTGTGTGTGTGTGTGTGTGAAGCACAAAGAGACATATTGTGGTTACGCAACTGAAATGCAATTCCTGGCGGAAATGTCTGGCAGGCTTAGCTTTTGAAAGAAGCTCATAATCCCTAAAATACACAGCACACACTCTCCCAAGCAGCAAGGCTCTCCATGCTTAGGTCATTTCTGAACCTGAGTTCAGAGACGTTCGCAAGGGTCTCTGGGTCAAGAGCTAGAGGGGGCGCCTGGAGAAAGGTGGCCCGCGGGCCTGTCGGGAACAGTGTTGACAACCCCTCAGCGGCTGGTGTGCTGACAGCCCCGCACGGTGGCGACTTCAGTTGTAGAGAACATCTGCTCCAAACAGCAGGAAGTTCTAGGAAGAGACACAATGCTGTCAACAGCTGGAAGCACACCCCTGTGGTGAGGGTGGGGCTGCCGGGTTGTTAGAAGAGAACTTTGGGAGAGGGCAGAGTGGTGCTGTCCGCTGACGGAAAGGCGGGAGTGAGGGGGCACTCGGGTCGCGTCTCTGGGGTCTGCACATCACAGCGCCCCTGAATGTGTTGGCAGCTCTCAGATGTGCAGACCCCTGGCAGCTCCGGGGCCTTCATTTGTCACCCGGGCCTCATGGCAGCTCAAGGGAGCCCTTGTTCCAGCCAAGGTTGCCAACCCACTTCCCTGCTCCTGCCTGCCCTTTACTCAGAACTTTCACAGATGAAGAAATAAAATGGTGCCGTGGATCATTATTTCTTTTAAGGATGAACTTGGGGAAAGGTGGGCAAATAGGAGATATGTTTTCTCTGCTCTCTCATCTACTTTTCTCCAGTCTCTTCGCCCTACTAGCTCCCTAGTCTAAAGAGTTGGGGGTTGCTTGGATGTTGGGAATGAGGGAGGGCAAGGAATCTGGGTGGTGGGGGTTCCCATGGGGCCAAGAGGTTATCAGGAAAGACAATGACTAAGGTAAGGAGGGCAACAGGAGGCGATGGTTTGTTGCAGAGCGATCAGCTTCGCTGGGACAGGCTCGGGCCTCGGGGTGGCATAATGGTGGCTGCTGAGCCTGAGCTGATGGCCGTGACCAGGGAAAGCCCATAGTGGGGAAGGCAGAGCCTGGGCAGGAACCTGGGGAGCTCCCCCTGGGAAGGAAGGGGAAGCAGGAAGCAGCAAAGGGGACTGAAAGGCCCAGGGAGAGGCGGCTGGCAAACAGGGAGAGGGGGCTCTTTGAAGCTAAGAAGAATGCTCCCAAGAAAGGGGTAAAGAGTGCCCAATGCCGCTGGGGGTAGGGCTGGGGGTCGGGCTGGGGGTCGGGCTGGGAGAAGGAGGCCCGGACTGGTATCTGAATTCGCCAGCCACTGACCAGGCTTCATACCCACAGGCGTGGAATGACGCCGATGCAAAAGAGGAGGCATGCAACAATAATTAAATGCAGCCGCAGAGGCTCTATGGCACCGAGGGAGTTCCATTTTTACCAGGTGTCAGGTGCGAATGATGCAGCCAACAGTTAAAAGCAGGGACCTGGCCCTGGCCGGTGTGGCTCAGCTGGTTCGAAAAGTCGCTGGTTCGATTCCTGGTCAGGACACATGCCCAGGTTGCAGGTTGGCTCCCTGGTTGGGGTGCATATGGGAGGCAACCAATCAATGTTTCTCACATCCATGTCCCTCCCTCTCTCACTCTCTCTCTCTCTCTCCCTCTCTGTCTAAGAAAATCAATTAAAAAATATATGCAGGGGCCTGGCTTTGGATCTGAACTTCATTAAATAGCCACGTGGCATTTCTGAGTCTTGGGCTTCCTTCTCTGTTTATCAAGAGCGCCCACCTTCCAGGGGTGCTGTAAGGGTAGAAAGTGCTTGGCACGGGGCTTGCATAGGGAAAGCTTTTCAGCACCAGTTGCGGTTGTGGAGGAGACAGAGTGAAAAGAGGCCTTTGGGACTCACCTGGTAAGACTGAAGCACCAGGTTGAAGAGCTGGACGTGGGTGGGCAGCGGGAGAGGGTAGCCTTTCTGCAGCCTCTCTGCAACGGAGGTTCAGGAAAGGATCAGGGAGGAGACGGGAGGAGATGGGGCCAGGTGGGCGGCCTCCCTGGACTGGAGAGAAACCTGGGACCCTCGCATTCCCACCCATCACCCAAGCTCACGTCCAGGACCTGAGCAGGCCTTCTGACCGCGATCACCTGCTGAGGGTGAGCACCCTGCTGGTGGGCACCAGGCCTGGTGGCAACCAGGGGGCGCTGCTCACACGGGTGTGGATGGCCTGTGGACATGTGATTGGGGGTATCTACTTGTGGTTGCAGGAAGCCCCTCCATGTTTAGGATAAAATCAGAGATGGGCGGTGGCCAGGGATCAGCTCTCCGACACCACCACGTTCTGAACTGGAACTCAGGACGATGCTAAATTCAAACCTGGTCTCCTAGGTCATTATGAAGCTACATGTGTCAAGGTGGGAGGATGAGTCAGACTCTATATAATAATTTGTTGCCTTCATTTATTATTTTTAATAGTCTAGTCACATGCTATGTGGGCCTCTCTGTGTACCATCGCCCCTGGCTATGCCAACGTTAGCGGCAGGCTCACCAGTGTGGTGAGCATAAGACCTTAGCTGGGACCCTTCTCCCCTGGCCTTCCTCCCAGAGTTGGAGAAAGGCCAAGGGCTCTGGCTTCAGAGGTGGGATGAAACCCAAGCTCCATCTCTCACCTGCTCTGTGGCCTGGTCATTCAACTTCTCTGACCCCCTCCCATGAAAGCAGGAGATATTAATAATCCCCCACCTCATAAGGATCAGATGGGCCTTAATAAGAATGCCACCCACGCGGAGTTCCGTTTTCTTCATCCCGAATCTGGGCCAGGTGCCACCTGAGGTGACCACCCCTCAGCCCCCACACTTGGAGCCAGGTGTTAGGTGGCTCTAAGAACTATCCCTACTACTTCTCCCAGGACTAAAGCTCAGGTGTTTCGGCAAAGCTCCTTACCGTTAACCTTGGGAAGCACAGTCGTGGGCACAATGTAGTTCATGATGGTCTGCAGCAGCTCAACCTGGAAACCAGAGGAGAACCGGGCCCAGGTCAGGCATGCAGGCAGCGCGGTCTTCCATCACCCTCCCGCCCACGCAGGGCACCTCCCAACTGGAAAAGGCTGAGAGATGGACCCCCGTGATGTGAAAACTCTGCAGCTCGGTCAAGGTCACAGAAGTGGTCTCTAACTCTAAAGGTTCCAGTGGCAACGCAAGTTCTAGAGCAGCGATGGCGAACCTATGACGCGCATGTCAGAGGTGACACGCGAACTCATTTTTTTTTGGTTGATTTTTCTTTGTTAAATGGCATTTAAATATATAAAATAAATATCAAAAATATAAGTCTTTGTTTTACTATGGTTGCAAATATCAAAAAATTTCTATATGTGACACGGCACCAGAATTAAGTTAGGGTTTTTCAAAATGCTGACACGCCGAGCTCAAAAGGTTCGCCATCACTGTTCTGGACTATAAGGTGCAAGGCAGAGTATTTAAATGTGAAAATGCGGGCTAGAGGGCACACTGGCTCAACCTGTCCCAGGGTTATTCAGCGATGTTCATCAAAAGCCTTAAAAACGTGTGTGTTTGGTGGGCTGCAAACATGCCTCTAAGGCATTTATCCTGAGGAAGTGACCAGGATGTGGGCAGAAACAGATGCAAGGATGCTCAAAGAGTGATGAATGTAACAAAAACAATGGAATACTACTCAGCAGTAAAAAAAAAAAAAAAAAAAAGAATGAAATTCTGCCATTTGTGACAACATGGATGGACCTGGAGGGTAAATAACTCAGACAGATGAAGACAATACAGCATGATTTCACTTATATGTGTGGTCGCCAGAGGGGAGGGGGATGGAGGGGTGGGTGAAAATGGGGAAGGGGGATATAGTCACTTATAGTGTGCTAAGTTGGCATGGTGACAGATGGTTACTGGACTTAGTGTGGTGATCATATTGTAAGGAATATAAATGTCAAATCACTGTGTTGTACACCTGAAAACTAATATAATATTGCATGTCAACTATACTGTAATAACAATTGTTTAAAAAGCAGCCTACATGTCCACACTTGGGGAGCCATCTGGAGGACATGGTGGCACTTTGATGCTAGGAAACTACACAATTGTTATGCATGACAGTGTAGAAGTATAATTATAATCACATATTTATGATATTTTTCGAATAAGGAAAGTGGGCTGTGGAAACCACAGAATTGCATTTTGTTATTGAATACGCATAGCAAAAGGTGAGGAAGGATATACTTCGAATTATTAGCTAATGGGGAAATTAGGAAATGGTTTTTATTTTCTTTCTTTTGTAAACCTGTAGGTTCTGATTGTTCTCTAATGTATATGTTTTGCTTTTGCAATGAAAAAAAAAAAGTCAACTATACTGTAACACCCTCAAGAGCATTGCCTGCAGCGGTGACATTTACAACTTGTAATTATGCACATTTTTGTTTCTGGAACAATTGAGTCTCCTCTCCCAGGCTGTAATTCTCTGGGCTCATCAAACACGGTGCCCTTCTTCCCATGAATCTAGGAACTTAACATTTTTATTTTCTGCAGAAGCAGCAGTTGGTTACCCACAGAGTCATCACACTGGGGTGCCTTAGCACCAGTGAAGCCATGAGAACACAGTGAGGTAGCTTTGAGCCTTTTTGTTGTTGTTGTTGTTGTAATCTCTCATCAGACAGAAAGGGCTGGTTGGAGTTCCATCGGATTTGGAGGGACATCGGGGCGGTCTGACTTTGGGGTTGCACCCACTTGGTGGGGGTATTGGGGCAGTGCCGTAGACCAACTCCAGCATGTCATAATTTTAAGAGTTTCATCAAGGTTGATGAAACTTGGGGACTCAACAGGGTTGAGTCACACATATAGTCACCTGTTGGGAATGGCTAAAGGCATTTCCCCAAGCCTGAATAGGAAACTGATTGTGGGTGCCAGACAGTTAAAGGGCATCTTAATCTACGTGTTATTGCCTCCTACTGGCCAAACACCTGAACAGCCGTAGGCTATTCCCCAAACTGACAATGCTTCTGCACCCTTTGAAACCTTACCCTTTGAAGTGTATTATCTCCACCTTGCCTTAGGACAAATTGTGTGAATAAAAGCAAGGGTCCTAGACAAGGAGGGAGTCTTCAGTTCCTTTAGCTGAAGGTCCTCTGACCCCCAATGCCTTTCAAAATTATATCTCGTCTCCGGACTCATTATTAGTCTCTGGATTCCTATGTCATCTACGCACAGCCCCTTTCCCAGATTCCTGAACCCTTCTTGATGCTGGGACAAAGAACCCCGGCAGGGCTGGAGAGCCAAGGAAATGTTCTCCAGGGGTTCACCAAGAGGCCACTGCAGTAAGGCGCTGTGGGCAGAATCCGCATGCTGTGGCGTCTAAAGGGAGTCACCAGGGTGATGCTCACTCGGGGCAGCTGTTGAAGAGCATTAGAGCTACTTCTTATGTGGGCAGCTCTCCAGCAGGGCCCTCCTTGGGCAAGGGAGGCAGGGGTGAGTCTACTTAATGATGGTCAGGGATTCCAGGTACTGGCATCATCTACCTGGGCTGGTGAGAACTCTGCTCCTCTCCCTCCCACCTGCCCTTCTCCATCTCAGTGACTTTGCCACTCACTCAGCTGCTCAAGCCAAAAATCTAGATTTCATTCTTCAATGCCCTTTCCCTCACCCCACACATCATATCTCTCTTCAAGCTTTGCCTGGCCTGGCCAGTGTGGCTCAGTGGTTGAGTGACGACCCATGAACCAAGAGGTCACAGTTTGCAGGCTGGACCCCCAGTGAGGGGCGTGCAGGAGGCAGCCAATCAATATTTATGTTTCTACCTATCTCTCCCTTCCTCTCTCTCTCTAAAGTCAATAAAACATATTTTACAAAATTTAAAAAAAGGTTTTGTCTGACCTTCCAAAGTACATGTCCCCAATCTATCATCTTTCTCTTTCTTCCTGGCCTCGTCTCTCACATGGACAAATGTGCCCACCTCCCCATTTATTAATGTGGTCTAACAATGTCCCCAGACTCCATTCTCCTAATCCCAGCCTGGGGCAACTTTCAGCAAGGTACAAATCAGGTCATGTCACTCTGTATGAAACAGTTCACTGCTCCTCACTGCCCTTCCAACACCATCTGCTCTAGCCCAGAAGGCCCGGTGAGCCAGCCCCGGGGCCTTTGTCCCTGCTATTTCTTCTGCCTGCGGCAGATCTCCCCCCTGCTGCCTCCCTCGGCCCAGATATCACCTCCTCAGAGAGGCTTTCCCTGGTCACACTGTCTAACCCTCAACCTTCTCATCACTGCCTACCCCACTTCCGTTTTGTTTTTCATAGCACTGATCTTGACTGAAGTAATCTTCCTCTCGTATTGTCTGCTTTCCCGCTATGATGCGAAGCTCCAGAAAGGGTGGCTTCCCTGTCTTCTTCATGAGCATATCCCAACACCTGGAGCAGCGCCTGCCATGTGGCAGGTGCTCAGCAAAGTAATTCACTTGTTCATTCAACAAACATTTACTGGGCAGATTTTCTATACCAGATTGTGCACATTTAACACCAATGAAGCCTCACCATATTAGCTCAGATGGGAAGGATTATCCCTGACTTGTGGGGAAGGGCTGAAGTTCTGAAAGGAAAGTGACTTGCCCAAGGCCCACAAAGCTCCTCCCATCATTTCCTCACATGCAAATTGTATGCAAATGACCAGTGGCCTCCTGAAATGATGCCATGAGCCCAGGGGTCTTCAGGACCATTACCTCAAGATCAGGGGAAGGAAGGAGCCTCCAAGGGCCCCAGACTCACCGAGAAGGGGCCGATGTCTGAGTGCTTCAGTTCCAGGAGCAGCCTGTGAGAACGGGAGGGGCGGCTGAGACACCATTTTCCTGACTCGTATGAGAATTCAGTTACTGGGGAGGACGGGCCACTCTGGTGAAGGCTGCTTGGTTTCCCCTCCCAGTAGTCGTCCCCCTTCTTCTGGTCACAGCCCCCCGATTTTTCCTTTGGGGAAACCACCCATTCTCTACACTGTCAGTGCTCAGCTGCGGGTGGGCTGGCCAAGGGGCAGGTTCCACCTCCCTGGCCACAGTGATTGCTTCAGGGTTGGCCCTGTGGCTCATGGCTGGCCCAAGGAGAGGTGGTCTCAGCTGGAAATATTGGCAATGGGATGTTCTTTTTTCTCCAGGGAAATCAGGAAGCTGCTGGTGACCATTTCTGTCACCACTTGGCGATAGCCTTCTGGAAAATGAAGCCAGCGTCGGGGATAGCAGAGCCAAGAGACGAGGGAGTCAGAGTCCCAAGGACGTTACTTAAGCACCTGGATCCACCCTGGCCTTCAGAAACCCTTGGACTTTTCAATTGCCTGAGCCAATCAACTATCTCCTCTTTACAGCCTTTATGGCATTTTAAATGTGATCTCAGGGAAAGGGAGAAATAAATGGCCATTTATTGAAACCCCTATCATTCACCCTCTTGAGTACTTTGTCCCAATGAATTCCTGCAAGACTCCAAGAGGCAAGGGCCATCGCACTGGCATGTTGCAGACAAGAAAGCTGACACTCAGAGAGGTCACACAACCTGCCTGAGGCCACACAGCCAACAATGAGCAAAGCAGGCTTTCTAATAAGTCCCCCGGAGGCCAACACTCTTGTCTCCATTACCTACAAAGTTTGAAAACTCACTCTTGTTCACCAAGACTTAGGAGCCCCAGGACCCCAGCCCTGTGGGTTATTTCAGAAAGTCTGTGCTCAGCCACCACCCAGCTGCGTCCTCTCCGGCTCCTGTACCTGAGAGGCCCACGGGAGCTTCAAGGAACATTAAATCCATCTGTTCCCAAAGCAGTAACACTTCTCAAAAGGGTGTCACAGAAATGAGCAGCATAGAGGCCTCAGGGACCCATGTCAAGGTGAAGAAGGACACCTCCGTGCCAGGGCGAAGGAGGGCATGGGCAGGAGCCTGGGTCAAGCAAGACTCAGTTTAACCAGCATGAGTGTGAGTAAGAGGTAGATGCCAGGTCTAAATGTTGGGGCCACGGCATCTACTCTCTCCGGGTGTCTTTCTTTTTCTTTGTGTCACCTCTATCCTCCCTCTTCCTCCTTTTGTGTCTCTCTCTTATGTGTCTCCCCATCTGCCTGTCTCTCTGTCTCTCACGCTCCCTCTCTCTTTCTTGACATCTCTTCCTTCCTTTGTGCGTGTGTCCCTCTCTCTGAATGTCTCTCTTTCTCTGTCTCCCCTGCAATTTCTGCGTTTCTCTTTTTCTGTGTCTCTCTTTTCCTTTTACTTATCGAGCACTTATTTTCATCCCTTGAAGTGTTCCAAACACAACAACACATATTAGTGCCTCATTTCATCCTCACGACAATGCTGCTGTGAAAGAGCAATTCTTGGGCCTATTTTACAGCCAGGGGCGCCGAAGTTTGGAAAGTTTGTTGCTTACCACAGCGACCTGTGCTTTCAATGCAGGTGCCTGGAAGTCAGACACTACGCTCCCACACCTCCTCTGCAGGGATTCAACCCAGCACATGGACCCCAGGCTCCCAGCAGGGGAGGGCTGACAGGGTCCCAAGGATGGGGGTGAAGTGGGTTTTCCAAGTGCCAAGGAAGGCTGGGGGTGTGGGGTGGCAGGGGGCTGCTGTGGTTCAGTGTGGAGTGGCATCAGCCATGAGTTGGCCCATGACTGAGAGGTGCCCAAACTGGGACACTCCGGGCAAACTGAGATGGCTGGTTACCCTACGACGGGTGGCGTTGGGCAAGTCCCTTGGTCTCTGAGTATTGGTTTCACTGTCTGTGAAATGGGAACATTGTGCCCTCTGCACACTGTTTGAAGCTTCGATGTGATGGGTGAACGGGAAAGCAATGGCATAGTACTTGGCACACTGTAAGGCCATCGCTAGCCCATGGACCCCACGAATGAATGGGCAGCTCCCTCCCCCTGACCCACAGGTCCACTTACTTGTCCAAGCTGAGCTCTCCCACAAGCCTGTCGGACATGGCGCCGACCTCCACAGAAGCGTTCGCGCTCTGCAAAACAACAAGCCAGGAGGTGAGGTGCTGGCTCAAGGCCTGGGGGCTCTGGAAGGCCTCCACGGCTAGGAGGGTCAGCTTGGGGTGGGGGGGTGACCTCTTCCTCCTTGTTGATGAGTCATAGGCTGGGACCAAGTACCATTTTCTCCCCGGCTCCTGAGTCCATGTCTGAGTTCCCAAGCTACTTGTGAGTCAGGCCATAGGCCAGCCCTATTCCCACAGCCATTCATTCATTTATTCATTCAACAAATATTTGGTGAGTTAGAAAACCGAGCTTCCTGCCTCAGCGACTCTGTGAGAACCCATTTAATCTGCAAAGTGGGGAAAATGGGTCTCAGCTTGAGACTGCGCAGACCTGCCTGCGGCCTGTGAGTGCCTCCTGGTGGGAGAAAGTCTGGCCTCACTCCCAGCGGCCAGAGTGGGTGCCTCCCGAAAGTTCACGGCGTGGCACAGTGATCACATGAGTGAGTGCACAAATTAAGAATGGAATAAAAACTTGAATAAGTGAGGGATTGAACATACCAGTGAAGGCATAAACAAAGATATGTGTGGATGAATACATAATGAATGAAAGAACAAATATACAAATGAATGATCAATTGGACAAGGGTATAAGTAAATGAATAAATGAATAATAATGCATGTATAAACCAGAAGAGATATAGCATATTTCAAGTTAGCAATCTAATGAATAATTGAATGAATAAATGAATGAACAATACACAAATGCATAAAAGACTGAAGATATGAGTGAATGAATCAGAAACAGTACACATACTTCAAACCAATGACGAATGAATAATTGAATGAATGAGTGCCTGCAGGAGCCCAAAGCAGTTAGTGTACTGGCTCTGGTCACAGCCCTGCAGCTACAGAGTCCAGGTTTGAATCTGGGCAGGATTCACATGGTCCCCTGACCCCGAGGGCGTGCCCTCACTCCTGTCCAGGGCTCCCCATCTGCCCACACCCTGGAACAGCTTACCATGCCAAGCAGGAAGAGAGGGGCCAAGGAGGAGTTCGGGAGGACAGCGAAGGCCTGGGCCTCCAGGACCGGGGTGCAGGCAAGGCCAGCGGGGGACACGGTGAGGTGCGGTGGAGAAGAGACTCTGACGAGGAACTGCATGCTCATGTTGGGGAACATCTTGGCCACCTGCAGCCCCCCGTGGGGACAACCAACAAAAGGGACACTTTTACTTAAATGTTTCTAAATCCTGTCTTGTCCTGGCCCTGCATAAACACCTCTAATGTCTTCCCATTGCATTTTGACTAAACCCTGAGACCCCATGATCTGGCAGCTGAAACCCTGCCAGCCCCACTCTACACGCCTCCAGTGCCAGCCACCTGGGACTCCTGTTGTGCAAATAGGACCTGCTGTTTTCCCAAGACCCTTTGCACTCTCTGTTCCCTCTCCCTGAATGCTTGTCCCTCCATTCTTTCCCAGCTTGGCTCTTTCCCTTCCCTCAGGTCTTAGTTCAAATGGCACCTCCTCAGAAAGCAGTGGTGGCTTCAAGGGGGAATGAGGAGGGATTTGGTGACACCCCATCTCTGTTGGCCTGCAATCCTCCCCAGGTAAACTCAGAGTCTGAGTAAAAAGAATGCGATTGTTATGCAAATTAAGCTTCAAGACAATTCCCTTAGCTACCCTATCAGTCACACCTTCAAGTATCACTACTGAAGAGGCTGTTAGGACTAAATACTTGTGTCCCCCTCATCCCCAAATTCATATAGTATATTGAACTCCTAATCCCCAGTGTGGCTGTATTTGGAGATGGGCCTTAAGGAAGTACAGTAATTGCAATTGAATGAAGTCTTCAGGGTGGGGCCTTGCTCTGATAGGATTAGTGTCCTGTAAGAAGAGACCCCAGAGAGCTCCCCCTCTCCATAAGTGCCCACAGGAAAGGCCATCTGAGGACCCTGCAAGAAGGCAGCCATCTACCAGCCAGGAAGAGAGCCTTCACCAGAAACCGAACCAGCTGCCACCTCGATCTTGGACCAGAACTGTGAGAGGTAAATCCCTGATGTTTAAGCCACCCAGTCTGGCGTTTGGTTATGGCAGCTGAGCTGTTTGAACAGAGGCTTTCTTTAGCTGCCTTGTCTAATGACCTTATCAACCTGTTGGCTTCACTTATCACAGTCTGCATTTCTTTTTTTATTGTGTTGGGTGCCTGACTAAGCATTTTCTCTCTCCACTAGACTGGAGCCCGGGGAAGGCAGGGATATGGTCTTTCTGGCTGGATACCCAGCCCAGGGCCCCCAGCACACAGCCACTCCCACACCTGAGCCTTTCTGTTTGGGGATGGACTTTGCAAATTACTGCTACGCTCTCAGGCTGGACTACCCCTGGGTCTGGAGGGGGCTCTCGTCAGGCCGCTCAGCAGAGCCCTGTCCTCCCAGCACTCCCCGGCTGACGCATGAGCTGACTACAGTGGGGGTGGTGGGTGGGGGCAGGCCTTTTCTTACCTGGGGTATGAGGGTTCCAAAGTACTTGGTTGTCAGTCGGAATTTGGATTTCTTTGGAATCTGTAGCAAGAAAAGAGAAGAAAAAAAGATTCTGGGGAATTATGTTCTAGATTAGGGGGCAAATTCCATATGAGGGCAAGAAACAGAATATACAAACACAATGGCCAGACCTATAGGACAGTGGAACAATGATCAGGGCTTCTGCAGCAACCAACCCAGGACAGTCAGGACCAGCTCCGTGACTGCCAGCTGCCCAATGTTTTTTGCCCCGCAAAGTCAAATATGCTCTTAAACCAATCGTATAGGATGCCCAGCTTCTATTAACCCACATCCAGCTTCCCCACCCGACAAGCTCCGAAAGCGCACACCTTCGTGTCCCCCTCATGCCCAAATTCATGTATTGAAGCCCTCCCTTTCTCTCACTAGGAAGCTTTCCCACCCCCCTGCCTGCCTTTGAGTCTTTGCCAAATGCAAGTGGTGGCTGACCCCGTTGCCCTACAGAGTTTTCATTCGGGTGGTCTTCATTTATTTCCACAGGGGCAGGCGGGGCCTCAGCATCCCTGTGGTACCTCTGTGGGGAGGGAGACTATGACATCTCTTCCAGGAGAGGCACAGGAGGAATCCCATGTGGTTGGTGACTGGGTTGGATCAGGTTGCACCTAGACTCTGGAGACAATGGCCATCTCTTCATTTTACAGATGGGTAAACTGAGTCCTAGAGCGGGACCCAGCCATGACTATATAGAGATAATGAGGAGGAGGACAATCATGGTGACATGATGCTGGGACTGGATTACAGAGCCTGGCATAAAGCAAGGACTCAGTCAGTGCTGGCTGTCACTAGGAGCACTCGCCGAGTGCTCCCACTGCCAAGCCTGCGCTGAGTGCTTCCCGTGCGTTTCTATCTCACTTAATCCTCATCACCCCCTTTGGAGGCAGATACGGTTATTGGTGTTTTACAGATGAGGAAACTGAGATTCTGAGAGGTGGAGGAACCTGCCGAAGGTGACCCAGCGAGAAAAGAGGGGCCAATCAATATTCGAACTCAGGTCTGGCTGACTCAGGTCCAGACCTTGGTCTCCCCAGAGTGAACAGACTCAAATCCAGACCGTCTGCTGCTCTTCCCACACCCACCCCCGGCCCGGACGTACCATGTCATCCTTGAGGGTCAGGTTCAGAACTCCAGCCTGTTGGTACACAAGCCCAGCCGTATTGAAGAAATAGTCGGAGATGCCCAGGTACACCATGTGGTCATGGTCCATGGGTATGGCCAGCGCCGGCGGGGTGAAGGGAGGGGGGCTGCGGTGGGCCAGGCTGAAGAACTCCCCCTGGAGGTGGAGGCAGCAGAGTGAGCCTGGGCATCCTTCAGGCATTATCATGCAACATGTTCATTCCAGGAAAAATGCATTGAGGATACCAAACATGCGTTCACAGAGGAGAAAGCCATGGTCAGAAACTAACAATAGCACCAAACGTCTCCTGGGTGCCACGGTCCACGTGCCCTTCCCACCAGCCCTGTGAGATAGGTGCGATCATGCTCATTTCACAGGAGCCCACACTGAGGCACGGGGAGGTGAGGAGGCTGGCCCAGGTCACTCGGGTAAGTGGCAGAGCCGGAATGGAACCCCGGGCATCAGGGGCCCAGCAGCACACTCCCCACCATCCCACTGGCTCTGCCTCAACCTTACCAGGAAGCACAGAAATTCTACTAAACGAACAATGAGTTGTGTTTGTTTTTTCATCCAACAAGTTAGCAGCAATTTCAAAGAGAGAGGTGAACTGTTGTGAGTATACTTGTACTTTATTTTATTTGTAATATATTTTTATTGATTTCAGAGAGGAAGGGAGAGGGAGAGAGAGATAGAAACATCAATGATGAGAGAGAATCATTGATTGGCTGACTCCTGCACACCCCACACTGGGGATTGAGCCTGCAACCCGGCCATGTGCCTGGACTGGGATTTGAATCCATGACCTTCTGGTTCATAGGTCGATGCTCAACCACTGAGCCATGCTGACTAGGCAGTATATTTGTACTTTAAACCCACCCTATCCAGTTTATGGTAAAAGCATTCACAGGCTTAGAGAATATATTTTCACTAGTAGCCCTGTGCATGAATCTGTGCGCCAATAGCTCTCTGCGGGGCCTGGCCACTCCACGCCCACTGCCCAGAGGCTCTCCGTGGCCCAGAGGCCCATCTGCAGCCAGGTGTGGAACGCTTGCCTCGTTGCCAGGGCGATGACGCAAGTGTTCCCTCCCCAACCCTCCCCCCGCCTCTCCGTGCCCGCTGCCCAGAGGCCCTCCATGGCCAGGGTGGAACACTTGCCTCATCATCATGGCAACGAAGCAAGCATTCCACCAGGCCGCTCACGCTGCCCAGGACTGGGGGACTCTGGTAGGGCTGAGAGGACTGGGCGACGCCATCTTTGTGATGGAGTGATGGTTAATTTGCACATTACCCTTTTATTAGCTAGGATATGTTTCTGAAGAGCAATTTAGCCACACACTGCAAAAGCAAATAATCTATTTAGCTAAAAAATAATAATATTGCATTATAAAGAAGCAAATTGTAGATGAATACATATGGTCAGATACTATTTATGTAAAATGTAAAGGCCTACAAAATACCAGTGTAAGAATTACAGACACACGTAGGCAAGAAGGACATGCACCAACATCCTCAGTGTAATTAATTCAGGAGGGTGGGATGGCAGGTTTGGAGAGGGGGCCCAAGAGGGCCTGAGCTATTTATGTCTACAGTGTTTCATTTTTAAAAAGTCAGAGGCAAATATGACAAAATGGTCATATTTATTTTTGTTTTTTTAAATCCTCACCTGAGGATATGCTCCTTGATCTTAGAAAGAGGGGAAGGGGAGAGAGAGAGGGAGAGAGGGAACAACGATGTGAGAGAACATCAATGGGTGTCTTCCATAGCATCCACCCATTCAATAAACATTTATTGAGCACCTACTATATGCCAAGCACAGTTCTAGGTGTTGCACATACAGTAAAGAACAAAGCCGTCACAGCCCCTTCTCTTTCAATCCAAGTGAGTGCCTGTGTGTGTTTGTACGTGCGTGTTAGTAATAAATGCTGCTGAGAGAAATAAAGCAGATATGGGGCTGGAGGAGGAGCTATTTAGTGACACTGGTCTGAGGAGGTGTCTCCAGGGAGAGAGGGTATTTGAGTAGAGACTTGAAGGAAGGAAGGGAGAGCCGGGGGGGTCTCTGGGCAGAAGGAGTGGCCAGGACCAAGGCCAGGGATAGAGCAGACCGAGTGTGTTCCAGGAATGACAGGAGGACCGTGTGCCTGAGCAGGAAGAAGATTCGGGTGCAGGTGGTTGAGGAAGAGAGGAAAGGGTGGAGTCTTTGTAAGATTTGTTTCCCAGGATGATGGGGAGCCCCAGGAGTGAGGGTATATGATTGTTGGTATAAGTCTCACCTTCAGCTGCCCATCCAGGGTCTCAGTCGTGGCTATCGGTGGTGCCAACAGTGAGTAATCGATCCCGGCCACATTATCTATTTTGGCTGTCACTAGAGGGAAAGAAGACGGACCATGAGCTGGCTCCCTATGGCAGCGTTTTTGGGGCCTTTGATGCAGGGTCAGTATCCCCTAAAGTTGAATTAAGAACTGTAGTGCTTGTTCCGTTTCCACCTCCTCCAGGGAGCCCACCCGGAGCTCCCTTCAAAAGAAAATGAATCCACACCCCACATTCACAGCCACCATCTTCCCCCCTTCTTCCAACAGCCCCTCTATGAAGCTAAAACACAGGGTAAAGGAGCAGAGAGACTTGGGCTTGCATCAAACTCTATAAGACCCTGGCCATGTCCTGTTGCTTCTCTGAGTCACTTTTTGTCATTTGTAGAGTGGGGTGATAGCAGTGGCTCACGGTGCTGGAGGACTAAATGAGAAGAAGGTGCATGCCCTGTGCCCTGTACATGTTGGGGCTCAAACACCAGAAGGCACCGATATTAGCATCAATAATATCCCAGGCTGAACCCCGGCTGGCTCAGGTCTGAAAGGTTTCTCTGTTTCCCAGCAGCAAACAGTACAAATTAAATAAACACCGGTCCCTTCTTTAGCCCGTTCTTCCTATGTTAGAGGCTCAGAAGTGGCAGCCTGTCCAAGGCAAGATGGCACGGAACTGGGACTCAAACCCAACATATTTTTCCGCCTGGCGAGGCCAATCCTTGGACATTGCAACTGCACTGAACATCCCCATGATGGGCTCTGTCCCTGGAGGGGCTGGGTGGTGCCTGGAGCAAAGTAAAGCATCATCAGTGGGCATAAACCACGTGTCTCCACACCAGGCTTCCAGGGAGGGAGTCCAGGGCAAGTCACGGCTCCTTTCTGAGCCTGTTTCCTCGTGGTAAAATTGGGAGGTAATGCAAACTCAGTGGGGTGTGGTGAGGACATGGAGAGACAATTCTACCGGGTGCAAGGCACACGGTGAGCACTCGGCCAGGGGAGTCCTCCCCCACCTACTATGGCTCTTCACAGTTTGCCAAGCACTTGGGGACAGACAGAATTGTCTCCGTTTTAAAGATACGGAAACTAAGGCCCAGAGAGGCAAAGTGATCAGTCTCAGATCTCAGGACAGTATGTGTGTCTGGCCTCAGAGAGCTGAGGGCGTTTGGTTGTGGGGATAGGAGAATGAGTGGGTGTTTTTCCACCTCCCTTCTGGACTTGCCCCAGGACCTGGCCCAATAGGGATCCAGTGTCAATTGCCATGTGAAATTAATCTGGTCTGCCCCTTCACACCCAGGCCCAGGCTCCATCACATTCTTCCTGTCTCCCTACCCCTCAACCCCTTCTACCTCGGTCTCCTCGACCCCATCTAGCACTCACCTGGCATTGTCTGGAAAAAAGGTTCCAGCTTGGAGGACACAGACTTGGTCACTACCTGGCAGATCTGGCGAGAACAAAAGAAGTGATCAGGGAGGACTTCCCATAGTGTAAAAACGTTCTTTGAGAATAATGATCTGGATATGCCTTGCTTTCCTGGAATGTTTCCTTGAAAATCATGTAACTAATCCAGTTTCCCTTTTCTCTTTGGCCACCAGGAAACTCAGAGTCCACCATGTAGCTTGGAAATAGTAACTGTATATGACTGGATGACCTGCATGTCCGCATTTTATTGACTACTCAAGTGTGGAACTTTCTTATTGGGTATTTATGTTTTCTCTGTTTTAACGTGGGACTTTTTTGTTTGTTTGTATTTATCCATTTGTTTTTGCTGCCTCAGATCCTTTGTGGAATGAGGTGGTGAGAAACAGGAGGTGGTCAGTGTCAGCCTTCTCCGGTCTGTGCTTCTGGGAGCAGGGGACAGACCTCTGCTCAAGCCTGGGCACACTCACCTTTGCTGAGTGTGGCCAGACGGACACTCCCTGACCTCCCTGCCCCTCACATGACTCTCAAGGAAATAAGCACAAGTCAGAAAAGTCCTGGGTCACATGCTGATTTTGCCACCGAGGGAGTAACTTCATTTCTCTAGACCTGTATGTTCCCATCTGTAAAATGGAGCGTGACAGCTTCTATTTTCCATTCTTGCCACCCCCCATCAGGAGGTGGGATCTGTGAACTCCCCGCTGGAATCTGGGGGGGAGAGGGGGGGTGCGTGGTAGCAGAAGTGACATTGTGTAACTTCAGAAACCAGCCATAAACGGCTGTGCAGCTTCCACTTTGGCCTCTTGAAATGCTGCCTCTCTGGTTGCTTCCTCCGGGAACCCAGGGACATGCTGTTTAGCTGCATGGAGAGGCCACGGGTAGTTGCTCGGCTCAGCAGTCCCAGGCACCAAGGAGCTGGGGAATGGGTCTCCAGCCCAGGCACCAAGCCCTGAGCTTTGGGTCTCCCCTGATGGGACCCAGTCAGCAAGGAGAGACGAGCTAAGCCGCCCTGCCGAGCCTGTTGATTCCCTGACCTGTGAGGATTATAGAAAGTTGCAGTTGCTTTATGACGCCATATTTGGGGCTCTTTATTTCCAAGCCAGACATAGCTGGAAACAGGATAAAAGTCTCGGGCTTCCCTAACTGAAGGCATAGGGGCTGGGCGCGGGCTGGGGTCAGATGAGCCCCCACCTTCACGTTTGGGATTTGCCCCAAGTGTCTGGTGGCTTGCCTCAGTCTCCCTGGTCCTCGCCTTTCTTGACTCTTGGGCAGCCCCTGGCAGGTGGGCCACTGTCTCCCAGAAATGCCCTCCTAGCGTCCCAGGACCCAGGACTCCCCCCGCTCTCCGCCTGTCCCTTCCCTCGCTCTTCCCCGACACCCTGTGGGCTCCTCTTCCCTCTGCATATCGGAGCTCCTTCCTCCTGGGCTCCCTGTGCCCACTCACAGGTTCCCCGGAGCCCTGCCAGGAGCACCCAGGCCGCTGCTAGGCCCACCGCGTCCCCTGCACCTGTGTGAACAGCTCCCCACACCCCGCAACTCTCCTGGCCTTGCTCCCAAGCGCCAAGGAGTCACAGTGCCAGAAAGCCCCAACCAAAGAGGGCTGAGGTTGGTGGCTAAATACCCCAGCTTCCTCTCCCCTTAGGGGCGGTTCTGAGGTGTGTGCCCCAGGGTTCCTGAGAATCGCCCACAGGACTGAGCCCCAGTGTCCCCAACCCCAGCACTAGTCCACTCAGAATGCCCCAGCCCCTTCTTCCCCCTCGCTGTTCTGTGTGGGGTCCCCTCCCAATTAATGTCTTGCACCCGAATCTCTGTCTCAGCACCTGCCTGGGTCAGGGGACCCAAGCAGTCACCTCCTCCCTGCTCCCAGCATGTGGCCAAGTCCAGGGTGAGCTGCCCACACCTCTCCCCGGAGCGCCAGCCTGAGGGCCCAGCCTGAGGGCCCAGCTGCCTCCTGGCCACAGGCGCCCAAGGCCACCTTGTCCCAGCCAAGCCCCTCAGGTTCTTACTCCTCCTCAGGGCTGTCCCCACCGCCATCTGTCCAGAGTGCATTCACACTCCCCTTCTTCCCCTTAGTCCAGTGGTTCTCAACCGTCCTAATGCCGCGACCCTTTAATACGGTTCCTCATGTTGTGGTGACCCCCAATTTCATTGTTACAAATTGAACATAATTAAAGCATAGTGATTAATCGCAAAAACAATATGTAATTATATATGTGTTTTCCGATGGTCTTAGGCGACCCCTGTGAAAGGATCGTTTGACCACCAAAGGGGTCGCGACCCACAGGTTTAGAACCGCTGCCTTAGTCAATCAAATTATTTTATCTGGGCAAGGTGGGAGGGAATCAGGAGGGAAAAGGGAAGGGATAAAGGAGGGAGGAAACTTGGTTTCCTGAAGTGTGTTTCTATCACCTAAGACTGCGTGTCCCAAGAGGACTTGGAACGTCACTCTCTGAGGAACCTGTGCCTCTTCTCCAAGTGGCCCAGGGGTGGGAAGGACAGCAAATCGGGTAACTGGGGCCGGCTGGACACCTGGGCTGCTTGCCCAAGGCCGCTGGCTTCCAGTGCTGCTCACCCATGTGCCTCCAGATGGCTCCAAACCACAGCAAATCACATCACAGCTGCAGCCTGGCTCCCTGCTGCTGCCCCTCTTCCCACCCCCCACCCCCAAACCTGACAGACTTATTCTTCCCTCCTGTACCACCCTTCACTCTGGATTTCTTGGAATTCCATTCCCCAGCTCACTCTTCCCCCTTTCCAGCCCTTCCTGGCATCATGGACACCCTGGCCCCTCATTTATTCTTTCATCCTTCTGTCCATTCATTCAGGCCAGTATCCTCTTCTAAACAATCTCTTGTTATGATTAAGAACTTTGCCTCTGAGGTGGGGTGGCTTGGGCTTGCATTCCACACTATCACTTCTTCTCTGTGTGTCTCAGTTTACTCATCTCTAAAATGGGATAATCATGACATACACCCCCTTGTAAGGATTTTGTATGGATTAAATGCTAATTCTTGTACAGAGTTCTCTGCATAATTCCAAGCCCATTGAAAGCACGCTGCCTATGTAGGCCATCCTCCTCACCATCACCACCATCAACTTCACCTTCACCACCACCTTCACCACCACCACCTTCACCTTCACCACCACCACCTTCACCACCACCACCTTCACCACCACCACCACCTTCACCACCACCACCTTCACCACCACCACCACCACCTTCACCACCACCACCACCTTCACCACCACCACCTTCACCACCACCACCTTCACCACCACCACCACCTTCACCACCACCACCTTCACCACCACCACCACCACCTTCACCACCACCACCACCTTCACCACCGCCACCTTCACCACCGCCACCTTCACCACCACCTTCACCACCTTCACCTTCACCACCACCACCTTCACCACCTTCACCTTCACCACCACCACCTTCACCACCACCACCACCACCTTCACCACCACCACCACCTTCACCACCACCACCTTCACCACCACCACCTTCACCACCACCACCACCTTCACCACCACCACCACCTTCACCACCGCCACCTTCACCACCACCTTCACCACCACCACCTTCACCACCTTCACCTTCACCACCACCACCTTCACCACCACCACCACCTTCACCACTACCACCTTCACCACCACCACCACCTTCACCACCACCACCTTCACCACCACCACCTTCACCACCACCACCTTCACCACCACCACCTTCACCACCACCACCACCTTCACCACTACCACCTTCACCACCACCACCTTCACCACCACCACCACCTTCACCACCACCACCTTCACCACCACCACCACCACCTTCACCACCACCACCACCTTCACCACCACCACCTTCACCACCACCACCTTCACCACCACCACCACCTTCACCACCACCACCTTCACCACCACCACCACCACCTTCACCACCACCACCACCACCTTCACCACCACCACCACCTTCACCACCGCCACCTTCACCACCACCTTCACCACCTTCACCTTCACCACCACCACCTTCACCACCTTCACCTTCACCACCACCACCTTCACCACCACCACCACCACCTTCACCACCACCACCACCTTCACCACCACCACCTTCACCACCACCACCTTCACCACCACCACCACCTTCACCACCACCACCACCTTCACCACCGCCACCTTCACCACCACCTTCACCACCTTCACCTTCACCACCACCACCTTCACCACCTTCACCTTCACCACCACCACCTTCACCACCACCACCTTCACCACCACCACCACCTTCACCACTACCACCTTCACCACCACCACCACCTTCACCACCACCACCTTCACCACCACCACCTTCACCACCACCACCTTCACCACCACCACCACCTTCACCACTACCACCTTCACCACCACCACCACCTTCACCACCACCACCTTCACCACCACCACCTTCACCACCACCACCTTCACCACCTTCACCTTCACCACCACCACCTTCACCACCTTCACCTTCACCACCACCACCTACACCACCACCACCTTCACCACCACCACCTTCACCTTCACCACCACCACCTTCACCACCACCACCTTCACCTCCACCACCACCACCACCACCTTCACCACCACCACCTTCACCTCCACCATCTTTACCACCATCTTCACTATCACCATCTTCCCCACTATCATCTTCACCAGCAGCAGCAGTATTATTGCTTTTGAGCTTGGCTGCTATCAAGGGGCCACTCTTAAGGTGTTACCAAGAAATAATCTACTTTAATAGTTCTGAATATTGAATACATGCCAACACTCCCCTCATACTATCACTTAATTGCAAAGAGAGTTGAACGATGGGTCTGGAAGGCTGGTGGGAAGCACACTGCCTGCATTGTCTCAGTAATCCTTGCTTCCTTGCTGATGAAGGTTTTTTACAGATGGTGAAACTGAGACTCAGAAAGGTCAAGTACTTTGCTCAAGTTCATACACCTGATCCAGCCTTAGAGCCAGAATGAAAACCCAAAAAGTTTGACTCTAAAAGCCATTGTATAATCCACGGTTACATATTTTGGTAACCATGCATTGATTTAAAAAAACAAAACAAAGCACAACTTTTGACCGTGCCTTCAGGTAAATGATCTCATTGTCGTGCCTTTGACTGAGAAACCAGCGTCTCCTACCTGAAGGCTGCACAGCCTCCTCAGTCTCCCCAAACTCCTGCCTCCACTCTGGTCTCTCCAGCCATTCCCACGCAGTCAGAGAGGTTGTTCTAAAGCACAGGTCAGGCAGGTGGCCCGGCCTGGAACCTTCCCTGGCTCTCCAGTGCCCTGAAGCCCAGCTTGCTTGGCTAGTGCGACAGGCTCAGGGGTGTCCTGCAGGCTGATGGCTTATTAATGGAAAACCAGCCCAATGAAGGGCCCCTTTCTCGGCTGTAGAAGTTGTGTGGGGCCAGGAGAATTGGGGTGAAGGCAGGTTTGGAGGACTGGCCAGTGCCTGCCGTCCATACCAGTTCCAGCCTCAGAGAATAGCTTGGCCGCCTCAGCAATTGCACATCTTTCGGGGGGGAACACCTGGAAGGGGGTTCAGAGTGGGCCGGGATGGGGAAGGAGGCCAGAGGGCTAAGAGAAGAGAGGGCTGGTGGGGAGAGGATGGCAGTTTCTTTGCAGGGACGAATGTTGGGGGAGAACAGAGGTAATCCACGCCGAGGTGGCGGTGTGCTGTGGGTGGGGGCGATGACCCTTTCTTCGCCTCTCACTGGGCTCCTCAGAAAAAGAGACATGCCTGGTTTTTAGAGCTGGAGTTGTGGTTTCACAGGGCTGGAAGGACTGCAGGGGGTCTGGTGAGGGCAGAAGTGTCCAGTGATGCATGAAGTGTGTGGACACGGAGGGCCCCTCCCGCTCTGACCGGAGCCCCTCCTACCTTGTCGTTCAAGGTCTTTTGGAGCGAAGACTCGATTTTCTTGTGGAAGAGTTGGATCAGCCACCTGGAGATTGACATGTGGGACATGCATGAGGTTCCCGGGTGTCCCTGGGCCGCCCCGAGAAGGTTGCCTCATCTGGGAAGCCTTCCTACCCCCTCCACATAGGCATAGGCACCCTGGTCCCTGGGATGCACTCACCCATTACACACCTCTGCCCCTGTGGGCTGGGGCCTGTTGATAAGGTTATTTCCTCATAGGGCGTGGCCGGGCCCCTGCCCGGCTCAGCCTCATTCCTGGCCACTCCCCTTCCCCTCTGCACTCCAGCCGCACGGCTCTGCCAGATCCTCTTGTGTCCTGTGCTTCCTCCCACTCCAGGGCCTTCGCACGTGCTGTTCCCTCTGCTAACACATCCCTGTCCCCAGCAATGAGCTCATTAACTCCTACTTATTCTTTTCATCTCAACTCAAATGTCATTTCATCAAGGAAGGACTGGCCAACCCCCAGACTAGTCAGATCCTCCTGTTCCATGTGTTTGCTCACTCTGTACCTCTTTTTTTTTTTTTCACTCTTACATCCTTTTTGCAATTCTCCGTGAGCTACTCATTAATGTAACGATCTGATTAATGTTTGTCTTCCCCACTGGGCTGGAGGCTTCAAGAGAACAGGGACTGTGTGGCTAAGAATCTGGGGCCAGAGGGTCTTGGGCCAAATCCCTTCTCAATCATCACTAGGTATGAAAACTCAGGTTATTTCCTATCCTTTCTGAGCCTGGGTTGTCGCCCCTGAAAATGGATTAACCTCAGTGTCATTGTGTGGACTGACTGAGGGGATGCAGGTGCTTAAAACAGCGCCAACTACGGTGCACGTCCAATCGCTGCCAGCTAGTTGGCTATTGCTACATTGGCATTGGCCACTGCTGTTTCTTGAGCACATTGCATAAGCCTGGTGCCCAGGATTCTTAGCAGATATGTGTTGACTGGCTGGCTGGCTGGCTACATGCCTGCAGTTTTGTGGTGAGGATTGTATAACGCGCTGCACATCCAGCGGTCAGCACAGAGCCTGGGGCAATAGAATGAGCTCAGCAAGTCTGCTGAATGCATGCTGAGTGAGCAAGTGCCCCCCGGAGGCAGGGACGGTGTCTGCTCCCTCAGAGGGCTCCTGTCCTCTCCCCTACACCCGAGGCCTCTAAACAAGGCCTGGCAGGAAGGTGACACTCAGGGCATGTTTTCTAAACTCAGGGATGATTAGGACAGTCCTCCTTGACGTCCCCCTGCCACCCACAGCCCCAGGAGGCCATACCCCAGGTGGCTGCCTGAGACGTGCACGTGGATGCTGTCTATGTGGTTGCTGCAGCCGGAGCAGGTGACGGTGGAGTGGCCTGAAGCGGGGTCACAGCTCAGGTTCAGACCAGCCGAAATGGAGACGCCTTCCACACTGACATCAAAGTTGCCGCTGGTTTTGCTGAAGGGAGACAAAGGGAAGGCTTGGAGCACGCACTTTGAACTCCAGGCTGATGCTAGAAGGTAGGTTTTGCTATTCCCTCCCTCCAGGTTCAGAGAGGGAGGCAGCGTGCTCACGGTCACACAGCAGCTGAGTGAAAGCTGGAGTCCACCCTGAAGTTTCCACCCATGTCCGCCGGGCAGAACCCTGCTCTCACCCACTGCCTCAGCCTCTGCCCATGCTGTGTAGCGTGGGGAGTATTTCTTCCCCTCTCTGAGCTTCCGTTGCCTCATCCGGAGCCTGCAGCAGCAGTGGGACACCAGCTTTGCCACTAAAAAGCTGGTTGTCTGGGGTCAATAACTTTAATCAATGAACGTTCTTGTTCCTTAGCGGAGTTCATAACGCCTCCCTTGGGGATGAGTTTTGGATAAGACGGTGGACATGAATGAAGTCAACTCTTCTACAATGTAATGAAGTCTTACTCTGTGTGTGTGTGTGTGTGTGTGTGTGTGTGTGTGATCAGTAAGTGAAATAATAGATACAAAAGAGCCCAAGTGAAGACCTCAGCCATTCTTGCTGTAGGGAACGGACAGACCTAGTGGTCCTTGTAAGGGAGGGCAGATTCACACTCTCCTCCATTTCCTCCCTGGATTCCCCACAAAGGAGAGAAGTTGCTAAAGTGACAGTGAGTCTGAGCCATCATTAGTGGACAGGGTCACTCATGTGGTGAGAGCCCAATATTTAGTTAGATTCAGGGTATAGCTTGGTTGATTTGCCAGAATCTTTTACCCCTTCCTGCATCTGTACCCTCCCCATTGCCTATGGTGTGTGTGGGGGGCAGGGGTGGAGGGATGTGCATCCATGCACTTGACCCTGGGTATAGTCCTGTGACTTGCTTTGGCCAATGGCATATGAGTAGAAGTGACCGTGGGCCAGTTCTGAGTCTAGACTTTAAGGGGAACTGCATGTTTCCTGTTGTCTTTTTGCATCTCCAAGAACATGCTCTGGGTAGTCCATTGGCCCTGAGAGGAGGAAGAGGTACAGGTGGAGAAGAGCCGCCTCAGCTAAGCCCAACCTAGATAGGGGAACCCCAGCCAACACATAGATGTGCAAGTGATAATATATGACTAACTGTTTTAAGCCACTGAGATAGCAATGTTTGTTGCACGACAATAGCTAACTGTTAAAGGGGTAAATTAAAGGTCCCACTTCACCTTCCATCCTAAGCCACATGCACTAACTCAGCCTTGCCAGTGTCCTGCATTGAGATGAGGACACATGTTCAGTTACTAAACGAGGGTTATGTTGAATCTTCTGTGAAAAATTCCCCCAGGAACCCCAAGAGGACAAGTGGTGACGGGCAAGGCAAAAACTGGGCATTCCCGAGATCCTGGCTCTCATCCCTTCCAAGTGTCGCTAAGAGCTTACCCACACACTTAACAACCCCAGGCTTGGAAACGCACATGAAATTCTTGCCTGCCTTCCATTTCCCGCTGATCTTGACACTGGCATCTGTCACGGAGAGAGCCAGGCCCTCGCTGGGCAACAGTCTTATCTGGGAACTGGGCAGCTGGACTTCACGGATAACCAGGCTGCGAAGAAGAAATGT
Organism: Myotis daubentonii; assembly: GCF_963259705.1. Lineage (NCBI taxonomy): Eukaryota > Metazoa > Chordata > Mammalia > Chiroptera > Vespertilionidae > Myotis > Myotis daubentonii. The sequence continues at coordinate 39,790,079 of NC_081847.1, read as the reverse complement.
TTGTTAGCCTGGGGGTCCCACACAAGGACTCAGCCAGTGGTTCATGTAGAATCACCCTTCCCACCCAAGCCCTTCACCCCACCCACCCCACCCCACCCAGACGCTATGAAAGCAGCCCTGGGAGCCCTGGGCACTGGGCAGGGTGGCAAAGCTTTGAAGTCAGACAAATCTGTATTTGAATCCTGCCTTTACATGTACTATTGTGTAACCCTGGGCAGGTCACTGAATCATCCTTGAGCCTCAGTTTCCTCATTTGTAAAATGGGCACAATAAATTCTGTCTTGCATGGTGCGTGACGATCAATAAAGATAAATGTTATCCAATTTACTACAAGTTCTGTAAAGGGATGAGATGTGTCTGTCTTTTTTCACTATTGTAGCAAAGCCTACTGTGTCAGACACATAGTAAGTGCTCAAAAATATTTGTTGAGCCCTAGCTGGTTTTGCTCAGTGGATAGAGTGTTGGACTGCGGACTGGAAGGTCCCAGGTTCGATTCCAGTCAAGGGCACATGCTTGAGTTTCGGGCTCGATCCCCAGTGGGGGGCGTGCAGGAGGCAGCCGATCAATGACTCTCTCTCGTTATTGATGTTTCTATCTCTCTCTCCCTCTCCCTTCCTCTCTGAAATCAATAAAAATATATTTAAAAAAATATTTGTTGAATGAATAGGTGCATAAAATTCTCTACAGAACATTGTGGGTCTTCCACCAGCACCCACACCCCCTTACTGCGTTTACAGAGCTGTCATTTAACTTTTCTGTGTTGCTCCAAAGAAAGCTGACTTTGCCTCCATCTTCAGGGGGGTCACGCTTAGGATCTGGGCATAAGCTAATTAGCAGATTCTATTCCTCAGACCACGATGCGTGGTTCAGGAGTCTGTACTTAACCTGAGATACACCAGAGTGAATCTCAGGGTTTTTGCTTGAGTTGCCAGGAGAAGGGGCTCTCCTTCCCCAGGACTCGCAGGACTTCACCTTGCCTCTTGGAGAAGACACCTGCCTGAGAGTTAGACCTGCCCACGGAAGTGATGCCCAGGGTGGCCAGAGAGAAACAGGTGCAAGGACATGTGAGTCCGCCTCCAGCTGACCTGAAGCTAGCCTACTCCAGGGGCCTCTCAGCCATGTGAGCCAGTAATTTCTGCCTAGGTCCTATTGGATTAGGTTCTCTGTCCTTAAACCCTCTCCCCCCAAATCCTAATTGATATAGGGGCCTACCACAGAGTGTTGGGGTTCGTGACACGTCCCCCGGGGAGTCACGGTGAGCGCCTGGAAGACAGTTTTTATGGCGGAAGCTTGGGGGACTCCACTCTGAGTTAGGAGTGTGTGGCCCTGTGGTTCTAGGCTTCGGTGGCCCCGGGACACTACCAAGCCCTGCTACTGACGATTGAGCTCGGCGGGCCTCACCTGTAGAAGCGATATTCCCCTTTCCCCAGGAACTTGATCTTAAAGGTCCCTGAGAAAGAGGGAACCTCCATCTTCTCCAGCTCCTTCTGCAGCGTGGCCACTCCCTGCTGGCGGGCTGAGGGGAGAGAGCGGGAGTTATTGTCAGGGCACAGCCTGGGAGCCTGGGTCCTGTCCATCGCAGGACAGTGGGATTGAAAAGGTCTAAAGCTACAGTTTTCTGTAAAGGGCCAGAGAGTAGATAGTTTTGGCTCTGTGGCTATTACTGTCTCTGTCACAACCACTCAACTCTGCTCTTATTGGCCCAAAGCAGCCATGGACAGTATGGAAATGATGGGTGTGGCTGTGTTCCAATACAACTTTATGGACGTTGAAATTTCAATGTTGTATAATTTTCACATGTTGTGAGATATTATTCTTCCTTTGGCTTTTTTCACTGTTTAAGAATGTAAACGTCATTTTTAGTTCTTAGGCCACACAAAAACATGCGGTGGGCCCTAGCTGGTTTGTCTCAGTGGATAGAGCATCAGCTTGCAGACTGAAGGGTCCCGGGTTCGATTCCAGTCAAGGGCACATGCCTGGATTGCGGGCTGAATCCCCAGTGTGGGGCATGCAGGAGGCAGCCAATCAATGATTCTCTCTCATCATTGATGTTTCTGTCTTTCTCTCCCTCTCCCCACCTCTCTGAAATCAATAAAAACATATTTTAAAAATTGCGGTGGCCCAGATTTGGCCTGCAGGCTGTGGTTTGCCAAGCCTTGATCTAAAATATCACCCCTAAACACCCAGTCATGCATCATATGGGTATTGATTGCACATATACTCTGTGCCTAGCTTTGTGCTGTGCCCTCACAGGTATCCATCTCTCTGGCTTTTGGACTATGTCTCTATAGGGCCTCTGCATGTGCCAATCCTGTTGCTTGGTCAAAGAACGAATAAAAAGGCAAACAATATGTGAGAAGGAGTAATTTGTAAAATGAGGGATCCCAGGCTTTGTGCTTTCCAAGAACTAGTTAATAAATAATAATAATAATAATAATAATCCTATCTAATAAAAGAGAAACATGGTAATTGGTGTACGACCGCTACCCTTCCCATTGGCTAATCAGGGAGATATGCAAATTAACTGCCAGCCAAGATGGTGGCCAGCAGCCAGGCAGCTTAAACTGAACATGAGGCTTGCTTGCTTCAGTGATGGAGGACTGCAATGTTCCCCGCCTGCTTTGCCGGCCTCTGAGCTGGCAGTTTGAAACATAGTTACAAAAATAGAAGCTAAACAAAACCCTAGAAACCAGCTTCCAGCTAGCTGGGATCTCAGACCTGGAGTTGATACAGAGTTTCGATTGTAGAACCTAAACAAACCAGATACATGCTTTCAGGAGTGGAGGCCTAAGAGCTGGAGCCTCAGAGCTAAAGCTGGCTCAGAATAAAAAAAAGAAAAAAAAAAGAAAAAAAGGAGCAGTTGGGAGCTTCAGTCCCAGCCTGAAAACAGCCCTCAGCCCCTCACCCAGACTGGCCAGGCACCCCAGTGGGGACCCCCACCCTGAAGGGTGTGTGACCAGCTGAAAACAGCCATCATCCCCTCACCCAGGCTGGCCAGGCACCCCAGTGGGGACCCCCACCCTGATCCGGGACACCCTTCAGGGCAAACCAGCTAGCCCCCACCCATGCACCAGGCCTCTATTCTATATAGTAAAAGGGTAATAAGCCTCCCGGCACCGGGATCAGCGTGACAGGGGGCAGCGCCCAAACCCCCTGATCACCCTGCGGCTCTGTGTGTGACAGGGGGTGGGGCCACAACCTCCCTATCGGCCCTGCTCTGTTCGTGACAGGTGAAGGTGCCCCAACCCCCTGATCAGCCCTGCTCTGTGCCTGATAGGGGGGAGCTCCCCAACTTCCTGATCTCCCTGCGGCTCTGTGTGTGACAGGGTGCGGCGCCCCAACCCCCTCCCCCCCCAACGGGCCCTGCTCTGTGTGTGACAGGGTAGAGCCATAACCTCCCCATCGGCCCTGCCCTGAGTGTGAGAGTGGCGGCGCCCCAACCCCCTGATCGGCCCTGCTCTGTGGGTGATAGAGGGTGGCGCCCCAACCCCCTGATCCCCCCTGCTCTGTGTGTGACAGGGGGCAGTGCGCCAACTCCCCTATCGGCCCTACTCTGTGCGTGACAGGGGGGAGCTCCCCAACCCCCTGATGGGCCCTGCTCTGTGCGTGACGGGGGGAGCTTCCCAACCCCCTGATCGGCCCTGCTTTATGCGTGACAGGGGGGAGCTCCCCAACCCCCTGATCGACCCTGCTCTGTGCGTGACGGGGGGAGCTCCCCAACCCCCTGATCGGCCCTGCTCTGTGCGTGACAGGGGGCAGCGCCCCAACTCCCTGATCGGCCCTGCTCTGTGCGTGACAGGGGGTGGCGCCACAACATCCCCATCAACCCTGCCTTGAGTGTGACAGGGGGCGGTGCCCCAACCCCCCAATCGGCCTTAGCCTGAGCATGACTGAGGGTGGCATCACAACCTCCCAATCCACCCTGCTCTGTGCATGACAGGGGGTGGCACCCCAACTCGCCAATTGGCCCTGCTCTGAGCCCGACCAGGGGCTGCATCTAGGGATTGGGCCTGCCCTCTGCCACCCAGGAGCAGGCCTAAGCCAGCAGGTTGTTATCTTCCGAGGGGTCCCAGACTGCGAGAGGGCACAGGCTGGGCTGAGATACCCCCCTTCCCCCCCGAGTGCACAAATTTTTGTGCACGGGGCCTCTAGTAATAATAATAATAATAATAATAATAATAATAATAATAATAATAATAATCAACACTAATAAAAGAGAAAAATGGTAATTGGCGTACGACGATACCCTTTTCATTGGCTAATCAGGGCTATATGCAAATTAACTGCCAACTAAGATTGGCAGTTAACTGTCAACAAGATGGCGGTTAATTTGCATATGTAGGCACAATGCAGGGAGGTGAAAGGGAAAGCAGGAAGAAGCCCCCTGCCACTGACAGTGATCAGAAACCCAGGGGGGAGCTAAGAGCTGGGGGGCAGGGCAAAGGCGGCCCTGGGGCCGCCTTTGCCCTGCCCCCCAGCCATGATTGGAGAATCAGGTGCCTCTTCCGCCCTGGCCAGTGATAGCAGGAAGTAGGGGTGGAGCCAGCGATGGGAGCTGGGCACGGTCGAAGCTGGCAGTCCCAGGAGCTAGGGGCCCCTTGCCTGGGCCTAAAGTGAAGCCCACGATCACGGGGCCGCTGCAGCTGTGGGTCCCCGCTGCCCGGGCCGGACGCCTCAGCCAGAGGCATCCTGCAGGGGCAGGGGCGGAGCCCGCGCAATCGCGGCGCCCCCTGCTGCCACTGCAGGTCCCCGCTGCCCGGGCCGGATGCCTAGGCCAGAGGCGTCAGTCCTGGGCAAGGGGCCAATCCTGCGATTGGAGGGTGATGGGGGTCAACGCCTGAGGGCTCCCAGTATGTGAGAGGGGGCAGGCTGGGCTGAGGGACACTCCCCCACACACACACCCAGTGCACGAATTTCGTGCACCGGGCCCCTAGTAATAATAATAATAATAATAATAATAATAATAATAATAATAATAAACATCTATCAACCTCTCTGTTTCCCGCACTGTTCTGGGCCTTGGACATGCATCAAGTTACTGAATCAGAACAATCCTAGGAAGTAGGTCCATTGTCACCCCCAATTCTCAGATGAGAAAACTGAAATTCAGAAAGGTGGCCACACAGCTGACAAGTGATGAAGCAGGATTTGAATCCAGGCCTTCTGGTCCCAGAGCCTGTACCCTGGGATGAGCCTTCTGGGGGGTCAAAAGTAAATAACACACACACATTGTCACTACCGGGGGGCGGGGTGGGGGGGAGTGGTGTGGGCTGGCCAGGATCTGTGGGTTGGCAGTGGCCAGGTCATGAAGGGTCTCCAATGCCATGCCCAGGGGTCAGGGCATCTGAGGGCAGTAGGGAACCACTGACTAGTGTAAGTAAGGAGGGGGACACAAGCAGGTCGTCTGCATTTCAGAAAACCCGCTGTGGTTTCCACATGGGGTGTGAGTAGAAGGGGAAGCAGGGCTGCTGTGACAGAATCTGGAGACTTTCTGGTTTAAAGGCTGAGCCCAACCTCTGCTCCTGGCGAGCCCTCAGGGCCACCCAGCACTGTTCAGAGAAGGGCCGTACTCCTTTCCCCTGGGGGTTCAGAGGTATCCGGCCTGTGTCGGGGTAGGAATTCAGGGATGAGAGACCAGGTCCCCCTGAGCCGGGACCTGATGCAGCAGTGGAAACCAGAGCCTGAGGTTCTGCCTTCTTGGTCTATGTCTCCACTCTTCTGCAGTTCATCATTCTGCCACTGGGAGGCAGCATCGAGCAGCTCCACTAGGGGACATCAGACAGGACCAGAGCTCAAATCCAGGCGGCCCTCTGGCCTACCCAGTCAGTGCCTTCTCCAAGTTTCAGTTTGCTCATCGTTAACGTTGCTAGTAACAGTATGCTCCACCCAGGGGGACATGAAGATGAGACGAGATGATGTGTGTAAAGCTCCTCGCTCAGAGGTGAGCGGGTCAGCAGGAGCCGCTTCCTGCCCCGCACTCCTCTATCTGGGGCTGGATGAGTGGCCTGGGGGACCCAGATGGGCAGTGTGCACAGTATGGCCGCCAAGCCCTGCCCTGGAGGTGCCATTAAGAAGGGCTCTCCCTATGCTCCCTCTGCCCCTCCCCCTGCCCACTCAGCCTCTTCGCTGCCTGAGCTCTGCCCACGCTGAAGATGGGGCCAGTGACCTGTAGGCAAATGACAGGGCTGAGAGCAAGCTGGGAAAGAAAGTAAAGCGCCTACACGCCGGAGTTGAGGTTTGGGCAGAGGGAAGGCGGGTCCCATGAAGATGAAACCCTTGGGGGTCCGGGCCCTGGACTTGGAGTCCTCCAGGCCCCGCACTCCGGTCCCAGTTCTGCTACTGCCCGACCCTGTGATCTCGGGCAGTTCTCCTTGCCTCTGTTTCTTCATACAGATGGGTGAAGGGCCTACTTTGAGGAGCTGTGAGCATGCCATGCACTGGAGTTAAAGGGCTGCATACAGCTGGTGCTCAGTGAATGCTCCTGGGGGGTGGGAGAGGAGGGAAGGAAGGCCTACCGTAGTCCAGGCCCTTCTGGGTGATCCTGGCCACGATGCCAGGGTTGGTGGTCTCCGTCACCGCTGTGCCCAGGGCAGCCAGCACCATCAGGGCTGCCCACCTCGGTGTGTTGTCAGGGCCCCGGGCCATGTCTTCGTCCTCCGGAGCTGGCAACGCCTCAAGGTCTTGGCAAGGAACTAGGGACCTACAAAGGAGCCGGCTGGGGAAACGCAAGTTACACCAGAAGCTAGAAAGGAGGAAGGAACTGGGGTGGGGGTGGGAAAGGGGGAGGACGGCTGCCTGCGGTTCCCCACCGAGATTGGGGCCACAGCCCCAGAGGCAGCCAGAAGTGGAGTCTGGGAGGTGTGTGTGGTGTGGGGAGTGTGTGTGTGTGTGTGTGTGTAAGGCTCTGGCAACATTCCCATCCCCCTCTCTGAGCCCACCCGCAGCCCTTCATTTAAGCCTAAATTTTAAGGACTTCTTGGGAGCTGGGTGGTGGGTACATCAGACAGAGCTCAGTATACTTTTCTTTTTTTCCTGTCCTATTGAGGCATAACTGACCTATATAATAAAAGGATATATATACATACAACATAATGATTTCTTTTAGAGATTCAGTTCTTTTTATTCATTTTTTTAAGAGGGAGAGAGAGAGAGGAAGGGGGAGAGAAAGAAACATTGATTTGTTGTTCTACGTCTCTATGCATTCATTGGTTGATTCCTGTATTTGTCCTGACCAGAAATGGACGCTCTAACCAACTGAGAGCTCCCTGGCCAAAGCCAACATAATGATATGATGTAGGTTTACATTGTGAATGATTGCCACAACCAAGCTGACACGTCCAGCATCTCACGTCATTATACGTTTGTTGTGTGTGGTGAGGACGCTTAAAATCTACTCTCTTAGCAAATTCCAAGTATGCAATATCGTATTCTTAACTATCGTCGCCATGCTGTACATCAGACCCCCAGGACTTACTCATTTTACAGCTGAAAGTTACATTTTTCCTTCTGCTTTTGATTTTTTATTTCCTCGATATTTTCCATAGTGAACCATTTAAGAAAATAGAACCTTTAGTGTTTTCCTGTCCTGAGAGGCGGTAGCGATAATGATTAAATGCTTGAATTTGGAAGTCCAGTATCTTAGTGTGATTTTAAATCTTAGCCCTGCCACTCGGTGGTTAGATCTTGGTCAAGGCCCTTAACCTCACTGAACCTCAATTTCCTCTTCTGTAAAGTGGGGACAGTCAGGGTACTCTCCCTCCCTGCGTGACTGTGAAGGCAGAAGAGGCTTTAAACCACGTGCACGCCAATGTCCCTACATCATAAACACAGATGATAGCTACTCATGTCATTCTGACCTTAACGGTAATCCATGGTCATTGGCCAAAATTTGAGAAATAATAAAAAATGTCCTGCAGTCCCCATTCTGGAGACAACAAGCAGAGTGTTTTAGAGTACTTCACCTCCCCCGCTCCTTTTCTTGGTAAACATAAATAGAGTGTGTGCTTTCTTAACAAAGAGAAATGGGATCACACTGGTCAGTTTTGTAAAGTTCTCTTTTTTTCTCTCTCAATAAACAGTATGGAGTGAATGTTCTCCCTGAGCACTAAATATTCTTCTACGTGCATCATATTTCATTTCTTCCTCATCCCACAGTTTTCTTCATCAAGTGTTCATTTTATTCCTTTTACCCCTTCTTTTGACAGATGTGGGAACGGAGGCTTTGAGAGAAGTGTTTTTCCCACAGTCATGCAGCCAGCTGCTAGCAGAGCTGGGATTCAGACCCGCCAGATACATTCCACACTAGCCTGAGTCCTTCAGTGCCTTGGGGATTGGGGGCGGGGGGTGGGGGGGGAGGAAGATGTAGACACAATCCCCCCAATCCCCAGCTTCCTAGACTGGTCTCTGTCTGCTGAGCTCCTGCCCCTCCCTTTGCAGCAACCTCAGGCCCTGGGTGGGCAGGAACCCTGCAGGGCAGCCAGCTCCGTCTCCATGGTGATGAGAGAAGGGGGTGGGTCCTCAGGGGAGACCAGCTTCTCTCCTGCTGGGTCCCCATCAGCCCCCTGGAGCCCTGTCTCCCCCGACTTTGATTTTATGAGTCTAATGAAGCCTGCGAGGAGCCAGGAAGACGGGAGACTTCCCGAGTGTCTTCTCTTTTTCCTTTCTCTTTGCCTGGTTCCTTTTTTTTTTTTTTTTTAAAGGGCAGAATGGGGAAACATTTATTTATAATTATTATTTTTTTAAATATATGTTATTGATTTTTTTACAGAGAAGAAGGGAAAAGGATAGAAAGTTAGAAACATCGATGAGAGAGAAACATTGATCAGCTGCCTCCTGCACACTCCCACCGGGGATGTGTCTGCAACCAAGGTACATGCCCTTGACTGGAATCGAACCTGGGACCCTTCAGTCCGCAGGCCGATGCTCTATCCACTGAGCTAAACCAGTCAGGGCTGCCTGGTTCTAAAAGGGCTTCCTTCATGCTCCCATCCACAACAAGACCCTTCTGGCTTGCTTAAGAATGAAAAACGTGGCTGCACAGCATGGACTTTGTTCCAGAGGCTCCACATGCATTACCTCCAAGCCTAAAACCACACAGGAGGGAGGGGTAATTGCTCCGTTTGGAGATGAGGGACCTGCGGCTCAGAGTGATTGTGTCCTTACAATGTTGACTTTTTCCAGAAGAAAGTGCACTGGGTTTGGAGCCTGCAGACCTGCACAGTCCCAGCCAGGCTACCTACGCTGGGTGTGACTCTGGTCAAGTCCTCTGACCCTTCTGAAACTTGGGGAAACTGCCTGTCGTGGGGGTCGTTCTGAGGCTTAAACGAGATAATAGGTATGAAGCAATCTGTATGGAGAAGGTGTTGAGTTAATCACCCCACCTTCAGGAAAACATGCTAGTGGCACCACAGGCTGAGCTCTCAGCGCTCCGGTCTTGGGTTTGGGTGGGATACATGCAGAGAGAGAGGCGTTCATGGCTCACATGGCCTCGGCGAGCCGGCGGGGGCAGCTGGGCCGTGTGACTCGGCCGGTCCCAGCACAGCACAGCAGTCAAGAGCTGGGCTGGGGTCATACAGACGTAGGCGTGAATCCCAGCTTCCACTTTCTTGCTGTGTGAGTTTGAGCTTAACCTTGCTGAACTGCAGTTTCCTCATTTGTCCCCACTCTCCATTCTCAGCCCAGGCCCTTCTCCACGGAGGCCCCACAAGTCTCTCCTTCCCCCTTAGGCCTGGCTTCTCCTGCTCTTTCTCTCCTTCGCCCACCCTGTCCTGCCTCCTCTGTGTCTGGCTTCCAGTGTATATTGTTGGTCATTTTCTGATCCTGGATGAGGGATGCAAGAGTAGGAGGGGCTCATGGTGGGCCCTGGGGGTGGAGGGGTGGAGGGGAGTGGGCCCTCCAGAGATCTGACCTCATATCTAAAGGGCAATCAGACATTTTGCACTATCGAGATAACCTCTTATTGGGGTATCTCTCCTACCTGGTTATGCTAAAATTGTCTGTCGCCTGAGCCTTGAGTCTCATAAAAGGACCCCTTTGGGTACCCTGGTCCTGGAAGATCTTTCTTATGGCATTATTATTATTATTATTATTATTACTACTAGAGCCCAGTGCACGAATTTGTGCACAGGTGGGGTCCCTCCGCCTGGCCAGAGATGGGGGCCTATCGGGCTGTCTTGCCCAGTCCCAATCCGGGCCAAAGGGGGCTGGCCGGCTGGGGAGGGGCCGCAGGAGGTTGGCCAGCTGGCAGGGGAGGGACCGCTGGAGGGCTCCAGGGCATGTCCGGCCCTCTCACCCAGTCCCGACAGGCCGGACCCCAGCAGCAAGCTAACCTAATGGTCAGAGCGTCTACCCCCTTGTGGTCAGTGGACATGATAGCAACTGGTCGAGCAGTCAACCAAAAGGTCCATTGATCAGTTGGACACTTAACATATTATGCTTTTATTATGTAGGATTATTGCAGTCCAGAGTGGATCACAAGATATATTTAATAGTGGATAAATGAAAGAAGGATCAGAACCCAGAGCATACATTCCAGACAATAAATGTTTGGAGCCTGAGAAGGGCAAGCTCAGCCTGACCTGGTGATCCCCTCGGGCTTCCAGGAGGCCCGAATCAACCTTGGTCCTGGGGGTGAGGGTGGGTGAGTGGTGGGAACCCACCTTGTGCTTCAGGGCTGAGACTGCAGGCATTGACTTTGCATGAAGAACTGAGGGAAAGAACAGAAAAGAAGTCGCTGGGGGTGTGGTGAGGGGGTGGCAGAGGGGAGAGAGCCGCACTCTCACTTCTCCTTTCTCTCTGGAAACTGCAGAACTTGGCCCTTGTGACAGCTTTGGCTCCAGCAGGCTGGGCCTCCTCCAGCCTCAGGAGGATCACAGGAAGTATAAGCAACACTTGCCAAATGTCCCAGGGCCTCCAACACCCAGGCCATTTCCCTCGTCACATTGGGAAATAGGTGTGTGCTCAGCCAGCCCCAGGGGCCGAGGGCTGGCCCCAAAGGGAGTGCTGCTGGTAAAGAGCAAACTGCTCCCTTGCCTGGCCCTGCCCAGTCTGGGGACACAGACAGACCAGAACCAGAGGGAGGGCGGTGAGGAATGGCCTGGCTTTGAGCCCTGGCTCGCCTGCACATGGCTCTGTGAACTTGGAAGCGTCTTTGCTCCTCTCTGAGCTCCAGGGTCCTCACCCATAAGAGCTGTCCCATCTTTGGAGGGCTTAAACCACTCCGGAAACCAAGGCAAACCGTTGGCTAATCAGCCATCCCTGAAAGTTGGTCTTATTGGCTCCATTTCACAGATGAGAAAAGTGAGGCTCAGAGAAGTTAAGTAGCTTGTTTAAAGCCACACAGCAGAGAAGTGGCAAAGGGATGCTGAGGGCTTCAAAATGAGGGAAGGGAGCACTTCCTGTTGGGTTGTGCGATGGAGGTGACTATGGAATGCTCCCTTGAGCTGAAGGTGGGGGAAGGGAAGACCAGGTGGAGGAAACAACTTAAGCAAAGGCACAGTGGGTTAGAATTCCCAGGGGCTTCAGTGTGGGATTATAAATTGGGGGAGGTGTCGGGGGGGGGGGGGGCGGGTAGGGGGTGGGGGCTGGGCCATGGGATCATAATGTGAACTTGTTCTTGGAACCCAATGACCCCCAAGTTTTTCAAGTAGGAAGGTCTGCCCATGATAGTAGTTAAGTTTGCAGCTAGTAGGTTGAGAAAAAGCCACTGCAAATTTAGCAACTCTTTTAAATGCATTTTCATTTCTCTAGCTCCAGGTTTACAGACATTTGAAATGTGGAGAGCCAGAGGCATGTTAGATGACATTTGATAGTGTTTGGCTAAGGGACCTCTAAATGCTCCCAAAACTTGCCCTGCCAGTTCCCTGCCCCCTGGTTCCCACTACACCTGGGGAGCTGAACCCAGAGATTATCATGTTCAGAAACAAAGTACTGATTCATGATCAACTGGGCCAGTGGCCAATGGCTGAGGCTGGGCAGGAGCACAGAAGGCTTGGGACTGGCCTCTTCCCACTGCCCACTCCTCCTCCCAGCCTGGAGCAGGCCAATCCCTGGACGACTGGCTTGGTGGAGGGTGTGGACAAGAAAGGGGCCACATACTAAACCTGACAACTCAGGGGAGGCCTACTTGGTGGCCTTACAAACGCAGAGACCTAAAGTAACCACATGGGATGGCCTGGAATTAAAACTTTCTAACTAAAAGCAGTTCATGGAGGGTAGTCATGTCCTAGGCCAGTATTTTTTCCTAACAAAGATCAATCTTTGCCTTAACTGAGCCTGTCTGCTGTCTTTTTTTGCACCTACAATAACACATCTGATAACATACCTTTGGAATATCAAAGTAATTTCCTTCCCCACCCCTTCCCCCATCCCACACACAACCACCACACCAGAGCAGATAGCACAGATCCCCTCACTGTTATTAGTATCATGTTAATTGTTAACTGTTAACTATTCCATATGCGCCTATGTGAAAGTATGTTTATTCGTTTTACTTTTTATCCCATCCTAGACATTTCCCCTTCCTCCACCACCTCCTTTGCTCTCTTCCACTTCCCTAATCTATCACCAATGGATTTCATATAACCCCCTTCCATCTTCCTCTGATTCTGCTGTATAAAATAAGTGTTAAATCTGCCATTTTCTGGAGCATTTCCTCAATCTGTTGAGATTTTGCTTCCCAGCAATTGTCAGTTTGGCACAAATAAATTCATAAAAAATTCTTACAGGTTTGGACGTTTCTTACTTGACATCTACTTGGCGTAGTGCAATGGGACTCAAAGACGCCCACCCGGACCACGGTGCAGAGATGGAGCTGGACCAGCAGGGCCCACCTGCCCTACCAGCTCCTTGCTTTGCATCGTGTGAGTTTCCTTGGAATGCTGGACCTCCCTGTTTTAAGGTAAGAGGCCCTGATTTTATTTGAGCCGTATTTTAAAATCCTTGAGGTAGAGCTCAAGGTTGAGAGGACCTAAGCTAAGGCAAGACAGGAGCAATAATGGGTGGCTGGTATTGTTTGGGTTTTCAATTATAATTGTTTTCTGAGCGTCTGAACAAAAGCCTTTTACTGCACTAATAAGAACCTGAACACATTCAGCTACAAAGATAAGGGGCACTTCCACCCTCCTTCTCGAGTCTAAGGTATTCTTAGGTGACTAAGAATCTTTGTGGCAGTGTCAGGGGTTATCCCCCATGATGTGCAGGAGCCCATAGAGAATTCCATCTCAACTGTAATTAATCAATTGACTCATCCAGGGATGCACACATAAAGGTTGTTTACCTAGTGCTCTGAGTCCTGGGCTGTGTGAGACAGCCAGGGAGAGAAACTGGAACATGTAAGAGGGTTGAATGGGACTCTGGTGGTAACAGCCGCTCAGAGCTCAACACATAAGTAGCACACTTCAACCCACCACACAATATCCCTAGAAATTTGTTTAGACTTTGCAGGTATCCAAAGAAAACTAAAATTAACATGGGAAATTGTGCCTCCAAGGCCAAAAATTCCCAGCCCAGCTCCCATTAATACTCCTGCGGATACACAATAAATAGGAAGCCTTTATTTGCAAGTACTTACAGAAATGGGAAGACTTCACTAGAAATTATATCAATTAAAATGATCAAAATGGAGGGATTTGGGGCACCTAAATTAATTTTTGCATGCAAAATTAGAAAATGCTGGCTCTAGCCCTGGCCTAGTAGCTCAGTTGGTTAGAGTGTCATCCCAATACACCAAGGTTGCAGGTTCAATTCCCAGCCAGGACACATACAAGAAGCCACCAATGAATGCATAAATAAGTGGAATAACACATCTCTATCTCTCTGTCTCTCTCACTGTCAAATCACTATTTTTTTTTAATAAAAAAGAAAAGAAAATGCCTACTCTAAAATTAATCTGAATGAATAGGAAACACATACCTTGATTGGAAATTAGAAGCTTCTAGGAGGGGCACAAATACATTCTTTTTTTTAAAAAAAGTTAATAAGAAATTTTAGCAACTGGCTCTGAACTAAAGAAGACTTCTGAAACTAATAAATGCCAACACTCCGTTCCTTCCCTTTCTACAGCTCCTCCACTATATCCCTTGCTCTCTGAACTTCCTTATCTGGACTTGCCCTCCCCTTCCCTTCTCTCCTTCTATCTCCTCTATGTCTCCTCCACTACCACTCTCTACTGACCTAAGGGAAAGTGAGAAGAGGAATTCAGACAAACATAATCCATGAATTCTAGAAGCTCCCTGTGGAGAAAAGCTGGTCTCAGGCAGAGGGGAACCAGCAATTGTATGCATTCTTTGGACTAGACCAGAATTAAGGGCTCTGCCTAAAGATCTCCCCAGTTTTCTCCAGGACCCTGATAGACAACAAAGGTAATGTAACAGTTAGAACATGTGATCCTAGCTATTCTGACCTATTCTAATTAATATACTTACTGGTTTCTGGGAGCAAGAGAAACAGAATTACTAACTAGGGTATTCACTGGAAACGCTTGTAGAGGAGTATCTTTTTTTATTATAGAAAGCCAGGTCATCTTAAGAAGGATTATAGGAAACTGAAATGGATTTAATAAGAGAGAAGAAACAGAAACAAGCTTATGATTGCTCTGAGGACTATAAGAGAGCATTTCCCCTTCTCCTTACCAACAGTTTAGGAGAAATTAAAATTACCATAAAAAGCAGAAATAACTGTGGCCCTTATAGATACTGGGGCTTGTAGATAAACAGCATGTTTATCTTTCAGTCGTCCCAGTTGTGGGAGATTTGCTGCCATAAAACCAGCATGACATAGGCCCATAATGACAAAGACCAGGATGATACACATCAAACCCCCCCTTGACCAGTTTCAGGATCCTTATTGGAATGGACTGTGCTGGCCTGGCCTGCACATAGAGAACTTTTCAAATCCTTCCCTTTGATTTCTTTGTTCATCTTTCCCTCTCCCTCCTCATAAAAACCTCTGCCTGCACTGAGGTGGGGAGATGGGCTTTGTGACAAGAGTTCCTCATCTTCTCAGGTGATTTGCACTTGAATAAACCTCTTTCCTTTTCACCAACCTCTGTCTCATGAGTTTGGCTTTTGTGGTGCCAGGCAGTCGAACTTGGGTTCTGGTTACAAAAGCAAAGAGGTCTGTCTGTCTTTTATTATTATTACTAGAGGCCCAGTGCATGAATTCATGCATGGGTGGGGTCCCTTGGCCTGGCCAGCGATCAAGGCCTATAGGGGGCTGGCTGGCTGGGGGGGAGGGACCCCAGGAGGTTGGCTGGCTAACGCCACCCCCATCAGGATAGGGGAGGCGCCAGCAGGGGGAGGGGCTGCTGAAGGTTGGGGGAGGGCTGATCAGGGCCCAGATCAGGCTAGTTGGCCACCACAGTGCACTTCATAGCGACCGGTCATTCCAGTAATTCCACCATTCTGGTTGTTGGGCTTTTATATATAGAGACTAGTGGCCCAGTGCACAAAATTCGTGCACATTAAAAGGGAATTAGAGAAAATATTTTAGGGTCTGGGGTGCAGGTGAATGGGATTCCTGGCTGGAAGTCTGCTGACAGCAAACTGGTCAACAGCCAATTCTGGGAGGAATGGGGCTCCCTCCACCTTCCTATCAGGGTTTGGTTTGAAGGATGGCCACGCCCCTGAATGCATGAGACCCAGAGTTCCACCGCACCCCAGCCAGAGCCCAGAGCTCCCTCCCACAGTGCTGAGACACATCAAATTCATCCTAACTGCTGCCCCTGCCGGCCTGGTCACCCCCAACTGCCCCTCCCACCAGCCTGGTTGCCCCCAACTGCAGCCCCTCCTGCTGGCCTGGTTGCCCCTCACTGCCCCCCCCCCCCCCCCCCGCTAGCCTAGTCACCCCATGCAGCCTGCTGTTCAGTCATTTGGTCATCCCTCACTAACCCCCCTGCCAGCCTGGTCACCCCATGCAGCCTGCTGTTCGGTCGTCCATCTGGTATTTTAGGTCGTGACAGCCCCTAGCTTTTTATATATTAAGTAGTAGTAGTAGCTGTAGTAGTATAGAAATGCTGGGAAAGGCACTACATAAATTTATCACTGAAAAATATTGGCAGTCCACAAGAATAGGTAATACATTATGTGCATTTGAAACCACAGGATGTTTGGAAATGACTATTTTATTTATAGCTATGAGATTCTGTACAAATCTATATCTTTCCCCATTGAGTTTCTTTACTGGAAGAGTAGGAGAATTACAGGGGCTTGTACATGGAATTACAAGCCCTTATGATTGTATAATGGGCTTTATTCCAGTTAGTACATAAAGGATATTGGTGACTTGAAAAGGCCTGAAGTTGCATTGGAATACCCTGTAACAAACATTCAGTCAGTTCCTCTCATGGAGGTTATTTTAAAATCATTTTTGGCATCATGGGGGTGCCATTGGAAAAGACATCCATTAAAGGCTCTCTCCTGTGTTGTTGGAAGGGACCTTCTCAGGTGCCTAACCTCAAATGGACATCTGCCCCTGTTTCTGACACTTGACTCCACCTAGAGCGGAGATCACAAACTTCTCGAGGTGAGAAACCACCACCATCAGAAATAGACAGCGTCCCTAAGACACTGACAAGGCCCGGTTTCCTACAAATTGATGTTGAACTTTATTAGTTTGATTGTCTTTACCTGTCTGCAACTATTAATAATAATAATAGTTACGCTTGTTCTTTAGGCTTTTCTCAAACCTCGTGTATATAGCCCAACTGCTAATAACTGCTGAAAGAATATAAGGTAACTTTTATATTATCAACAACACTCTTTTTATGGTTTCTCTTTTGAAATGTAGAAGAAATGCTATTGCAAAAGGAAGGAAAGGGATGTGTATATTTTTAAGAGAAGTTAAAAGGAAGTAGTTTGTCCTAATAAGTTGCTCATTTCTGAAAGAGTAAAAAGAGACAAACTAAGAACAAGGGAAGTTGCAGAAAGTTAGCGGAAGAGGAATATTGAAAAAGAATTGTATGTATAAATGCTAAAACCAAATTATGGGAACGTGCCTACCCCCTAACCCAATAAGGACTACTGACTATATTAATTCAGATAGAAGCTGAAGTGGCTATAAAAACGTGGCCTTCTATTCCTACTGCTGAGGCACAGGGAATTTACTTATGAAACTCTTACTGTTCTCCGGGCCTCTGGAACTTTTAGATAGTAATGATAATTTACAGCACTGTGTTCTTACAGTCTTGGCCCCTATTAAACCTTAAGGTTACAGCTTCCAATTGCACAAATACTGGGAATCAGATTAATAACAACACGTGAGTGCTTCCAATGGGAAGTAGATGGGCCATAGTGAATAGAAAGCCATCTCAAGGTCAGATTATGAAAGCTGAAAATGTGTATGGTGTGCCCTCAAACTATAAGTTAGTGTTACACTAGATGCAAAATACAGAGAAGTGAGACAGACAGCACCACTTGGATCATAATAGCTCATAGGTTAGAAATAATCCAGAGTATTTTTCCCTCCCTCCCTCCCTCCCATCCTTCCTTCTTTCCTTCCTTCCTTCCTTCCTTCCTTCCTTCCTTCCTTCCTTCCTTCCTTCCTTCCTTCAAGAATAGTTTATTGGTTTTTAGAGAGAGAGGGAGAGGGAGAGAGAGGAACAGTAATGTGAGAGTACATCAATCAGTTGGCTGCTTCCTGCACTCCCCCCACTGGGGATCGAGCCTGTGACCTGGTGCAAGGGATGATGCCCTACCAACTGAACCACATCAGCCAGAGCCAGAGTATTTTCCTTAACAAAGGCCCATGGGACCTGACTGCCTCCCATTTACCTGCCTTTCACTTTTGAGAAAAAAATCTGCCTTGACTTTCAATTCAGGTTATGGTCTTGACCCATCCCCAATGGTTCATCGTTCAGCAAGACAAACACTGAGCATGAGACTTCCTAGAAATGAACCTTCTTAGTACCATGAGATGTCATTATCCAACCAAAGAGTTGGTCATCAGTGCATCCTTTAGCTTGATTTATGCCCAAAAGGGAGGAGTGTGGACAAAAAAGGGGCCACATACTAAGCCTGACAAGCTCAGGGGAGGCCTACATGATGGCCGTACAAATCCAGAGGCCTAAAGTAACCATATGGGATGTCAGAACTGTGACCCTGTCACTGCCATGTGCCCTGAGATGGACCAGTACACACACATCTATCAGCTGGATTTTCACAACAGTCCTACACATTTACTGAGCACTCCAGTGTTTGCCAGGCATCTTTCTAAGCTCTTAGCACATGGGCACATGCAGGTACACACATACAACATCCTGATGAGGTAGGCATTGTCTTCATCCCCATGTCACAGAGGAAGACACAGTGGCACAGAGAGGTTGAGTAACTGGCCTAGATACACACAGTTGGTAAGTGATAGATTGGGAGTCAATCTGTTGGCACCGGAGCCCACCTTCTTTGACTTTACAGTCAACTACAAGAGCCCCGGCAGTGGGGAGGGGTGAGCAAGTGGGGCCACTGGCTCTGAGATGGCCAGGCTGCCTGGCGGTAACGGAAGGGGGCTCCTGAGTCTGAACGTCTGCCCCTTCTCCCAGTCTCCTGCCTTGTCTGCTCCGGGAGGAAAACAAACATGGACAGGACGAGACTCAGGGTTCATCTGCGGGCTGCTGTTTTCCCAGCTGTGGTGTGGCTGCCTCCTCCCAGCTGCCCTGAGCCAGGCCCGGACTCCAGCGGTTCCAAGGAGCCAGGACAAAGTGTGGGAAAATTAGCAAACACAGGAGCAAAAGAAAATAAAATCAGCTGCAACTCCTCCGCTCAGAGAGACACATGGACAGCACGTCTGCTGCTTATCTGGCAGGTTGTCTTTCTAGCAGCGTGTGCATTTGTATAGGCACAGATAGGTGGGAACCTATAGCGGCATAACATAGACATTCATTCATTTGACAATATTGTGGTTGTTTTTCCAGATTGTTAAATGTTCTTACAACCTATTTTTCATTAGCTTTCCCATCATTGGTTTATTTTAATTTACAAAGGTATTATATATAGCACCTTTAATTACTTGCATTTTTCATTGAAGTGTAATTTGCATACAAAGTCACCCTTCCTAGTGTTTATGTCTGAGTCTTGACAAACCCAAAGCCATGTAATCACCACCTTAATCAACATATAGAACAGTCCTTCGCCCCCACGAAGTCCCCCTGTAGTCAACCACCACCACCCCTCAGTCCCGGCAGCCTCTGATGTTTCCTTTCTTATAAATTTGCCTTTTCCAGAATGTCATATAAATGGAACCACAGAGCACATAACATATAAAACTGCCTTTGAGTCAATGAGAAGAGGCTAATAAGGAGCACAATAGAAAATATGCAAAAACATGAACAGAAACCTCATAAAAGAAGAAGCAGAAATGATTCATAAACATGAGAACAGACATTCCACCTCATTATTAGTCAAAGAAATACAGATTGAGACACAATCGGATTGCATTACACAGTCCCTGGACTGGCAATGATTTAAAAGCTGGACAGCATGAAAGGATGATGAGGGCCTGGAGGGGCCAGTGAGCATCTGAACTTCAAAAGCAGGTTTCCTTTACCTTCAGTGGATGCTGTGCTGTGACGTACACACAGATACACATGCACTTTCACTCCCAGGCTTACCCCAAAGAAGCACACCTGTATGCCAGCTACATACGCAGGACTACTCATAGAAACACTGTTCGCAATAGCAAAACACCGGGAGAGAACTCAGATATCTCTATATATAAAAGCCTAAGAGACCAAACGACCAGTTGGCCGGTTGCTGACAAGCATTGACCACTAAGGGGCAAACACTCAATGCAGAAGCTGCCCCTGGTGGTCAGTGCGCTCCCATAGCCAACCTCCCGGGGGCCCTCCCCCTGGCCAGCTGACACCTGCCCCCTGCCCCCCATCGGCCCTGATTGCTGGCCAGGCTGAGGGGACCCCACCTGTGCATGAATTTGTGCACTGGGCCTCTAGTTCATTAATAATACAAAATAGATACATTGGCCCTGGCCCCTATGGCCCAGTGGTTAGAATGTCGGCTCGCCCCTGGTCAGGGCCATGTGGGAGGCAATCAATCAATGTGTCTCTCTCACATCGATGTTTCTCTCTCTCTGTCTCTCTCTCTCCCTCCCTCCCTTCCACTCTCTCTGAAAATCAATGGGAAAATATCCTCAGATGAGGATTAACAACAACAACAAAAAGAAAATAGGTACATTGCAATCTGCAGTTGTACCACATACACTGTAATAGGCAGACAATGAAATACTGTATAGCAGTGGCAGAAAGTGAGCTGCCGCTGCTGCTGTGTCCACATGGATGAATCTCAAAGCAGCCTGTCCAGGGAGAAAGCTGAGTCACAGAAGAATATATTCAGTCTGACTCTATCCTAACAAAGTTCGAAAACAGATGAAGCAAAAGAAAAACTTCTTAGGGATTTATATGTAAGGGGTAAAACTATACAGAAAAGCCAGGAATGGGTTACCCCGGGCAGGGGGTAGGAATGTGGAGGGAGGGGTATATTAGCCATGTTTTATTTTTGTGTCTACAGTGTTTTAACATCTTCAAACTCTTGCTGGCCAAAGAGAGATGGCCCACCCAGGGGTAGCCAACTCTTAGAGATAGCAGAGGGCTCTGCCAAGAGCATGCCTTTTATAAGCAAACCATAAGGACCCAGTTTATCTAACTCACACGCCAAGCCAATATTTCTCCCGCTCAGGGCCAGCTACTGGACAATGGGAGACCACCCCTATAGTCCAAAGCCCACTGGAATTATTCAAGCCAGCCTCTCCTAAGCTGTTCGGCCTGCCCTGCCTTGCCTTTTTCATGGAAACCCCAATAAATGCCATGCCCAAGTGCTTCCCTCTACCCTGGTCTCCTGATGTCTTTCCCATGTGGCCCTGAGTGGCATGGTGCACCCCCTTCTGTTGGGAAATGTAAGTAATACATTTTTTAAAAATTGATTTCAGAGAGGAAGAGAGAGGGAGGGAGAGATAGACATACCAATCAAAGAGAATCATCAATCGGCTGCTTCTTGCATGCTCCCTACTGGGGATCGAGTCCAACCTGGGCATGTGCTCTGACCGGGAATCGAACCTTGACCTCCTTGTTCATAGGTCGACTTCAACCACTGAGCCACACTGGCCAGGCATAAATTCTTTTTTAAACGGCATTAGCCTCTCCTAGTTTTCAGTCAGTTACCTCCATAAGTTAAAATCTGTGGGTGCAGCCCTGGTCAGGTTGCTCAGTGGTTAGAGCGTTGGCCCATACACCAAAGGGTCGTGGGTTTGATTCTCAGTTAACGGCACATACCTGGGTTGCAGGTTCGATCCCCAGCCCCAGTTGGGGTACATGGGGGAGGCAACCAATCAATGTGTCTCTCTCACATCAATGTTTCTTTCTCTCCCTCTCCCACCCTCCCTTCCACTCTCTAAAAATCCATGGAAAAAATGTCCTTGGGTGAGGATTAACAACAACCAAAAAATCTGTGGGTGCAATCATTGAAATGGAGGATTTGATCAGGGAGGGGCACAGATCATGCCAAGGTAACGGTCATGTTCTATTTTTTAAACAGACTGGTGGGTGCCAGGCATTTATCATTATTCTTCAAACTGTACATTCATACCTTGTATCTGTAGACTATGCCACAATAAAAATGAAATAAATCCATAAACATTTTTGTTTACTATGAAAGTAGCACATCATTGAACCAATGTTAATTCCTTAGTTTGGATAAAAGTACTATGGTTATATATGATGTAAACATTAGAGCAGCAGTTCTCAACCTGTGGGTTGCCAACCTGTGGGTCGCGACCCCTTTCGCAGGGGTCGCCTAAGACCATCGGAAAACACATATATAATTACATATTGTTTTTGTGATTATTCACTATGCTTTAGTTATGTTCAATTTGTAACAATGAAAATACATCCTGCATATCGATTCATAACAGTAGCAAAATTACAGTTATGAAGTAGCAACAAAAATAATTTTATGGTTGGGGGTCACCACAACATGAGGAACTGTATTAAAGGGTCGCAGCATTAGGAAGGTTGAGAACCACTGCATTAGGGGAAGCTAGGTGAGGGGAAGTCTTCATGCCATCTTTGCAATCCTTATGCAAGCCTACAACCTTCCCAAAATGAAAGACATTTTACGCCCCACAGAAGCCAAGCCGCGCAGGGTCCTGGAGGCCACTCGGAAGTGATTGGATTCTGTTTACTGAGCGATGGGGAGTCAGTTACTGGCGGGTTTTCAAAAGGTGGGGCAGGGTCCCATGGATGTGAAGACAAAACAGTTTCTTAAAATTTTCAAATATTGGCAGATATGTGGAGGCAGAACTTCCTTTCAGCCAGATGGAGATTGCTGTGGTCTTGGCCATGTGGTCCCTGGGATAGGAGGACATGTGGAGGGGGAGCAAGAGAGAACACAGCGTCCATTGATCGGAGTGGACAGCAGATGGGAGGGAGTGTCCCACGGACCTCATAGGAGGGTCCTGGGGGAGATGGGGAGGAAATGGCAAGGACAGAGGCTACAGGGGCTGCTGGGGGATCCGGAGGGAGGTCTGGGTCTGAGGTCTGGGGAGCCCCACACTCAAGCTTCCTGAGTCTCTCAGCCCAGCCCTCAACCTACCCCTCCTCATGCTCTTACACCCCCTGCACCTCCACTCCCAGCAGATCGCTTCCTCACCTGCTTCCCACTTTTCCCTAACATTCCTGCATGTACACCTGCCTCTTCCCTTCTCCCTTCCTCCCAGCTTCCGGAACCTCCTCTTTTCTGAACTTTTGGAGTCCTCTAAGCTCACAGAATTCTCTATCATAAAATCAGATGAAACTTCTCTTTGATCCCAGGCCTCCTTCCAGCTACGATCCATCCTCCGCCCCTCCTTCCCCCCCCCCCCCCGCCCCGCCACGCCCTCCCCCTCCCCTCAGCCAAACCTCCTGAAAGCCCCATTTGTCTCCCTGGTCCCAAGACTCCACTTCCTGCCCTCAGGCCACCCTCCCCACTCAGCTCTGGAACCTTCCACCCCATAGATAAGAGCAACCCTTTCCGCTTGTCCCGCTGTTTCTCTCCCCAGCAACCCTCACCTCCTGAGGCATCACATACGTATTTGCTTATCATCTGTCGCCCTCCCTGGACTGTAAGGTGGACGTTAGGATTTGAATTGTGCTCCCCCCAAACTCATATGCTGAAGCCCTAGCCCTCAGTGCCTCCGAATGTGACCTTATTTGGAGACAGGGTCTTTACAGAGGTGATCACGTTAAAATGAGGTCATGCGGGTGGGCCCTGATCCAACACCACTGGTGTCCTTATAAAGGGAGATTTGGACACACATGCACAGGAAGGAGGCTGTGCGCACATGAAGATGGCCATTCACAAGCCAGGCAGAGGCCCCTGGAACGCACCCTCCCCTCACACCCCCCGAGGAAGCAGCCCGCCTGACACCCTGGCTTCAGGCTTCCAGCCTCCAGAGCTGTGAGAAAATAAATGTCTGCTGTTCAAGCCGCCCAGGCTGTGGTATTTTGTTATGACAGCCCCAGCAGACTAATCCCGCTGATGACAGCAGGAACTTCGCTGGGCTCACTGTTTCCAGTGCCAAGAACAATGCCTGGCACACAGTAGGAACTCCATAAAAATATTTGTTGTTCGAAGGAGTGAAAGAACTTCTTTCCAAACTCAAGGGACACCCCTTCCCTTCCTGCTCAGCTGTCTTCTTGCTGGCTTATTGTGAGCATCTTGTGTGCAAACTCTCTCTGTGGTCCACCCTTAGCACAGAGCCAAGTATGGTCAGTGCCGAGTGAGTGATTTTATGAATGAATGAATGCAGGAATGAATGAATGAATGAATGAATGAGTTGGCTTGGGTCTAGCTATAAAGCTCGCTCTGTGACCCTGAGCAAGTCCATGCTCCTCTCTGGATCCCCGTTGTTCTCAGTCTGTGGAACCCCAGGCATCTCACTAAGCAGTTGTGTTTATTAAAAATACAACTTCTGTATTTTTGAAGCCCCCAGCCCTGGGGGTTCTGTTCCTGGAGAGGAGGGACATGTCTGCATGCCACACGTCCCCGGGGCATGCTGATGTGGCAACCGCTGGACACCATGGCCTCTGAGGCCCCTTCTCACCCTGCAGACCTGAGGTTCTGCTTTGACAAGAGAGGCGGGGAACCTGGCAGCTGGTCCCTGGAGGACAGTCCTGGAGGACATCCTGGTGGGGCCGGGGGCACAGGCGGGAAGAAGATGAGTGCCCCTCCCCATCAGGACTGCAGACTGAAAGGGGAAGCAAAGCAAGCACAGCTGCTGAGGACAAGTCAGCCCTTTCATCGGGAGCTAAGTTCTGGGCGGCCGGCTGGCCGGGGAGACCGCAGTCTGACCTTGGCCCCCGCCCTGTTGCTGCTGCCACAACACCATCTGCCTGACTTTCTCACACTGCCCGGGCCTTTCCACCCCAGGAGGAGACCCGGGCTGCTCTTGGGTGGCCCCGGAGCCCTCAAAGTGGGGCCATGGGGGGAAGGTGCTGTCCCCATGAGTTCGGAGACATTTCCGTGCTGAGAATCCCAGGAATTGGGGTAAATGAGGTTAAGCTGTGACCCTTGGGGCGGGGTGGCTTGGGGAGCCCAGCTTTCTATTTTTTTGCAGCTCTGCCACTGCAAGGCAATGTGGGGGGATCCCACCAGCCCTCTGAGCCCCTCACCTTCTCTGTGAAGTGGGTGTCCCCACTGTGATGCCATAGAGAGGCTTGTTCAACGCCTGCCATTCCCAGCACTCTGGGGTTTGGGGGTAGATTCCTGGTCAGGATGATGCGTGTGGATCCTGACTCTGCCAGGGACAGACTTGGAGAAGACTGTTGCCCTCTCCGGGCATCTCTGCAAGGCAGGTGGGGGCAGAATGGAGGCGTCTAAGGCAGCCTGTACCTCCATTGCCCCATTCTTGCACAGCGTACCCAGGGCGCATACCATCAACAGGACCTACCACTGTGGATGCTGACCCTGGCACCTGGCAGACGTGGTGCCCGTGGGGTTTCTCCAGCATCATGTTACTCTTTCCCCCTTTCCTCATGGCTCTGGGGAAGGAAGTCACCGTGAGTGACCACACTCTCGGACTGGGGAGTTATGCTCCCTCTCCTTGAGGGTGAAGCATCCACATAAATTATTTGGGATTCTTCTGCATGGGAGGTTTGTCTCTTCTCTCCCTCTTATTTATTTATGTCAGCTCGATGCTCGATTTTCTCCCTCAGATGGCTCCATATTTGGTTATTAGAAGCTCTCGGGGTTGGTCCCTGTGTTCCCTCTCCGTCATTGTGGGCTTCATTGTTTGTGCACTTCCTTACTTTCTGGCACTATAAGGTGCTCCAGGCTCATCCTGGACACTTCCTACTCCAGCCCTAGAATCAGCCATTTCTCCCAAAAGCTCTGGTTTCTTCCATCGGAGAATGGTAATAGAAACCAAGACTCGGGTGCTAGGTGTGCTTGTTGTTACTGGGGTGTCATTGCCTGCAAGCCTTCTCAGCTGATGGAACAAGGGAATATATGTGTATGTACTAGCTTCTGCGCACACACACATATCTATAAATATTTCCATATGTATCTATCAATCTGCCTCTCTATCTACAGCTGTATCTATTGTAAGCGAAGCATGAGTTCATGCTGTCTCCAGTATATATTAATTTGACATATAGTTAAGTTCATTTTTTCTCTTTGTTTTCAAATTTAGGGTTTCGATTTTCACCTTTTTATTATTTTTGAAAATGTAAAATGTTTACACTGTTAAAGAGTATAAAAATATATTCAGGGAAACCTCACTCCCATCTCTTTCTTCTCCATTGTATTCCCACTAACTCCTTATGAGTAACTATTTTCCCATCCTAGTACTAACCAGGCCCAACCCTGCTTAGCTCCCGAGATCAGACGAGATCGAGCGTGTTCAGGGTGGTATGGCTGTAGACATGAGTAACTATTTTCAATAAGTTTGCTATTTATACTTCCTGGGATTCTTTTGCATAATTAAATGAGTATGTGAGTAAATAAATAAATGTTTAAAATGTTTTTCTTACGTGGAAGGTAGCCTACTATATGCAGTGCTTTACACTTTGCTTCTGTTTTGTGTTTTTGCTTAACAACACATGCTGTACATCACTCCATCTAGGTTCATGGAGACCTTCCTCCCTGCCTATATGGCTCATAACTTGCCCTTGTGTGGTACCATAGCTCATTCATCCAGTTGCCTATGGATGGTCATTTGGGCATTCTAACATTTTGCTATTATAAACAATGCCTCCATGAATAACATACGCATATGTTTTTAATATTTGTGGAATTATATCTTTAGGTTAAATCATAGAAGTAAGAATCCTGGGGGAGAGGGTACAGCATATGTCATTCTATTAGAAATTACCAAATTCCCTTCTATAAGGCTTGCTGCCAATTAACATTTCACTAAAGATGTTGGAGGGTGCCTGTTTGCTCGAAGCCTCGCCATGTGTCGCCAGGCTTTTGAACCTTTGCCAGTTACCGAGATGAGAAATGGCATTTCAGTGCGGTCTGATTTGCATTAAAACTTCTCCAATATATTTCCCCAGAACACGTGGTGGGTCATTCCAACAACCCCAATAGACTGGATCAGGGTTGATCTACCCAAGTGGTGATTGGTATTTGTGTTCCCCATCATGCCGAGGGGCCAATGGGGTCTTCACATGGCATCACAGCTCCTCGTACCCCCTCCCCCCAGGTTTCTGAATGCTACTGACCCTACTCTGAGCCCCTCCCTCTCCTCACCAGCTGGGGAGCAACTGCTTCCTCTACACAAAGAAGACTCTGAGAGAAGAGGATGACTTGGCCTCTGAGAAATGCCGAAGTCTTGACCTCCACAGTTCGGAGGGCCAGCCATGGCTGAGGAATGACGGAGTCAGGGCTATGGGGTGCAGAGGACTGGGGGGGCTGCTGCTTGAGGAAGCTGGATTTGGAGGTGCAGGGCACCCTGTCTCCCAGGATGACTGATCCAGATTCTTGCTTACCTCTCAGCCTTAAGGTTCATCAATTCCATCCTCCCCTACCTCGCTGCATGAATGACCTGCCTAAAACTTAGAGATGAACATGGCACGCCGAGGTTACGAACTTTCAGCTTGTCAGGATGACAAACTCAGTTGGGATCTAATCCCCACTTGCTTTCACAATGGAATCTTCCTCCCTCCTTAAAGCACTTTATATCCATTCAGTTGTCTATCCGTCTGTCTATCCATCCATTCATCCCTTCATTCATCCCTCCACCCATCCATCCATCCATCCATCCATCCATCCATCCATCCATATTAGTTATCTATTGACAGATAAATTGCCTCTATCTCAATGTCTGAAACAACCATAAACATTGTTTCACACACTTTCTCTGGATCAGGTTTTGGGAGCAGCTTAGCTGGTGGTTCTGGCTCAGGGTCTCTCATGAGTTTGCAGTCAAGCTGTCAGCGGGGGTGCAGCCATCCAAAAGCTTGACTGGGCTGGAGGGCCCGCTTCCAAGGTCGCTGCTCTCATGGCTGGAAGTTGGGGCTGGGTCTTGGCAGGAGGCCTCAGTTCCTTGCCACCTGAGTGTTTCCATAGAACTCTTTGAGTGTCCGAACAACATGGCGGCCGGCTTCCCCCACAGAGAGGGATCCAAGGGACAGCAAGACAGAAGCCACATGTGTTTTATGACCTAGTCTCAAAAGTCACACACTCACTTCCTCTACATTTGGTTCTTTAAAGGTAAGTCTTTAAGGCCAGCCCACCTCAGGGAGGGAGGCGTTTTTAAGAAATTTGTGGACGTGCTTTGGTGTCACGACACCATTCATCCACCTGGTTATCAAACATTTACTGAGTGCCTCGCCCTGTCCAGAACCTTGAACATATCATCTAGATCGGGGGTGAAACCTCAGATGCCCACAGGGCCCGAGAATTGCACCAGGTGTGGACCCTGCTGAGCTGGAAACCATGGGCCTGGATGAAAGGAGAGGCTGCCCAGCTCCAGACGTTTATGTGAAATCTCTCTATTGTCAGAGGTTGGCAGCTAATTTATGTGTTTTTTTAAACCCTCTGTTTGCCTGGTGTGGCCCATACACCACCAGTTTGCAAATTCTGATTTGCCACACCAAATTTCTCAGTGTTCTCCCCAAACATTCATTCACTCAACAATGCACTAGGCCCCTTTCCCACATTACAGAAACTACTTGCAATCACACAGTTTCCTTGGCCTGGAATGCCTTCCCATCTTTCTCCCCTCAGGGAACTCCTATTCCTCCTTCACAACCCAGGTGCAAACGTCCCTTCCTCTGGGAAACCTCCTCTGCCCCACCTCTGGGTCTGTTCCTGGCTTCCTTCTCATCCACCCGACAGCCCACGGCTCCATCACTGCACTTCCGTCTCCCTCACCAAAAGGCGAGCTCCTGAGGGATGGATGAAAAGACCAGGTGCCCTGGGCACAGCTTCCCTGAGGAGGTGGCCCCTGGAGTGGAGCATGAACAGGACTTGCACAAAGGGGATCTCCTGGCAGGGGGAAGAGGATAAGCAAAATCACATCAGCACAAAAACGTGGGTGGTGCCCGAGGCTGGCTGGGTGCCAGCTCCTTCCTTCTTAGACCTGCCGCCCAAGTTGGCAGGGCTCTTGGCTGCCACCCAACATGGTGAAGGTCGAGAACTGCGGGCCTGAGGAGCTCCAAGCAGAAGGAAGTAGGGGGTTGTGGGGAGGACGGCTGGAACAAGAAACCCAAGTCCTGGATGAGTCATTGATGGAGTCTGTCCCACAATAACAAGAAAGGGCTGGACTGGGGGATGGGGTGAGAGAAACCCTAGAGATGCAGGGCCCAGAGGGGCTGGGCTGAGGGAAGTAGGACAGCTCTCAGCACCCCAGGTCTTGGGGCCTCCAACCCCAAGTTCCCCTGAGGCCTTGGCCTTGGTTTCCACCTGCCTTAGAGCCAGACTCTTCTCCAGCCCTCCATGGCAGCTCCCTTGCTCCTTCCTTGCAGCCCCCCTTCCCCTGTCTCCTCCACCCAGCAGCTAGAGGAATCTTTTGATTCCTCTAGTGATCACATTACTCCCTCCTTAATTCCCCCCATGGCTTTTCCTGGCTCTAAGGAGAAAATTCAAGCTTCCTGTGATCTGCAGAGCCTTGCCCACCTCTCCCACCTCTTCTCAGGTCCCTGTCCCTCTCACTCTGCCTCTTTTGTGCCTCCAACCTGCTCACCTACCGCAGAGCTTTTGCAGGTCTGTTCCGTCCGACTATAATGTTCTTCCTTAGCTCTTCTTTAACTAGTTAATTCTTCCTCTCTTCAGATCTAAGCTTACGCCTTCAGAGCAGCCTTCCTAGACCCTGAGAATCTACTGGGTTCCTTTGATATAAGCTCCCCACCTTTAACCACCTCACCACGAGGTGTGCGATGCATTCATTGTAAGGATCTGATCCGCTACTGCACTGTGAGCTATATGGGGGCAGGGATGGTCTGTCGTGTTTCCCAGCACCCAGCACACTGTCCTTGGCATAGAGTGGGCGATCAATCAATGCATCGCACGACTCCTGTCCCTTGCAGGATATGACAAATGCTCCTGGCTACTGCCTCATGGCCAGCAGGGGAGGGAGACACAGCAGAGGTCAGTGATTCCACTGTACAGCTGAGAAGACTGAAGGGCAGAGAATTCAGGCAAACCTCCATGGCCCTCCAGGCAGTTAGTGGGCAAGCAGGGACTTGAGCGAAGGCGGGCCGCATGCGCCGGCCGCGAGTTTGACATGCTTGCCATGAAGCAATTTCAGGAGCAGACCGTATATGGCAGGTAGTTGTCCTGGCTGGGCTGTGTGGCACTGGGTGTCATTGGTCTCTGGGTGGTTCTCCCTGCTGTAACTTAGGACAGTTGAACAAGGTGAGTTTTAAGTTTCAGGGGCTCCGAGAGGTTTTGTTCTCATGGATTGTCTCCATCTGTGTCCCGGCCACCAGATGTTGGGCATCCTAGGAGAGGGTGGGGCAGTGTCTGAGGTACCTGTGTCTGCAGGTCTCCTCCACCCCATCCTCAGATCTTGTATCAGGAAGCTCATTTAAACATTCAATTTTCCCCTGCAAGAAGAGAAGGCCACTAAGGGAGAGAACCGTGTCTTTTCTTTCCAGGGTTTATGAAATAGGTAATGAAAAAAGCATTGTGTTGACTTAACCCGTGTTTCCATCTTCCTCTTTCTGGTTTCTTTGAAGAACTTCTCCCCTCTGCATGCAGTCCAGGGGTAGATATTGACTCTATTCTGGCCAATCAGACAGAGCTGCCTGGGTTCTGTGTGGAGGAGGATTCTGATTCCATGACTGATGAATGATGTCTCCCATGAGTAGGAGAGGAGGGCGTGTCCACATGTGTGCCAAGTTTTTGCTATCTTTATAGTAGAAACAAATAAATATTCATTGAATGAATGAATTCTGAATTCCATGACCTTCTGTTTCAATTAGGCAGCTTTCTTTCCCCAAGTGAGACTGTCCCCTGTGAGATGTCCTGACACTTGGCCCTGGGATCTATATATATATATAAAAGGCTAATATGCAAAGTGTCCCCTTGGGAGTTCAACCGGGAGAACGGGAGTTCAGTTGCTCACTATGACATGTGCTGACCACCAGGGGGTGGCACGCAACATGGCGAGCAGCCAGGGGTGGTGGTGGGGCGCTGAGGGAGCAAGGGAAGGAGGAGGCGGGGAGGTGGGGAGGTGGGGAGGTGGGTAACCTGATCGTCCCAGATCGCCAGCCAGGCCTAGGGACCCTACCCTTGCACGACTTTCATGCACTGGGCCTCTAGTATCAGAATAATAGAACATCAGAATCAATATCAGAACCATTTGCCAGGGATGTATCATATGCCCTTTCAATGAATTATTTCATTGGATTTTCATAAGTCTCATGAGGGGAGGATTATAATATCCATTTTATGCTGAGAAAGCTGTGGCCCCACAAGGGGAGGGATCTATGCAAAACTATACAGCACGTCGGTAGCAGAGCCCATCGCCACATTGCTTCCCCGTTTCTCCACTCCGTCATGTGTAAGACCAGTGATGGGCTTTGTTATTTCTCCAAATCCAGTGTAGCAACTGGAGCACGACTCAGTTATTCATTTACCAAAGAGAGAGGAAATAAATACTTGCGCAATCCTTGGAAAAAACCTCTGGAAAGTCCCTGCGTGATGAATCCAGTCCAATCCAACATGTAAGCCTGGGTATTTGCAGGCTGACTTCACAACCATTGGCCCCTAACACAACACCGTTTTATGGTTGTCGTGTTAATTCTACCGGGTACCAGGGGCAGTGCAAAGCGTCTCACATTCATTAACTCATTTCACCCCCACCGTAGTCCTGTGAAAAAGTAAATAGTATTCTCTCTGTCTTCCAAAGGATGAATCTGAGGTTCCAAAAGGTGAACCTCCTTGAGGTCACACACAGTATGAGGGTGTATGCATGTGTGTGTGCGTTTTGGGGTGCATGTGGAGTTGTACTGTGTCAGTAGAGAGCATTTTTGGAGGAACAGGCATGGGAATAAAGGTGCAAAGCATGTCGAGCGGCCCAAGGGGTGGACTGCAATGAACATGTATTTGTACACCATTTCAGATCCTCCATTCCCACCCTTCTTACGCAATCTATTTCCTTTTAGGTGACTGACTAGTCCTGATAGGTTCAGTGTTAGGGGATCTTGGGCACATGATTAGAATCTTTCTTTAAGTCTCTGAATCTAGCTAGGAGTGAGACAAGGCTTGAGAGTCATTCAGTTAGCACAGCAAGGGGGTTAATTAATAACATCATTTCTGGAAACGGATGGCCTTGTCCAGTGCCAGACTCCACAGTTTACCAGCTATCTGACATGGGGCAAGTTGCATAGCGTCTGTGTGCCTCAGTTTCTTCATCTTTAAAATGAGGACAATCGTAGCATTTTTCTCATAACTGTTACACATTGAGAGAAGT
The DNA here is from genome assembly GCF_963259705.1 of Myotis daubentonii. Taxonomy (NCBI): domain Eukaryota; kingdom Metazoa; phylum Chordata; class Mammalia; order Chiroptera; family Vespertilionidae; genus Myotis; species Myotis daubentonii. Next base: position 39,758,180 of record NC_081847.1, on the reverse strand, counting down.
ACTTGACACGTAGGAAGCTCTACTTTGGTGTGTGTGTCTGTCTGGATGTAATGCCGTCAGTCATCAAGGCTTTAAAATTCATTTCTGCCATCTTGCCTGCTGCCGCGCTTTCCAGAGGACAGCTCCCCGCCTTCTCGCTGATTCTGTGAGCGCCTGATACCCAGCTAACCCATTGCTGACCTACCTATCTCAGTTACTCTGTTTCCTGAAAACCCAGAATACTAGGTGTCATGTCAGTTCTGTGTCACTGCAAAGCTGGGACTCTAGAACCTCCAACCCCCCTCCCCCAACTCTCAGTGGAATTCTGCACCTGCCATCAATCAGCAAGTCTGTTTCCTCCCAACTCATGTCTGGAGTCGTGATACCAAACCCGTCCAGACTGGCTCCTGCAGGCTGGGGAGGGCTTATGTGATTACTTAGTAAATGCTACTGAGGGACCCTCTGGGCTGCCTGGCACAGTGGAACTATTGGGGACTATTAGTCCCAAATTAACAGCCAGCAAAGGGAGGTCCAGGAGTATGAAGGGACTTGCCGAAAGTCACACGGCCAGATGGGCTGGCGCCTAGCTCAGGTTCTCTGTGCTAAAAGACTGGGTAACCTCTGCGGAGTGAGCAATGAGCTTTGAATAAGGCTTGGGTTTTGAATTTAAAGCCTTACTACTGCACTCGTCCATCTTCCCTTTGCTTTCTCCCCATTTCTTTAAGCTTAATAGCCCCTCAGGGCCTTTGCACATGCTGTTCCTTCTGCCTAGAAGTCTGTTGCCTCCCCCCCCCCCACCCCACCCCCCTTCCTCCACTCTTCACCTGATTCCTTCCTTCCTTTCGGATCTAGGATTCTCTGTCCCTTCTGAGACAACCAGCTCTAATGTGAGCCCCTTACAGTCCCAATGCCATCATTTGTCTGTTTCCTTAGCAGTTACCACCTTAAGTTGTTTGTTTTTCTCTTGTTTATGTGTTTCTTGCCTATCTTCCTCACTAGGTTGTACATCACCCGAGGGCAGAGACTCTGATTTATTCTGGCTCAGTGCTTGGAACAATGTTTGACGGATCCTAGTCATCCAACCAGAAATCATCTAGTTTCTAGTCTCCCTCAAAGCTGAGGAGCAAAGGCTTGGCGGAGGTCACACAGGCAGTCATTATCTGGGATGCACAGGATGCTGACTCCTCACCGCCAAAGCTAACAGGCAGGGATCATCGTCATCACCTATCACAATCAGCCCCATTTTGCAGATGGAGAAACTGAGGCCCAAGACAGTTCGTGACTTGTCTGAATGCCTCAACTGAAAGGTGGACGACGAGAGGGCTGGGAACCGGGTCTGATTCCGAAGTCGGTAGCTCGGCCCCGCTCTGCCAGTCTGCAAATGTGGGCAGTCCGAGCGGGCGGCCTGCGAGGCGGAGGGGGCGCGGCGGGAAGAGGAGGGGCGGGTGGGACGCGGCTGCAGGGCCGGCTGAGCTCCCCTTGGCAGCCGGCGCGGCCTGGAGCCGGGAGGGGGGCGCCTGGTTCTCATCACGCGCGGCGGGCAGGGCGGGGGACGAGGCGCCGGCACAAAAGGCCGCCGTCGCGCCACCGGGACCCACGCGGGGAGCCGCGCTCCGACCCAGGCGGGGACCTCCGGCCGCCCCCGCCCGCCCCGCCCTGCCCGCCCCTGCGGCCGCCCCTCGCTGGTGGCGGGGCCGCACCGCTGCCTCTCTCACTGTCTCCAGTCTCGGTTTCACCGTCTCTCAGGCACCTCCTCTCCCGGCCTCTCCAGCCTCCCCTCCGAGATGAGGCTGGGATCGGCGCTCCGGTCCAGCCCGCTCCAGTGCTAGGCTGGGCACCGGGCTGCACCAGACAGACGGACCCGCGGACGGTTGGACTGCCCGGCGCCCAGGAGAGGAGAAGCCGCCCCCGCTGTCACCATGGTAACGCCTGCCAAAGTCTGGACCACCTCCCTCTGTCTTCTTTTGGAGGGGTCCTCGCAGACCCCAACCTTTTATGCTCAGACGACCCTTAGAAGCCCACCAGGGCTCTGCTTAAATGCCGCCCCCCGCCCCCAGCAGGGGTAGTGGAGGCGGGGGGAGGTTGCAGAGACCCATCCCTGGGCGATGCCTCCCTCTGCATTCTGGGCCTCTGGCTCTCCATGTGCAAAGTGGACGAGTAAGACGGGATGACTTGTAAACTTTGATATTGCCCCATCCCACGGCCCAAGTCAGAGCTGTAATCCCGGCTCTTGGGCCGTGGACCCAACTTGGGGTGGTGCTGCATTTCAGACGTGGGGCTGTGCGTCAGACATGCCCACTGTCCGTCCCCACACAGGTTTGGATGGGGGTGGGGGTTAAAGGCCCTCGGAGCACAGTCAGGCGGTGCAGGGCAAGCAGAGTTAAGGGTGAGGAGCGGAGAGGAGGAAGTTGCCACCAAAACTTGGGGTGTTTTTGCTATTTCAGACTCAGGGCAGGAAAGTCAGCTATGCACATTGCCCTGATCAAAGTGCTCCCCTGGGGACTGGGTGGGAGGTAGGTCTAGGGGAGCGGGGAGAGGGCAGTGCCCACATACTGTGACTTCCTGGGCTGGCACCTCAAGGTTGGGACAGGCGTGTGCGTGCCCACGCCCGCGTGAGTGTGTGTGTGTGTGCGTGCGCGCAGAGAATGAAAGAAAAGTCTGTTTTCAGAGAATCCTAACCCCTCCAGACAGGCCCAGGAGCCAGGGCAGATTCACACAGATCGCAGGGGTGGTGGGATTTGGGAAAGGGCTGTGAAGACAGGCCAGGGCTTTAACCCCTTGACTGTTGAGTGTGTGTGGGTTTTCACTGTGTGCACATCACCCACAGAAGATTTCTGTGTAGCAGTGGTTCTCAACCTTCCTAATGCCGCGACCCTTTAATACAGTTCCTCATGTTGTGGTGACCCCCAATTTCATTGTTACAAATTGAACATAATTAAAGCATAGTGATTAATCACAAAAACAATATGTAGTTATGTATGTGTTTTCCGATGGTCTTAGGTGACCCTGTGAAAGGGTCATTCAACTCCCAAAGGGGTCGCGACCCACAGGTTGAGAACCACTGCTGTATAGCGATGTGTATACACACACGCACACACACATACACACCAAAACATGCTCCTACTGACGCACACAGCTGAACACATGTGCCCTCTCATGTACAGGCCTTGTTCTCCTGCTCTCTCATACTGCTAAAATAGGGGCACACACCTGTGTACACACCATAGACACACTGCAAAAGCAGGCTCCTCAATCCATACACCAGCAGGGCAGGGGTATGCGTATATTGCCGTTGGAGCTGTTTGGCAATAATCATAAGCTAATGTTATTCACTGGGCAATGTACATGCAGGAGCTCCTGTAACTCACACCAACTCTAAGAGAAACCTGCTGGTATTGCTACTCCACAGATGGATACCTGGGAATCGGAGGGCTTAGGTGGCTGCCCACAGTCACCCTGCCAAGAAGTCAGAAGTGGGACAGCATGAATTCTGAACCCAAACTCGGCTGTCACAGCCACCCCAGAGCTGTGATGTTTGCCAAGTGATGTTTGCCAAACCTTACCTGGTTTTGGACCTAACTTAGTTATTATTTTTAGAATCCAGAAACTCCTTGCTGAAGCCCAGACCCTAAGATCTGGGTAGTCCTCTCAAAGAATGAGCAACTTTTTCTTCTGAATGGGAATGAAGGGCAGATCTCCTTCCCACGGTTGTCTTTAAGTATTAAAGGTTGTCACCTGCCCACCTCTCTGGCCTCACCTCTATATTGCAGACACTCTGACCTTGGTTCAGAGCCTCTTATGTTTCGTGTTCCCTCCAGCCACCGTGCCTTTGTACATGCTGTTCTGCTGGGCGGAACTCCTACCTTTAGTAAATCCCATTCATGCTGTACATCTCCACCCAAATGTCACCTCCTCAGGAAAGCCTTTCCTGATTTTCCTGACTCTCACTGTATATCTCTCCTTCGTGTCACTGACCACAGTTGTAATTTTTGTGGGATGCTTTGATTAATGGCAATCTAATGTTCGGAAACAGCCCAGTGTCAGAGCATCTTAGGATAAAGGAGCTTAAGGTTTATTCAGTCCAATATTTCTGTAATTTTAGTATCATCAGAACCATTTTTGCATATCCACTGACTGGATATAGCAAATAATAAAATATACTACTTATCATTTGCTCAATATTTTTATTTATATAAATTTACTTTTTAAACCTAAAAATATATTTAAAAAGGAAATTTTATGTCATGGCCATGAAAAATCAGTATCCCTTGTCATAGACAGGAAGTAATTGGGGGGAAAAATACAAGGAAGGCAAATCCATGTTAGAAAATTCTGGCTGGATGAGGCTGACTGTGGATGACTCCAAGCCCCAGGACTGCTTTCTTGCTGTTAAAAGGAGTAATGACTAAGTGTTGACAGGTGTGTAAGATATACTGGCACTGAACTGGGACTTTCTCTTTGGTGTCATCAAGAGCACCAGAAGAGAACTGGAGTAACCTCTTTATTGTGACTTCATTTTGAGCTCATGCCCTCCCCAAATCATCTTTTGGACCACCTGTGATCGTATTGTACACTTTGAGAAAAACTGCTTGAGTCAATTCAATTTATTCCCCCAAAACACCTACTGTGTGCCTGCCAGGCCCAGCGAGAGAGATGTGTAAGCCCTGGGCAGGCCCACTCACTGAGAATTCTAGGCTGCATGCTGGGCGGTGGGAGTCCATCTCTTTGCCTGGAAGCACCTGTGTCGTGAGAAGAGCTGGAGGTGGAACAGGGCTCTGAAGTGTGGGAGGGAGCTTGCCCAGGGCCAGCGAGGGACACCGTGCTTCCCAAAGTGAGGCACCTGGGTCTTCAGAGGGGAGACTTCATTTTATTACTTATTTTTTTCATGCTCTTTGTTTTGATTTTATTTTTCAATTACAGGTTGTGTTCAATATTATTTTGTACTAGAGGCCTGGTGCACAAAAATTTGTGCACTTGGGGGGGGGGGTCCCTCAGCCTGGCCTGTGCCCTCTCACAGTCTGGGACCCCTCGGAGGATGTCCACCTGCTGGCTTAGGCCCACTCCCCGGGGGATCGGGCCCAAGATGGCAGTCAGACATCCCTCTGGCAGCCCGGAAGCCCTCAGGGGATGTCCACTTGCCAGCGGGGAGCAGGCCTAAGCTGCAGTCGGACATCCTTCGCGCTGCTGAGGAGGCAGGAGAGGCTCCCACCACCATTGCTGTACTGGCAGCCATCAGCCTGGCTTGTGGCTGAGCAGAGCTCCCCCTGTGGGAGCGTACTGACCACCAGGGGGCAGCTCCTGCATTGAGCGTCTGTCCCTGGTGGTCAGTGTGTGTCATAGTGACCAGTCAGTCCCAGTCGTTCTGCTGTTATGGTCAGTTTGCATATTACCCTTTTATTATATAGGATAGAGGCCTGGTGCCTGGGTGGGGGCCAGCTGGTTTGCCCTGAAGGGTGTCCCAGATCAGGGTGGGGGTCCAGCTGGGGTGCCTGGCCAGCCTGGGTGAGGGGCTGATGGGTGTTTTCAGGCTGGTCACACCCCCTTCAGGGTGGGGGTCCCTACTGGGGTGCCTGGCCAGCCTGGGTGAGAGGCTGATGGCTGTTTTCAGGCTGGTCAATGCCCCCCCCCCAAAGTGGGGACCCTGACCCCATGGAGGTTTGGCCAGCCTGGGTGAGGGGCTGATGGCTGTTTTCAGGCTGCCACACCCCCTTTAGGGTGGGGGGGTCCACTGGGGTGCCTGGCCAGTCTGGGTGAGGGGCTGAGGGCCATTTTCAGGCTGGCCAAATCCCCCAGTGACGGAAGCTCCCAGCCTCTCCTTTTTTTCTTTTCTTTTTTTTAATTCTGGGATTTATTTACCTTCTATAATTGAAACTTTGTAGCCTTGAGAGGAGCTCAGAGCTGGCCAGGGCGGGCAGGAGGGAAGCCTCCTGCTCGCTCCAGCTCTGTGGCCACAGCTGGCTGAAAGCAGGTATCTGGGGTTTATTTACCTTCTATAATTGAAACTTTGTTGCTTTGAGTGGAGCTCAGAGCCGCCACGGCAGGCGGGAAGCTTGGCTTCCTCCATCACTGGGGCAACCAAGCCTCCTGCTTGCTCCAGCTCCGTGGCTGCCGGCTGCCATCTTGGTTGGGTTAATTTGCATATAGTCGCTCTGATTGGCTGGTGGGTGTGGCTTAAGGTGTAGCAAAGGTACGGTCAATTTGCATGTTTGTCTTTTATTCGTGTAGATTAGTTTCAGGTGTACAGCATAGTGGCCAAATAATCATATACTTTACAAAGTGTTCCCCCTCGTATTCCAGTACCCACCTGATACCATATATAGTTATTACAATATTATTGATTATTGATCACCTAGCCTCCCAACCCCCTTCCCATCTGGCAGCCATCAATTTGTTCTCTGTATCTATGAACCTATTGTTCATTTATTTTGTTCTTTAGTGAAGAATTATTTTGTTTGTTCTTAAGTGGAGTCATATGGTATTTGTCTTTCTCTGTCTGCCTTATTGCACTTAGCGTACTACCTTGAAGGAGAGGCTTTAGATGGCACTTAGATGACCATTTTTTATTTTACAGCTTTTCATCTTGATGAGTGTTAGGAAATAATCCAAATTAACATACACATGTGATCATAGATACAAACAAATGTATTTAAGTTGAAAATTAATTGACCAAAAGATGAGTGTGAAGTAAATAATAAACAGTAAATGAGGACAGATGAATAGCAAGAGAAACTCAGGCTCGCAGCATGTGGGTGATGGGGAAGCCCTGGCTAGAGTGTGAGGTGTTAGAAGAGTAGGAAAGGTATGCTGGGTGTAGACTGATGGGCCACCAATGCCAGGCCGAGCTGCTAGGCAGTGGGGAGCCACTCAAGGTTGCTGGGCAGTAGAGGGTTACAAAGGCCACTGTGGTGGCCAATGGAAGCCTGGTGTGGTGTCAGGGAGCTTGGAGAAGAGGCAGAAGAGGTGGTAGTTATCTGCACAGGTTCATGCCCCAGCTCTACCATTAACTGGCAGTAGAGCCTATAAATGGGAATAAAAATACCCATTCAATAGGCTTGTTTGGAAGATGAAATAAAATAATATACGGAAAGTGCTTCGCATAGGCTTGACATAGAAGGCTTGCTCAGTAAGAAGAAACTGCAGTTACAATTGTTATTGCCATGTAGTTTGGGTGAGAGGTGGTGAACCCTAGGGCAGGGGCAAATGGCTAGGAGAGAAAGGGATGAGCAAACACAAAACTAAGGCTCAGAGAGGTGAAGTGACCTGCTCAAGGGTACACCAACGGGACATGACAGGGCTGGGCTTGAACATGGGTAATCTGACACCCACTTGCTTCTCGGTTTACTGTAACTCTGGAATGTTTTTTCCAGTTTCTGAAAGCTTCTTTTTTTTTTTTTTTATGAGAAGCCAATTCTCACTCATACCTCCACCCACACAAAAATAAGGATTTCGGGCAGAAGTTTTAGTTGGAAGTGAGCAAGAACTTTCTGGCAGCCAGAGCAACAGGATGCTGGCTTTAGAATCTCCAGCCTGGAGATTCAGAGGAGTGTCCCACGTAGTTGAGGCTGGTGGTCACAGCCTGGCACCTACTGGGTGTATCTGGTTCACAGATGTGTTTGTTTTGGCCAACCTTTAAAAAATTGGGAGGTTTTACTAAAATATCAATGGATCATAGGCTAAGGCAACCCTCGGCTAAAGCTGATGAGATGAGGAGTGTGCTTCAGGCCCCACTACTCCCTATTGCCTCCCAGACACCGATGATGACTGCTGGGGCCATTCACCAACGTGCTAGAAGGCCTGTCTCCTCACATTTGGCTCATTCTGGCTTCCACGTCCCCTGTCAGGCCCCTGTAGGCATTTGCATTTGTGGCTGCTGGTTTAGGCTCTCCCTGGGTCTAATTATATCTGAATTCTAGAATGGCCCTGCTGGAACGGCGCTTGGGGAGAGATAAACCCAATGTCCCCATTAAAAGATTTTTTTCATCAGTTTTTTATTGATTTTTAGAGTGAGAGGAAGGGAGAGAGGGAGAGAGAGAAACATATATGTGAGAGCAAAACATCAATCCACTACCTCCTGCATGCTCCCTACCGGGAATCAAGCCTGAAACCCGGGCATGTACCCGGACCCAGAATCGAACCGGCAACCTTTCGGTGCATGGGACAACGCCCAATTAACTGATCCATACCAGCCGGGATACCAGTGCCTACATTTTACACATCGGGAAACTGATGCCCAGGTCGCCCAGTGAGTCAAGGATGTAATCCCACCTACCCTAGGCATTTCAGCCCTGGTGGGGAGCAGGCGTTGAGGGCAGCCTTAAGACACTGCCCACCTCGGCTTTTCTCAGTCCTCTCCCTTCCCAAGCTAGGAGGTGCCGATGCTAAGAGATACTAAAATTTTGCCTGTTGGAGCAAACGATAAACCTGGACATTTAAGAAAAGTTCAGCCACATCTCAGAAGGCCCAACTAACAACATCTGGTGAGACCATTTCAAAAGAGAACCAGCCTTAAAAACACACACCATCGCACTTGTATTTTCCCCCAACGATTATAAAAGCCCTACAAGCTGGATACAGAATGTTTGGAAAATCCAGTGAAACTACGAAGAGAATTAAGATGGTGCCTCTCCCCTTTGCAGCCCTCAGGGGGAACCACCGTTAACACTCTTTGATGGTCTCTTGGCTCACACACCGTTTTCCACAGTGGAGAGCAGGCTGTGTGGGGATTTCTCTTTTAAAACATTCCAATAGTCAGAAGAGTGGCTCCTCCTGGGGTGGGGGCGGCCGGGGAGGGGGCCTCTTTTTGGGGTGGTGGAAGTCCTGTATATCGATGGGGGCAGCAGTCACAGGAGTATGTAACTACCCTGTGCACTTCATGTGTGTTTATTTTACTATATACAGATAATCCTCAGGATTACAATCATAATAGAGGCTCATTACAAAGACATTGAGACAGAAGTATACAAAAACCTTCCCCTTCTCTCTCCCCTTGCCCAAATGGAACTGCTGGGGGCCCATCGGCTCCGTACGAGGTCCCCGGGTCAGTCCAGAAGGCCCGTGAGCATTGTTAGGTGCCAGCCCCGTGGGCTGGTTCGGCCTGTCCCCTTGGGGGCTCCTTCCCTGGCCTGGGCTGCAGGGCGGGGCTGAGGCTGCACACCGCTCTGGCCCGTCTCCCTTCTTCCCTTCCAGCGTCATGCTGTCTCCTGCCTGGGCTCCTGCCGAGGAACAGTTAAAGGCCCAGCCGGGCTGCGCTCACGGAGAAGGAATGGAAACGGGTCGATTAAGTTTCATGGAAATCATTTGGAGGGGCCCACGTCTGGACGGTGGTGTTTGGGTTCCTGTGGTCCCAGGCTGGGCTGCCAGGTCGACTGTGGATGGAGAGTCGCCAGCTTTCCTTCCTGCCGCCGCCCGGTCCCCTTCGCGGCGTGCTTCCCCCAATACATGGACAGCTTATGAGCCCCTGGGGTTCAGGCTGTGGCAGGTAACGCTCTGGCCAAGAGCTCGGAGTCCTGCTAACTTGGAACATTCTTCCTCGTTACTGGCTGCCCCTTAAATGGTTACCGTGTGTGCAGGCAGCTGAGCCAACTTGTGAAAGCCAAGGGCGTCCCAGGCTGCGAGCCTTGGTCTGCGAGAGGCAAACAGCTTTTCCAGGGCCCGTTGGGAAGGCCACCCCTGAGGCTGGCGGCTGCTGGTGGCCCCAAACTGACCAGCATAAGGACCGGAGAGGAGGGCGCACTTGGTTGATCTGGACTTGGGTTGGATTCTGGCTCTGTCTTCTCTGTGGGAACTCGGGCAAAATCAGCCTCAGTTTCTTGATCTGAAAAATGGGATGTTTCTGCTTAGCCCCTAAGATCTCCGTGTGCCTAAGCAAGTGAGTATGAATAGAGGCCCTGGTGCATAGTAGACGTCTGGACACTGTTGTTATTCTTGGGGTGACGGTAAGTGGAAGGGACCAGGAGGGGGAAGATGTCTTTACACGGAGGCCAGGACTTGAGCTTCGTCTGACAGGATGAGTAAAAATAAGTAACTAATAACAGTAGCAGCAGCAGCATTGCCTTTGACTTATCCCAAGATCCCCTACATCTGTTATCTTGTATCTCCAGGTCAACCTCTAAGTGAGACAGGATAAGAACTAGAATCCCTACTTACAGATTTGGAAACTGAGGCACATCAAGGAAGAGATGGTTTAGCTCATTGCTTCCAGAGGCTGGGATGCAGACCACAGCTGGGGCACAGACTGGAGCTAAATGACATGGAATGGTGTGTTGAAAGTCTGTCCCTTCTGAATTCTCTGATCTCCTGAGGACCCAGAGAGAACTCTGCCTGTCTTTTACCACCTTCCTAATGCAGGACAACCTTTTTTTGGAAGAGAGAAAATTATTGAGCCTTTAGGAAGTGACCAGCTGTCTCTAGAATTTAATGGCAGTATTTGTTTTCATTATTTTTTTAAAAAATATTTTCTAGCCCTGTGGGTCAGTTGATTGGAGTGTTGTCCCATTTCCAGGTCAGGGCACATGCCCAGGTTGTGGGTTCAGTTGTCAATTGGGTTGTGTGCAGGAGGCAACCGATCAATGTTTCTCTTTCACATCAATGTTTCTCTCCCTTTCTCTCTAAAATCAATAAAAAAACAACAAAAACATATCCTCAGGTGAGGATTTAAAATTTTTAAATAATTTATAGAAACAGAGCAGTAAAATAATTTTACATAAGAACTATTTATTATTTAGTTGTTATAATATTTATATAAATATTTTTATATAAGATATATGCTATAGTTATTATAATAATAAATATAAACATTTATATAAATAAAATAATATAAAAACCACCCAATGCATTGCTGGTTTATTTTTGGAGTTTCATTGTATTTATGCCAGTTGATACAGATTTTTCCATTTAAAGTGATGACAAAATAATAACTGTAATATGAACACAAAAGTAGCAGTGATGGCTGTTGCTTAATGAGCGCTTACTAGGTGGCCATCCCATGCAGAGAATATGTTTATTTTATCATTGAATCTCCTTCAACTCTTTTAGGCAGGTACAATTTTACCCATGAGGAAATTGAGGCAGAGAAGAGTTAAAAAAAAAACACACAAAAACTTGCCAGGTCACATGACCAGTAAGTGGCAGAGCCAGAACTTGAACGTGGGCAATCTGGCTGCATTCTCATAACCAGTATGGTGACACAGAGTCTCCATTTAAAATACAATTATGCAAGTCTTTAAAAAGTGAGTGGGTTTGAAAAAAACAGTAAGTGCTAATAGTAAAAATGGCTAGCATATGCTAACATTCATGAAGGTGACAGTGAATGACTAAAGTTCCAAAAACAAAATGAAGCAAACTTAGGCCAACTCCATGTGCACACGAGGAAAGAGGCCCAGAGAAGGAAGGCAGCTGCCCCAGGTGGCACAGTGATGTGGACCGGGGGCCAATGCCCCAGGGAAGGCGGGTGGTGTGGGGAGGGCCTGTGGCGGGGGACGTGCTGCTTGATCGACTTAGTGTGTCTGTGCTCATGGATATTAGACGTGGCCCTCTAACTCCCTATGCCCGTTCCCACCGCCATCGTTAGGAGTGCACGGGCTGGGGATAAACCACTGTTGGAGCTTAGCCTTGCTTGGGGGGGAGCATTGGAAGAGGCTTCCAGGCCAGATGAGCCAACCGGTCTGCCAGATTAAAGACCCTCCTCCCGCCCTAATGGGTTTGGCTCAGTGGATAGAGCATTGGCCTGCGGACTCATGGGTCCCGGGTTCGATTCCAGTCAAGGGCATGTACCTTGGTTGCAGGCACATCCCCAGTAGGGGGTGTGCAGGAGGCAGCTGATCGATGTTTCTAACTCTCTATTCCCTCTCCCTTCTTCTCTGTAAAAAATCAATAAAATATATATTTTAAAAAAATAAAAAAATAAAGACCCTCCTCCCCCTCAGTGTGAAAACACCCCCTCCTGGGCACGCGCACTTTCGGCATCAGGTACCTGAACTTACTACCAGGACAGTGCCAGGTGCCTCTTTCCTGCAGAGCGGGGGCTGTAGGCACCCACTCATTCATTCTACGAGCAGTGATGGGGCTGTCTTGTGCCCAGCACTGTGTGGGCACTGAAGACACAGCGGTGACACTGACATTTGTCTAAATGCCCTGGGCGAGTGTTCCCTGTTGTACAGCCTCCCGGCATCTTGCTGGGCTCGAGAAATGCCTTCTTCCTCCTCCCCTAGGGCCCAGTGTTATTTCCCTGTCTCCAGGGACCCCTACTATATACATGATGATTCTTATTTATTCTCCTCTTCCTATACATTCCTCGATAGATGGCCTCGGAGCTGGGGAGCCCAGAATGGCCTCCATATGCTTCTCAAAGGTTGAAAATCATATCCATGGATTCTGTTATTGTATCTGGATGGAAACCTCTGCCCTTGTCCAACTTGCCTATGTTACAGATGGAAAAACTGTGGTTGAGAGGGGAACATTTGGTCCCATTTTCCACAACGTTTACTGAGCGCCTATTTGGTGCCAGGGACTGAAGACCCTAGAGCAGTGGTTCTCAACCTTTTGGCCCTTTAAATACAGTTCCTTATGTTGTGACCCAACCATAAAATTATTTTCGTTGCTACTTCATAACTGTCATGCTGCTACTGTTATGAATCGTCATGTAAATATCTGATATGCAGGATGGTCTTAGGCGACCCCTGGGAAAGGGTCGTTCGACCGCCAAAGGGGTCGCGACCACAGGTTGAGAACCGCTGCCCTAGAGCAATAGGAGCCAGTGCCTGCTGTGTCAGTGTCTATTGCTGCTGAAGCAAATGATCACAAACGTAGTAACTTAAAGCAACGAGAGTCAGTTGTCTTGCAGATCCATAGAGCAGAAGTCCAACGGGGTCTCCCCGGGCTCACATCAGGCGTTGGCAGGCTGCGTTCTTTTCTGGAGCCTCTTGGGAGAACCTGCTGTGTTTTCCAGCCTCTAAGAGCCGTCCGCATTCCTTGGCTCTTTCTCCATTGTCAAAGCCAGCAGCGTCGCATCTCTCTGATCCTTCTTCCACGGTCACATTTCCCTGTGGCTCCTGCCTCTTCTGTGCCTTCCTGCACTTTTGAGGACCCTTGTGATTGGATTGAGCTCACCTGGATAATCCCGGATAATCTCCTTATTTTAGATCAGCCGATCATCAACCTTAATTTCATCTGCAGCATTCGTTCCTCTTTGCCCTATAAGGTAACATGTTCACAGGTTCCAGAGACTCGGCTATGGGCATCTTAGGGGGCCCTTATTCTGCTTGCCATTCCTGTTCTCAGGGATCCTGGAGTCCATTGAGAGAGTCAACAGTCAGTGTGGGAATTGCTATGACAGGGGCACCATAGAAACCCAGAAAAGGGGACACCTGACCCAGGGGGTACGGGGGCAGGAGGGGGGGCAGGGAAGGGGTCAGAGAAAATCTCTGGGAAGAGATGACGGTGGACTTGAATCTTGAAGGATGAGGAGTTAGCCAGATGAAGAGGGAACAGAAGTGGAAGGCATCCTGGGGGAAGGAACAGCATGTGCAAAGGCCTGGAGGTGAGCGAGGGGATGCGTGTGCCATCCTGGCAGATGCATGAGAGGGGCAGTGAGGCTGGAGGGGAGACCAGAGAGGCGCACAGTGGCAAGATCACGGAGGATCTGGATGCCTGGAGGCTGATGGTTTCTGAAGGCACTGGGGAACATTTAAGGTTTTGAGCAGGAGACTGAGGAGGTCAGGCTTGCGTTTGAGAAAGTCGGGAGTCCTGGTAGAGTGGCTGGAAGTGAGGCTGACTAGAGGTTGGAAGACAATGAGGAGGTGATTCAATGGAACAGGTGATGGGGACCTGGGTCAGGGCGGGGTCAGGGGAGCAGAACAGAGCAGAGCGGGTGTGTTGGTGAGCTGTTGGAGGCAAGAAGACTGTACGGGTCATGGCCAAGGGCTGTTTGTGGGCAGGGGAGGCAGGAGGAGGGGGCAGCATGATAAGCAGACTTCTTGGCCTAGCAGCTGATTGGATGGTGGGCTCATTGCTGATGTGGGGACACAGTGGAGGAGTAGGTTAAGGAAGGTACTGAGTTGAGTTTAATATGTTGATGGTCTGTGTCTGATAGACCTCTAGGGGTGGTCTCCAGAAAGCAGCTGGATATACGAATCTGGGACTCATATGTTAATTATATAGACTTGGATCAATTAGTTATTGCTGTGTAACAAACCACCCCAAAACTCAGTAGTAAAAAACAGCCACTTATTATCACTCAGGCACTTGCATACTGACTGGGGTTGTCTGATCTAGGCTCAGATTTGCTGGTAGCTCAGCTTCAAAATGCAGGTCTGCAGGTCACCCAGGTGGTGGGATTGGCAGATGCTGACCTCCCCTTTCCCTCTGACCCTGACCTGGATGCCTTCCTTCATTCCTCCATTCCACCTTGGACTAGAGAATGACATTTGAGCAAAGACCTGCAGGAAGTGAGGCAATGAGGATGTCTTGAGGAAGAGTATTCTAGGCAGAGGGAACGACCTGTACAAAGGCTCTGAGGTAAGATGGTCACGAGTGGAGGAACAGGAAGGAAGCCAGTGTGGCTGGAGGAGGTGAGTGAGGGGAAGGAGCAGGAGAGGAGGTCAGAGAGTTACAGGGGCCTCAGTCATATGGGGCCTGGAAGGTCATGGGAAGTGGCTTCTACCCTTGTAATTACTGCTTCTATCACTTTTATCCTCCTCTCCTGTGCCCCCAGGACCCTCCATCCCTGGACGCAGCCATCCAGAACGCCCTGGCAGGCCTCTACCCACCTTTTGAGGCCACAGCACCCACTGTCCTGGGGCAGGTGTTCCACCTCCTGGACGCTGACTTCCGGGGAGACGGGCTGAGCTTCCTCCTGGATTTCCTGATCCCTGCCAAGCGCCTATGTGAGCAAGTCCGAGAAGCAGCCTGTGTAAGTCCCAAAGGATGCCCTCCAAATGGAGCAGGAGGGCCACTGGACCTTTACTCTCTGACATCCAGGAACCCGTTGTATTTGCACTTTCACTAGCAGGGAGGAAGGCGTGGATAAAGGGTCGTGTGGGTTCCCCGGCCCCCAGGAGCCTGCCTTGGGGTTGGCATTGTGGGCATTGCCAGGCTGCCTTGGCTGAAGTAGAACAGCTTCAATAGAAATAGCAGAGAATGTTCCAGACCTTCTCTGAAGCCCTTGCGGTCTTTCTTCCCAGATCCCTTCAAACCTAGATCTCAGGGAGGCAGCTCCTGAGGCAAAATGGAAAGAAAAGTGTTTTAGGCAGGACTCATTGACTGCAAATGATGGGTCCTTCCTCAGACAGGGCCTCTGACCCAAATTTATCCACCGATCAATTTCCTTAAGGACCTTCTGTCTCCGTCTCTGCTTTTCCTTGCTTGCCAGCGTCATTCTTAGAGGATAAGTGTTCCCGCAAGGCTGGAACCCAGGACCACTCTGGGTTCAAACCATCTCCTGGAGGGGAAGATGAATTCTTTCCCATCAGCTGCAGATAGAAAAATTGCAAGGAAGGATCCTGATTGGCCAGGCTTGGGTCTTGTGTCCATCCCTGGACCAATCACAGCAGCCAGATTATATAAGATTATCGGGGAAGGCTCTGGCTTAATAGATGGGGAGGAGAAGAGAGCATGAGTCAATAGGGCAATCCTCATGGATAATGGACTTGCTAACTAGTGCCTAGAACTCAAGCTTTTCTCTCTTGGACCAGTAGGTTAGCAAGTATTTTTAAGGTCAGGGCCAAGACCAGGGTGAGACAAGAGGCATCGAAGGTACAGCATGTCAGAGGCACTCACTCTCAGGGCTGTGCGAGTTGTAGGACCCTGACAGCGGGGCTTCCTTAGATGCTACATCCTCGGCACCTCTCTGGCCTCACCTTAGCCCCCAACCTGTTCAAGATTCCTTCTTGGAGAGGAAAGGGAGCAGTTCCACAGGTGGGGTTTTCAGGGTCAGGTTCTCTGACATCATCCCCTTCTCTCTGCAGGCCCCCTATGCACACTGCCTCTTCCTGCATCAGGGCTGGCCGCTGTGCCTGCAGGACAAGGTTGTGGTCCACCTGGCCCCTCTCAATCCCCTCTTATTGCGCCAGAGTGACTTCTACCTTCAAGTTGAGCCTCAGGAGGAGCAGTCTGTCTGCATCATGATCAAGTGCCTCTCGTTAGACCTCCGCACAGTGGACACGAAGCCTGTTCCCGTGTCATCCTACCCGACACTGTTCACCCAGGAGTGGCTGGAGGCCTTCAACAATGACTTTGAGGGAAGTCCCCTACACAACTGCCTGGTAGCTTCAGAAGAGGGGATTGTTCCTGTGCCCTGGACCAAGATAACCAGCCCAGAGTTTGTGGATGACAAACCCCAAGCAGTGACTGTTCTCTCCCAGGCCTGGGGTTCCCTTCAATTAGAGGCACTGGATTTGAGTGGCCCCCAAGAGCTGCACCCGGCCAGGTCTCCAGGCAGCCAGGTACTGCTTGGCCAGAGCTTGGCCAAGGGTAAAGACGAGACATATGAGATTAAGTACCCTGGACTTATCAAGGTGGAGCAAGCCAGGCCTGGGGAGGTGGCCTTCAGGATGGACGATGTGGCCAGCCAGAACTTAGAGGGAGAGTATGTGGCTCTCCTGGACTTTTCCCAAGAGAGCAGAGGAGAGCCTGTGAGTAGGGAGGTGGACACATCCCGTGGGTGTCCTACTGGGGCACTGGAGGAGCTATCTGGAACTAAAGAAATCCCTTTGTCCCAAAGCATGCTGCCTCTCTCGGGGGCCAGTGGGGGGCCTCCCCTGGGAAAGTGTGCTTGCGCAAAGCCAGCAAGCTTGGAGGAAGATCCCTGCGTTTTGAGCCTGAGGAGAAAGGTCAACCATAAAGCCCCCTCCCACAATGTAGAGCGCCAGCCCCAGGAGCCCTACCTCAACGTCCTTGAGAACCCACTGCGCTGTGCCTCTGGCCTCAGGACAGGTGTCTCAGAAGAGTCAGCTGCCTCCAAGAGGCAGGGACCTCTGGGAAACCCAGAGAATGTGGTCCAGCTCAGGCCTGGGCAAAAACAAGCATCCTGTCCCCAGCTGTGCCCAGCTTCTCCTGCTGCGCCAGCCCTTGAGACCAAGATGGGAGAGAGGACCAAACAGGGAAGTGGGAGACTTCCCAAGCCCATGACTGGCCCTGGTCGAAACACTTCCTCTTCCAGATCCCCATCTCTCGGACTCAAATTCTCATTCTTGAAGGGGCAGAGGCAAGCTCCCGTGCACCCCGAGAGAGCCT
Organism: Myotis daubentonii; assembly: GCF_963259705.1. NCBI lineage: Eukaryota > Metazoa > Chordata > Mammalia > Chiroptera > Vespertilionidae > Myotis > Myotis daubentonii. The sequence goes on along the minus strand of NC_081847.1, from coordinate 39,740,972 downwards.
CGCTCCAGCATGACGGGCCCTGGAAGGTCTTGTGTTCACTCTACTCTCCCAAACCCAACCGAGCCAAGTGCTTGGAGAAAGGTAAGGTGTCCACTTGCAGAGCTGGACAGGGGAACTGTTCTCTGACCAGATCAAGTGACAAGGTGGTGCAGGCTGTTAGGTGCAGCCAGATACCCACCTGGCTGCTCAGTCTCAGCAGTTCAGAGAATCGGGTGGCATGTCAAGAGGCTTGAAGGCTTCGGTTCTGGAATTGAGCAAGGGGTTATGACTGTGTTTTGATGGCTTGAGTCCACACTCCAGGTTGGGTGACCTTGGTCAAGGACTTCATTTCTCCAAGTTCAGTTCTCCCTCTCTGAGCAATGGGATCTCACCTGCCTCACAGAGTTGGGTTTTTTGTTTGTTTGTTTGTTTGTTTGTTTTAAATATATTTTTATTGATTTCAGAGAGGAAGGGAGAGGGGGAGAGAGAGATAGAAACATCAATGATGAGAGTCATTGATCAGCTGCCTCCTGCAAGCCCCACACTGGAGCTTGCAACCAGGGCCTATGCTCTGACCGGGGATTAAACCATGACCTCCTGGCTCACTGGTTGACGCTCACACACTGAGCCATGCCAGCCGGGCATCACAGAGCTGTTTTGAGGTTCAAAGAGACATCAGAAGGCAGGAGCTTTGCACAAGCCTGGCACACAGTAGGAGATCAATAGTTGTAAGCTATCATTCTCAGCCAGAAGGACATTCCTCTCGGCCCCCGCTACCCGCCCCCCCCCCCCCCCGGGAAAATCCATCTTCTGCTTAACACCCTTTCCTTTGTTGTTGCTTTTCCCCAGCTGGAACAACTCAGACCGAAACATCTGGTCCCGCTGCTGACTCAGGCCCACTGGCTGGAGGAAAGGCTGGTTTCCCAGAAGCTTCTACAGAAAGGGGCCCCACTCTGGATGAGGAGCCACCAGGGCCCGAGCCCAGGATCGGGGCTCTGAGTATGGAGATCATCCACTCCCGGATAGCATGCCTGCCAGGTCCTCAGGATCATAGGGGCAGGTGGAGGGGGAGGGTATGTGGGGGGCGGGGGGGGGGTGAGGTCCCTGGGCATCCTCACATGTTGGTGGGTGTGGGGGAAGACATGGAAGGCTCTGGAGATCTGTGTTCTGGACTGAGCTTCAGTTTTCTCATCTTTCCAATGAAGATGTTGGATTATACAAAGTGGGGCAAAAGTAGATTTACTGTTGTTCATATGGAAAATAATTAATAAATAATAATACAAAAATAAACTCTGTGTCTCATGTACTCACAACTGTAAACCTACCTTTGCCCCACCCTGCATAAAAGCAATTTCTAGGTATCCATCCAAATATTCATCCATCCATCCATCCACCTAACCACCCACTCACCCATCTATCCATCCATCCATCCATCCATCCATCCATCCATCCATCCATCCTTCCACCCACCCATTCATCTACTCATGTACATACATTCTACTTTCAACAAGGCAGGGAAGGTGTTTGTCTTAGGTCAGATTCCCTAGAAACTGAGCCAGAGACAGCGATCCTATTGAAGGTTACTCTCAGAAGGGGAGTGAGGGAAGCAGGTCAGGGTGGGGGAGGAGCTAAGCAAGGATGTGGCCTGATCCCACAGAGCTGGTTCCATCTTAAGGTGCAGGCAACTGGCCATTTGTGCGGGCATCTGTTGGTCATCAACCCGGGCTGGTCCTGGGATGGGAGGCAGGATGAGCCCAGGCTCCAGTTCAGCCGAGGGCACGTCTTCAGAGAAGAGGGCATCTGTGAGCCATTTACAGCTGATACGTATGGTCGTGGGAAGATGAGTGCCCTGACTTGATGAGGGGGTCTGGGCGGGGCGTTAACAGCATCCGGCACAGAGGGCATTACCATTTCTGTTTAATATTCATTCACCTTTGCAATTAGTATTTGCTGAACACCTGCTGTGTGTCAGGCCCTGAGCTTAGCACGGAGGATTCAGCAGGGAGCAAGTCTGATGTGTTCTCTGCTCTCAAAAAGTCTCTATTCTAGTGGCGGAGAAAATTCAACAGGTTACTACAACTCACTGTAAAAAAACTTGTTATGATGGGGCCACACAGGAGACTGTGGGAGGACAGATCCCATGAGCTTCACCCCCAGGGTGCCCAGGACAGAGGGAGTCCAGAGGAGGGGAGGCTACCGCTGCATGGAGGAGGAATTCCGGGATGACTTTTCTGAGGAAGTGGCTCTTGAGCTGGGTTTTGACGGATGAATAAGAGTTTAGAATTAATGGATGGGGGTGGGGGTAGGGGTGGGGGTGGGGGTGGGGGTGGAGGTGCGGGTAGGAAGGGACCAGTGTGGGCAAAGGCCTGGAGGCCACAGAGAGGTCCCAGTACAGAGGGTTGCACCAAAGTTCTCACTGCACATGTGTGTCCTCTCTCCTCCAGGTGGTCGGGACAGGGCTGGGCGGCCCCTGCTTCTGGTGTCAACCCCCCAGGGGGCCTGGGAGGCACCATGGTGCACAGCCTCAGAGGTCACCAAGCTGCTTGCCTACCTGTGCACTGTCCCCAGGTAAGAGGCTGGGCTGGTTGGCCACTCCATCCTTCCAACCTCTCAGCCCAGGGCCTAGGACAGGGCACCCAGTGGAGAGGCACCATACCCTTTCATCCAGTCATCTGTTCCCAGAGCCAGTCCCCAGATGGTGGAGACAAAGCAGGACACACTTAGTCCCCGCCAGCGGGATCCCGGGCTGGTCAGGGAGACAGACGATGTGCCAAAAACTGACCCATGGGCAAGCAATTCTCCGGAGCGTTAGTGTGGCGAAGGCCCCAGAGGGCTGTTGTAGGTCAGTGGTTTTCAAACTCGAGCTTGCATCAGAGCCCCCTGAGGGGCTGCTAAAACAGCGCTGAGACCCGCCTCCAGAGTTTCTGATTCAGCAAGTCTGGGGAGGGGCCTGAGAATTCGCACATCTAACAAGCTTTCTGATGATCCTGATGCTGCTGGACTGTGGACCACCTTGAGGACCACAGTTGTAGAGTGAGAGGGGTGAGTGGACTAATTCCAATTGGAACATCAGGGAAGGCTTCCCTGAGGAGGTGGTAATTGAGAGCGGACATCTGAATTATAAATATTCGTTGAACAAACGGAGGGCGACTAAGTGAATGAATGAATAAATGAATGAGAGAGTGAAAGAATGAATGAGTGAGTGAGTGAGTGAGTGATGAGTGACCCAGGCTGATTTCTAACCTCCCACCCCACCATTTGGACTTCATGTTGGACTGGCTAGGGAAGAGGTACCATTCTTTCCTCTGAGTCCCAGCCCCAGTCAGATGGTCTCAAAAGTGATGTTTGCTCAGGGCTATGGGTATTGACCCCAACCCAACCTAGCGGTTCTGTTGCTAGGGGCGGGGGTGGAGGGACTGATGGAACCTTCTCCGTGCACTCCACCCCATGGAAGGCACCACCTCCACCAGCTGGCCACTGAGATTTTTCTTCCTTTTGTCCAAGGTGGAGTGGCTTTTCTGACCTGACAGGGAGATGGGATCCCCTTTTCAGTGCTGAGAAGTGGCCAGCGTGGTACACAAAACCCTGCAATCCCACTAACTGCTGTGTGATCTGGGGGCAGTAACCTCCCCTCTCAGAGGCTCACCTGAAAAAAAGGGGGGGACCAAGTGTGGGCACAAGAGGTGGGGGTGAGCTGCAACGTAAACTGTGGAAGACGGTGTCCTCGGGGCTCCTGTGTGCTGGGCTTGCTTTTCTCTCCTGCGTTGAATCAATATTGCTGGGCATCTGCTCTGTGCCTGGCTTCATGCTGGGACATTCTAGGGACCCAGACGCTCCTCACATTGAGTCCTGTGCCCTAGGAGCCTCTAGGCTGGTGGCTGAGGCAGGTGTGGGAACAAACTGCTCTCCCCTGAGGCCAAAACTAGTATCCCCATTTGCAGACGGGCAATGGACTCCCAGCTAAATGGAACAGCATGCCCAGGTGACCATGCACCAAGGCAGTGCCACAGCTCCACCCCACTCTGGCACCCCTGGCTCTGTCTGTGAACTGGCTGGTAAGGCTTGAAGGCAGTGGGTTTATTTTCTCAACCTGCCTGATGGTCAGAATAGCCAAGGGCACTTGGAAGCCCACAGATTCCCTGGCCCCACCTCTTACAACCAGATGTCTGGGCGGACCAGGTGGGCCTGGGGCTGAGGGATGAGAGAGTGAAAGAATGAATGAGTGAGTGAGTGAGTGAGTGAGTGAGTGAGTGAGTGAGTGAGTGATGAGTGACCCAGGCTGATTTCTAACCTCCCACCCCACCATTTGGACTTCATGTTGGACTGGCTAGGGAAGAGGTACCATCCTTTCCTCTGAGTCCCAGCCCCAGTCAGATGGTCTCAAAAGTGATGTTTGCTCAGGGCTATGGGTATTGACCCCAACCCAACCTAGCGGGGTCAATTTTAACAAGTTCTGACAATTGGCCAGTTTGGGAAATCCAAGGTGATTGCTGAAAAGTGCGATGTGAATCAGTTAGGGTGTTTCGGCTGCAAGTAACACATTCCCATTTAAAATGTATTATCTGGTAAGGAAATGTACCATTCTGTGTCTCTGCCTTATAGCTCTTTGTAAAAACTTCTTAAAGGAGAGACTTCTCTCCCTGAAGTTCCCCAGCAAACTTCTCATATTTCATTGGCCAAAAATATGTCACATGACCCTTAGTGAAACCTATCATTGGCCAGAGGAATTAGATCCCTACTGTTGGCCCCAACTAATCAGAAACTAGCCCCTGTGGTGGGGGGGTAGGGGGTGGGGGGCATAGTCATATGGTGGAACTTGGATTCTTGAACAAAATGAGAGTTCTGCCCACACAAAAGGGGTAGGTGAGTGCTGGGTGACTTGCCCACTGCAAATGGGATAGTGCTTATAGTTTATGATTATTAGGGTGTAAGAGAGGGTTGTGTGAGGTTCTGTGGGAGCATTGAAGAGAGAGCAATGGGCTCTGGAGAAAAATCCAGGAGATCTTCCTGGAGGAAGGGGCATTGGATCTTAGTCTTGCAGGATGAAGACTACCAATTAATTAAAGCTCCTAGCAGCCAGTTTCCCTCACCTTCCACTAGGTCCTTCCCCCTAGAGGGCCTGGTTTACCCAGCAAGACTGCCAGTTCTGTTTACCACCCACAGGCCAGAAGATAAAACCAAGGGGCTGGCGGTGGTGATAGATGCCAGGAAGCAGCCTCTACACCCTGTCCTGGTCAATGCCTTGGAAGCCACCCAGGTGAGTGAGAGGTGGACAACATCAACCTAGAAAGTCTTGGGAGCACCAGGGCTTTCTGGTATTCATGCATGGAGTCTGGGAGCTCAGAGTTGGGTCCAGGCCCCCAGACAGGGACTCCTCGTTGCAGCTAGCAGAAACCCCAGCCCAAACAGGCTGAGAGAGGAAGGTTCTTCATTGGTTCACGTGACTCCATAGTCCAGGAATTAGATCCAATGTCAAGTATGGCTTGATTCGGGGACTCAAATATGTCACTCAAATATTCTCTCTCCATTTCTGGCCCTGTTCTCCTGGGAGGGTGCCCTTCTCAGCCAGGCCCCTCTCTTCGTGGCAATCTGGCTCCCAGAAGTTCTGACTTTACATGGTCTTGGATTCAAGTCCAGTAGGAAAGAGTGAGAGAACCTTTTCCCAGAAGTCCCAGCAAAAGTTGCTTTGTGTCTCCTTAACCCTGATTGGCTCAGGTGTCAGGAAAATGCAACACACTGATTGGCTTAGACTTAGGTCACCGGGACCTCAATAACTGAGAATAGGGGAGGGAGGAAATCCCTCCATAGCTGGTATGGGCAGCAGAGTAAATAGAATTTTGGCTTAAGCTCACCTCAGGATCTGATCTCCTCCTCCTCACTGTATAGATGGGGAAACTGAGGCCCAGAGGGGATGGATCATCTGGGAAGTTTGCAACCCAGCTTGGACCTCTTGATGTCCAATGACACCCTCCACACATACCCTACAAGGGTCCCAGCCTTGCACACCCCCCCCCCCTCCCTGGCCCTGTGACCTATTTGCTTGTGTCTTAGAAGGGAAGCTCAGGGGCTCCGTGAAGGCCTGGGCAGAGCAGCTCCGAAATGCTTCTTTTGTACAGGCTCTGGACCCAGCCTCCATCCATGTCATACTCTTCCTGGGGGAGAAGGAGACTGCTCTTCCGCTGGAGACATTACCTGACGTCCAGGTGAGGGGCAGGCAGCGTCAGCTGAGCAGAGAGGAGGTGTTGGGCTTGCACTGAGCTGGGCTGAAGAATTGCAGACATCCCGAGCGAAGAGAGGCCCTGAAATAAGGTCAATACATACAAGGCCCACGAGCACAACTCTGGGCCCTGCCCCTGGCAATCCTCGCAATGCCCGGTGGGCACCACCACGTGATCGAGAGCTGCACATGCAGGATACCTTTCTGAGAAGCTTAATCTAGCCAAACCCTCCCCACTTCCTTTGCACCTGGGGAAACTGAGGCCCACGGCCACACAGCAAGCTGGAGGCAGAGGTGCCTTTTCCTCCCAGTTTTCCTGTATTTCTCTCCCTAGTTTCTCTGAGTATCTCAGCCTCAGGGGCAGAGTTGATTTGGACTTTGCAGGAAAGAGCGCGGCAGCTCCATTTCTCTAGAGCCAGGTACCACAGCCACAGTGCTCTGCCCTGCTTCAGGAGATGGTGTTAAAGGGCCCCTCCCTCCTGGTTTGTGACGGGCACATTGTGAGCTAGAGAAATGCCTTCCAAGCTAATGTGCTTACGAGTCACTGGTGGATTTTGTCCAAGTGCAATTTCCAATGAAGTCGTTCTGTTTGGGGCCTGGGACTCTGCATCTGCAACATGCTCCCAGGTGGTGCTGGTGCTGCTGGTCTGTGGACTGCACTTGGAGGACCAGCAATAACTAGTGGGCCCCCAAACCACAAACCTGCCCAGCCCCTAGCTTAGGTGTCTGGAGCTGTTCCCAGCATAAACCTCCAACTTCACTGCCTGGGAGAAGCAGTCACCTAGTCCCTTCTCCATGTCTTAGGGGTTGCTGCTAGGATTTGGTGACCTTTTGCCACAGCCTCAAGAAGGAGACGGCACCTTGGTGGGTCACCAGAGAATGGTACAGGATTACAAAGAAATTAGGGCCAGCTTCAGTCAATTTGTCTGATTGCCTGGAGAGCTGGGCTGGGCAAGAGCCGAGCTCAGAGGGAGCAAGTGCTGTGATTGATTAATGATGTCTGCCTTGGGCACAAGGCAGCAGAAGGGTATGGCAAATGTTGTTTATTTGCTATTCCTCACCCAGGGTCTGGTTCTGAATTTTGATTTTTCAGAATTCCCAGAGAAAATCCATTGCCCAGAAAGCAACTCTTACAGGGGCAGACTCACCTGTGCGAGGTGGAATGGTGCTGGGGCTGGGATCTGGACAGGACCTTCTCAAATATCTGTCCCCACACCGAGTCCCCGGTCCTCCTGACTCACTTCTTTTGTCTGCAGGTGGAGGTGCTGACCTCCTTAAAGGCCCTCAGCCACCACGTGGACCCCAACCAGATGCCCACAGCCCTGGAAGGCTCCTTCCCCTACTGCCACAGCGAGTGGGTGCAATTCTTCCAGGTGTCTACCGTCACAGCCTTTAGTCCTGTACCCTCACTCCTTCCCTTCCTCCCTTCACTATCCTGCCCATGGATCCATCCACACTGTCAGGTTCAAAACTAGTCAGTCAACAAAAGTTTAAAATGAAGGTGCAGCATGGACTGATCGAGAGCTCAGGCTCTGGGGCCCGACTGCCCGGGTTCCAATCCCAGTCCGGCTGTGTGACCTTGGGTAACTTATATACCTTCTCTGAGCCCACTTCCTCGTCTATAAAATGGGGTGGGTAATCATAGTCGGGGGTTGTTGTGAGCAGTAATTGAGTTAATGGGGGTAAGGAGTTTAGAAGAATGTCTGGCGCATGCTAAGAGCTGTCTGCATCAACTGAAAATAAATACAGACGTCTGCTCTGTGGACCCACACCTCGGGAGCTCAGGGTCTGATGGGGAAAGCAGACGTGTTCCCTTTTGTAAGAGGGAGGAAATAAGGAAACCGCCAGCGAGGGGCTCCTTTCCCGTGTGAGCTCAACTCCTCTGGCCCAAATTAACACCCGGACGGGGTGGCTCACACAGCAGTACGCAGAAGATTACCAGCGTAAGCCGCGTTGGAACCCCGCCCAGCAGTGTCCGCCAGGGCGTTCTCTAGACCAGGGCTGCTCAATCTCCGCGCCGCCCACATTTGGGGCCGGATCATTTTTTCTTGAGAGCTGGCTTGTGCATTGTGGCATGACTAGCACCGTCCCTGGCCTCTGCCCCCTTTGACCATGACAACCAAAATGTTTCCAGGCATTGCCAATGTCGCCGAGGGGGCAAAATCACTCCCCGCTGAGAGCCACTGGTCTATGCGAACAGCTTACAATGCGGTCCTCTTCTTTGAAAAATCACGTCTGTTTAAAAATAGGCAGTGCGTTCAAAATTCAAGTGGGGCACAGGGTACTGAAAAATCTCCTTTCCTAGCGTCCCCTGGGCCCCAGTTCCCTTCTCCAATTAATCGAGTGACTTTCAAACTACATTTTTGTTTTAAAACCTTCCCTTTAAATGAAATCTTACCTATAGACCCAGGATAGAAAGCTGGTAAAGAGGAAGACTAACACTGATCCTCACAGCAGCCTATAAGGCAGGAATTACTGTGATCCCATGTTACAGAGGAAGAAGCGGAAGCACAGAGAGGTTAAGTAACTTGCCCAAGGCCTCACAGCGAGTAAGTGGGGAGCTGGGCTGAAGCGGGACCCAGCAGAGCATGTCGCCCTTTGCCCTGCCCACTCTCTCCCCCTGCCTTCCCCTCCTCCGAGGTATCCCCACTGGCCTGGCACAGTGCCGGCCTGTCTTTTTTCTCCCTCTCTCCTTCCCTGCATCGGCGGTTCTCAAAGTGTGGTCCCTGGACCGGCAGTGCCAGCATCACCTGGGAATTTGTTGCAAATTCACGTTCTCAGGCCCCACCCAGGGGAACAGGGCAGAAACACGGGGGGCGGGGGGGGGGGCCAGCAGCATGGACACTAATGAGCTCTCCAGTGGCTCTGATGCAGCTGGAGTTTGAGAACCACCACCTCGGGCCCCTGCTGTGTCTTCCTGGGTGGGGGAGGTGCCCTCCTCACTGGCTCAGGCTGACACCCCCACTTCTGTCCTGCAGAAGTCAGACCCTTTCCTTGCTGACCTCCGCCAGGCCTCCTCCCGGCTACAGGCATCCATCAAGGAGTTTGAGAAGGGTGACGCCCCTGGAGGGGCACAGGTGAGCCAGGGGCATGGGTGGCAAACTCTCACCACACCCCAGATTCCTCAGACCAAGGACTCAATGAAGGGAACAGACAGGCTGGGCATGATCATCCCTGTTTTACTTTAAAAAAATAATGTTTTTACTGATTTCAGAGAGAAAGGGAGAGGGAAAGAAAGATAAAAACATCAATGATGAGGGAGAATCATTACCTCCTGCATGTCCCCTACTGGGGATTGAGCCCACAACTCGGGCATGTGTCCTGACCAGGAATTGAACCATGACCTCCTGGTTCCTAGGTCGATGCTCAATCACTGAGCCATGCTGGCTGGGCTCATCCCTGTTTTTCATTCATTCATTTGACTAATACTTACTGGGTACTCACTATGTGCACCCAGAGACCCAGCCTGGGCAAACTGATTTGTCCCGCCCCCATGGGGTGCATGGTATAGCGGCAGAAGTAGTTGTTAAACAGTGAACAAAGAAATGGACATGTAGCTACAAATTATGCCAAATGCTATGAAAATAATGGGGAAGGAGGGAGGGCCTCCCTGAAGAGATGGTATTTAAATTCAGACCTGAAGGATGAGAAGGAGCCTGCATGGGAATAGGAGGGGGGTTGGGGTCCAGGTGGAGGGCATGCATGTGCAAAGGCCCTGAGGTGGGATTATGGTTGGTATGTTCAGGAATAATATGGAGGCCGGTGTGGAACAGAATGATTGGGGGAAGGGAGGAGGAGAAAACTAGGAGATCTTCTGGATAGAGGCTGGATCAAGGAGGAGTTGGATTGGGATGTCCTTCTAAGCAGGCAGGGAAGCCACTGGAGAATTTTAAGCAGAAGGATGTTTAAATTTGCACCGAGATCCTCCCAGCTGCCATGTAGAGAATAGACTGCAGGGGGAGCCAGAGTGTAACAGGAAGACCAGTGAGGAGGCTGGGATGGGTGTGCCAACAAGAGATGATGGCACTTGGACCAGTGAGCTTGCCATGGCAATGAGAAGAGTGGCCTGAGGAGATGTTTAGAGATAAAGGATCGACTTTCTGTAGGACTTTGTATGCCAAACTGGGGCAGTTGGGCATGGTCAGGGTGTGGGCAGCCCTGGAAGGTGGTAGAGGGAGAGTGGGGACTGGGTCTCAGGCCACCTCCCTACACTGGCAGGAGGCCTCCGGGTGTCTGAGCAAGTCCAAGGAGCTGATGGAGGCCGTGCTGAGGGACCCGGTCCTGCTGGGCCTCCAGCGGGAAGGCGGAGCCACCCTGGCCAGGCTGCAGCAGGAGGCCAGCAGGCTGGACTTCAACCCAGATGTCAGGTATGGACACCCATCTTTTCCTCTCCCACCCCACCTGCTTCCTGGATGGGAGTTTGGAGCTGGGGACACATAGGGTGGGCCCGGCAGATGCCCAGGATAGGGATGTGCCCAGGATAGGGATGTGTGCAGGGCCCATATCCTCTCCCTTCTCTGCTGCCCTCCTTCAGCCCCAGTCATCTTCAGACGGGGGTGGGCATTGGAGGACAGCCCTGCCTGTTTCCGGTCACACTCATGGACCAGGCACTTTCTCTCACCCAGACACTGAGCTGAGCCTGGCCAGGAGAACCTCGCGGTGTGTGAGGTCTCAGAGCCACAGCAAAAGCAATTCCTAGAAAGTACCAATTTTCTTAAATTTAGGGGTGGTGTAGGGACAAATCAGTAATTAAATCAGTCAATAATTGGAAATTTCTTTATCTCTGTTAGAACACAAAGTTTGCATAAACTCAAGGACAATTTGTTTATTTAACCAGCACCTAAATAGCACGTAGTATGAGCACAATGTTGTTTTAAAGGCTTTACAAATAGTAACTCGTTTAATTCCCACCCATGTGGTGAACCTAGCAGCATTCTCATTTTACAGTGGAGGGGCCTGAGGCTCAGAGAGGCTAAGCGACTTGCCCAGGGTCACAGAGCTGGGATGTGGTGGGGCCAGGGCTTGAGCCCAGGCAACTTGGCCCAGAAATTTGAACACACCACCCTGAGCTGTGCCACAGGCAAAGTCATGCTGATGCGCACTGGGCAGCAGGGCCCTGGTACCAGGTGTGGAGTCCTCACCCTGCCCTTCACGTGGCCTGGTGGGGCTGTGATTCCCAGAATAAATATCCCATCTCACTGGCTGAACGCCAGGCCCCTATTGTCACCAGAGGCCCCTCCAGGTCGTTGACCACTGGCAGGTCCACCAGGGGGCGCTGTGGTCCCGTGTGAGCCGCTGTGCGTGTTTGTTCTGTTGCTGGGTCCCTGCAGCTCTTGCCTACCGCCGCCCCGCTCCTCCCTCCGCCTGGCAAGCTGGCATTTTCCATCAGGTTCACGCAGCCTGGGCCCTCACCTGGAAGGGCAGGGACCAGTCAGATGGGGAGGCCCAGAGAGAGACCAGCAGGCGTTCCTTTCATTCCATCTCTCCTTTTTCCTTTTCCTTCTGAAGTAAGACACCCCTCTCCTCCCCCACCCCCCACCAACCGCGAGCAGAGGATGGTGGGTGGGATTTGAGGGGTGTCGGAAAAGCCTCCCTTTACCCAAGTGTTACCACGCCTGGGTCCCGTCCACAATCCATTTATGTATTCCTGGCTTTGACCGTTTTCAAAAATAATGTTCAGAAAAAGCCATGGACTGGGTTCCAATTCAGACTGCCTTACCTGAGAGTCAGTCCCTCTCTCGGGACCTCAGTTTTCCCATCTGTAAAATGGAGACTGGTGAGGGGCTGTTACAGCTACTCACTACCACTGCAATGGACATAACAAGTGCCAGCAAACGCTGTATGCCCAGCCCTGTGTGAAGTGCTTTGAAGGCAGGAGGGCTGGTTCTCAGGCCTGGCTTCTAGGGACGTTTAGGAAGCACTGGGGTCCAGGCTGCGTTCAGACCTGACTCTGTCGGCCTGGGATGGGCCTGGGCATCGGGATTTTTTAAGCTCCCAGGGCAGGTTCTAATACGTAGCCAGGGTTGAGAGTCCAGGAGTTAGTTCATCTAACCCTTGCAAGCAGTCTGTGAAGTGGATTCTGTCATCTCCACTTTTGAGAGATGAAAAAACAGAGGCACAGAAAGCTTGAGAAATGTGCACTAGGTCCCATGACTAGAAGGTAGCAGGGCTGGTATTTGAACCCAGATCTGTTCAGTTTGGTTCATACCCTCCTAGGTAAGAGTATCATTTGGTGTCTGCTGTGTTTGATGGTCCTCCCAGTCCCATGTAGACCAAAGCTGAGGCCCAGAGAGGTGTTCGGACCTGCCCAGGGTCACACAGCAAATCAGCAGCTAGAATACCCAGGTCTGGGCCACAGACACGCTGGAAGATGGAGGGCGAGGCAGGCCTATACTGGGCAGGAGTATTGGGGTGGGGGGCACCTCTTGGGCCTTCTCTCACCCTCCACTGCCTCCCAGGAGCCATCTGGCTGAAGCCACTGCCCTCTATAGCCTCGTGGACGAACAGCTGCATGTCCTGGTCACCACATCTAATCACCTCCTGGGGAGGCTCGAGCTCCGTGTCCGCATGGGCCGCCTGGAAGCTGCCATCCACCAGGTGAAAGGGGAGGCGGCCTGGGACATGGGGGCTTCTGCTCCAGGCCCTGCCTCCGCCAGGCACTTGCTCTGGTGCAAGGACCTGAGCCCCTCGTGTCCAAACCTCCCTCCCCTCCCCAGGTCAGCAACTGGATGGAGCGGGAAGGAAGCCGGCGCCTGCAAGCGCTGACCCCCAAGGACGGGAGCCTGGAGACAGTGCAGAAAGCCCACCTGGAGTTTGAGGACTTCTTCCTGCAGGCTGCAGTGAGTGCCTGAGACTGAGGGGCAGGACTGGAGCAGACAGAGAGGGCGGGAGGGGGCGGCACGCCAGAGCCAAGGTGTGGAGGTGGGCAAGTGCGAGAAGACTTCCGGAGACAGTGAGGAGACCGGCTTGGATATATAATGGGTTCAGCTTAGATGCTATCTCCTCTGGAAGCTTCAGGGACCCCAAGTCCAAAGCCGACTCATCTCAGAATCCCTTGGGGAACTCCCAGAACAGTGGGGGATGGAGGTGGGGGCCAAACAGGGAAACAGACAGAAAGGGGAGATGGTGGGGACCCGAAGACTCTGGGGCCGGGAAGCTTTCCAGAAGAGGGTGACTCTAAGCAGGGTCCCAGCTAGGAGAAGTACGCCGCCTCGGCAAAGGCCTGGGGCCCCGTTGTATAGATGAGGAAACTGAGGCACAGGAAACCTCATCGCTCAGCAGCAGGGCAATGGGAGGCCTCAGCTAAGGCAGGAGCTGAGCGATGCCTGCCTCCTCACACAGGCCCAGTACCGGCAAGGCCTGGAGCTGTCCAAGCAGGCGGCCCAGCTGGGAGCCTCAGCGGGAGGGGCCCGCGAGGTGGGAGGAACAGAGCCCCCGGAGCTGGCTGCCTTCGCCTCCACGCAGCGGACCTTCCAGGCTAAGCTGACCCACTTCTACATGGCTGCTGAGCGGCAGCGCACGGACCTGGAGACGCTGCTCCAGCTCTACCACTTCTGCAAGAAGGTGAGCCTTGCAGCCCACCGGCACGGCCCACCCTCCAGCTGGGAGGCAGGGAGCAGCCCAGGCACACACTAGGCTCTTTGCACGCTCATTCCATCAATCCATCACCTCCATTTTCCAGCTGGGAAGCACAGCTTGAGAGGTCAAGTCACTCACCTAAATCCAAACCCAGCTGGTCCCTGACCCAGTTTAACTCACTACACCAGGCAACCTCCCAGTCACTTAGCCAAGATCACACAGCAAGCCCATGGCACCATTATAGTGCTCTCTCCCATGCCTTGCCTGCACAGATGGCGCCAGCAGAGGAGGGAGGGACCATTGGCTGAGGGTGGCATGTTCAGAACAGGGGCCTCAGTTCTAGCTGGGAACCTGGAGTTTGGCCAGGAGTGTGGAGGAGAGGGTAGGACTACCATGGTCAGGTGGGGGTGGGGGGCAAGCACAGAGTATCGGGGTGAGAGGCAAGAGGAACTCCATTACTTTGCATCTATCATCTCTTGGCAACCCAATGTGGCAAGGTTGATTAGCCCATTTTACAGATGAGGAAACTGAGGCCCAAAGAGGGAAAGGGCCTTGCCCAAAGCCATATAGATGGAGAAAAGAAGAGCTGGAATGTGAACATAGATGTGTCCATGCCCTATAACATGCTCTCTGTTCTCCAAAGGTGGGGAGGTAGGTGGAGAATGACAACCAATTAGCCACGTCTAAGCCAGGATGATGATGATGATGATGATGATGATGATGATGATGATGAAGATTAGGTGATTATTATGAGGATAGGCTACTTGTTGACTGTGTACTCATGCCAGAGCCTCCTGTAAGTGCTTCACAAACCTTGCCTGACTGAATTCGCACCAGATCTTTATGAGGGAGGGGTGCCAACATTGTTTCCATTTTACAGATGAGAAAGCTGAGGCCCAAAGAGGAAAGTAGCTGGCTCAAGGTCCCCCAGAGGGCTGATGGTCAAGCAGGATTTGACTTTAGAGCCCTCACTTCTTCTAAATCTCTCCCAAGTTCCTCATTTTCTGTTGGGGAAACTGAGGCCTAGGAGAATGGGTATTAGCCTGGGAGAGCTGTGACCCAGTTGGAACAAGAACCCACCTCTCTGGCCCAGGCCCAGTGACCTCAGCTGCCCCTCACCACTGAGGACAGAGCGTGAGAAGAGCCTGACCCCAGACTCCCAGCTGTCAGGCCTGCCCATCACACGGGGACAGAGAACACAGGATGTTTCTGAGGGCAGTGGGAGGGACTCCCGTCAATCATGCCAGGGGCTCTGGGAGGACGGCCACTCTCTGTCTCCCTGGGGCAGCAGGCAAGGGAGGCAGATGTGGGCCGTGACAGCAAAGGAATCTCCTACTCCCAGCTGTACAGACTTTACGCTTGTGCTAGAGTCCTGGTGCACAAATCTGTGCACAGGTAGGGTCCCTTGGTGTGGCCTGCGGGGATTGGGCTGAAACCGGCAGTCCAACGCCGCCTGCTGCTCCCACTCATCCCAGCCCCACTGTGCCTGCCGCAGGCTCATGCCCAGTCAGTACTGATTGGGAGAGGCTTGGCTGCCATAGCAGCGCTCGCCAGCCATGGGCCCTGCGTCTGGTGCCTGTCCCGAGAGGGGGGTTGGGGGAGAGGCGGGACACAATTGGCCCTCTGGGCGAGCAGTGGGATGCCCTTGCTGGCCCCTTCTCCGGAGATTATACCTGCAGGACTACTGAGGGAGGGAGTGGCTGCCGCTGGGCTGGTGGACCACCTGGATGGATTGGTCAGCTGAGTAGCACTCCCACTATAGGAGTGCACTGACCACCAGGGGGCCAGCTCCTACATTGAGCGTCTGCCCCCTGGTGGTCAGTGTGTGTCCTAGAGACCAGTCAACTAGTGGTTCAGTCATTCAGTAGCTTAGGTTTTTATATGTACAGATGGGCTGTGTGACTTCAAAGTCGGTCTCACTGCTCTGGGCCTCAGCTCCTCGTTGATAATGATGATGATGACAATGACAGTGACGATGGTAACAATAATGCTTCTGTGGCTCTTATGATGTGCCCTGGTTTCAGTCATTTGCACATAGTTGGATGGTCACACTAACCCAGTGAGGCCGGTACTATTATTATGCCCATTTTGTGCACAAGGAAGCATAGAGAGGTCAAAGCACCCAGGGTCACACAGCTAGGAAGTGGCAGAGCTGAGATTCGAACCCGATCATCTGGCTCTAGTGCCAGCCTTGCCAGGTTCCTTGCCGAGAGAATTAGATTGACTGTGAATAACCCACACCTTCTCCCTTGCTCGCCAGTTTCAGCCCCATTGGCCGTTCCTGGAGAAACCGAACATGCTCCAGCTCTGAGGCTTCGCACTTGCTGTTCCCTCAGCTGGAATGCTCTTCCCCTCGACTGGCTGGCTTCTTGTCTTTCTTCAGTGCTCAGCTCACTGTCCTCTCCTCACAGAGACCCTTCCTGACCTCCTCATTCCTGCCCCCACCCCCCATTCTCTCTCATCACCTTGTGCTTATTGCTTCCTGGACCTTTGTGATCTGAAATTATCCTGTTACTTCATCACCTGCTCTTCTCTTGTCTGCCACCTGTGAGGTGAGCTCCGGAGGCGGCAACCGGGTTGGTCCACCGTGCCCAGAGCAAGACCAGCAGGGGGCTTGGTGAACTCGGGGGGGGGGGGGGGCTGGCCAGGTGGCAGGAGGAGGAGGGCTGTGGATGTGTGTGGGAACATGCAGTCTGACCCAGGACTAGAAATCGTACATGAGGTCCAGCTGACCTGAAGTCCCACCATGGCCATCTCTCACTGCTTGATCTGGGCAAGCCCCCTCTCCTCCCTGGCACTGAATTTTAATCTGCACAGCAAGGGTTGGGCCGAGATGATTTCTGAGGTGTTATCCATCTCTGTCCAGCTCAGCCTAGAAGATGGAGTCCTAGACAGACAGACAGACAGACAGGACAGCTCAGTGCTGGGCCCAGCCCTGGGCGGAGAGCCTGCGTGCTGCAGCTTTGGCACTAAATAATAATAACACGATTGCGCCGCTAAGGGAGATTTATGGAGCCCTTTCCCAGCCATGAGCTCCGTGAGCTTCCGCGAATATGAAGCCATTTATCTAAAGACAAGTTCCCTTAATCCACGGAAAGATGGTTTCCTCGGAGAAAATGGTTCTCCAATCCCCACAGCCTAACAGCTCGCTGTCAGCTTCTAAATTAATGGAGAGAAAGATGATGTTTTTCACGAGCTGCTGGGAATGTGTTGGCCCCTTTGCAGCCTGCAGACATTTTGCAGGTGAAGCAGGGACAGCAGAACCCCAAAGTGGGGCAGAGGGGCTGGAGCGAAGGGGGCTGTTGGGCCTGGTTTGGCTGATGATCTCGCGCCTGGGCCAGTTTCTCCTGCGCAAGGAGATGCTTGGATGATACTCACTTGAGTTCAAATCCCAGCTCCTCCCTGACGTGCAGTGTGACCTGGGCAAAGGATTTCACGTCTCTGAGCCTCAGTTTCTTCCTCTGGCAAATGGGCTATTGGTACAGTTGCGTGTGATCAGCGGGAGACACAAAGATCCTGGCCCTGCTCAATAACATTAGCCAGACTCCTCCCTGAGTACCACTCCTAAGGGGCTAATGCAATCCAAGAGCCTGAATATTCAGCCCTCATAAAGGTTTTTATGATCACCTAGTACACCTTGCATTTTACAGAAGGAGAAACTGAGTCCCAGGGAGGCCTAAGTCCCCACTGGCCCATGGGTACCTGAGGTTCCCAGGGTGCTGGGGACTGTTCCCGGTGGCACGTGTGTGTGCCCTGGGGAAGAGAGGGAACCATTGTCATCACCATCAGCAAAGGAAATCACGGCCATCTGAGGGGGCTAACGTTTGGGGTGTGTTACTAATGTAATCCAGCCAATCCAGCCACGCTTAGTCTCCGAGTCCTCTCTCTGCTCGGAGAGGCCCATCCTGTCCTCACGGAGCCCCCCTGGCCCCACTCCCAGCCTGAACCCCACCTCCCTCTCTTGTCTCCCAGATAGCCTGGTTCCACATGGACTGTCAGGACCTGATGACCCAGCTCAGGCTGGGCAAGGACCCAAAGGCCAGCCCCGGGGGCCAGCGCCGCCTCCACCGCTACCTGCAACGACTGTCGTCCGAGTTCCCTGCTGAGAAGCTCACGGCCATGGGGCTGCAGGTGGCCTCGCTGAGCCGGGAGGACCTGGGCCAGAACCTGTGGGAGGAGGCCCGGGTGAGACACGGGGAGATCCAGACCCTCCTGACGAAGGCACTGGCCCGCTGTCCGTGCCCACTGGGCCCCAGTGCCCACGCGGCACAGCTGGAACTACAACGGACC
This sequence comes from Myotis daubentonii, assembly GCF_963259705.1. Lineage (NCBI taxonomy): Eukaryota > Metazoa > Chordata > Mammalia > Chiroptera > Vespertilionidae > Myotis > Myotis daubentonii. The sequence continues at coordinate 39,722,908 of NC_081847.1, read as the reverse complement.
GCCGCCAAGAGCCAAGGTGTGAATGGAGAAGTCACTTCCAAGGGACGGCGGGACCCGGGCCTGGATCGGTCACCAAAACCCCGCTGGCCTCCTCGGGCCGAGAGAGGGGGGCAGAACAGACGTCTCCAGGCAGGCCCTCTGCCCCTGGACGCCGGCCAGGCCACAGAGGCTGGTGAAGGCAAGGGCCCTCGCGAGCCCCTGGATCCTGCCCCGGAGCGGCTTCTCACCTCCCTCTTCTCCTGGCAGCGGCTCCCCAGGCAGAGGCAGGTCCCCCACCCCACCGGGGGCAGCTCCTCCTCAGAGGGGACAGACTCACGGACGTCTCTGGAGGACTCGCCCCAGACAAGCCCCCCTGCCTCCCTCTAGCTGGGAGCAGAGCCCCCCCACCCCCTGTACCAGGCTCCAGGGGTCCGGGCTGGCCTGTTGCTGAGGGACCAAGCCCGTCAGGCCACGGCTCCTGAGCACTGGGTGTGTGCGTGGCCTGTGCCGAGGGGCCAAGAACTGGCACCAGGAAACTCTGAGAAGTCCGGACCCTGGGAGGTCAGGGCAGGGTGCAGCAGAGCGTGGGGCTGGCTCCCTCGCCCCAGTACAGACCTTTCCAGAGGGCTCAGCCATAGGCAGGCTGCCTGCCCAGCTGGAGGTCAGGGGCACCCAGCTTCCCCTTGGGACGCAAGGGGCATCGCTGCCCTCATACGGAACCATGAGTGAGAGATTCGGGAGTGGCTCCTGGTCTTAGGATCCCACTGAACAGACCCCGGGACAAGGATCCAGGTGCATGTGTGTTTGATAGTCACCCCAGGAACCACTGGGACGTGAGCCTGGGAAAGGAATAAAGGGGGTGCTGTCAAGCAAATCGCTGCACGCAACTCATTGTGCCATTGGCCCTGGCCGTTGACCTGCCTGAGACCAGTTAGTGTTTCAGGTAGGGGAGGGGGAAGAGAGAGGGGAGGGGGAAGGGAGAGGGGAGGGGGAAGGGAGAGGGGAGGGGGAGTGCCTGCTGCACCTCTGCTCTCCATCTCACTCGGCAACTCCAACCGCCACAGACCTCACATTCAAGGACCCCCACAGCCCGGTCCTTGCCCTCCAGGGAGAACCCTCGACTCCCTGATGTTCTCTGTCTTCTCTTCTCTCCTCCCCACCACGTCTCCTCAGACACCCCCCCCCCACCTCCCCCAGGCTTCACCTGCCTTTAGGCACAGCCTGTGGTGCCCAGAGTCCCGGGTCCTGCTGGCTGTAGGGACCGGACAAGGGTAGGAGCCATGTCCCCGCCAGCAGGTGGTGAGGGATGGGGGACAAAGGCAGAGGCCTTTACACGTCTGATCTTAGCGTAGAAGACAGTGAGCCTCCCACCCCCCCAGAGTAAGCCCACCCTTCCCTGAATGTCACTGCCCTGAGAGAGCGTGGGCCCGGTCTCTGCCCAGGATGCATACCAGCATGGCCTCTGCCAGCCTAGCCCGGAATTTTCCTGGCTGTGGGAAGAGGGTGCGGCCCATGTCCTCCCACAGATGAGGCTGTGGAAGGAGAGGGAGGCAGGACTGGAGCAGGCCCAGGAAGACAAACTGGGTTTCTCAGGAGTTGTCACAGCAGAGAGAGCCACACAAACCTCAACGCCCAAAGTGACTGCAGGACTTCCAAGACTCAAGTGTGGTTTGGGGCCTGTCTGCCTCCGAGCCAGCAGCAGGGCTGATCTAAGGCAGCTTCTTTGGCCGGGGGTGGGGGGTGGGGGTGGGAGGTCCCCCTCCTGATCATTAAAATCAGACCCTTGGGGCCATCGGTGGCTGGAATCTGCATTTGTAACCAACTGCTCAGGTGTTTGTGATGCGACACAGAGCAATGGGGCTGCTGTCTGCACACAGGGGGCTGAGGGCTGAACCAGCTCTCATTCTTATGTTCCTCTCTCCTGTCTTCCATCCAGGCAGGCCTGAGAATGCAGGAGACATTTGATCAGCCAATCTCCATCTAGGCCTGTCACCTCAGAAGGGGGCCGAAGGCTCTTAAATGCTGTTGCCATAGCAACAGCATCCAGCAAGTGGGGACCACAGGCAGGGAGCCAGGGTACCTGGGGTGCAAGGATAGAAACTGACTTCGGAGGAGAGACTAGAGCTACTGCGAGGGATGAGGGAGGCTGAGGAGGGGGATGGGTGATCCAAGAATCCTTGGGAGGGAGGGGGACCCCAAAGCCATCTTGTGCATCTGCTGTCTCCAAAAAGAACAACCTGTTCACTCACATCAGCCCCTGGGAAAAGGGGTCCAGAAATGAAATGTAATAATAATAACAACAATAAAGAATGAATAATAATAACACTAATAGCTAACATTTATCTGCATTGTCTCTGTGCCTAGCATGCTGCTAAGCCCTTTATTTTATTTTATTTTTAAAATAATTCTTTATTGTTGAAAGTATTACATGTGTCCCCTTTTTTCCTCCATTGGCCCCTTCCAGCCCGCCCCGCCCCCCTCCCCAGGCCTTCACCACCCTATTGTCTGTGTCCATGGGTTATGCATATATGCATACAAGGTCTTTGGTTGATTACCTCCCACCCACCCACCCTCCCCCGCCTTCCCTCTGAGATTCCGCACTCTGCTCCATGCTTCCATGTCTCTGGATCCACTCTGTTCATCAGTTTATTTTGTTACCTAGATTCCACATATGAGTGAGATCATGTGATACTTGCCTTTCTCTGACTTATTTCACTGCTAAGCCCTTTAAACGCTTTCCAGGGCTGTTGAAGTTTTCACAACAATCCTAAGAAGCCAATGCTAACTTCACCCCATTTTAATAAGGGGGAAACGGAGACTCAGAGAGATGTGGGGGGCCTTGCCCAGGGACACCCAGCGAGTGGCAGAGCTGAGACTTGATACAACTGATGCTTCTAACTCACCCGTGGACAAGCCTGGGCCGGTTGCTGGGTCTGCAGTGGCCACAGGCTTTGTCCCCTCAGCAGTCCTGCTGTGCCTGGCCACTGCCCTGTCCCCAGGGGCCTTGGATGGGCTGGGCTGGGCGTGGTCCTTTGGGCAGCACTCATATCCGGTCTCCTGTAGCACACATGGCAGTGTGGTCCAGTGGTCAGTCACACGGCTCTGGACTTGGACGGACCGGGTTCCTGCCCAGGCTCCACCACTCACAAGCTGTGAATCGTGGCCAAGTTATGCTACCTCTCTGAGCCTTGCTTCCCTCACTGGAAAACGAGAATAATCAGACCTCAGAGGCTTGCTGTAGGTATTAAATGAGTTAATATGCGGAAAGCCCTTAGAAAGGTGCCTGGAACATAGTAAGTGCTCATTAAATGGCATCTAGTATTATAATTTGGTATCAGCCCAGCCAGTCCCTGCTTCCATTACCGACAAATTAAGGAATAAATTTCTCCAGAGGCCACCAGTAAATTCCCAAAGAGCTTTTCACTCTTTGAATCGTATAGATTTCCTAATTAGTTTTCTGGATCCCCAGTTGTCTCCTGAAGTCCAAAGAGACCTGGTTTATTGACTTTGGCCCTCGCCTGCCCATGGTGGGGGCCCGGGGGGACCTCCCCCGATATTCCCCACTAGTGACAACAATGCTCTGCGTCAGTGAGGCCTCAGCCCCTGAGAGGCTGCTCTGAGCCTGGACGGGTAGCTCAGCTGGTTAGAGCGTCGTCCCATATGCCAAGGTTCAATCCCTGGTCAGGGCACAAACAAGAGTCAACCAATGAATGCATCAATAAGTGGAACACAAATTGATGTCTCTCTCAAATCAATAAATAAAAATGTGTAAAAAGGGTATGTGGGGGTAGAGTGTCTCTCTGTGGAATTTTTGAGAAAGTTTGCAGCCTGTTCTGGTGGGAGGAATATGGGCTGACAAGGAACACAGGCTCTGCCAGTAACTATGAATATCCTACTGTGATAGGAGCCCCTTTTTAAGCTCTAGGGGTTGGGCAAGGGGTGGTAGAAAGAGCACGGCCTGGGATTCAGGGCCTCACGTGCCACGTCTGCCCTGTTTCCGACTGCCTGTGTGACCCCAGGCTTGTTGCTTCCCCTCTCTGGCTCTCAGTTTACCCTACCCGTCCAATGGGGACATTGAATGGTAAGGAGAGTTTTCCTCTTTGGACTCAAAGAGCCCTACCTTCGAATCCAGGCTCACCAGCCTGGTGGCTCTGAGCAGATGGCTGCCCCTCAGTTTTCCCCATCTGTCCAATGGGTTGGTCAAGCCTGCTGGGCCAGGAGAGTAAGAGCTCTGGATCCCTGAGCTCCACGCCAGACCTTTTTCCTCTCCGAAGGGGTGGCCGTCTTGCGAAGGAGCAAAGCCTTAGGCGTCCCCTGGGCAGTGGCATGGAGCACAAGTAGGACTGGGTCCAAACAGGACTGTGGGCACTTTACAGTTTCAAAGGACTTTTTCTTCCATCCGTTTCCTCTTCCAACGTTTACTGCAACTTTGAGGTGCCCAGGAGTCGTAGCCTAGGAGGTCCCCGTTTTACATTTGAAAAGGCTGGAGCCTGAGAGGGGGGGAGGCTTGCCCCAGGCCACGTGGCCAGGGAAGGGATGGAGAAGGGGAAGCCTCCGAATCTGGACCTGGTTCTAACTAATGCCAAATCCAGGAGCCTCCATCTTGTCAGCATCTTGAGGTAGGCACCCCACACCCTTGTACCCTCAAGTTGCCCACATCAGACCCAGACAGGACAGCTGGCCGGGGTCAGGGTACAGGCAGCCCTCATGGAACAGAGCTGTTCTGTTCTCTGGGGGCTGTGAACTGGCTACCAGCCCAGGACAAGCTCATCTGGCCTGAAACCCCACCCTCTCCCAGCTGAAAAATAGCTCTCTGAGGCCAGAGCCTGTGACCCCACGCAGAGGAAGTGCTCCGGCTGGTGGCAGGGCTCCTATGGTTTCACTCCCTGCTGTCTAGGGTGTGATGGGGGCCCCTGGAGGGACCACTGTACTTCCTTAGGCCTCACTTTCCCCACCTGTGAAATGGGGGTGGGGGAGGGATGGGAGCAGACCAAGGATGATGGCAAATTGGTCATCTTGCATGTGGAACTCCTGATCTTCCCTCTTAGTCCTGCCTCCCTCTCTGTTCACGCACCATCCATTCCAGCGCCCAGGCAGGAAACCTGCAAGTTTTCCCTGAATTGCCCCAGAGCCTCTAAATCGACCCTCAGTCGCTCTCTAACCTTCCATTTCTCTCTCCGTCCACCTTCCCCACCCTCATCCCAGCCTCCATCCCCTCTCCCGTGGGTGGCTATATCAGTATCCTCCATGGTCTTCCTGCAGCCACCTGGGCCCCGCTCATCTGTCCTCCACACGGGAATTGGAGGGACCTTTGCAAATAAATGTAAAATAATGTGACACCAAAGCACGAGCAACAAAAGTAAAAATTGATCAGCTGGGCTTCATCACAATGAGAAACATTTGGCTATCAGAGGACATTGTCAGGAAAGAGAAAAGGCAATGTACGGAATGGGAGAAAATATCTGCAAATCATATGGGTTTGACATCTAGGACATATGAGGAACTCTTACAATTCAACAACTAAAAGATAAACGTCCAATTAAAAGGTGTGTAAAGAACTTGAATAGACATTTCTTCAAAGAAGATATTCAAATGGCCAGCAAGCACATGAAAAGATGCTTACTGCCCTGACCCGTTTGGCTCAGCAGATAGAGCGTCAGCCTGCAGACTCAAGGGTCCCGGGTTCGATTCTGGTCAAGGGCATGTACCTTAGTTGTGGACACATCCCCAGTGGGGAGTGTGCAGGAGGCAGCTAATTGATGTTTCTCTCTCAATGATGTTTCTAACTCTCTATCCCTCTCCCTTCCTCTCTGTAAAAAATCAATAAAATATATATTTTTTTAAAAAAGAAAAGATGCTTACTGCAATTAGTCATTAGGGAAATGCAAATTAAACCGCAGTGAGATACTACCTCACACCCACTAGGATGGCTATAATCAAAACAGGAAAATAACAAATGTGGGTGATGATGTAGAGAAATTGGAACCCTTGTGCAATGTTGGTGGGAATGTGAAATGGTGTAACTGCTGTGAAAAAGTGTGACGGTTCCTCTAAAAGGTCAACAGAGAATGGCCCAGCAATTCTACTCCTGGGTACATACCCCAAAGAATTGAAAACAGAGATGCAAACAGATACTTCTATGCCAATGCTCATTGCAGCATTATTCACGATAGCTAAAAGTTGCAATAACCCAGGTGTCCATCAGCAGACGAATGAGGAATTATCATTTAACTAGAGGCCTGATGCATGAAATTCGTGCAAGGGGCTCGGCCCCTCGCAGCCCCAGCTTCGACCAGAAGGTCGTCTGGACAGTTGGTCTGTCTGCTGTTTGGTCTAATTAGCATATTAGCTCTTTATTATATAGGATGATAATTAACAATAATTACCAGAGTTTCTGTTTGGGGTGATGAAAAAGTTTGGGAAATAGATATGATCTTTGCACATTGTGAATATACTTAATGCCACTGAATTATATACTTAAGAATGGTTAAAATGGCAAATTTTATATTACACATATTTTACCATAATAATTTTTTTAAATAAAAGTATTGACACATACACAACATGGATGAGTCATATAACCTTTAGGCTAAGTGAAAGAGGCCAGTCTTAAAAGATTACATAGTGTATGAGTCCATTTATATAAAATGTCCAGAACAGGCAAATCTATAGAGACAGAAAGCAGATTAGCAGTGGCTCAGAGCTAAGGTGTGGGTGGGAGGGTATGAATATCTAAAGGGTAAAGAATTTCTTTTGCAGGTCATGAAAATGTTTCAAAAGTGACGATGGTGGTTGTATGTATCGTTGAATACCTTAAAAATATTGAACTGTACACTTGAAATGAGTGAATTGTGTGGTAATGTGGACTATAAAGGTGTTTTGTGGGGTTTTTTCCTTGAAGCCACAGAAGAGATACAAAGAAACAAAAGGTGATCATAGAGAATCTGGGTGTGGCACAGACAATGTCTGCTTGCAAGCTCTCCCTGGTCTCAAGGCCAGGAACCTTCTCCCCCTTCCTCCCTGGTCAACTAGTTAAGCCTTCCTTAGCCTTCTGAGATCAGCCACAGGGTCAGCCTTTCCGGGCCGCACGGGGTGTGTCAAAACTCTCTTATAAAAACATGTTCTTCTTCTTCTTCATGTACTTTTATAAAAACCATGTACTCCAATGGTATTTACCTCAATTGCCATTTTGTAGTATTTTATTAATGCTTATATTGCCTACTACACAGTGATTTTCATGAGAGTAGGAATTGAATCTGCCTGTTCAATGTATCCTTAGCACAGGGGGAAAAGTCAACAAAATTTATGAGATGAATGGATGGATGAATGAATGAATGAATGAATGCCAACGTTGATCAATAAGTAGGGACTGCCTAGAGCACCTGGTTGGCTTGGTAAGAAAAAATTCTATGATTGATTGATCATGTCTGCCACGGATGCCAGCAGGGATAGAGGTCATCGATGTGTCCCCAGACTTGCCATTCCTGCACTAGACAGGGCCGCGCCTCAGGGTCTCCCATCAGAGGGCGCTCTAGAAACACTCTGATCTCTCTCCCAGCTCCCAGGAGAGGAGCGCAGTTGTCATCCCAGCTGGCTTTGATCATCAATCACACAGCCTTGCAGTGCCCATTAGGATTTGTCACTGAGCCACATCCAGGTGTGTCAAGCAAGAGCAAGCAGGCCCATTTACATCTCATCTGCATACAAATTTGCATATGTCTCCACAGCCCTGTCTCCTTGCAATTTTCAAATTAAAATGTCATTATCGCCCCTGTGAAGGCGGTTATTTCTTGATTTCATTCTCCCAGCTCCCTTACCCCACTCCCTCCTATGCCTCAGACACTCACGCGTGGGCTGGGAGAGAAAAGGGGTTTGAGCTCTGGTTCTGCTGCTGATTCACTCATGACTTCCCTTTTGGGGAACCACCCTTCAAGCAGCCACTAGAGGGCTGACGTAAACGTTCTCCACTCAGGTTCGCCACACAAAGCCTCAGGCTCCCCACCTCTCAGCCCTTGCCCACGCTGTGGCCTCCTCCTGAAAGCCTAGGCCCTTTGCTAAGAGTCCAAGGCCCCCACCCGTTGTTTCCTTTGCTTCTGTTTTATCACAGGCCTGTTGGCCACATGCCAGTTTGATGAGGCCATAGACATGTGACCCAGGATAAGCAATAGGATTCTTTTCAATAGGCCACCTCCTCCAGGGAAGCCTGCCTTGATGCCCCCACCCAAGTCAGAAAACCCTTGGTCTGTCCTTCATGCTCAGCACTCACTCCCTTAACCTGGCCCTCATTCCCATAGGACTGTGTACAACCCGAGGGGAGGGCTGTTTGTGAGGTCTGCAGGTCTGCCCCTCCTGGTACATGGCATAATCAATTAATAACAAATAAAACTCACTCAAAATAACAATGGCCTCTTTTTTACTGAGCATTTATTCCATGCCAGCATTGTTGTGAAGATTTCTAGGTTATCTAATTTCATCCTCACAATTGTCCTATAGGGGTCGGTTGGTTTTATGAATGAGAAAACTAAGGGTCAGAGAAGTTAGGTAACAGGCCTGAGCTCACACAGCCATAAGAGGTAAAACCAGGCTGTGAACCCAGTGAGTGTCATTTCAGAGTGTGTGTTGCAAACCTCTACACATAGATTTGAATGCCCTGAGGGCTGCCCCATGACTTGAGGAATTCTCAAAAATCTACCTGCCTCAGAACTCTCTGGCCCTAGCCTGTAGCTGGTGCCTCAGTGTCTGACATTTGTGCTTCTAATAACTTAAGTTAAGCAACAACCCATCACTAGGGTGACCAGACATCCCTGTTTGCCTAGGACGGTCTTAGTGAATGCCTACTATCCCCAAATAATTATTAATAGCTCCCCAAAGTGTTTTGGTTTGGACAATAAATTACATGGTCACCCTGCCCACCCTGCCTTTCGCTGAAGAACAGTGTCTCCCTGGGAATGGGTTGAGGGGGGTGGGATTAACAGGTCTGGTGCCCTCCTTACTTCTGAGGAACAAGGCTGGGCCAGGGGGGTTGAGCCAGAGCAGCCTCGGAGCCACCAGGATGTGGGGGTGAGTCATGAGGACTGTCTGACCAGCTGGACTCTGCAAGTAGAAAGCTGCTGGCTCACTCCTGTTTCTACATCATCCCCATGCATCCCACTCGCCCTGGAGAAGGAGCCGTGGGCAGGGAGTCAGCCAGGGTCAAGCTGCAGCTTCTGCTTCTCACCCTCAAGTTTTCTAGAAGTGGGGGTGACCTGGTTTCCTCCCTGAGCCTCAGTTTGCCCATCTATTAAAACGAGGAGAATTTATCCTGGCTCTAACTGCCAGGATGCCAGGGGAACAATCCCTCTCTCAGATGGGGCCCAGCTACTTCCACACCCTGAAGGAACTCCTATTGACATAGCCACAGCTGGCTGGGGGTCCTGGGAGTTCTAGTTGCCAAAGACCTGGACAGAAAGCTCCAATGCACCTGAGCAAGCGCTGGGAATCCCCAGCACCCTCAGCGTCCTCAGGGGGCCACTTCCCTCCCGGTAGATGTGCACCTAAGTGTGAGTGCTAGGCTCAGGGTCTCATCCCAGCTCAACCGTTTATTCCCTGTACAGTCACGTCTTCCTCTGGAAAATGTGGGTGCCAGCACCTTTGTTGTTAGCTGGGTGAGAAATGCTCAGCACACGAAGTGCCAGGAGTGGGTGGTGGCACTATTTTATTAATAACTAGAGGCCCGGTGCATGAAATGCATGCACTGGGGGCAGGGTCCCTCAGCCAGCCTGCAACCTCTTGCAGTTCGGGATCTCTCAGGGGATGTCCGCCTGCAGGCTGACAGTTGGAAAACCCTCTCGCAGTCCGGGACCCCTCGCTCCTTACCGCCCACCTGCTCACTGCTCCTTACCACTCGGCTCACTGCTCCTTAGTGCTGTCACAGAGGCAGGAGAGGCTCCCACCACTGCCACCTATTGATTGGAGCCTGAGGGACTCCAGAAGGAGGGACCAAGGGGTCTGCCTTCCAGCCACTCGCCAGTCGCTGCTGCCACCTATTGATTGGAGCCTGAGGGACCCCGATTCCCCCCATTAGCCATCCCCTGATCAATCAGAGCCTGAGGGCCAGGGGAATGGATCAGTTGTTTGGTCATCCTGGTCATCACGGCCACGGGGTTTATATATAGAGAGAGATTAGACCAGTTTAAACAAGGGATCCTGAGCCAGAAGAGGCCCTTGCCTGATCGCCTCGGTGGAAGGAGGCAGGGCCTAGGGTTCCAGTCCCAGCTCAGCCCCTGGTTTACTGGGAGACCCCAGGCAAGCCCCGCCCCTTCTCTGAGCCCTGGTTTCCCCTCCCATTGCTGGGGTGAGTATCAGACAGAGGAGGAGGTGGAAGTCTGGAAAAAGCTGGATCAGGAAGCTGTTGTTAATCTAACTGGGGCTGGTCTGGCTCACACACACACACACACCCGCCTCAGGATCTCAGCAACCCCATCTCAATGAGTCCTTCCACGCTGAAGTCTGCTCACGGGCATGTGATGCTAGTGTGCCCCTGTCTCTTTCAGGGGCCCAGTTTCGACCATCTGCTCTGAGGTTCTCCACTATGTGGGTCCAGGCCAGGACCCCCATGCCACCCTCCAGCCCTCAACACATAATCACATCCTCTGGCTTGGGGAGCCAATTCCCAGCAGGTTTTGCCTCAACATTTCCCCATCTGCTTGGCCAATCTTCCTGCAAATGTGGGGTCACCGGGGCAGCTGCATGGGTGGGGTGTTTGCTTTTGTTCCCTTCATTGTTTGTAAGAAAAAGGCTTAACCACACTGACTGTGAATGTTTCCACTGCAGGATTGAGCACGGGCTGGGTCTGACCAAAAAGGGCTTGAGTGGGTCTGAGGGAGGGGCCTGGGCAGTACGGGCTCCCAGGGCATCCTGATGCTGCCTTGAACCAACAAGGACCCTGGCCCAGACCCACGATGGGGTCCTCACATGCTTTGTCTTCCTTTCTTTTCCTTTCTTTCTTTCTTTCTTTCTTTCTTTCTTTCTTTCTTTCTTTCTTTCTTTCTTTCTTTCCTCAATGCTTTTATATTTTATTTTATTTTATTTTATTTTATTTTATTTTATTTTATTTTATTTTATTTTATTTTATTTTATTTTATTTTATCTTATTTTATTTTATTTATTGAGAGAACCATGGGCCAGTATTTAAAAAAATAAAGTTGTTGGGGTGACTCTAGTTAATGACATTACATAGATTTAAAGTGTAGATTTCTATAACACATGACCTGTATATTACATTGTGTGCCCACAATCCAATGTCAAATCACCTTCTATCACCATATGTTTGGCTCCTTTTGCCCTTTTCTACCCCTAACCCCCTCCTTTCTGGTAACCACCATACTGTTGTCTGTGAGTATGAATTCTATTTTATATCCCATATATGATTGAAATAATATGGTTCTTAGCTTTTTCTGACTGACTTATTTCATTTAATATTCTCAAGCTCTATCCATGCTGTCACAAATGGTAGTACTTCATCTTTCCTTGTGGTTGAGTAGTATTCCATAATATATATGTGCCACATCTTCTTTATCCAATCATCTGTTAAAAACCCTTTGGTTGTTTCTATGTCTGGCCAACGTGAATAGTACTGCAATGAACATAGGGGTGCATATATCTTTGTGAATAAATGTTTTCAAGTTTTTTGGGTATATAACCAGAAGAGGGATTGCTGGCATACAGTAACTCTATTCTTAATTTTTTGAGGAACTGCCATACTGTTTCCACATTCCCACCAGCAGTGAAAAGTTTTCCTTTTTCTCCAAAACCTCTCCAACACGTGTTATTACTTGTCTTATTAATAACAGCCATTCTAGCAGGTGTGAGGTGGTATCTCATCATAGTTTTGATGTGCATTTCCCTAATAGCTAGAGAAGCTGAGCATCTTTCCATATGTCTGTTAGCCATTTGTATGTCTTTGGAGAAGTGCCTGTTCAAGTCTTCTGCCCATTTTTAAATTGATTGGATTGTTTGTTTGTTTGGTCTTGAGTTGTATGAGTTCTTTATATATTTTGGATATTAACCCCTTGTTGGAGCTGTTGTTTGCAGATATCATCTCTTGTTCGATTGTTGCCTTTTAGTTTTTTGGTAGTTTCTTTTGCTGTACAGAAGCTTTTTAACTTGATATAGTCTCATTCATTTATTGTTGCCTTTACTTCGCTTGCCTTTGCGGTCAAATTCATATAATCTTCTCAAAGACCAAGGTCTATTAGCTTAGTATCTATATTTTCTTCTATGTAATTTATTGTTTCAGATCTTATATTTAGGTCATTGATCTATTTTGAATTAATTTTTGTACATGAGGACAAACTGTAGTCTAGTTTCATTCTTTTGCATGTGGCGCTCCAATTTTCCCAGCACCATTTATTGAAGAGGCTTTCTCTTCTTTGTTGTGTGTTTTTTGGTTCCTTTGTCAAAACTTATTTGCCCATATACATTTATTTCTGGGCTCTCAATTCTGTTCCATTGGTCTGTATGTCTTTTTTTTTTTTTCCTTGCCAATACCATGCTGTTTTGACTATTGTTGCTCTGTAGTATAATTTTAATTTTTTTATAAGTTTATTTGAGCCAAATTGATGATATATGTCTGAGAGCAAGATCTCAAATGCACTGGAGAATAAGAGGTTTGCAGCTTCTTTTGTGCATCTTAAATTAAGAAGGGAATGGAAGGAGGTGGGAGAAACAAGGCAGGGATTGCCTTATAGGAGAGTTAACAAGATTATGTGCTGTCTTGAGAGTTAATACCCACTTTGAGGATTATTACTTCTGGTATTTCTCCAAGTGTTTGATTTTTTCATTGTTTTTATTGTAGTTGATTTCTAATTTTAGGCCATTGTGATCTGAGAAGATGCTTGATAACTGCTTAAATCCTTTCACTGAAGAAGTTATAGGAATGGAGCATGGCTACCCGCTATGACCTTCCCAGTTAGAAATTTATGAACAGATCACCCTGTGAAATTACTTTCCACAGAACATTTTTTTCACCCACAGTTCCCATCTTTGGTCATAAATCAATCCAAAGGATCCAATGACCAACCTTTCGATTGGATAGTGTGGTCTCACAGCACCAGAAAGGCTCATTGCTAGGAAATCTCAGCATCAATGTTGTCTTGTTGACCACTGGGCATGGGACAGTATTATAACCATGGAATCTGAACTGAGGTTGAATTTTTCCCAAAACAGGAAGGAGAGGTAAGGGGAAGGGAGTTGGGTATTATGGCCTTCATTCAAAAACACAAACAAAACCACACACACAGAACTCTGGATCATTTCTATTCTGTGAGCTATCATGATCCAAATTTTGTCTTCTGTTTCATTTTTCTGAATTTGGCATATGATATATTTACACAAGCCCTGGAAAGAGTATTAATAGTTATATTATACATGTACAGTAATCATAAATAGTTGGGCTATGTAGAAAGACCCAAGGACAAGTATCACTGTTATGATGACTAATATCATTATCAGGCAGTTAAAGATAACCAAACAAAACAGATTTTGAGTTCAATATCAAATAGCAAACATACAAGCCTTGTCGATGTCTAAGGGTAACGTCTACCCCTGGTGTTGGTGGCTTCTCGTCCTCCAGCGATCTTTGATGTCCATCAACTGGGGTAGATGTCCATTCCCGGATAGGTGCCTGACAAGGTCCCTTCCAATGAGAGTGTCTTTTATTTGATGTCCTTTCCAGTAACAGAATCTACAGGTGACAGTCAAATGATCTTTACTGTCTTTGTCTCTTGAAAGCTGACTGTGAAAGAAAGTGGTTTCCAACGTGGCATTCTCTTGAAGTGACCCTGTCAAACCTTGGCAAGTGTTAGAAGTCTCCTTTCCATAATGTTGGTTCAGCCCTAGCCGGTATGGCTCGGTGGATAGAGTGCCCACCCGCGGACTGAAGGGTCCTAAGTTCAATTCTGGTCAAGAGCACTTACCTCAGTTGCAGGCTCCATCCCTGGCCCCTGTCAGGGCATGTGTGAGAGGCAACCAATCGATGTGTCTCTCACATCCATGTTTTTCTCTCTATCTCTCCCGCTCCTTCCTACTCTCCCTAAAAATGAATGGAAAAATATCCTCAGGTGAGGATTAACAACAACAACAAAAATAATGTTGGTTCATATGGTTCTTCATCTAAGTCCAGCTTAAATGCACTGTGATGCATGAAAGAATGCAAAAACTGAAAAATAGGGAGGCAGGGAGCAGGGAAGAACCAAGTGGCTGTCTTGGGTTTCTGTAGCCCCGACTCTTCACTTAATTTACAACCATTGTTTATCCACACAATATACCCTAGAAGTTTGCATCACTTATTTTACAATGCTTCCCATGAAATTTTGAGTCTTTTGAGGTTTTCCAGAGGCCCTTCTGAAACACTACAAAGTTATTCATTCCTACATATATTAAGATTTTAACCCTTAAAACCTCAAAGTCTACTGAAAGCTAAGAAGTCAAGTAGCATACTTTAGTGTGGATATTTTATAACCTCTAAAAACATAAACTTGTTAACATAAACTTACTTTTGTAAACCCAAACAAAATAAAGACATGTCTGTTTTACTTGAACCAACAAACTTAAGCTAGCTTTTATTACGAAAGATTAATCTTAGATCACATGAACTTGAAAAAACATTTAGGTTGGTTGCTAAAATTACTGAGAATTTTAGAATATCCACTTCTTACAAGCAGGCATTTGCCTTTAAATTAATTTTAACAAAACCATCAGGAGACAGAAAGCTATCTCACATTTACGGCATACAGATATATAGACACACATACAGACAGCCACAGAAACCTTGTAGCCATGAGAAGAGCTCGCAAGTTTATAAAAGAACAATTAGATCCAATGTTTGTCCTGAGGCATTTACAGTTTATATTTGTCCTTGACAAGTCAAATTCCAAATGACCTTCTCCCTTGTAAAATAAGGACAGCCATTATTTTAAATGCTTCAAAGAATTGGACTGACACCTAAATGACATCATAGAAGGATCTATTTATCTAAATCTTCTCTTTGAAGTTTCAAGAGGCCAATTAAATGTGTTTCCCATTTATTTTGCCTAATTTCATAGCCAGCTTTTTCTAACAGTGCACGCAAAAAATTAATTTAGAAGTATCACAGGATCATCATCTCGGCCATCTTAGTTGTGTTAGCGGCGGAAAAACCAGGCATTAATGATGAGTGAAGTTAGACCAGACTTCAGTTCAGCAACCTCGGTACTTGAGTTCTAGCTAAGAAAGAATTCAGAGCCAAGACACAAACTATAAAAGAACGTTTATTTAGAAAGACACAGAAGAAAAAGATTGAAAGTCACAGAGATAGAACAAGTGAGCCATAAAAGAAATGGGCTCAGGAAACAAGTCACAGAGGCAAACAAAGGGCCCTTGGAGCTCAGGAAAGAAGAGAGGCCAGGAAAGCTCTCCTGGGGGAAGAGAATTGGGGAAGGGTGAGCTTGCTCCGTAGAGAGTATAATTTGAAGTCAGGTAGTGTGATATCTACGTCTTTGTTCTTCTTTCTCAGGATTGCTTTGGGTATTCGTAGTCTTTTGTGGCTCAATATAAATCTGATCATTTTTGTTCTATTTCTTTAAAAAATGACATTGGGGATTTTTATGGGGATTCCATTAAATCTTTATATTGCTGTAGGTAAAATGGACATTTTAACTATGTTGATTTTTCCCATTCATGAACATGGAATATCTTTTCATTTCATTGTGTCTTTTTTAATCTTTTTTAATAATGCTTTGTAGATTTCAGTATATAGGTCCTTCATATCCTTTGTTAAGTTTATTTCTACTAAAAAATGACTGGGTCAAAGAAGAAATAAAAGGTGAGATCAAAAGATATATAGAGACAAATAAGAATGACAATATGACATTAAAACTTCTGGAGTGCACCAAAAGCAATAAGAAAAGGAAAGTTTATGTCATTACAGGCCTATCTCAAGTAACAAGAGGACTCCCAAGTAAACAATATAACATTACACCTTAAAGAACTGGAAAAAGAAGAACAAAAACAACCCAAAGTGAGTAGAAGAAAAAAAATAATAATAATTAGAGCAGAATCGAATGGAATAGAAAACAAAAAGACTACACAAAAATTAATACAACAAAAAGTTGGTTCTTTGAGAAGATTAATTGACAAACCCCTCACTAGACTCACTAAGGAAAAAGGACTCATATAAACAAAATCAGAAATGAAAGAGGAAAAGTTACCACAGGCATCACAGAAATACAAAAAAAAAAGCATACTAAAATATATGAAAGACTATATGCCACCAAATTCAATAACCTAGAAGAAATGGATAAGTTGCTGGATATGTAACCTTTTTAGACTGAAGAATTAGAAAATTGAAAACAAACAAAAAAAAAACAAAAAAAAACAATAAGCAGTGAGGAAATTGAAACAAAAGTCCAAGTTTTGATGGCTTCACCAGTGAATTCTACCAAACAGAAAATTTGATACCTATCCTTCTCCAACTCTTCTGAAAAATTAAAGAAAAGGCAATACTTCTTAACATATTTTATGAGCCAAACCTGGTACCAAAATCTGGCAAGGATAACACAAAAAAGAAAACTACAGACCAATATCTCTGATGAATACAGATGCAAAAATTTTCAACAAAATACTAGCAAATCAGATACAACAATAAATTTAAAAATAATACATCAGGATCAAGTGTTCATTCCAGGGGCACAAGGATGGTTCAACATGTGCAAATTGATCAATGTAATACACCACATTAACAAAACAAAGGATGTAAATCATATGCTCTTATCAACAGATGCAGAAAATGCATTTGGTAAGATACAACATCCATTTATGATTAAAACACTCAATAAAACCGGTATAGAAGCAAAGTACCTCAACATGATAAAGGCCATATATGCCAAACCCTCAGCTAACATCATATTCACTGGTGAAAAACTGAAAGCTTTTCCTATAAAATCAGGAATAAGAGAAGATGTCCACTCTTACCACTTTTATTCAACATAGTCCAGGAAATTTTAGCCAGAGCAGTCAGGCAAGAGAGAAAAATAAAAAGAATCCAAATTGGGAATGAAGAAGTAAAAGCGTCACTTTTTGCAGATGACATGGTTCTATAGATAGAAAACCCTAAAAACTCCACCAAAAAATGATCAGAAACAATAAAAAAAAATACAGTCAAGTTGCAGGATACAAAATCAATGCACAAAACCCCAATGCATTTCCTATATACTAACAATGAAACTTCAGAAAAAAGCAATTCCTCTCACAATTGCAACAGAAAGAATAAAATACCTAAGGAATAAACTCACATGCTTTTCTTACGATGTGACCCTAACTCTCCGTCTATTGAGCAGTGGGGTCTATGTTCCTCCTCTGTGACTGCTTTGACCAACAGAGCCTGGCTTAAGTGACATTGTGTGGCTTCCAAAGGTAGGACGTAAAAATGCGCTTCCACTTTGCTCTCTTAGAGCCCAGCCACCGTGCTTTAAGGAAGCCCATCTAGCCCACACGGAGAGGGACCCTTGGGATCACCTGGGGGTGCTCTGGCGACAGCCCCTCAGACAGCCAGCATCAGCCTCCAGACCCGCAAGTGAGGATGCTTGCAGCCTCCAGCCACTGAGTCACCCTTCAAGTATTCCCAACTGACATCATGGATCGGGACACATTGTCCCAAATAGTTCTGGATCCGAATTCCTGACCTGAAGGATCTTGGCCCATTACAAAATGGTCGTTGTACACCACAAAGTTCTTGGCTGTTTGTGACTCAGAGATGGAACCAGAACAGTGTGCCTTACTGGGGGCTGCCCCACCGGCAGTTCTGACCCTCCCTCACCATTGTCAATCGCATGCCCTCTTATCGCTGAAACTCACCCAGAACATCCCCTCATTGTTCAGGTGAGGACACAGGTTCAGAGGGACCAGGGACGTGCCCAGGGTCCCACGGCCTTTAATGACTAGCTGCCAGGTTTCAGGGGAAGCTCTGATGAAACCAGATCCCCTAGCAATCAGCAAGACAGCCGCCTGGTGGGCCCGCTGCCTACTTTTGTGATACCGTCGTAATTAACCTAGTTACTAATAACAGAAAAGGGGCCACGGGGAAGGGAGGAGGGTGGGCGCATGTGCAGCAAAGTTGGGATGACATTGGGAAGGTACTTGTCTGTCGGTCATACCCGGGAACAGGTCATTGGCCAGAATGCATGTGGCCACAGCAAGCACACAGGAATTTGGGAGACTTGGTTCCCTAAACAAAGGAACTAGCTCCTCTTGTGCTCTTGGTTCCTCTTCGCGTGCTGTGCTTGGCTCCTGGCTTGTGGGCTCTCATGCTTCCGCTTCCCGGCGTTCACCCACGAGTGGACCCCACACACAATGGACGAACGGACCGTAGCCAGCCTGATGCTGGACTGGACCCGGCTGCAACTCTGGACCCTGGCTTTGCTTCTAGCTCTACCGAAGCCCCCACTACACTTCTTCTTCTATGACTGGACTAAGGGAAATGGGATTTTGGAAACCCAGGGTGTAATTTCACACGAATAAAAATAACTCATCCTCCCGAATGAGTCTCAGAAAATTCTTTTTCTGGAAATATCATAAGGACTCCACCCCCAGTGCTCAGTGGGGAAGATGACACCAACTTTCCCCATCACAATACAGTCACACCATCATTTACATGTCACCTGCTTTCCCACTCCAAGGGCATAGTTGAGTATGGCCCACAAAACCTCAAACGAAAGAAATGCCCAAACTTGTAGAGAATTTTTATGAATGTATTTGAGCCAAACCGAAAAGATATGCCGAAGAGCAAGATCTCAAATGCTCCAAAGAATGACAGTTCTGCAGCTTATCTTATACAAGATAAGAATCAAAGGAGAAGATGAAACCCCCTGGTGGTAGATTAAGGAGGCGGGAGAAAGCAAAGTGGGGATATCTCTAGGGTTGGATGTAAAGAAAACGTTGAAACACATACTTCTTTTACATTGGTGAGGAGAGGCGAGTTTACAGTGAACAGTTACAGCATGTAGAGATGGTATGCGGGAGAATAAGACAACAATGAGGGGTTAAAGGTTTCGTGCTCTGGTGGTTTCGGGCTCTGGTGCCGGTGGTTATGCCTTTTAAGGGCAGGAAAAGAAAATGACTGACATTTCAAAGGTATGCTATCCTGAGGCAGAGCTCACTTACGGTAAGGATTGACCTTTGCTAAGGAAGATGTGAGCCTGGGACGTGACCACCCACAGTCACCTGCCCAGTGAGGAATTTGTGATCAGTTCATCCTGAGTGATCGCTTTTGGTCACTGAGCTTGTCAGGCCTGCCTTGGGACTACCTGGCCTTTTACAGAAAGTGAACATGGGAACATTTTTAGCAAAAAACTCTAAGTTTGATGTAAGGAGACCCAACTAGACCCAGGATTCAAATCTTCTCCTTTCCAGTTCTCCCTTTTCTGCAAAATAGGATAATAGCTGTGCCTGCCTGGGACAGGTGCCCGGAGGATGGAGGATGTAAACAGAGAAAGCCCCTCTGCACAAGCTCTGACTCACCCCTGTGAGTGTCCGTCTTCCTCTCCCTTCCACCCAGAGAAGCCTCTGGCCTGCGGGGAGGACAAGAATGGAGCTGGAGCCCCCAGAGAAATTAGTTCCCAGGCCCTAGGGCTTCACCTCGTTTCCAATGTTAATTGAATAGATGTGCATGATGTGCTCGCTGAGGTATTATTTTACTTGTCCATTTAAACCATTTAATCATCCGTGAGTTTTCCTCTCTTAATTTTGATGATGCCAAGATGGGGAGAGGGAAGTAAAAGAAAGACTATGAATCTTCGGGTCTCTCTCTCTCTCTCTCTCTCTCTCTCTCTCTCTCTCTCTCTCTCACACACACACACACACACACACAGCACTCCTGAATGCAACTCCACTGCCAAACACACTCTCCATCTTCCATCTGTGATCCTATTGACCTTCTTGCCATTTCTCACACATTAAGCACATTCCTGCCTCAGGACCTTTGCGCTTGCTGTTCCTCTGCTTGGTATACCTTTGCTCCAGACAACCACATAGTTTCCTCTCTTACTTCCTTCAGGTCTTTACTGAAACATCACCTCTTCAAAGAATACTTCCTTGACCTCCCTGTCTTATTTAGGAGCTTCTATCCTTCTGCATTTTTTTTGCAAACACTTTTCACTACCTGACACTGTAGTGCGTTTGTCTATTTGTCCGTTGTCAACTCCCTTAGCAGAATGTAAGCTCCACAAGGGTAGGATGGTTTGGGCTTGTGTTTTTCTACTGCTCTCTCCTAGTGCCTAGAACAGTGCCTGGCACATAGTAAGCCCTCAGTAAATATTTATCGAATTAATGAACTTGCTTGCACTGAAGAACCAAAGGCTCCAGAAGGATTAGATAGGATGGCCATAAAGTCACAGGCTGCCCAAGGACTTATCCAAGGCACTGTCAGCTCTGAACCCAGGACGCAGGTTTGCTACCAAAGTGAGGTCAAGCTTTTCTAGAAATAGAGCTGTTTATGAAAAGGCCCAGCTCAGCTTCCCCGGGGCCTGACATTTCCTGGGCAGGTAAGAAGAGCTGTCTGACCGAGGGCACTGAACTGACAGACTTCTGGGGAACAGGCAGTTGTTTTGCAACACAGACGTCATACTCGTCATGCTCGTCATACGTTAGGGCCCTGATAAGCCCTGAGGTCACTGGCTGGCTACGGAGGGCCCAGACAGGAAGGTCTGGGTCATGGGGACAGAGGCCACTGAGAGTTCTGAGATGGCTATGGTTCCCACTTCTCAGAGGATGTTTGGAGCCGAAGGTCAGAGCTGGAAGTCCAAGCCTCTTCCGCACCATCATACAGATGAGGAAACTGAGGCTCAGCACAGGGAGTTGGCTTGTCCGCCTGTCCTGAGCAGGGCCCGCCTCTCACTGTAGCTCCTGGGCTGAGACCTGCCTAGTCCAGGAAGCCCCCGTGGCTGTTCCCACTCTCTGCATGAGCCTCTTCCTCTCTGCACCCACTCAGACGTCACTGCCTCCGGGAAGCTGCCCTGACACTCTGGGTTTAGGTCAAGTTCCTCTCTTCGCAGAGAATCATTCTTTCCCTTCAGAGCCCATCTCTCTTCATAGTGATGATCTGGCATCTGTGTCCACAGCCGGGCTCTTAGCTGCATGAGGACAGGGACCACGCAAAGCTGTTCCATTCAGCACCCTGTTCCCAGAGCCTAGCCCATGGTGGGGTCATAGCCGGGCCTTGGTGGCTGTTGGTTGAATGAACATGTACAAACGCGCGGAGGTGGGCTGATGCCGTGGATGAGGCGCCTCAGGGACTGGCCTGGGGACTGGACGGCAGCTTGGCTTCCCCGTGCCCGAAGCAGAAGCGCCCGGGCTGTGCTCTGTCCTTACCTCGGGTCTCTTGAGATGGACTCATTTCTAGCAGCCTGCACCTGCACACCTGTGGTGGCTGCTCAGGCCGTCAGAAGCCCCTAAGCCTATGCCCCAGGGGTGCGAAAAGTGCCTAGGAACCGATGCTCCTGCCCACTCCTGGGGGTTGCACCCTGGCCCTCACCAAGGTCGGCTGGGTACAGGGTACCAGGGAGACCCCAGTCTCTGTACATTCTACACAGCAGGGGCCTACCTGGCTGATAAGGCCCTTGCTTGGCCTCCTGCCCTGCCCTGTCTCCCGTCTCCCCTGGTCTCCTGGTCTTTTCTGGAGACGCTCCCTAATAAGCCACTTCTGCACAAATCCTGTCTCAGGGTCTGCTTCTGAGGCCCCATCTCAGTCATCTCACTCAGGCCTGTCACGCCTGCCTAAAGCTGGAGTCAGACACACACGTGGCTCTCACACCAACTCTGCTTCTGACTGGGTGTGTGGCTCTCGGCAGTTTCATCAACCTCCCCAGCCACCTCTGCGAGAGGGTGCGATGAGAGTTAGAAATGGTACCTGTGAAGGTCTGATCCAGGCCAGGCCCCTCCGTGAGGTTAAGTATTCATCACCGTCACCAGCATTTTTTTTGTTTTGTTTTGTTTTTATTAATCCTCACCCAAAGCTCTGGGGTCTATTCTAGAAAGTTCCAAAGAATCTGCCTGGCCTTCAGCATTCCATCCCTGCTGAGTGTCCTTGGCCCAGTCCCCAGCACCTCCTGGCATCTTCCTGACACTTGTCTGGGTCAGAGCAGGTCCCAGGGAACTCAGGAGCACGGACATCAGAGCGTGGTGGCCCTGGAGGATCTCCGTGGGCTGGCCCATGCTTCGTCTTCCCCTAAGCCTTGCTTTGGGAGTTCTACTCTCCGGCCCCTCTAGGCCTTTGCACATGCCTGGCTCCCTCCTACACATCCTTCAAAGCTCAGCTTCGACATAACACCTCCTCCTGGAAGCCTTCTGAGACCAGGCTTCCTCCTCGGGTTGGATTTAGTGCCTTCTCTGGGCACCCATGTCTCCTATCCTTGCCCCAAC
Organism: Myotis daubentonii; assembly: GCF_963259705.1. Lineage (NCBI taxonomy): Eukaryota > Metazoa > Chordata > Mammalia > Chiroptera > Vespertilionidae > Myotis > Myotis daubentonii. The sequence continues at coordinate 39,700,498 of NC_081847.1, read as the reverse complement.
ACAGACCTGGCCATGTTTCTGCATTTTTGTTACTTTTTCTTGACGTGTCTGTCTCCAGGAGAACTGGGACTGGTTTGCTCACAATTGAGCCTGAAACACTCAGCACTAGGCCTAGAACAGAGTAGCTGGTCCTATACATGTTTGGTAAATGGATGGATGGATGGATGGATGGATGGATGGATGGATGGATGGATGGATGGATAGATGAATGGATGGATGGGTGGGTGGATGGATGGATGGATGGATGGATGGATGGATGGATGGATGGATGGATGGATGAACACACCCCAGATTTCCCATCTAAGTTTTTAGCTCGCGTGTTGGGAGTAAGGTCGGAATGGGTGCAACTGTTCACCTTGGCTTGTCTGGTTATGTTTCATCCCCCCTTCCCCCACACGCCCCATTCTCTAAGGAAATAATTTGAGTCCTGAAGAGCCCTCTCCTAACTCTGTCCTTATCAGGAATGTGTGGGCCCTGACATCACAGGAACGTCTGGCAGGGGCTGGGGAGCTGCTGACACCCTCCCCTTCTCCAGCACACGCTGTGCCCTGCCACCTCCTCCCACCTTCTCTCTGAGGCCCTGCATGTGTGGAGAGCTGGACGGAGTCAGGCAGATCTGAGTTGGAGTCTTAGGCCTGTCACTTTACTAGCTAGCTGACCTTGGGGAAGTCACGTCCCTGCTTGCTGCCTCAGTTTCCCCAGTTGTTAAGGGAACAATTTGAAGTCCCTGCAGACATTCTGGGGCTCCTTTCTCAATCTCTTGCTCCTGGGACAAATAACGGGCCAAGAGATGTGTCAGGAGAGAACAGGGGTGTCTTTCAGGAGAGAAGGCTGGAGCTGGGGGGCAGAGCTGGGGGCCTCACACACTTAGGGCTGAATGTCCTGAGAAGCCCAGCCTGGGTCCCAGGAGGATGGCTCTGCCACCGAGGCCCCCAGCAGGGCTGGGCAGGCTGAGCTGGCAGAGGGAGGAGGCTTGTTTTGCAGGGCCTGGCCTTCCCTGGGGGCAGCCCCTCCTTGGCTTGTAGGGTTCAGCCCAGCCCCTGGCACAGCCAGGCTTCAGCCTGGGGTTGAAGGTACCAGGGGACGACTGGCCTGGCCCCAGTCTTTTGCCCTGATGCTGACCTGGCCCCGCTTTGGCATTCCCTGCTTTAAAAAGCAAGGACATATTTTTCCTGCAAGCCATCTATAGGGGCCTGGCTCTCCTGGACCAGGGACTAGCAGTGGTTAGGGCTGAGGGGGCTGCCTGGAACAGTGACCACAGGAATTGACCAGGGTGAGAATTCTGGACAGCATAGCATGGTGGTGAAGTGCCTGATGGTCACTTTTTAATCCCAGTTCTGCCTTTAAACTTTTTGGGGCCTCAGTTTACTCATCTGCAAAATGGGACAGATAATAGTGTCTACCTCTTGGGGTTGCTAAGAGGATTGGATATGAGATTATTTGAACACAGCCAATGCTCTATAATAAATTTGCACTTAGGTCCATGGACCCCCGGGAAGCCAGAGGTGCAGACCCTTCTCTGATGTAACGCCAAACACATGGGCAGCAGGACAGACAGGGAGAGTGTCCAGGGAGGGAGGAAGGAGAAGAGAGGGAGGCTCTGGGCAGGTAGAACATGGGTAGGTAGATGTGTTATTTCTCTGACTGGGAGGATGGACTGCTTTCGGTCAATAGCTCCAGAGAGTGTGAGCATGTGGTTGGGGTTGGAAGGGGTGAAGACAATGCCCTGGACTGGGGTCAGGAAAGCCTGGGTCCCAGCCCCAGCTCAGACCTGCATTGCTCTGTGACCCAGGAAAGCCACTGCCCATTTCTAGCCCTTGGTTTCTTGGCGGCCAGGAGCCAGAGCCATCTGGTTTTGAGGAATTGCTTCCAACACAATCAGTGGTTGGGGCCGGACCCCAGAAAACTGACCCAGGAGCCTGTCAAACTCAGAGCCAGTGGCAGGAAGACAGCTCTGAACCTCTATCTCTTCCCTTCGACCCAGGCATTTCACAGATGAAGAAACAGGATCAGAGACTAAGTGGCTCAGTAATAGTCCCTTTCCTTTCGCCATAGGGATGGGTTCTGGAGCCCTCTGTAAGCATAAGAATCCACTTAAATAAAATAGACTGTTTGTTACCACATCATGCAAAAATAACTGAATGGATTTTTACATGCCGGGATGGTCTCACTTTAAATATAGGCCGCCTTGAGTGCTCAGAATTTTGGGGTTTCCAGGTCTACTCAGAGCATCTCAGGGAGAAAGCACCTACCATTTAGTGTGGCTGAAACTGAGGCACAAGGAGAGGCCAGTGGGAGAGGAAGGAGTGGTGGAGGGCTAGGCGCTCCCGGGCAGACAGCGATTTTTGACCAGGCTACCATCAGAAAGTCCAGGGCGTGCCGTGGATCATGTGCTCCTTGGAGAGAAGCAGCAGGGTTTATTTATTTAATGATGTTCCACTTGACATTCCCAGTTGGACGTTTGAGGCAACTCTAACTTTGTAGGTCCTGAGCTAAACTTCTGTTCTCGCTCATCAAACCAGCTCCTCCCACAGCCATCCTGCCCAGAAAATGACAAGTTCCTCCTTTCTTAGGTCAAAACCCTCACCATCATCTTGGGTGTCTCTCTCATACTCACATTCAATAAGTTAGGACATCCGACTGTGCTACCTACAGGCTAGATCCAGAACCTGACCCTTTCTCACCACCTCCCCTGCTATCACCATCATCACCACATTGAAATACATCATCTCCTGCCTGGATTATTGCAGTGACCCCTTCACTTGTCCATCGGCTCTGAGCCTCCCCCATCGGTCTAACTGATACCCTACATAGAATCCAGAACATTCTATTACAACCTAAGTGAGATGGCTTGTCTCCTCTGCTCAAACACCTTCCATGACTCTCATCTTAGGGTAAAAGACAATGTCTTTGGAATATTCTAGAAAGCAGCCTGGTTCTTCTTTTGGCTCCTTACCATACCTCTGAGAGGTAAGCAAGAGAGGAGGCATTGCTGTCACTTTACAGCTAGGGAAACTGAGGACTGGAGCATGGAGAGCTTGTGCATGGTGTTGGATGGAGTGCAGGGCACCCATTCCAGGGCTCTGTCCACCACTCTGTCCCAGATGCCTCAGCAGGCAGCTGCTGGTGTCTAATCAGATGGGACTGCTCACCCCACCCTCTCCACAGAGCACTGGATCCCTGCCCACTCTCCAGAGACAAGCCAGATGCTGAAATGAGCTTGTGGACACTGTGGGCTTGGCTGGGAACGGCCCTTGGATTCCACCCCTTTTTAGGCCAGATCAGAGCAGTGCACAGTCCACTCTGGCTTCTGAGTAGCCACCAGAGGAATTTAAATCTCCTGGGGCCTGGGGTGGGTCAGCCCCAGGGCAGCCTGCTCTCACTCTCATTTGCCAAGTTTCCTTGGACAAGTCACTTCTCTGTTCAGAGTTTCACTCATTCCACTCCAATGGAGTTCTAACATTTAAGCATTCCAAGAACAAGTCAATGAAACTAGAGCTGCATCCTACGATGTCAAAAAAATAAATAAATAACCAGAAGCCAGAAGATGCCAGAATCAGCTCACTGCTGGCCGAGCAAAGGTCTAGGTTGGAATGTCATGGGATTCTGTCCCCAGCCCCATCCTGTTCAACACATCTATTGATCACTTTAAGGGGGATAGATGGCCTTTTACAGTGTGGCCAGGAGGGCAATAAGACATTGGATATCAGAACCAGGATGTCCAAAGACCTAAAGAGACAGGGCCAAGGGGCCTAATATAAGAAGATGGAATATATTAAAAGTGAATGTCAACGCCTGTACTTGAACCCAAATGCCACCAACTGAGTTTGGGATGAGGAAGACCGGGTTGAGGTGAAGCAGGTTTAAGTCAGGAGTTCCCTAGAGGTCATTTTACAAACTCATGGGGTCTTTATTGGCTCTCACTACAATGGGGGGCTCTCGCGACATTTAGAGGTCAAGGACCAAGCGTGCTGGGCATCCCACAATGCAGACAGTCTCGCTCTGTTGAAAGTTGCCCTACAACCCTCACAACTTTCAAGTGTCCACTTGATGAAAACTCACAACAAATATGACTAGGTTGGGCGTTAGTGCATCACAAAACTCAAAGGTTTTTGTTACAAGAAGTTCTATAAAAAACATAACTTAAGCAAAGGTTGTAATGGACAGGGAAGCAAAAATGCAGTAAGGATAGTAACTCAGTTACTGGATACGTTTCTCTCTACCCTGCCTATCAAGTCAATGTACTGGGCCATCACCAACTACATATTTAGAGGGAAAGGGTTTCAGAGCATGAATGCAGTTAATGAAAAACAGAGAAACCACCTGTAAATATTTAATAGAGGAGATATGGAACTCCATTTGTATAGGATTAGAGTCAAATATTAGTAAATTAGAGAAGCTAGAAATCTCACCGAATTTCCTTAGGGATAACTGCTTTAATCCATGTTGGGAAATTACATGTTGAGATGATTTATTTGTGGGTTGCCTGCTGTTTCTCAACTTTACTCAGTAACTGTCCTCATAGATGCACACGTGGTTTCTTCCTGGCATGGATGGAAAGCTTCCTTTGTGATTCATCCCCGTCACCTTCACCTCTGTGTAATGAGGGATGCGGTCGCCTTTACCTCTGAAGGCAAAATGTGCCGCTCCGTTGAGCAGGGGGATTCTAAGGAAGATGAGTTTCCTCTGTGACCACATCATTGCCCTGCCCAGCGTCATAAAGTGGGAATTCTCATTACCCACGAGCCTCCGTTTCCTTATTCTCGCCCTTGACAGGCTGCAAGGGTGTTGTATGCTCCCTGCCCCAGGAAAGCTTCCTGCTCTCTTTCTCTTTTCACACACAGATAACTCGGGCCTGTTTTGATTTTACTCTCCACCTGCACCTTCTCCCCATCATTTTCCTGCACTACTTGTGTATGAGAAGGTCTGATCTGTTTATGTCTCTGGAATTCAAAATATTCATTATGAGTAGATACTGGTTACTATAATTTGAGCAGTTGTGCCTGAGAACACACACAGAATTGAACACACACATATTGAAACACACAGGATTTTATTATAAATTGAATCTTATTTATAGCTCCTTTATATTGCAGACTGGGCAAGATAATGACATATATGTGTGTGTGGGTAGATTATCATCCATGAATTTCATTTCAGAAAATTAAAATAAAAGGAAGCATAAAATATTTGCTATTAAAAGGCTGCTCTGACAATTACATTTTGGGGTTCATCCCCAAATAGGATGTTTCACATGTTCACTAAGACACATGTGCAAGGATGCTGACAGCAGCATCAAAACTGAATGGACCGTGAACTGAGGTGAGCTGCACAACAGAATACTCCACAGCAAGAAGAATGAGCTCTTTACGACAGGCACCAATGCAGGGAATCTTACCCCACGTGCAGTTGAGTGAAAGAAGCCAGACACAAAAGAGTACGTGTTGAATGATGCCATTTTTATTTATTTATTTTTTTATTAAATCTTTATTGTTCAGATTATTACATTTGTTCCTCTTTTTTCCCCCCATAACTCCCCTCCACCCAGTTCCCACCCCACCCTCCGCCCTCACTCCCCACCCACTGTCCTCATCCATAGGTGCACGATTTTTGTCCAGTATCTTCCCACATCTCCCACACCCCTCCCCCCCCCAAGAATAGTCAGTCCACTCCCTTTCTATGTCCCTGATTCTATTACAATCACCAGTTCATTCTGTACATCAGATTATTTATTCACTTGATTCTTAGATTCACTTGTTGATAGATGCATATTTGTTGTTCATAATTTGTATCTTTACCTTTTCCTCTTCTTCCTCTTCTTAAAGGATACCTTTCAGCATTTCATATAATACTGGTTTGGTGGTGATGAACTCCTTTAGCTTTTCCTTATCTGTGAAGCTCTTTATCTGACCTTCAATTCTGAATGATAGCTTTGCTGGATAAAGTAATCTTGGCTGTAGGTTCTTGGTATTCATCACTCTGAATATTTGTTGACACTCCCTTCTGGCATGCAAAGTTTCTGTTGAGAAATCAGCTGACAGTCGTATGGGTACTCCCTTGTAGGTAACTGAGTTTCTTTCTCTTGCTGCTTTTAAGATTCTCTCTTTGTCTTTTGCTCTTGGCATTTTACTTATGATCTGTCTTGGTGTGGTCCTCTTTGGATTCCTTTTGTTTGGGGTTCTCTGTGCTTCCTGGACTTGTAAGTCTATTTCTTTCACCAGGTAGGGGAAGTTTTCTGTCATTATTTCTTCAAGTAGGTTTTCAATATCTTGCTCTCTCTCTTCTTCTGGCACCCCTATAATTCGGATGTTGGTACACTTGAAGTTGTCCCAGAGGCTCCTTACACTATCTTCGTATTTTTGGATTCTTTTTTCATTTTGCTTTTCCGGTTAGGTGTTTTTTGCTTCTTCGTATTTCAAATCTTTGACTTGATTCTTGCGATCCTCTGGTCTGCTTTTGGGAGTCTGTATAATATTCTTTATTTCAGTCAGTGTATGCTTAATTTCTAGTTGGTCCTTTATCATAACATCGAGGGTCTCATTAGATTTCTTGAGGGTCTCATTAAGTTTATCGGCGGTTTCTAGAAAATTCTTGAAAAACCTCAAAAGTGTGGTTTTGAACTCCATATCCAGGAGTTTGCTTTCCTCCATTTCTGTCATTTGTGTCCTGTTTCTTTGTCTCGGCATTTTTTATGCTTCGCTGTGTTGATAGAGTGGCTTTCTGTGCTAGGTGTCCTGTAGGGCCCAGTGGCTCAGCCTCCCCAATTACCTGAGGTGGACACTCTTGGTGCACCCCCTGGTGGGCTTTGTGCACAGTCTTGTTGTAGTGAAGCCTTTATTGTTGTAGGTATCACTGGGAGGAATTGACCTCCAGGCCAATTGGCTGTGAGAATCAGCTGTGTCTATGGTGGGAGAACTTCTGTGCTGAAGACACCCTTCTGGGGCAAGACTTGCTTCAGTGGGGCTTTGGTGCTCACTGAGTCTGCCCCCTGAGTGTGTCCCTTATGGATCTGCGGAGTTGTAATTGGGTGGTCCCACTCTGACCACTGGGTACACTGACTCTTGGATCTAAGGAGGTGCTAATCTAGCCTCTCTGAATGATGCCATTTTTATAGGGTTTTAAAACCATGCTGTTGGAAGTCAGGCTATCAGTTACCTCTCAAGGGCTGGTGATTGGATGGAGGCAGAGGAAGGACTCCTGGGGCGATGGTCATGTCCTTTTTCTTGATCTGTCATGTTTAGCTTGTGAAAACTCATCAAGCTGTACACTTATTGCACCTTTCTGAGTATATGCTTGTATTAGAGTTCTTCAGAGAAACAGAACGGATAGGATATATATATATATATTCACAGAGAGATATCGAGATATCTATGTACATGGGTGGTGTTTTTTTAAAAATATTTTTATTGATTTTTTACAGAGAGGAAGGGAGAGGGATAGAGAGTTAGAAACATCAATGAGAGAGAAACATTGACCAGTTGCTTCCTGCACACCTCCTACTGGGGATGTGCCTGCAACCAAGGTACATGCCCTTGACCCGAATCGAACCTGGGACCCTTCAGTCTGCAGGCCGACACTCTATCCACCTGAGCCAAACCGGTTTTGGCCATGGGTGGTATTTTTTTAAAAAAATAATTTTAAACATTGATTTTCGAGAAGAAGGCAGGGGGGGGAGAAAAAATATCGATATGAGAGAAAAACATGGATCGGTTGCCTCCTGCACACTCCAAGACTAGGGATCAAACCTGAAACCTGGGTACGTGCCCTGAAGTGGAATCAAACCTGCCACCTTTTGGTGCACGGAATGGCACGCCAACCAACTAAGCCAGGGCAGTGGAGGTGTGTGTGTGTGTGTGTGTGTGTGTGTGTGTGTGTGTGTGTGTGTGTGTGTGAGGGGGTGTTTTAAGGAATTGGCTCATACAATTATGGAGGCTGGCAAGTCCCCAAATCTGCCAGGTAGACCAGCAGGCTAGAGACCCAGAGATGAGCTGATGCTGCAGTTGGAATCTGAGGCCATTTGCTGGTGGAGTTCTCCCTTAGGAAAGGTCAGTTGTCTCTTAGGCCTTCAACTGGTTAAAGACCCACGCATATCTTGGAGAGTAATCTGCTCTTCTCAAAGCCTTCAATGGGAAGTTAAATATTAATCCCACCTAAATAACATCTCTCTGTGTGGCCCAGCCAAGTTGACACAATGCTTTACCTCAATAAAAAATTGTTGGGAGGTGGGAGTCTTTGGACTGACAAGGTTAAAAACCAGTCATTTAGGAATGTACAGTATGATTACAGTCATCATAGAGCCAGGTTAAGTTGCATGAGTAGCAATATTGTAACTAGGTATCTCACCCCCCTACTCCTCCGCCAGCTGAGCAATACTCACCTGGAGAGGTTTATTTCTGGAGGCTACACTTTCATAATGACCCAAGTTGCCACTGGGAGATGTTACCAAGAGCATTCCCAAAGGATGATTGGCACGTAAAAAGGTAATGATTCACACAGCAAAGCGAAAGCCTTAAAAAATGGGTGAGTCATCTACCTGATAAATGGCATCTCTGAAAAATCCACAGCTAACATCATACTTACTGGCAAAAGACTAGATGTTTTCTCCTAAGAGCAGGAACGAGACATGCTCTTGCCACTTCTACTCAACAATGGACTGGAGGTTCAAACTGAAGCAATCAGTTAAGAAAATAAAAGAAAAGGTATCCAAATTAGAAAGAAGCAAAACTACCTCTATTTGTAGATGAACACAATCTTGTATATAGAAAATCTTACGGAACCAACTAGAAAATTATTACAACTAATAAACAAGTTCAGCAAGGCTGCATGGTATAAAATCAATATACAAGAATCAATTGTATTTTCATATATTAATAATGAACAATCTAAAATAAAATTAAGAAAAGTTTCATTCACAGTAATATTGAAAAAGTTAAAATACTTAAGGGTGAATTTAACAAAAGTGTGCAAAACTTGTCTATTGAAAACTACAATACATTATTGAAAGAAATAAAAGAAGATCTAAATAAATAAACAGACATTCCATGTTTATGGATCAGAAGACTTAATATTGCTAAGTTGGCTCTAAATGTCTTGATCTAGAGATTCAATGCATTGCTCTGGCTGGTGTGGCTCGGTGGTTGGAGCATCATCCTGTGCACCGAAGGGTCTTGGCTTGGATTCCTGGTCAGGGCACATAATCAGGTTGTGGGTTCAATCTCTAGTCAGGGCACTTGTGTGAGGCAACGAATTGATGTTTCTCTTCTCCCTTCCTCTCTTTCTCTCATAAATGAAAAACATATCCTTGGGTGAGGATTTAAAAAATGATGCAATTTCTATCAAAATTTCAGCTAGCTTTTTTTTTTTTTTCAGAAATCGATAAGATGACCCTAAAATTAATATGGAATTGCAGCCTTAGCTGGTTTGACTCAATGGATAGAGCGTCAGCCTGGGGACTGAAAGGTTCCAGGTTCAATTCTGGTCAAGAGCACATAACGGGGTTGTGGGCTCGATCCCCAATAGTGGGTGTACAGGAGGCAGCCAATCAATGATTCTCTCTCATCATTGATGTTTCTATCTCTCTCTCCCTCTCCCTTTCTCTCTGAAATCAATAAAAAATATATTTTTATATTTTAAAAATATATGGAATTGTAATAGTGAGAATCTTGAAAAAGAAGGACTAAGTTGGAGGATTCACACTTTTCAATTTCAAAAATAATTACAGAGCTATAGTCATCAAGACAATGTGGGTTGGCATTAAGGATAGACATAGAATTAAGGGAATAGAATTGAGAATTTATAGTCAATTGATTTTCAACAAGGATGCCAAGGCCATTCAATTGAGGAAAGAAGTCTTTCTTTTCTTTAGAGAAAGGCAAAGGGAGAGGGAGAGAGAGAGAGAGAGAAACATCGATGTGAAAATGAAACATCGATCAGCTACCTCCTGCATGCCCCATACTGGGAATGGAACCAACAACCTTTTGGTGCACAAGACAATGCCCAACCAACTGAGCTACACCGGCCAGGCCAGGAAAGAAGTTTTCCAACAAATGATGCAACAACAGCTGAATAGCCACATGCACACCATATGCAAAAACCAACTCAAAAAACCTAAATGTAAGAGTTAAAATTATAAAACTCTTGGAAGAAAACATAGGAGTAAACCTTTGTGACTTTGGGTTACACAAAGCCTTCTTAGATATAACGTCAAAAACACAAGAGGCAAATGAAAAATAAATAAATTGGTTTTCATCACAATTAAAATCTTTTGTGCCATTAAGAAAATGAAAAGAAAACCCACTGAATGGGAGAAAATATTTGCAAATTGCCTATCTAATAAAAGATTTGTGCCCAGAATACATAATGAACCCTAACAATTCATATAAATAATAAAAAGACAGCTCAATTTTAAAATGGGCTAAGGATCAAAAGAGACATTTCTTGAAAGAAGATACACAGGTAGCCAATAAGCACATGAAAAGATGTTCAGCATTGTTAGTCATTAGGGAAGTGTAAATTAAATCCATAATAGGATACCACTTCACACCCACTAGAATGGCTATAATAAAAAAGAGAGACTTTTAAAATTAAATGTTGTAGAGGATGTGGAGAAAATATAAATGTGTACATTGCTAATGTGAATGTAAAATAGTATAACAACTTTGGAAAACAGTTTGGCAGTGTCTCAAGAATAACATAGAGTTACCGTACAATCCAGCAATTCCATTTCTAGGTATATACCCAAGAGAAAAATTTTTTTGTTAATCTTCATCTGAAGATATTTTTTTTCATTTTTTCATTTTTATTTTTTTAGAGAGAGTGGAAGGGAGGGGGAGAGACAGAGAGAGAGAGAAACATCAATGTGAGAGAGACATAGATTGGTTGCCTCTCCCATGCACCCCGACAGGAGCAGGGATCAAGCCTGCAGCAGAGGTATGTGCCCTAGGCTAGAATCAAACCCATGACCCTTCAATCTATGGGCTGATGCTCTAACCACTGAGAAAACTGGCTAGGGCTCAAGAGAAATTAAAATATATATTCACCCAAAAACATGTACACAAATATTCCGAGTTACATTATTCACAACAGTTTAAAAATAGATACAAACGCTGAAACCGGTTTTGCTCAGTGGATAGAGTGTCGGCCTGCGGACTGAAAGGTCCCAGGCTCGATTCCAGTCAAGGGCATATACCTGGGTTGCGGGCACATCCCCAATAGGAGATGTGCAGGAGGCAGCTGATTGATGTTTCTCTCTCATCGATGTTTCTAACTCTCTATCTCACTCCCTTCCTCTCTGTAAAAAATCAATAAAATATATTAAAAAAATAAAAATAAAAATAGATACAACCTAAATGTGCATTAACTGAGGAATGGATGAATAAAATGTGGTTATATCTATATAATGGAATTTTATCTGGCAATAAAAAGGAATGAAATTCTGATATATGCTACAACATGGACAAACCTTGAAATAAATCATTATGCCCAGTGAAAGAAGAGAGTTTCAAAAAAACACATACTATATGATTCTATTTTTATGAAATGTCCAGAATGGGCAAATCCATAGAGACATCCTATCTAATAATAGAGAAACATGGTAATTAACTGTAACTTCGCTACCCTTCCCATTGCCTAATCAGCGAGATATGCAAATTAACTGCCAACCAAGATGACGGCTGACAGCCAGGCAGCTGAAGCGAACAGGAGGCTTGCTTGCTCCAGTGAAGGAGGAAGCCAAGGTTCCCTGCCTGCTGCTGCCGGCCTCTGAGCTTGCACTCTAAGCAACTATGTTGCAAATATAGAAGCTAAACAAACCCCAGAAACCTGCTTTCAGCCAGCCGGGCCTCAGAGCTAGAGTTGCAACAGTGTTTCAATTATAGAACCCAAACAAACCCAGATACCTGCTTTCAGCAACCGAGGCCTCAGAGCTGGAGCAAAGCCTCAGAGCTAAAGCCAGCTCTCAGTTCCAGCGACAGCCATAGAAGGTAAATAGATCCCAGAATAAAAAAGAAAAAAAGGAGAGGTTGGGAGCTTCAGTCACCCGCCAGCCTGAAAACGGCCCTCAGCCCCTCGCCCAGACTGGCCAGACACCCCAGTGGGGACTCCCACCCTGAAGGGGGTGTGATCAGCTGCAAACAGCCATCAGCCCATCATCCAGGCTGGCCAGGCACCCCAGTGGGGACCCCCACCCTGAAGGGGGTGTGACCAGCTGAAAACAGCCATCATCCCCTCACCCAGGCTGGCCAGGCACCCAAGCGGGATCCCCACCCTGATCCAGATCACCTTTCAGGGCAAACCAGCGGGCCTCCATCCGTGCACCAGGCCTCTATCCTATACAGTAAATGGGTAATATGCAAACTGACCCTAACAGCAGGCCTGGGAATGGCTGGTCACTATGACACACACTGACCACCAGGGAGCAGACGCTCAATGCAGGAGCTGCCCTCTGGTGGTCAGGGCGCTCTCACATGGGAGGAGCTCTGTTCAGCCACAAGCCAGGCTGATGGCTGCCAGTACAGCGGTGGTGGTGGGAGCCTCTCCTGCCTCCTCAGCAGCGCTAAGGATGTCAAACTGCAGTTTAGGCCTGCTCCCCGCTGGCAAGTGGACATCCCCCAAGGGCTCCCAGGCTGCCAGAGGGATGTCTGATTGCCATGTTAGGCCCAATTCCCCGGGTAGCAGGCCTAAGCCAGCAGGTGGTCATCCCCTGAGGGGTCCCAGACTGCGAGAGGGCACAGGCTGGGCTGACGGACCCTCCCTCCCCCGCAAGTGCACAAATTTTTGTGCACCGGGCCTCTAGTCTATATAATAAAAGCCTAAGCGACCATTACAGCAGACCAACCAGAACGACCGGTTGCTATGATGCATACTGACCACCAGGGGGCAGATGCTCAATGCAGGAGCTGCCCCCTGGTGGTCAGTGCGCTCCCATAGGGAGCACGGCTCAGCCAGAAGCCAGGCTCATGGCTGGCGAGCACAGTGGGAGCCTCTCCTGCCTCCTTGGCAGCGCTAAGGAGCAGTGATCCCAGCGGTCAGGAGCAGGCAGGCGGTAAGGAGCGAGGGGTCCCCGACTGTGAGAGGGATATCCGCCTGCTGGCTTAGGCCCGATCCTAAAGCAGACGTCCCCTGAGGGGTCCCGGATTGTGAGAGGACACAGGCTGGGCTGAGGGGTCCCCCCAAAACCCCCCGACCAGAGCAAGAATTTCATGCACAGGGCCTCTAGTAAAATAGATTAGTGGTTGGAAGAGGAGGGTGTAGAGTGATTGTTCATGGTTATTGTTTCTCTTTGAAGTGGAAGAAAATGTCCTAATATTATATTGTACTGATGGACCCACAACTCTGAATATATTAAAAACCATTAAATTGTACACTTTAAATGGATAAATTTTATGGTACATTAATTATATCTCAATAAAACTATTTAAACCAACAAAGGGTAAATCTTTGATTTCATTATTAGAAATTTACCACATTTACTAGTAATACTTTAAGCCGAAAGAAATTTAATACAGGAAGTTGAGTTATTTCGAAATTATTTTTAAAAAAACCTTGAGAGTGGGCTGGGCCTCTAGGAATGACTCAGAACATCATCACTATATTGCTCACTCATGGGAGCTGCTGCCTATGTCACAGCCCAAAAGCTTGGGAACTGTTGCATTCAGGAACTCATCATTTTAGCTTTTAGGGATCAGATGCTACTGATCTCCACCCCCCGCCACCCACCCTCCTTCACAAACATACCCTGACCATCTCTGGACACCCATGAGTTGGTGACTGAACACTGAGACCACAGCTGCAGAAATCTCAATACCTTCATAACCAGCAGGAACAGCCAAAGCTGCACATCTCACACATGTGCACTTAATGGGCATGATCTAATTGGTCTCTAAACCCTAGCTGCAAGGGAGTCTGGGAAATGCAATCTTCACCCTTCCAGGCCCTACAGTACAGGAAGGTACATAGAAAGAGGTTGAAATGAATGTTGAATAAGCCAACCCACCATCACCAATGGCTGCAAGGATGACCACTGCTTGCAATAATGAAACCACAGAAAACAACCTAACTGTGCAACAGAAGGTGTTTGATAAATTAGGCTTCATCTATTTGATGAAATCCTAGACAATGAATAAATTTGTGTTGTGGAAATACATGTTGTGACTTGAAAAATGTTAGACACCCACTGAAAAAGGGCAGGTGATCAAATAATACTTACAGGCAACTTTCATGAGAGCAGGAACCACCTCTGTCTTATCCTGTGTATCCCAGTGCCTGGCACATGCTTGGCACAGAGTAGATGCTCAATAAACATTTGTTGGATGATTAAAAGTGATTTCATTTTTAGAAATTAAAATCCTTTATAACCAAAGAGAAAGTCGGGTAGGAGGAGGTAAAAGAGAGTAAAAGGGAGTAAATGGTGATAGGAGGAGACTTGACTTGGGGTGGTGAACACACAAAGCAATATACAAATGATGTTTTTTGGAATTGTACACCTGAAACCTATCTGAGTTTATTAACCAATGCCGCCCCGATAAATTCAATTAAAAACCATTTACATGTACACATAATTTAAATATGATATAGCAACACTGAGAGAAATACAACAAACTGTTAACAGTTGTTCTCTTTGGTGGTGATATTTGGAGTGACTTTTACTTCCCTCTTTTGGCTCTTCTGTATTTTACAAATTTTGAACAATGAACATTCATTAAAGTCAATTAGGAAAAACCCACAGATGTTCTGTTAAAGCCACAGAAAGAAAACATGCCTGCCTCATTTCTCTGTCTCCCACCGGTCCTGACACAGGCCTGAGCCCAGAGTGCGCCCCAATTCATGCTTGGCGACCAAGTGCGTGTATCTCCACTTGCTACCTGTGCGATTTCGAGGTCACTCTCAAGGAGCCTGAGGGTGGAATTAAGCTTCTAAAGTAGTCCTGACTCTAATGCAGTGATGCTTCTTCCAGAGAAAACTGGCCAAGTGCCAAAGCCATGCGACCTTTTCCAAGTTCCAGTCTCCAGTGCCTGCACAGGCTGTGCCAGGTGAGGTCATGCTCAAGATTCTTTAAGAGGAGATCGATGATTCAGCGCCTCCTGTACCCCCGTCAGGCCCTGGGGACATTGCTCCCAAGGCAGCAAGCAGGCCTGACCTCACTGCTCCCAGCTGGGCTCAGCCAGGCAAAGGCACAGTGGGGGCGTTGGGGGTTGGGGGTGTCTGTCCTCCTCTAGGGCTGTCCCTTGTTCTTGTGAGGAGTCCTTCCGTGGGTGGTTTCACCACTTTCACATACACAGCTATTGAGGTTGTAGGTCCCATTGAGAAGCGTGTAGAGAGCAGGATGAGAAAAGTGAGAATTCCAATTGCCACCCAGAGTCCCACTTGGGATAGTAGAGCAGCGATTTTCACCGGCTGTGCCACTAGCATGTTTTAAAACATGCATTACCTGAGTATTTAGTCAGGGCCAGTGACCTCTTTTCCCTTAGATTGTCAAGTTAAATAATGACAACTGTCCCCTGGCCGGCGTGGCTCAGTGGTTGAGCATCAACCTATGAACCAGGAGGTCACGGTTCTATTCCCGGCCAGGGAACATGTCCAGGTTGTGGGTTGGATCCCCAATGTGAGGCATACAGGAGACAGTTGATCAATGATTCTTTCTCATCATTAATGTTTCTATCTCTCTCTCACCCTTCCTCTCGGAAAAAAAAAAAAATGACACAGTCAACATAACAACAGCCATCCAATGTGAATGAATGAAAATTATACCTATTTTTTGTCATATTGGAAAAAATACATTTTTTGGTGTGCTGCAGAATTTTAGTAATTAGTGTAGGTGTGCCACGAGGTGAAAAGGTTGAAAATCTCTGAGGTAGAGTATTGGCCTTGGTTTCCCCATCTCACCAAGAGCCAGCTTTTAACTCGCACTTTCAGAGACCTGGTAATAGCTGGCCTTCACCCTCCTTGGGGCCTTAGTGAGGCCCCAGCATGTTTGATAGTCAGCACCAGCCACCACTTCATTTATCACACCCATTAGTCAGATGGGAAAACTGAGGGGAAGGGACACGGTCAAGTTCACACAACCAGAAAAGGAACGTGTACTGAGAGGTCTCTGAGATCAACCATGCTCTTCAGAGACTCCAGGGCAGGACCAGAGGGAGAGACAGAGAGAGGGGCGTCACAGAAGGATGGGAACTGGTCTTTTGGGAACAGCTTTCCTCACAGGACCTGCAAACAACCCCAGCCTCAGGCTCAGTCCAACCTCAAGAGACCATGTGGGAGAAAATGCTTCCGCCCCTGACCAGCTGGGCACCATTTCCCATTTTGGCCTTAATTTGCTTGTCTTTTAAATAGGGCCCTGCAATTATGATAATCACTAAATTCAGGCTCTAAAATGTCATGGTTAATGATTACATCATTATCGTCCCCAAAGTCATTCCAAGCCATGTCACTCCCCCATAGAAAAGCTTTCTCATGGCTCCCTATGGCCTAACCTGAACCTGGCATACAAGGCTCTTTGTGATCTGGGCCCCACTAAGATTCCCAGGCTTAATTCCTTGCAAGTACTCCTAAACTCCAGCCACACTATTTGATAGCCCTTCCTATAAATTCTCCATACTCTTCCTCACCTTTGACACTTTGCCCCTATATGCACAGATAGACTCCATTGCATCAAATGCTCCCCTTTGCCTGATCTGCCTGCCTAACTCATATTCATACTGTAAAACCCAGACTCAGTGTTGCCTCCTCCGTGAAGCCTGCCCTGATCTGCCCCCACAGAGTTTCTCTCCCATTTGGGCTTCCTCAGGCCCCAAGCTTTCCATCAACACAACCCTGAACACCGTTTATGGGAATTAGTGGATAATAGCGAGCACCTTGTAACCTATTTCCTCCACTGACCTGAGAGTTCCTTGACAGCAGGAACTGTGTATTACTCATGACTCAGTCCACAGTAGGTGTTCAATAAATAAGTTATCCAATAAGTAAAGTCATCTCTTCAAAAAGCACTCTCACAGCTCTGTCTCTAGCTCTTTCGGGGTCTCTAGACTGTGAGCCCTGTCTGAGCCTTAGTGTCTCTAGATATAACATGGCAAGGCTGAACCAGCTGGCCTCTGAGGGCACGACTTCTCTCTCCCCACAGCCATGACAAAACAGACCCCAATGATGCTATCAGGTTACTCTTAAGCCAGTTCAACGAAAGAGGAATTTGAGACACAGAAAAGTTAAGCCACCTCCAAGGTCACACAGCACCTAATACGTGTGGGCCACATCTTCACCCACGATTGAGTTTCCTTTAAGGTCACATACTTCCCCAGATGTGCCAAACACTTCTCGGGCACCCATGCCATGCCCAGGTCCCCTCACCAGGACAGAGCAGAGCTCTCAGGCAGAGGGAACAGCCGTGCCAAAGCTCTGAGCTGGGAGCGCGGCTGGCATGCCAGGGGATGGCAAGGAGGCCAGAATGGTGGGAGCTGAGCGAGCAGGGAAGGAGGTCAAAGAGCAGCAGGGTCAGACCATAGCATTATTGGCGGCCTGATGAGAACCTGGGCTTTAATTGGAGTGAAATGGGAGCCATTGCAAGTTCTTGAGCATAAAATAGCGGCATGACCCGACTTACATTCAAGGGATCCCTCTGGCGGCTGTGTGGATGGGGATGAAGCGGAGGGACGAGGGAAGAAGCAGGGAGACGTACTCCAGATGAAAGACAGCAGGGGTTTGGACTAGCCAGGTGGCAGTAAAGGTTGTGAGAAAGGGTTGGGTTCTGGAGATATTTTAAAGGTAGAGCCATCAGGACATATTGGGGGTGGGGCCTGAATTGAGGGAGGCGGGGAGAGAGAGTCAATGTTGACTCCAAGGTCTGGGGCCTGGGCAGAAGGAATGGTAGCGTTGCCATCGACGGAGAGGGGCCGACTGGGAGAACGGGGCTGGGGGTGGAGACCAGGGGAATGGAGGAGGTGATGGGAAAGCTGGGTCTGGAATTTAGGAGTGAGGACAGGGCTGAAGATGCGAACATGTGTGTCATCCCTATACAGATAATGTCTAAGGCAGTGATGGTGAACATTTTGAGCTCGGCGTGTCAGCATTTTGAAAAACCCTAACTTAACTCTGGTGCCATGTCACATATAGAAATTTTTTGATAGTTGCAACCATAGTAAAACATAGTAAATATTTTTGATATTTATATATTTAAACGCCATTTAACAAAGAAAAATCAACCAAAAAAATGAGTTTGCGTGTCACCTCTGACACGCTTGTCATAGGTTCGCCATCACTGGTCTAAGGTATCAACGTAAGAAACATCCCAAACCTGTATGAATTTTTGTGAGTTTATTTGGGCCAAACTTTTCCAGGAGGCAGTGTCTCGACAGATTGAGAAAATGCTCCAGAGAATGACAGTTTTATACCTTATTTTCTACATTTCAATTGAAGGGGGAGGCATAAGTAGGGTGATAGGAAATTCATTGGTGGTAGATTAGGGAGGTGGGAGAAAGCAAAGCCGGGGGCCAGGGGCCGGGGGCGGGGGGCGGGGGGGATCTCTGGGATTGGATAAAGAGTAAAATGAATAGACACATACTTCGCTTACATCGGTGGGTATAGGATAGTTAACAAGGACCATTGACAGCACATAGAGGCGGTATGTGGTATCAGGGGAACAAGAAAACAACAGAAGGTTCTGTGGTCTTGCAGAGATTGAGCCCTGAGGGATCTGGAGAAAGGGATTACATTTCAAAGCTATGCTGCCTACACAAAAAGACCAAGGTAAAGACTGATCTTTATCGAGGGAGATTCCAGCCTAGGACGTGACTACTCATCGTGACTCACTTTCAGTTCTGGAGTTTTCATTTCAGAGGGACCCATGTGCTTACGGTAGGTCTCTGAGTGTGTAAGGTCACCTTGCAGGCCTCCCCTGAGCTTGTCAGCTTTGGTATGCGGCACAAAGGTCGCAGGCTTGCTAACTCCTCCTGGGGTTGGTGTGGGGATTGAAGGAGATGATGGGTGGAAAACACAGGTCCCTGCACTTAGCGCACGGTGGCCACACAGCTGTCAATGTGGCGGCTGTCATTGGGACCGGTGACTCTGGGGTTAAGCTGTGAAGGATAGATAAGCACAAGGAGCAGTGCAGGCAGAAGCACCGAGGTGTGAACCCCGCCGCACCGCCTCCCCAGCCCCGGCCTCCATCCTCTCCTGCTGGGACACCCACACCAGCCTCCTCTCTGCTCTACAGTGTCCCTTCTCACACCCCCGTAACAACTGGCCCTGCACAGGAGAAAGGCGTTTTGCAAAAAGCATGGTTTGGGAGCTGGGCACACCCAGTCCTACACAGGTGTGTCAGTTTCCCCAAAGTATAAAAGGCTTTCACAAAAGCCATTGGAGGTGGCTGAGCTGGGGTTTGCTGCTCACTGTGAACCTGGAACGGGGCATTAATGAAGGCCGGAGTCCAGGCCGCCTCTGCCCTGGGGTATCGCAGTGGATGTCCTATCTGAGCTCCAGCAAGGCCATCCTGTGGGTGTCTTAGAGCTGCTGGTCTAGAGAGATGCACTTTTCCCAGGGCTACTTGATGGCTATGGGGTAGCAGTGGGGGTTGGGGAATGGAGGTGGCCTGTTGGATTCAGCTGGTGGGATGTGTCAGAACCTGGGACTGGGACGCTCAGGGAAGGGACAGACAGAGCATGAACCCATCTTGACAGACCCAGGGCTTGTCCCAGCTCCAGAAGTGTCACCCAGTGACCTCTGACAAGCTCCTGCTCTTTCTCAACTTCACTCTTCTCATCTGGAAATTGGGTGATGGAGCCATTCATCATGCAGACAGAGAACTACTCAAGAGAATGACAACTTAGGGTCTTGGGGGGCCAGATGAGGAGGAAAACAAACCAAGAAAAGGCCATACCCTGCATAAATCTTTTTCACACAGAGCTGGCACACAGTAGGTGCACGGCAACACTAGCATCCCCTCTCACCCAGGCCCCAGAGCTGACGTGAGGGAGCAAATGGAAACGAGGGCCTCGAAGCCCTTGGAAATAATAAGAGTCATGGAAATAGCCAACATTTGTGCAGCTTTATCCAGTGCCCAATGCTCTGCCTCACAATTACTCATTTCTTCTCGAATTTGGGAGGTCAGTACTCTCCTTATCCCCGTTATTGGGATGAGAAAACTGAGGTGCAGGGATGGTAAGGTGTTTGTATCAGGTCACACAGCTGGGAGGCCTTCATCAGCTCTGCCTCCAGGCCTTCTGATACGTCAGGAGACCATCCTGAGCACCCAGAGAGGATGGTGACCTGAGAAGAAGGTGGGTCCTGACGTAGGACTTGTCCTGATCCGAGATGAGGAATCAGTCACTCCCCTCTTCCCACCTCTCCACCCCGCAGCAAGCCAACAGCCCGCTGTTGCTTAGGAAAGGACAGGGTTAATCTAATTTGAACCTCCAGGACATGCATAGGGTGATTCATTTTATTTTTTAAAAGCTTAAAAAAGAAGAAGAAGAAGCAGAACACCCTCACCTGTCAGGTCTCATTTAGAAACCTGAACATTCTGAAAGTACTGATGAGGAAAGGGTGCTGCGTCATGGGAATGGTGCTAATCCAATGTGACAAGGGATTCTTTTTCTCAGGCCAGAAAGGCAGAGACTGAGAATTGCTCTTCTGGGGGTCAACCAGCTGGGGTGCAAGCTCAGGAGGCCTTCTGTGGAGGAGCAGTGGGATGAGGGATGGGCGCCCATCCCCCACTTGCTCAATTTCCTGTGATTGTTTATCAGAAGATGAGGCCTTGCTTACTCCCCTCTCATAGTCACAGCAAGTTGAAATCAGAGACCTTAGCACACCAGCAATTCATTACTTGGTTTAACCTTCTCATTTCTCAAATGGGCACACTGAGGCCCAGGGAAAAGGAGTGAAGCCCTCATTTGATCAACTGTCAGTCAATAAACATTGGTTAGAACCCACGTGATGAAGCTGGTCACCTCCTGCCAAGGTGACCAGGGATATAGAAAGGCAGCCGGGCGACCTTTATGACTTCAGTTTGGATTTACGTTTCCACTGCGTGGTCTAGGGAAGGTTATTTAGGTTCTCCGAGCCTCGGTTTTCGCTATAAAATGAGGAGAATAACCTTAAACTCAATAGTTGTTGGAAAAGTCAAATCAGGGAACTATAAGGGTCTCTATTAAGCTCTTTGTTTGCACGAACAGGCACAGATTCAAGGCAGCTTAACAACATCCAAAAAATCAATTGGAAGGACATGGGGATGACTCACATGTGTTTATCCAAAAACAAAACCATACTACACACGAAGAGTTGTGCCTGTACTTTTACAGCAGCTCTATTCACAATTGCCCGAAACAACCCAAATGTTCTTTGACTGGTTAATGCATAAATAAACGGTGGTACATCAATTCAATGGAATGCTGCTCAGCTATAAAAAGGACCAAACTGCAGACATACAACAACATGAATGAATATCAAATGCATTGTGCTAAGTAAGGGAAGCCACATTCCAGGCTATCCTATGTACTGTAGGATATCATTTTTATGACATTCTGGAAAAGACAAAATAATAAGAACAGTAACCAGGTCAATGGTTGCCAGAGACAGAGGGCGGGAGGGAGAGAATCACCTGCAAAAGAGCAGGAGGAAAACTGGGGGGAAGCGGGGGTTGTTGATGAAACTGTTCTCTATCACCATTTTGATGGAGTAACAAGACTGGACATGTTTGTCAACTCATTGAGCTATACGCCTGAAAAGGATGAATTGTATGTAAATTGTAACTCAATAAATCCAACATGAAAAAAATAAAACAACAAGCTAACAAACCTAGCTTCAGAAAAGACAAGAAATGAAATGGTCCTAGGAATGAAGCCGTGAACTTGAACCATTGCGGGCAGACCTCGGAGATATTGCTCGGAGGTTTGGTTCCAGACCACTGCAATAGCGTGAACATCGCAGTAAAGTGAGCCACCCAGTTTTTGGGTTTCCCAGCGCGTATAATAGTTATGTTTACACTATACTGTAGTCAATTAAGTGTGCAATAGTATTGTGTCCAAAAAATGTATGTATCTTAATTAAAAATACTTTATTGCTAAGAAATGCCAACCATCATCAGAGCCTGTTTGAAAAACAGCACTGACAGACTTGCTAGATGCACGTCTACAAACCTATTTGTAAAGAATGCAATATGTGCCCAGCATAAGCGAAGCACAGTAAGATGAAGTATGCCTCTATTTAGAACTTGTGTCAGAGCTGTAAGATCTAAAGTCCCAGGAGAGAATCAGATTGGCTGAGTTTGGGTCCCAGGCCCGCCTCTAACTAGAGTTGAGCAGGGTCGCTGGATTGACAACCCCACCAAGCCTGTAGAAAAGGGTCCTTACTCAGAAGCAAAAATGTACATCGTGCAGAGGACCCCAGCCACTGCAGAGGCCTGTAGGCCTTGGGGTTTATTGTCCTGGACATTGATGCCTGCCCTTCCAAGAATAAGACCAAACTCCCCATCTCTGAGACATTGGGACACGGGGGACGGCAGGTCCCCCTTGGATGTTTGAGTTGGGTTTCAGATGAACTGAGTCAAGCTGAGGGTGGCTTCAGTCCTACCAGCATTCAGTTCAGGCAGATAGTCACTCAAGTGGCTCATCAAACAGGCAGGAGACACAAGTGGTCAGTTCATCTAAACAAGTGTTCAGCCTAGAGCGTCATTTATTTCCATGAAAGAACGTGTGTTCGACTCTTATTGACTGAAATGGGTGTGTCAGGCAGACACAACCAGTGACTCAGCCTAAGGTGGGGAGAGGCCGCACAATCAGTGGTTCATTCCCTGTCTCCCTCTGGCCGCCCCACATGGCCATGGGATCTTGGCCAGAAACTAGCCCCAAGGCTTAACTACCCTTGCATGACATCTTAGCAGAATCAGTTACAAGCATGGACTTTGGAGCACTCACTTGGCCCCTTCCAAACGGTGTGACCTTGGGCAGGTCATTTCACCTCTCTGACTCTCCTTTCAACAAAGTAAAAGATTTTTCAAGCACTTTCTTTGATTTTAAGTGTGTGTGTGGGCGGGGGGGGGGGGGGGGGCGTGCTCCAAAAGCATAGTAAGATATGAATAGGGTTGCTACATAAACCAAAACTCAGTGTACTGTCTTCGAAATTCTGAACGTCAGATGTGGGAACTCTCACCAGCATAGGGGGATGATGAATTTCCTCTTTATTCATGTGCCGTACTTGTGGGTTTTGGTTTCGTAAGATTGTGCCAATATTGACAAAGTTTTTTAAATGAGCTGGTGGTGGAATTTGGGGGGGGGCACATTAATTTTCTTTTATATCTCTATATTTTTTCTACCTACTAGTACTTTGCCAGCATTTCTTTATTTTGGAGTCTTTCCATTTTTATGAAAGCTCAATTCTAAATGTAAAACAGGTTATTCTTTTCTTTCGAAAGCTAACCTTTAACTTCCAAAGTGGTACATACAAATAGTCCCCCACTTACGTTTCTCACCTCCCAGGGGATCTGAAACCAGCTTTAATCACCACCACTTGCTTCCAGGCAGGGCGCCCGTACCCCTCCCACCCCCAGCAGCAATTTGGAGTGTTTTTCCAAACTTTCTTCTATATATTTACATTTACATATCTAATATGTACTTGTGCTTTTGTTCTCATAGAAAAATAGACCATCTTGTGGAATCACCCCCCGCATAATGTTCCCCCATTTGCTCTTTTCCCCCTCCTAAGAATTATGACTTGCAATTGTTTCCATGTCCATGCACAGAGGACTACCTCTTCTGTTCTTTAACTGCTGTGGAATATTCCAAGGCATAATTTATGTATCTTCCCCCTTTGCTGGGCACTTAGGTTGCAGCCAGTTTTTGCCATAACATACAAAGCTGTAGAGACTCAGCCTGCACACACCCCTGGGGCACAGGCGGGAGTGCTTCCTTTGGGGTTTAATTGGAGAATGGGACAATATTTGCAAAGGCTTCTAGAGCTCATGATTGGCTTTCTTTCCCAACCACCATTAAAAAAACACGCATATTATTAAGATGTAACTCATATCTCATAAGATGCACTTGTTTACATTGTGCAATTCAATGGCTTTTAGTCTATTCACAGATTTGTGCAACCATTCCCACAATCTAATTTTAGAACATTTTCTTCACCGCCCCCCCCCTCAAAAGAAACCCTGTTCCCATGAGCACTCACTCCTCATGTCCCATCCCTGTAGTTCCTGACACCCATTCAGCTGCTTGCTGTCTCTGTGGATTTGCCTATTCTGGGCATTTTATATAAATGGAATCACATAATATGTGATCTTCTGTGACTGGCTGCCTTCACTGAGCATAATAGTTTTGAAGTTTCCACATGTCGTAGGATGGATCAGTACTATTATTATTATTATTAGTAGTAGTAGTAGTAGTAGTAGTAGTATTAAACTAGAGGCCCGGTACACAAAATTCATGCATGGGGGAGGGGTGTCCCTCAGCTCAGCCTGCAACAATGCCAGTGTCCCTCGCCCTGGCCTCCGATCTAAGGCCCCTTCCCTCCCTCCACATGGCCAGGGTGCAGACGCTGGGCTCGCATTGCTGGGGCGCCGCCGCCAGCGTCCCGCCCCAGCCACTATGGGTGCCGCCATCTTTGTTGCAGAGTGACAGTTAATTTACATATTACTCTTTTATTAGCTAGGATAATCAACCATTCTTTTTGAGTGCCAACTCTCTACCAGGCATGGTGTTAATCCTCACAGAAAACCTATAAAGTAGGCACTACTTTGTCCTCATTATATAGATGAAGAAACTGGGCTCAGAGAGTGCTGTGACTTATCCATGGTCGCACAGGAAAGGGGGTGGCAGAGCTGAACTTGAACCCAGGTCTGCTGACCCCCTGTTGGGTCTGTTGACTAATGAGTTTGCCGGCCACTGCTCTAGGTCACTGTCGTGACTGCTGCTGATTGCCCTGTGAGGCTGGGCATAGCGAGCAGGACAGTTTGCTCAACTCCCAGTGGCCCCAGACATTACCAACATCAGAGGTCCTGGTTCCTCTTGTGAGTCTTTTTCAACATGTCCCTCCCTGGGTACATCCCACATCCGGTATTTCTTCTCCGCAATCCTAATGTCTTAACATCTCATCTTTGGGGACTGCTAGATCAGGTTAGGATGTTGCATTTTGATTAAAATTGTCCGCCAAGTAAGTGATAATTGGCTGTGAGTAAGGGTCTGAAGCGGGTTTTCCTATGAGTAAAGCACATTTTACTGCCTGTAACGGGCAGGACTCCGCTCTCCAAAAATCCTAACACTCCCCATTCCCTGGGGTGTCTGCACAGTGAAGAAATGGAAGCACTTAATGGTGACAACAATACTAGACTCAACTTGTTCTCCTGGGAAGGGGCTTTCACTTCTCAGCATCTCCTTCTCTGAGCCCAGTGGGCCAAGCGTTTTGAGTTCTTTTCTTTGGAGACAGCCAATGAGAGGGGCCCTGGGGTGGAGCGTGGAGCTTTCGAACTCCATGTCGGTCCTTGTCACGCCAATTCAGCATTGATGACACCAGGCGAGCCGCATGTTCCATCCCACTCCCGTTACAATGCAGTTCCCATTGGCAAATGGAGTAAAAGCAGCTTTCTAAACGTCCAAAAGCGAGGGTGGAGGTGCAGGGCCAGTTCTGGCTTTTCTGCAGGGTCTGGAGCACCTGACTCTGCCCTGACTTGCTGTGGGACCGGGAAGATTGTCAGCCCGAGGCCTCTGAGGCTCAGCAGAGGGCCTTCTACCCGGGGGTTGTGACAGATGTGACTGCAGAGTACGTTGGGCTCAGACCGCTTATCTCTGATGGAGGCACCAAGGCTTGTTAGAGGCCCCAGCACCACACCCTGGTGCCTGGTTCTGCCATGGACAGCTGGCACCACAGATCTCGCCAACCAAGGCTCTGAGCTTGGCTAACCTCCAGAGCTTGGCCCCGGGCTGGACAAGTCTCTCTCTCTCTCTCTCTCTCTCTCTCTCTCTCTCTCTCTCTCTCCCCCCTCTTCTCCCTCTCTGCCACAGGTCACTTATTTATTCAACAAACATTTGTTGAGCAGCACCTAAAGCCAGGAGGGTGGAGAGAGACAGAGGCGCCCACACACTGGTCCTTAGACAAGGCGGGCTGTGACAGTCCTGTGGTGCTGGGGGCTGGGCTGGGGTTCTGCTTTTATTTACTTATTTTTTAAATATGTCTTTGTTGATTTTCAGAGAGAGGAAGGGAGAGGGAGAGATAGAAACATCAATGATGAGAGAGAATCATCGATGGCTGCCTCCGGTACGCCCCCTACTGGGGATTGAGCCTGAAACGGCATGTGCTCTGACTAGGAATCGAAGCATGACTTCCTGGTCCATGCTCAACCACTGAGCCACACTGGCTGGGTTGATTCTGCTTTTACAGTGACATAGTTGGGCCTGAGACCCTACACAGGGGACAGGGGCAGCGGGAGAAGGATGCGGTATGACAGTGGAGCCGAGGACACCATGAGCAAGTCAGTTTTTCATTTTAAAAATGGACACACTGGGAGGGCCACCAGGATCAAGGGCACTGTTCTCTGCTCCCCACCCCCAGGGGCACAGAGATCTTGCCTCCACAGGCCACCAGCCATGCTCCCTTTCAGAGGGCATGAAAGGTCACACCTACCTCTTGACCTTTTCTCCAAGTCTCCTGTTCTCACCCCTACCTCAGCCCATCCCTCCTCAGGGAGTCTGGTCCTTCCCTCCCTGGACTGGCTCACGCCAGACGCTGCTCATCTGCCATTAGTCACCAGTTGGTAGAAAAACTGCGGCCTCCAATGCCTATCACAGTCCCACCTACACTGTCCCGTCTCCCTCTCCCCTCAGCTCAGCCGTCCAGGGCCACCTCTGCGTAGGGGAACGGCTCAGCTGAGCCAGGGCCTGGGAGCCCAGGTGTGCGGTGTGACCTCGGGCAGTTTCCCCAACCTGTCTGAATCTTTATCTTTTTCTTTTTCTTCCTCTCCTTCCTTGTAGTTTCCCCTCAGTTCTCTCTGACTCATCTTTCTCTCTCATGCCAAAAACATGTATTGAATGTCCACTGCCCACCAGACACCATGGATCAGAAGCAGGGTGGGCGTGGCAGGATATAAGGCTGACCCCTGAGCCATGGAAGAGTCAGTGTCGGCATCTGAACCAAGGCCAGACCCTATCCTCCACGTTCTCACTCTGTGACCTTGGGCAAGTCACTTCACCTCCCTGAGCCCCAGTTTCCTCATTTAACAAATGACAAAAATCATATTGTGAGATTTAAGTGGGACATCTGGCTGGTAATGGGTTATTCAAAAGTTCTAAAATGCCACCTTTATCTCTACCTCAAGGCCTGGAAACCCTTAAGGAAGTGAAGGGGTGCCTCTCTAACAGTGGGGCCCCTGCATCCGTGACCCTGGGTATAAGACTTATTTGGGAGGCAGGGCGTTCTTCTGAGCACCCCACAAACAGTCTATATTGCTTGCCACCTGCTCCACCCACACATAAGAACCTCACTTTTGTGGAGGAAGGGGACTCCTGATCTTAACTTGCACATAAAATGTTTTGGGTACCATTTATTGAGCATCTACCATATGCTCAGCACTGAACAGATACTGTCTCTAAACCCCAGAGGTGGGGACTCTTAGTACACCCATTTTATAGAGAAGGAAACTGAGGTTCAGACACGTCTAGTAATTTGCCCAGAGTAACACAGCCTGCTCTAACCATTGTACAGCACTTCCCTTGCACAAAATGATGAAGGCCCCTATCTGTTCTGAAGGGGAACCTTGAGCCCATGACCACCCTCCCTGGGCCTCAGTTTTCCCCTCAGTAAGTTGGAGTTTTGAATCATTACTTGTGCAATTACGTAAGATAAAGCAGGGTTTCCCAGTCCCCCTGAACAGATAGAAAAACTGAGGCCCAGAGCAGGGCAAGGGCCCCCTGGCCACCGGAGCCTTTGTTGTCCCTCAGGGCCACTTGGCATTTTTCTCCAAAACTCAGGGACCTGGTTATCAAGTGGGCACTATATACTAGGTCCCGGCCTCGGTCATTTTGATTGAGCCTTACTCCAGGCTGAGAGGAACGAATTCTTGCCCCCAATTTGCAGAGGGGGAAACTGAGGTCTGGAGAGATGAAATACCTGCCCGTGGCCACACAGCTGGTCAGGGCAGAGTGGGCACTGGCTTCTTGACTGATGTTCACTCATCCTGCTCCTTCCTCTGAGCTCTCGCCAGCTGCAGGGGACAATTTCTGTAACAGTATCTGTAAAACCGGGCAGTTTCACTCCTTTTACAGGTCAGCAGGACTCAACGCTGTGTCATGAGTCTGTTCACCAAGACCCAGGCAGGGCCCATTCGACCCAGGGACAAACATCCACTAAAACAACACAGGCTTGTTTCCTGCACTTTGTCCCACGGGAATGGAAACTGGGACCAGTTCTGAAGCTGAAATCCCTCAAGAGATATGGAAGTTATTCTAGAAAAAGGGCTGGGGGAGGCCCCAGGCCCCTGCATCTCCAGGGACCCGCCTTGCTCAGACCTCAGGGTGGGTAAGAAGCATAGGAGTCTGGGGGACTAGAGGGCCCAGGAGGAGCGATGCTCCACCCCCTGCCCTGGATGCTAGGGGGAAGGGCCCGAGGTTGAGTTCCTGGAGAGTTTTCTTTGTTTCCTTCTGGCACACGGTGGGCCTGCAGGGATGATAGTGAATGGGAATGGAGGGAGGATGGGAAGCAGATAGGGGTGAGTGGACGGCTGGGTGAGTGGATGGCTAGATAAATGGGTGGGCAATGGATGGGTGGATAGATTAGATCTATCATCTGAGGGATGGGTGAGATGGGCAGACTACCTGGGTTTTGCTCCAGGAAGAGGCGTGCCTGTCTCTGTGGGTATGTCTGCATCTGTACCCGAGGCTGTGTCTGCATGTGTGACCGTCTCTGAGCATCTGCATACCTGTGGATGCCCCAATCTGCTTTTGTGTCCATATCTGATGGCATGTTGGTGTCTGTGTGTGTCTGTGAGCTGGGTGCATCTGGACACCTGTGTATTTGTATGTGGCTCCTGGTGGGTACCTGTGTGTCTGCCCGTGTCTCTGTCCTGGCATGTCTCCATGCTTTTAACCTGATTTTGTGTCCATGTCACTGCATGTCCAGGTTTGTCTGTTGTATGTGTAGGAGTGTGTCTGTGACTGTGTGGGCTCCACATGAGTCTGTATCTGTATATGTGTATTTTTCTGTCCAGGTGTCTGCTACCCAAGGTCTGACACTGTGGGTCCAGATGTGTCTGTGTCCTGATTTAATTGTGTGTCTTTGCTGTCCCAGCCCTGCACTGTCTGCTCCCCCAGGGGGAGCCCTTGCCTGGCCACCGTTCCCTCCTCCCTCTAGGGCTCCTGCACCGCTGGCCAGCCCAGAGCGGCCAGCCCAGAGCGTGGGCCCAGACTGGGCAATAGCAGCCTCACCAGGTCCCCGCCTTCCCGCTCGGCCCCGCCCCCGGCCCGGCCCCCGAGCGGGCTATAAGTTCCCTGTGCTCAGCCTCCTCCACAGCGGCTGCCAGTGGTCCACACCGGAGGGTCCTGCCACCAGTCCCAGGAGACACTGCCACCCTGACCATGGCCGAGGGTGAGTATTAGGGTCAGGGCTGCCGCTCCTCAGGAGCCCTGTGCCCGGCTGTCGCTCCCTGGTCTCAGTGCTAAGCCAGTGCACCCGGGGTCAGGACAGGCTGGGGCTCAAATCTTGGAGAGCAACATGAGGTCTGGGCTGGGTGAGGGCTGCCTGGCTCCCAGTCCTGGCTGGGCTTGGGGCCTCAGTTTTCCCATCCCCAGGGCATAGTCATTGACCCCTGGCTGCCTGGGCCAGATGAGGCAATGGAACATGAAGGCATGTGGGACCTGTAAAGTGCTGTGTAGTGGGCATTGTTCCTGTCCTCAGTCAGTTAGTTGGGCTGGGTCCTGCTGTGTGTCAAGTGGCATAAGGCTGTGCAGGGGCTATTGGCCTGGCCTCAGAACACTTAGCTTTGGGTAGACCCTGCCAGCTGCGAGGAGGCGTGCCTGCTGGCCCGGGCGGTGTGCAAGCTGACCCTGGCTAGGGCCAGAGAGGAGGTTCCAGCATCCTGTGGGGAGTGGGCTGAGAGCAGGATGGCCTTAGGTCCCTCTGGCTCTCAAGTTCTGCAACCCTAGTCTTCGGCCACTTGTTGAGTCTCAGTTTCCCCTTCTATAAACTGTTCTTTTAAAAATATTGATGAGAGAGAGAGAGAGAGAGAGAGAGAGAGAGAGAGAAAGAGAGAGAGAGAGCCTGGATTTGTTGCTCCACTTATTGATACCTTCATTGGTTGATTCTTATATGTGCCCTGACCAGTAATTGAACCCGCAACCTTGGCGTATTGGGACAATGCTCTAACCAATGGAGCTACCCGGCCAGGGCTCCCTTCTGTAAACTATGGGTGTAATGCCGGCCCTTGGTACATCTATGAGGCCTGAGAGGAGTGGAAAAGGGGCTCAATTAATTTCCCACCTGCCTACACACACACACACACACACACACACACACACACACACACACACGCAGTGCTACCATGCCACATGCCAGGGGAGGGGATTTCTACAGTGGAGGAGGTCCCTGCAGTAATGCTGCTGGACCCAGCATCCCGACGGGCCCTTGGGTCGGGTCTCCATTTGAAATGACCCCTGCACACTGCAGTCCGGGAGGGAGCTGGGGGAGGGGAATGTGGACAGGGCCAGGGGCCATTTGGGGCAGAGATGAGTGGGAGGAACCATGAACCTGCCTGACCTGCTGTGAGATCTCAGGTCCTTCTCTGGGACGCAGCTCCCAGGGTGTGGGAAGGAAAACCAACTCAGGACCGGCTGTGGCATGTCGCTAAGGTGACCCTTGTCCCTAGTGCAGCTCCGTATCCTCATCCCCAAGAGTGGGGCTCGGTGGCCTTGGAGGTGACAGTTATGATGAGCCTCCCACCCCGATGCCCGAGGGGCCACTTCCTACAGGCGTCCCCCGGGCTGGAAGGCCTTGGTTCCTTCCTTCGTGCAGACATCCTGTGATTTCAGACCCTCGGGTTTCTACCCCTTTAAGCTGGGCATGACTTTTGGAAATCCTTCTCCAGACAATAGCCTCAGAGCAGGGACTGGCTATCTCCCGGAGGGGGACAGCAGTGCTCTCTCTCCTGCTAAGCAGGCCAGCGGAAGTTCTGCTCCTGGTGGAGGTCTCTCCCGCAGTGGTTACAGGGGCTGGGCCTCCCGGTGTCCCCTCCCTGGCGGGAGAATAACACAGGACACAGTGGAAGAGGGGAAGGGGGGAGAGGCGGGAAGATGGAGAACAAACCCTGAGCTGTGAGCGAGGTGGCTACTAGTGCAGGCTCCAGAATCTACAGCCCTGGACTCAAATCCCAGCGCTGCCATGTGCCGTGGGACCTGGGGCCACATAATGCCTACCTCTGCGGTCGCTGGGCACTTCGCACCTCACTTTTGGGATATTCCATGGCAGGAGGCAGGAGGCCTGGATTGGTGTCCCAGCGGAAGGACTGACGTGCAGGGTGACTTTGGGCAAATCCCCACCCTTGGGCCTCAGTTGGCCACATACTTCCCAAGGGCCCCACAACTCTGAGAGTCTGTCTTGCCCTCTTCCCCCACCCTGTGGGCTTCCCAATCTTGACCTTGAGCTTGCCAAGGTTTATGAAGTTTGTGCTTCCCTCAGACCCCCACCCATCCCAGCACCCCTACCCCTGCCTGGTCGTCAGCTCCTGTCCTGAGCTAAGCCCTGGGGAAAGGGTGTCCCAACATCCCCAACAGCCTCTGCTAGAACTCACTGCAGCCCTTTGAGGCTTGAGCGAAGAGGGCACAGAGAGGGAGAGACACCTGTCCAGGGTCACACAGCTGCACAACAGAACTGAAACCTAGACCCAGAAGACTCCAAAATCCCCATCATTTTAAAAACCTTGTATTATGGAGAATATTGAGCAAACATAAAAGTATAGAGAGCCCTGCTGGTGTGGCTTAGTGGTTGAACGTCGACCTATGAACCAGAAGGTCACAATTCGAGTCCAGGTCAGGGCACGTGCCGAGGAGGTTGCGGGCTCAGTTCCCAGGAGGGGGCGTGCAGGAGGCAGCTGATGGATTGATGATTCTCTTTCATCACTGACATTTCTATCTCTCTCCTTCTCCCTTCCTCTCTCTGAAATCAATGAAAACATTTTTTTAAGTGGAGAGAATGGCATAGCAAATGTGCTTGTTCTCATCAGTCTCAACTGCCACTAGCCTATAATTGCTCCTGCCTCCTGCACCCTTGTCTGGCCGCCTCCCTGCTATTCGAAAGCATCGTTTCATTTGTAAATATTTCAATATATGTCTCTAAAGGATAAGGCCTCTTTTTTTAGATGTAA
This sequence comes from Myotis daubentonii, assembly GCF_963259705.1. Classification (NCBI taxonomy): domain Eukaryota; kingdom Metazoa; phylum Chordata; class Mammalia; order Chiroptera; family Vespertilionidae; genus Myotis; species Myotis daubentonii. The sequence continues at coordinate 39,668,169 of NC_081847.1, read as the reverse complement.
ACAAATGAACAAAAATTCCTTAACATCACCATTATTCCATTAGTATTCAAATTTCCAGTTGTCTCGTACATGTAATAACTGTTTTAAGTAGTTGTGTGTTTTTTTAATCTGATAGCGCAACGGTTGGAATGTCTCTTAAATTCCTCATAATCTATAGGTTCTCCCTTTAACTCCCCCCCCCCATTTTTATTTGTTAAAGAAACCAAGGACATTGCCTTTTGTTTCCCTCAGTGTGAATGTTGTTGTGTCCTGGTTCTTTGTTTAAAAACTTCCTCAGCCCTCTGTATTTCCTATAAATTGAAAATTGAAAATTGAAACTAAAAGGCAAGCCTGCGTAATTAACCTATCCCAAATACTGCCCTTGCTTTAACAACAAAACACACACACACAGAGACACACTCCAATAACAACAACAAAAACACCCAATAATGACAGAATAGCTGGAGTTTACTAATCATTTATTATGCACCAGACACTGTACTAAGCGAAGGAGCATGGTAGGGGGTGGTAGCTGGCCGAGGGATGCCGCCCGGACTCATGCCCCTCATTGTCTCCGTAGATCTGAATGTGGAGAAATGGGACCTGGAGCTGGAGGCCAATGGTCGTGACCACCACACGGCAGACCTGTGCCGGGAGAGGCTGGTGGTACGGCGGGGCCAGTACTTTCGGCTAACGCTGCATTTTCAGGGCAGAAGCTATGAGGCCAGTGTGGACCGCCTCACCTTCAGTGTCTCAACTGGTAAGTGCCTTCACACCCCCTGCAGCCTGAACTTGTCCTGTTCTGTGATTCGCTTGTCCCCTGACAGGCGGTGGAGCCGGTGACTCCATTCCTCTTTGCCCCCCTGGAAAATCCCCAGCAGCCACTAGCCCCGTTTCCCAGATGAGGGAACTGAGGTGCAGAAAGTTGAGAGACTTCACCCAAGGACACGCAGCTTTGTAAACAAGTCTGTGCTTCTGGACACCTTGGTTCCTAAACACCTGTTATCATCAGGGTTGGGGTCAAGATCTTTTGTGCTCATTCCCACATCAAAACAGCTTTCCAGCTCTTATCAATAGCTGCTTCCCAAAATCCACGCAACCCGCCCAGGCCTCTGGGATCAGACCCAAATGAGGCCCAAATGAGGTCTGGGTGCTGGAAAGAACCCAGCTGGCTCCAGCCCTAGGGAGGCTGCTTCGGGCTCAGGGCTGCATGGACAGGCCTGGGTTCTGGTGCAGACGGGGCTGCCTACCTGCTGTGTGACCTGGGGTGAGTTGCTTAGCCTCTCTGAGCCTGAGTTATCGTGTGAAAAGCAGTCATGGTGAAGGGTGGTTAAGTGAGAAGGGCCTTACTTGGGGGAGTGCCCTGTTGACATTAGTGGCTGTTGCTGATCTTGCTCCAGGGTCTCCAGCGATGGGTAAAGGGACATCGAGACCCCAGCCATCCCATCCCCAGATGCCCATGCCCATTCCTGGGAAAGTGGCTTTGAATGCCGAATCCGCTGCTTTGGTTTCCAGTGGGAACCACTCCTTTGAGGTCATCGAGAGGCCACCTGGTTGGGACTCTGGCCCAAGGGTGGGAAAGAGCAGCTCTTTCTGAGGTCACTGAGGGCAGGCAGAGCAGCGGGCAGGAACTAGCTGCACCCACCTGGCTGAGGCCTGTATTTATTTACCTGGGAGGCCATTTGATAAGGCTTATCACAGCGCCTGCAGGCTGGCCACGGATATCCCCTTCATCCCTTTCCTCCCTCCCCTTCCGCTTTGGGCAGGAGCACACCCACTACCCAAAGTCACCCCCACACACCCAGCACCTATGGGGCCCTTTCTAACAAAGGGGCCTCCAGCTAGTCGCTGATCTTTCTAGCTTCAGTTCCCCTTCTGTAAAGTAGCAGGTTGGAGTACGTGACAGTGGTGCTCTGAGAAGAGTCAAGCGTAGAATGATGAAAATCACATCTATGGAGCACCTACTGTTTGCATGCCCATTCTAAATCCCCCCATCTCGGAAGCATAAGGAGCCCCATTTTACAGATGGGAACATTGAGGCTCAGAAAGGTCACGTTACTTGCACGGGTCACACGGTGTCTATGAGAAAAGAAAACTCAAACCCAACCCTAGAGTTGAAGTTTCTCATCACTGTGACCCCATAGCAGTTACCTTCAAGTGCCTGCCAGGCCTCAGTGTATTCCTCTGTGAAATGGAACGGTAGACAACTACCAGCCTGGCAGCCTGTGACTTCCCCCTTCCTTTTTTTCTTCTTTCTTTTTCAAGGTGTCCCCTTTCTTTCTCCTCAATTATCTAAGTGTTAGGTAGTTAGGATTTCAAGTTCAGGGTTCTGAAGGTAACCAGCCTTCCCACCCCAACAACTAATCTCTGTTCTCCAGTCTTGGCCAAATTACCTCAAACGGTAGCCAACCTGCCCTGGCCACTTCCACAGCCCCTGCGGGCGGCCGCGGACGGAGGTCACAGTCTCTCTGGATGCACACAGCTTCCCCTGTCTGAGCAACTGAGACCCTCCCTGGGGCCGGGGAGCCCTGAAGGACAATAGAAGGAAGCCAGGCCTCCCACCTCCTGGCCTGGCTGAGGTCAGCGCCCAGCCCCTGGGCACCCTAGAATGTTGGAACATTCTCGCTGGGATCTTCCTGTCCTACCTCTTCAGGGAAACTGAAGCCCAGAGAGGGCAGATCGCTGGCCAAGTCACCCATGGAATGAAGTGTGTGGCCTGACCCCATACACCCCCCAGGGCTGCGTGTTCCACCCAGACAGTCCGAGACCTGACAGGCTCTGTTATGGGGTACAGACCGCAGGAGACAAATACCACCTTTGTTACCAGATTAAAGCCACGCTCCCTCCAAGGGAGGGCCAGGGCGTGAGGGTGAGTGGGGTGGGAGTGAGGCCAGCCAGGAGTGAAAAGAGCTCTTATGAGGCCAATAGAAGGCTCTGCTCTGGGCGGTTCCCCTCAGCCACCACACCTGGCCTCCTGCCACCCTGGTCTGGGGTAGTGCCCAGGACCCTCAGGTCCCCAGAGCCATTTAGGCCCAGGGGGTCCCTGCAGTGTCTTTGGCCCCACAAGAGTGCAGTGTGGAACCGCAACCCAGGAACTTTCAAAGCCAGTTTACATGAGCCACGGTGAGGCCGGGGGACAGCCTGTCCTCATCCCCCCCTCCAGGCCCCTTGGAAGAAAGGGCCATGTTTGTGTGTGGGGGTAAGGGGGGGGGGGCGGGCGGGTACGGGGTGGGGGGGCACACCTAGGTGCTCCGTTGTCCTGGGACAGAGAGAAAGGGAAGTGTGTTTCCTGACCTTTCCCTGAGGCTGGTATGTCAATAGTGACTGTGGCTATGGGACCTGGCCCAGGTTGTAACCGTGGTGACCAGATCATTGATCTTCCAAACAGGGACAATTCTGAGAGTGAAAGGGATGCCATTAATAATTATACTAGGACTACAGGCATAGACCGGGACTTTCCCGGCAAACTGGAACATGGGGTCACCCCAACTTTACCCCTCTTGCTTCAGTTTTCATTTTACTCCAGTCTCCAAAATGTTATATGGCCTGAGAATGCTGATTTTTAATGGTCCCCCTTAACCCTTTGAGTGCCAACCAATATCCTAAGAACTATGCTAAAATTGCCAAGGCATTTTTGCTGATTTTACAGCAGTTTAGGAAAAAAATTATGAATCGCAAGTAAATGAAGTTACATATTCAAAAACTTAAGGAAACCTTTACTACATGGACATATTTAGCAATATCATCATCACTAATAAAAGCAGACTTAGAACTGGACGCCATTTCGAAGCTTTGGTAGCACTCCCGGCACTTTTGGCGAAAGACAGGAGGAGAGCGATCGCCCTCCCCAGCACTCTAGGGATATATATATATATATATATATATATATTGATTTCAGGGAGGAAGGGAGAGAGGGAGAAAGAGAAACATCAATGATGAGAGAGAATCATTGATGGGCTGCCTCCTGCATGCCCCACACTGGGGATCGAGCCCGAAACCTGGGCATGTGTCCTGATCGGAAATCGAACTGTGCCCTCCTGGTTCACAGGTCAACGGTCAACCCTGAGCCATGCCAGCTGGGCTTTAATGGTCCCTTTTGATGATACTGAAGATAGCTCACATTTCTGTGTAATTACTACTTCCTAGTCACTGTCTTAAACGCCTTCTATAAACTCTCACTGAATCCTCTAAAGCAGGGGTGGGCAAACTTTTTGGCTCGAGGGCCACAATGGGTTCTTAAACTGGACCGGAGGGCCGGAACAAAAGCATGGATGGAGTGTTTGTGTGAACTAATATAAATTCAAAGTAAACATCATTACATAAAAGGGTACGGTCTTTTTATTTTTTTTTAGTTTTATTCATTTCAAATGGGCCGGATCCGGCCCGCGGGCCGTAGTTTGCCCACGGCTGCTCTAAAGAGTGTGAGGAGGTGGAGGCGACAATGCACAGTAACTTTTATTTATTGTGCACTTACTATGTGCCAGGCCCCTTTGGAGACACTTCACATGCCTCATCTTCTTTAAGCTTCAGGCTGACTTTGTGAAGAGGTAGTGCAATTGGCTCCATTTTACAGACGAAGAGACCGAGTCACAGAGAAGCTACATAGCTGTCCAAGGTTACAGAGCCAGTTTCAGACCTGGAATCAGGCCCTCCCAGGCATGCGGTCTAAACCTATTTTCTTCTCTGATGAGAAAATTACAGATTAGAGAAGCCTGGTGACTTAGCTCAGGTCACACAGCCTCAGGGCCTGAGTGGGGGAGCCAGAACCAGATAGGTTCTCGGGCCCCAGTACTGCTGGACTCTTCCCTCAAAAGCCTACTGTGGACGCCTGGGAGCGTTTAAAGGCTCACAGCTGACTCCTGGCACCCAGACAGGGTCCCGGAGGCCAGTGTCAGGCCTGTTAGTTCATGATTATATTTGGGCCTGGGTGTGGATGGTGGCTGGGTGTCGGGAGGGAGCCCCTCAGTGAGCAGGCCCCGTATTGTCAGCAGCAGTGGGCTGGGCTGCAGGGAGAGGGTGGACGATTAAAAATAAACCTTCCTGGGCAGCTGCCCAGTCCAGCAGAGAAGGTTCTGTTTCTCTTTTCCGCCACCCAAGTCCAGAAAGGGAGACCGGCCGCCCTCGCCCTCCCCATGACTCAGTCCTGCCTGCATGGGCCAGGCCCTCCCCTCCACCTGAAAAAGCAGCTATTTGAGGCAGCCCCTCTGCCTCCCTGAGCCTCGAGACCCCCCCCCCCCCCACACACACACACACCCCAGGGAGCATCCTCTGGGAATGAGAGGTGCCGAGGGGACAGCCAGAGCCCAGGAACCTGGGCTTGGATGCCGACCCTGCCCAGGGATACTGAGTCAAGCACACAGCGGGCACGTGCATACTTGCTTTGATTTCTGACCCTGGGGTAGCCTCAGTTTCCCCCCTCAAGGGGGCCTAGGGGAAGCTGGGAGTGCCCAGGCATTTCATAAAGTGCAAAGGGCGATGGGCAGGTGAGAGACGGCTGTGAGCACTCCTCGGAGCTGTCATGGAGATCCAGAGGCCAAAGGCTGGAGGGGCCACCGGGGACCCTGTCCCATCCTCTTCGGAGCCTGGGTTTCTTTTCCTGAAAGGGAAGAAGGACGTCAGTGGGTAAAGGAACTCGGCAGGACAGGCGGGCCCCCGGGAGCACCTACCCAATTCCTGTCCCTGCTGCAGGCAGGCAAAAGGAGAGGGGGATGGGCTTGTCCAAAGCCATGCCAGCCCAGAGCAGCGTGACAGACCCTGCCCCAGGCTGCACTGACCCCTCTCCCAGGAGGAATCTGTCTACAGCTTGTCACGCATTCCTACAAAACCACCCTCCAAGCGGGGGGTTTGATCCCCATTTTACAGATGGGAAAACCAAGGTTCGGGGCGATGAAATCTCCTGCCAAAGTTCTCTCCATGGTTAGTGGCATAACTAGGCCTTGAATCCAGGCCCAAGGACCCCTGGCGTGTGCCAGGCCCCTGCCAGCCCTGACTCCCTCCCTCCCTGCCCACCCCTGGCTCATGGCCCCTGCTTTCTCCTTCCACAGGCCCAGCACCCAGCCAGGAGGCGGGGACCAAGGCCCGCTTCCCGCTGTCCGATGCTGTGGAGGAGGGTGCCTGGACGGCCTCGGTGTTAGACCAGCAGGACAGTGAACTCTCGCTGCAGCTCATTGCCCCAGCTCACGCCCCCATCGGCCTATACCGCCTCAGCATGGAGGCCTCCACCGGCTACCAGGGCTCCAGCTTCATGCTGGGCAACTTCACCCTGCTCTTCAACCCCTGGTGCCCAGGTGAGGTGCACTCCATCCATGGGCAGGTGGGAGGTGGGCAGGGCCAGACCCACCCATGGGAGCTACTGAGGGTGGGAGATGGGGCAGAAGAGACATCAAGGTGGACTGAGTGAGGCCCACCCTGTGCAGCTCCGTGCTCAGCTTCCCCAGACCCTGCGATGTGAGGACTCCTCTTATTCCCATGTAGAGAGGAGGAGACAGGCTCACAGAAGCACAATGACTTGCCAAAGCCTCACAGCCACCAAGCGGTCTTAGCCCATGTCTTGTCTGCATGTCCCCATGGCACTGTGAGCTGGGCGTGGAGGTGGCCGGGTCCTGAAGCTCCACTCAGGAATGGGGTGCCCATGGCTCCCACCTGGTACTGTTTCACGGGGCTCTGTTTTAAACCTCACCAGACCGGTAAGAGGAGGGGAAACCGAGGGAGGTGGTGGGGTGGAGTAGCCAGGAGAGGGGGGCAGGAGCAGTTTTATCTAAGTGTCTCCCCACACACGCTCTCAATAATTCCTCTCAACCAGCGCTGGGGGAGAGGTCAGCGGCCTCATGTCACAGGCAGGAAACTGAGGCTCAGAGAAGTGAGGGGGCTTTTGGCAGCTCCTTCAGTAAGTGGACCCGACTGGACGAAGCTGGGGAGTCGGAGGGGACACTCAGGAGGACCGAGGCCAACTTGAGCAGATGGGAGGAGGCAGGGGCTGCCACAACGCCTCTTGGGCCTCAGTTTCCCCATCTGACTAACAAGGCAGTCGGCTGGGTTTCCTTCCTGCTCCTACACAGCAAGGCAGAGAGGGAGGCCTTGTGGGTGGGTCTCAGCCCAGGAACTGGTGTCTCCCCTCAAAGTCTCGGCCCAGGACAGAAATCCTGGTCTCTCCAGAGTCAGATAACCAGCTTCTTACAGGCCATTGCTTTATGTTTTTTTCTTCTCCATTTGGGGGTATTTGATAACATATTTGAGCAGAAAGATGTTTTATTTTCTCTTACATACTTTGGCTTTTATTTCTCATTATAACAGTAAGACAGGAGATGGTCCTCTTTATAAAACCTCAAGCACTGCAGAGACAGCCACCCCTTGTCACCCCTCCTTGGGGAACACCATCATAGCCACCATGGGGGCTCATCTCCTTAGATTTGGGCACATGTGCCTGGAGATATCACCGCATTGAGCTCCTCTGTCTCCTTTAATGTAAAAGGATCCCACAAATACATCAACCTACTGGGTTGTTTTTCTTCTACAATATGTCTTGAGGATCTTTCCACATTCATCTGCACACAGAGACTCATTTTTTTAAATATATTTTATTTATTTTTTACAGAGAGGAAGGGAGAGGAATAGAGAGTTAGAAACATCGATGAGAGAGGAACATCGATCAGCTGCCTCCTGTACACTCCCCACTGGGAATGTGCCCGCAACCAAGGTACATGCCCTTGACCGGAATCGAACCCGGGACCGCTGAGTCCGCAGGCCGACACTCTAGCCGCTGAGCCAAACCAGTCAGGGCTAGTCTCATTTTTTTAATGTGTTTTTATTGACTTCAGAGAGAGGAAGGGAGAAGGGGAGAGAGAGAGAAACATCAATGATGAGAGACAATCATCAATCATCGGCCTCCTGCACGGCCCCTCCTGGGGATTGAGCCTGCAACCCGGGCATGTGCCCTGTCCGGGAATCAAACCTTGACCTTCTGGTTCATGGGTCGATGCTCAACCACTGAGCCACACCAGCTGGGCCATCAGCTCATTCTTTTTGAGCACCTGAGTGACCATATCCTGTCCATGTGGCTCTTTCATTCATCTGGTCCCCTACGTCAGGGTTTCATCATGGGGAGGGTGTTGCACCCTTGCTTTCGTGGCCACATGGGATGGTTTCTCAGGACAGAATCGGCCTTGCTGGAGCCCGCCATGTGCTTGTTTTAGTATATGTGCTGCCGAAGCGGGCACATGTGCTTGTTTTGATTTCTGACAACCTGCGGAGCTTACAGCCCGTTGGCAGCCCAGCCCGTGGAGCAGGGCCATGCAGTGTCCTCCTCCCAGCCAGCACTGTGCGAGTTCAGAGTCCAGCGAACAGGGAGCGAGGTTCTGGGGATGTCCTCCTTCCTCTGGAACTGTCCCCTCCCTGCCCACGGGCTGGCGTGGCGGTCAGCCAAGCAGCACAGTGACTAAAGAAGTGACCCACATCCCAGGGTGAGAGCCTCGAGGAAGCAGTGGGCCTGGTGATTGGAAAGCAGGAAGTTGGGCTCTGTGTGGGATGGGGCTGGACGAGGACACTGTTCTCCCTCTGGGGCAGAGGGCAGGATCCGCCCGTGACAGGGGACCCCCTGTCCCTGAGCTCCAGCATGGACAGGATCAAGTGCCCGTTACAAGCAAGGCTTCTGTCCCCAGTGCCCGCCCCCCCCTTACCTGAGCTGGGAACCTGAGCTGGGGACACCCAGGGTGCTGATACGCCCACTCCAATGGGAAAACACTGTGGCATTCCTTTCTCTTTCACTCTTTTTCCCACACTGCCAACTGATTTATAACCACATGGTTCACTTATCGTAAGGATAATTTGTATTGCACAATTTCCGGAGCCAAAGAGCAGGATACATAGACACTCAGCCATTGCCACATCTGCCTTGCTCCATGCAGTACGAGCGGGGGTGCTGGTCACTGCAGAGGGGCCGGTGGAGCCCGGGGCCGGAGGGGTCCTGGCCGCTGTATTCTAGCCCAGCTGTGCCAGGAGCACCGACTGTGCTTTCTCAGGCAGAGCCTGGGGCCACCATTCCTCAGGGGCCCACAAAAACATGTGAATTGTTTTAAAATCAAAAGAAAACAGTAAGTGTTTAGGCCAGAGAATATGTCTTAATATATAATATTACTATATCCATCCTTATACCAATGCAGGCATGAAATACATTTTTAATATATACATTTTTTTAATGGAAGCAATGCCCAGGGCCCACCAAAGGCATAACGAGGCTCTGGAGTTCCCCTTCCTCCGTTTCTTCCCCTGTGACATGGAGATGGTAAAGGCCAGCCTGACATCTGACCTCCTGCCCTCTGGCCCCGGCTACCTCCGCCCCCTTGTCTGTCCTCACTAGTCACAGGGAACTAAGTGCCCTGCATTTTTCAGCCTCTGCAACTTGGCTGTCTCTGGTCCCCTGCTTAGCACGTCGTAAGGCATCAGATGCCACCTGCTCCAGGTGGCTGTGCCTAACCCCCGAGCTGGACGGGACCCCACCTCCCCCCGCGCCGCAGACACACCTCCTTGGCTTTCTCTCCACCCTGAATAGTGCTCCTTCCTCACGCTGGCTCGGGCTTTAGCTTACGAAGCACTTTTCAGATCTGCCACCCATTGTATGCACAGGGAACATGAGAGGTGGGCAGAGCCGGAGAGGTGACCTGCTAGGGCCACACAGCAAGTGAGAGCAGAGCTAGGGGCTCCCAACTCCTGCCCAGGCTCCTCTGCCCTTTGTTTTAGCATCAGTTTTCCCGTTCGTAAAGTATTCTCGAGGCTCAGTTTTTTCCACCTGTAAAATGGGGCTTTCATGGATCCCTTCTACATAGGGCTCTTGTGGAGAATAAGCAAGTTATTATATACCACATGCTTATCACCAATCCGGGCACGTGACAAATGTTGGATGAAAGGCAGCCCGCCGTTGTTGTCACTAACTGATAACACAATCTCTGTCATTGACATGGGATTATGTATTAATGAGTAGTTTTTCAGATTAAATGCTAGAAAGGCTTCTGAGACGCTGACCTGGCCCTGGGGAATTGGCATCCCCGATGCCAAGTCTGCGGGAACCCTGGGCCTCACCAGACCCAGAGCTGAGGCCCCTCCTTCCCACCCGCAGCGGATGCTGTGTACCTGGACTCCGAGGAAGAGCGGCAGGAGTACGTCCTCGCCCAGCAGGGCTTCGTCTACCAGGGTTCGGCCAAGTACATCCATGGTGTCCCTTGGAACTTTGGGCAGGTATGGTCTCACCCTGCCCCTCCCAACCATCTCAGACCCACTGTGTGCTGGGCTCCGGGTCTGAGACAGTCACGCTGCAAAAGTGTGATCTGGCCTCAGAGCCGCCCACCCCACGTTGTCAGCATTCAAGGTCCCTGAAATGGAGGCTCAGAGACAGTCCAGGCCAGGCCTGAAGTCACACAGCGAAGGGTTTCCCTACCTGCCATGGGAGCAGCAGCCCCAGATATTCACGGTGGGAAAGAATGAGGGGAGCCTTTAGGAGTTGTGGGCAGGCAGTCATTCCAGGAGAGAGAAGGGGAACATTCAAGGCCATATGTCAAATTAATAGGCAGCACTTGGTGAGTACTTACTGTATGCTCAGCATGTGCTGAGAGCGGGCTTTAAGCCTTCATCTACATCAGTGGACCTCAAGCTTAAATATACATCAGAATCACTGGGAACGTGTGTAAAATACACATCACGGGGCCCACCCCTAGTGTCAGATTCAGTAGATGTGGGTGTGGGCTGAGATTCTGCATGTTTAACAAGTTCTCAGGTGATGCTGATGCTTCTGATCTAATGTCAATTCTTTGGGAACTGTTGGTCTGGACATATCAGCTAGCTACTGCCGAATAACAAACAAGCCTAAACCCAAGAGGCTTAAACCTCTGGGTCAGCCAGGGCATGGCTGTCTAGGCTGAACTTGTCTGACCTCAGCTGGATGGCTCATCGCTGTTCCATGTAGTTTCTCATTCTCCCAGGCCAGCCTGGGCTGGTTCTCCAAACCATTGCTGTTTTCCTCTACCATTCAGCCTCCCATAAAAATTCTTGAGACATTGCTGAGAAAATTCATGAAGCAAGAACTATCTCACCCCTGATCCCTCAACCTCCTGATGTAAAGGAAGGGAATAATTGCCCACAGGGGACAGGGCAGTTCCTGAAATAGGCACCATGTGATCTGGGCTTTGGAGGAGGTGGGTGCATGTCTACTAGGCAAAGGGAACTGCATGAGCAAGAGCTTGGAGACGGGACAATTTATGCCTAAGAAGTGTCTTGTAGCCTGAGGAGCATCGTACTTATGAAGGAGCCCCAGGAGGTGAAGTGGGAGAAATCAGCAGTGTTCAGGTTGGAAACTGGCCTTAATGTCAAGCTGATGGCAATAGGGAGCCACAGAAGGATTCAAGCCGTGGAGGGAGACCTGTGATGAGGCCTGGTTTGGGACAAGGCCATAGAGATGTGGAGCAGGGGACAGACGGAAGAGCCTTCGGACATGACAGATCCGTGGTCCAATGGGTGTGACAAGGAGGGAGTCCTACTTTGGATAAAGATAACATTTGAGTTGCAAGGATGAGAAGGTGTGAGCCATACAGAGGGTGGCAGGAAGAGCGTTCCATCCAAGCAAAGGAAATGGCCAGTCCAAAGGCCCTGCAGTAAGAGGGGAACCCCAGCCACAGATCATGCAGGGCCCTGCAGGCTACAAGGGAAATCTAGATTTCAATGAGTATGGTAGAAACAGAGGCGTGACGAGATTACCAGTAGATTTATATCTTTCTAATCTACATCAGTTCCAATCAGAGCAGTGTGGGTGGGCGGGGTGGGGGAAGAGGGGGCCCTCACCCGCTCTGCAGGGTGAGTCAGGTTTTGGGGGAAGTAGGAGATTTGGCTGAGCAGAGAGGGCAAAAGGACACTGGCAGGGCCTGAGGTGACTCTGAGGGTAGAGAAGCCCCAGGGACACTGGGCTCCCCACTCAGTGGCCTCTACTCCAAATCCCCAGGACCCCCCAGTCAGACCCTGGATGGAGGCACACCCCCTTTCCCTTTCTCATACACTCAGTCTTTGTCCCACCCCAGTCCCTCCTCAGCCAGGAGAAGCTGGCATCACAGTCTGTGTAAGGCAGGCTGAGGGGTCCTATAGCTGCTGGGCTTCAAGGCAGACTTCCTGGAGGAGGTGACTCCTCACCCCCCTCATCCTCCTTTTGTTTCCTCTGACACAGTTTGAAGACGAGATCCTGGACACCTGCCTGAAGCTCCTGGACATCAACCCCAAGCACCTGAAGAACAGTGGCCGTGACTGCTCCCGCCGCAGCAGCCCGGTCTATGTGGGCCGGGTGGTGAGCGCCATGGTGAGTGAGCAGCACGGCCCACCCTAGGGGTCCATGGCAGAGCACAGTGGGAGCTCCCAGGGGACGGGTGAGTCTCAGCTAAGAGAGCTGGTATTTAGAAAGACAAAATTTACCCAAATGAGGATAATGTCATGTGATCCCTCAAAGCAATTCATTCGTTCAGCAAATATTTATCAAGTGCCGCTATGTCCCAGGCACTGGAGAAACAGCTGGGTTTAAGACATGTGTGGTCTCTAACTTCATAGAGTTTATGTTCCAGTGGGAGAGTGAGCAAAGACAGACATTAACCAAAATGTCATGTGAATGAGTTGCATAGTCATAAATAATGATGCAGGCGCTGAAGGAACCCAGATGTGTGAGCGTGTCTGACCGCAGGCCTAACCTCAGCGAGGGAGGGGGGAGCCTCCGTAAGTGACGATCCCTGAGCTGATATACTAACTGGGAGGAGAAGAGCCTTTCAGACAGAGAGCTCAGCTTGTGCAAAGACCCTGATTAGGTACCGACTTGGGCAGGTTTGAAGAGCAGAAGGGAGGCCAGTGTGTTGGAGCAGAGTGAGCAAGGGGGAGCAGGGTGCAGGCGGGGCTGCAGAGTTAGGCCGGGGCCAGACCACGCAGAAGCCTGGATTTCATCCCCAAGGGAAGGGAGTTGGGGAATGACACAATCTGGGCAGAAGCCAGAACTGGTCTTTGTACTCAGATCACAGGGTGCCACCCCGTAGACACATTCACATCTCCAGCATCACCCTCATGGCCTGTCCCCTCTCCGCCTCCTGCCTTCCCTTTCTCTTTCCTGCACCCTGGCTGCCAGCCCCAACCATCTCTGCTGTACCACACAGCCTGTCACACCTTGGTACCTTCGCACCTGCTGTTCCCTCATCCTGAAACTCCCTTCCCTGCCTTTTACTATGTGCTGAACTTGTGCTCAACCTGGCACAGCCACCACCCTCTCCCCAGACTTGATCCCCCTGATGCCCTGCTGGTTGCAGGTCAACTGCAATGACGACCAGGGAGTGTTGCTGGGACGCTGGGACAACAACTACGCGGACGGCATCAGCCCCATGTTCTGGATCGGCAGTGTGGACATCCTGCGGCGCTGGAAGAACTACGGCTTCCAGAAGGTCAAGTACGGCCAGTGCTGGGTCTTCGCTGCTGTGGCCTGCACAGGTGAGCTGCACACTGCGGGGTGGCAGGGCCAGGAACCTTTTCTCAGCTCCATGAGCCCTGCAAGTGGGGTGCAGAGAGCCCTGGGGTGGGAATCAAGAGACCCAAGGTCTCGTCCTACCTCTGCCACCAGTGCCATCAATGTACTGTGTGGCCTGGAGCCAGTGGCTGCCCCTCTCTGTTCCTTTTTCCCACAATGAGGGATGTTATTTGGGAGGCAGCACGGGCTCAGGGTTGAGAATATAGACTTTGGAGCCAGGCAAACCTAGGCTGATGATGGCGCTTTGAGAATGGGTTAGCATCACATCCCAGTTGGGAACATGGAGTCAAGGGTGGAATTCAAACCCCAGCTGGGCTTCTGACCATGCGTGTCCTTAAGAGTAATCACTAAACTCAAATGGGCGTAATAATAGTGCCTTTATTCTGGGGTGTTGTAAAGATTAAGTGAGTTAGCATATGTGAAATGTTTAAAATTATTTCATATGCATAACAACAAATACTTACATAGTGCTGCTGCCATTACTACTATTATTATTATTATTATCATTATCATTATTATTATTATTGGGCTCAGGAAATCTAAGAGCTGATCTTGGGTTCCTAGCTTCTCTGACTCTAAGACACTGAAGTGTGCAGGCCCAGAAAAGGGTCCCCAGCAGCCCCTGCACTTTCCTGCACTCTAGCAGGCTGGGTGGGGACAGCCTGACGCCGCCGGTTCCCAGCGAGGCTGCCTCTGCTTTTCCTTCCGCATTTCCCCCCCTCCATGACTGTCTGCCCCCGTGACCTCTGAATTCCCCTTTCTCGTGAAACCTCCTCCACCTGCTCCCTTTCCTCTGAGGGGCCTATGGCACACCTGCTCAGAGAACCCCAAGGGTTTCCTGAAGAAACCCCACCATCGGTGGTCTGAGCCCCCGCGCTCCCCTGTGGATGCCTGCTTCCCCCGGGGCTGTGACCGCCTGCAGGTTTAGCTGCAGATCTTGCCCGTGACTGTCCTCTCCCCTGGGCCAAGGCTGCGTCAGGGTCCTTGCAGCCTCCTCCCAGGCCTGGTGTGGAACGGAACCAGGAAAACTTAGGCAAACCAGGGGCTGTCTGACTCCCTCAGTCCCGGCATTTCTTCAGGAAGCCACATGGTGGGTTGGTCCATGGGCGCTGGAGTCTTACTGCCTAGTTTGATCCCAGCTCCACCTCCAGCCCCTGGGTGGACTTGGGCACGAGAATTGGTGCCTCTAAGCCTCAGTTTCCTCACCTGTAGAACGGAGACAGTGGTGACCAACCCAATTCACAGGAAGCTTGTAGGATCCTTAGCACTGTCTTGGGCTCAGGTTAGGTTTGGGTTGGGGGTTGTCAGGGGAAGCTGTGATTCCTCATCTGGATCCTGGGGCATTTTCTCCGTGTCTGCGAGTTGGCCAACACTGGCAGACAGACATTTGCAGGGCACCATGACACACTTTGCTGGTCCACCCTGGGCACTGGCAAACTGGACTGCCCATACCCAGCACCTCTCTGAGTCATCACAACATCCAGACAAGAACTATTATTAGCTCCTCTCAGAGGAGGAAATGAAGGCTCAGAGAGGGCAAGTGTCTTGTCCGAGGTCACACAGCTGGTGGTGAGTGGCACAGCTGGGCTTGGAACCACGTGTGCTTGACTTGGGGGAAGCCTCCTGGCCGTAGACTGTGATGGAGGCTTCCCAGACACCATCCGTGGGGACAGAGATGATACCTTGCTCCTTGGGCAGTGAGGACAGGATTCTGGTGGCACGGTGGGGCAAGGCTAGGTTTGGGCCACCAGCCTTCGCTGAGGCAGCAGCGAGTCTGGCCTCTGCCCAGCCCTCAGGGCACAGGAACCAGGCAAGAGGTGGGGATTCATGCTGCTCCTTTCCGCCTCCCAACGCCCACACATCTGGCCAGAACCCCGGGCCCTAGTTGATGGCAGGCAAAGTTCACATCCTTGCCCCTCCCCTGATTTAGCAATTCAACCTCGGTCAAAACTAAAAGCGAAACAAGAGTCCTGTAGGTCATGTTGGCAGGGCTTTTTTGCTTCACTTCTTTTTTTTTTTTTTTAGCTATTTACTTTCTTTATCCTACCCTGAGAGTGTGTTGCTTTTACAATGTACATTAAAAAGCACCTGAAAGATGGGGAAGTAAAAGCCCCATAATTCCATCTGTCAGGAGCACCCAGTACCGCCATTCAGGCAAGACTCATGCCTGGGGCTCTCTCCTCTCCATGTGCTTTGGAGTGAATACAGGGCCCGCCTCGTCCATGCCGGTGTCCCAACACATCTGATGACACTGCACCTGCACCCTGGCCTTATTTTATAGAAGAGGAGACAAGGCCCAGAGAGGTGAAGGGCCTGGCCCCAGGTCACACAGCTGGAAGCAGCGAGAGCTGGAATGGAAGGACTTCTGACCTCTGCTTCCTCTTCTGCCTGTTTCACTGCTTGCCCCCCACTCTGAATCTCTATCATTCCTTCATTCCTCCCTTCCTCCCTCCCTCCTCCTCTCTCTACTTCACCCACACCTTCATCTCATTGGACAAGATAGTCTGTGCCAGGCCTACGCTGGGCTCTGGGGATATGAAATAAGACAGATGCCTCCCTGCCTCAGAGGACTAATTAAAGGCCCCCTCACGTGCCCACCCATGGGGATGAATCCCTAGTCTTGGTATGAATGCAAACAATGGGGCAATTTAAACCCAGCGAGGTGGCTTTCCTGGAGGACAGCACAGCACAGGCCAATGCCTGTGGCTGGTGGGAGTGTGGGTGCTGGGGGAGCAGTGAGGAGGCCAATGTGTCTGGAGCAACGTGTGCAGGAGGCAGTCAGGGGCCAGAGCCTGCAAGGCCAGGGGGCCACAGCCAGAGGTCTGGCCTTGACCTCAAGGGCCACGGGGAGCCATTGCAGGTTTAGCAGAGGCATGTTGATGTCAGATTTGCATTTTAGAGGTTTCTTCTGTTAGCTAGGGGTACAGAGTGGGCATGGGGCGACTAGCAAGGTGGGCACCATTGTCTGGGTAAGGGGATGACACACCCTCACCACTTGGACAGTGGGTGCAGTCTTCACTGGGGTACCGATGGGCATGTCTTCAGGTCCTCAGCCCGATCCCTAACCCCTCTCTCTGCCGTGTCCCCCCTCCCAGTGCTGCGGTGCCTGGGGATCCCCACCCGAGTCGTGACCAACTACAACTCGGCCCATGACTCGAACAGCAACCTGCTCATCGAGTACTTCCGCAACGAGTTCGGGGAGTTCGAGGGTAACAAGAGCGAGATGATCTGGTGAGGTGGGGCCCAGGTTGGGGGAGGGCCCTGTGGTCTCCAGGAGAGGAGATCTGGGAAGGCTTCTCAGAGGAGGTCACATTTGAATTGGGTTTCAAATCTGAACAGAGTTTGCACGAGGGGGAAGCGGGGTGTGGGGAGGGCTCTCCAGGCAGGGGGAACAGCATGAGCAAAGGCCAAGAGGAGAAAAGTCAGCGCGAGGCGTGGATGGCCTCGGGGAGTAGCGTTGTCGGGATTCTGGAGGCCAGGGGGCCTGGGCCTCCAGCGGCAGCGGCTGTCACCTCACCCAAGGCTCCCAACTGGGAGCGGGACAGGCTGACCACCTGGGAGCAGGTTTGGAGGGAGAGACCGGAGGTGGGGTGTGGTCCAGGCGGCTGGGGATGAGGCCTGAACCAAGGCACAGCCTGTTTCCAGAGGCTGGAAAAGAAGGGACGGGGCTGAGAAATTAGGAGGAAACCTCAGCTGAGCCACTGAAAGGGTCGGGCGGTGGGAGAGGCGTTGAGAATGACACTCAGTGCAGGAGCACCTGGCCGGGGCCCACAGAGGGAAGAGCAAAGAGGAGTGCCAGGGGGCCAGGTGGGCCCAGCTGAGGACGAGGCGAGTGTGGACTGTGGGGAGGGGATGAAAGCCTGAGTGTGAGTCCTGGCCAACGTTCCGCTTCGTTTCCCAACAGGAACTTCCACTGCTGGGTGGAGTCGTGGATGACCAGGCCCGACCTGCAGCCGGGGTATGAGGGGTGGCAGGCCCTCGACCCCACGCCCCAGGAGAAGAGTGAAGGTGGGTAGGTGTGTCCTCATTGCCTAGATGAGGAAACTGAGGCTCAGAGAGCACTACTCGAGTCCCTCCGCTGGAGAGCACAGGGCTGGCATTCTAACCCAAGTCTGGCTGACCCCGAAGGTCACTGACTGGTCCATCTGATGTGGGCAGCTCACTGATGTAATATGAAACGTCGCCCCTGCCTGCTGTGGAAAACAGAAAGTAGGGAGAAGCATAAAGAAAATATCAAATAGCAACTTGTCCTCTCCCTCCACACAAAGCATCGTTAACATTCTCACACAGTCACCTCCAATTATATGCTTGTTTGCATATGTGTGTGCAGGCGAGGAAGAGAGAACCACCGCAAAATTGGTAAAGCCAATTCATAGAACATAATACCCAGGGTTTACAAAGTCAACCAATTACACTGAAATAGAGTTATCAAAAAATTTTAAAAATAGATTTGTAATGTAATCATATAGGTTTCATATAACAAGATAGTGGTAGAATTAATACATTAGGTAACTTGGTAGCAAGGATGAGCATAAACGTTATCTCCAATTATCTGTGACAACTACTAAGTGCTATGAAAGTATCTGTGGTTTTATGGGTGATGAGTCATAAGTGCAGCTAAGATTATGGTTTGCTGCTTCCACAGTCGAAGGAAATGCTGTCACAGTACAGTGAAGAGAAAGACCTCATCTTCCCCATCCACGTTCACGGACCCCTGGATTCTATTCGTTGCACCTTGGGGGCCCGTGGGCTCCGGGTTAAGAGCTCTGGCTGTATGTGGCCTTTCGCGCCAGTTTGTCACTTTTTCGTACGTCGTTAGCATTTCTCTACCAGGCAGTTTCTGTGATTTGAATTTGAATTTCGTGTTACTGTGTTCCATCAAATGGACACACCATAATGCAGTTACCCAGCCTCCAGTCCTCAACGTTCAGATGTGTGACCAGTTTGAGGCAGCTGTAAGCCACGCTGAGATAAACATTGGCGCGGGTGTTGTACCAGACAGAGGCCCTGCCTTCTCAAATACGGCCGGCTGCGTGGCTCCCTCGGTTCCTTAGGGTGCTTTGGGATATCCTTCTATTTACTTATCACTTACATAGCACCTCGTATATGCAAATCCTCATTAGGGAGGTATGAATAGCATCCCCAACAGGAAACCGAGGCTCCGAGAAGTTAAGTAACTACTTCAACGTCACACAGCTAGTAAGAGCTATGATTTGAACCCTAAAAGCTGGGCTCCAGAGTCTCGATCCTTAATTCTTACCTATGATGCTTTCCTAGCAGTGGAGTCCCTGAGCCAAAGGGCTTTATGGCTCGAGACGTTTTGCCGCGTGTGGTTGACTTGTGGAAGGTTTGGAGGGTGCCATCCTACCCTCATCCCAGGTGCATCTCTGCCTCCTCTTCCCCCAACCAGGGACATACTGCTGTGGCCCGGTTCCAGTTCGTGCCATCAAGGAAGGCGACCTGAGCACCAAGTACGACGCCCCTTTTGTCTTTGCCGAGGTCAATGCCGATGTGGTGGAATGGATCCGGCAGGAGGATGGGTCCATGCACAAGTCCATCAACAACTCCATGATAGTGGGGCAGAAGATCAGCACTAAGAGTGTGGGCCGTGACCAGCGGGAGGACATCACCCACAACTATAAGTACCCAGAGGGTAGGTGCCCTGAGCCTTCGACACTGCCTTGCAGATAAGCTCCGGTTTTACCAGCCCGGCATGTGTGTGTGTGTGTGTGTGTGTGTGTGTGTGTGTGTGTGTGTGTGATTTGGCAGTCTGCATACAATGACCTGTAGGTTATTCTCCGTTCCAAAGAATTCCTTAGGAGCAGGTTATACTTACCAAACACACTGGAAGACGGTGGTAGAGGATAATTTGTTTAGGAAAATAATTCTATATTCTACAAAAGGATTCCATTTGGTCTTTAAGCCTGACTTTTTGGGGGGTTGGCTTGACTCAATAAAACTGAAGGGGTGTCTGTTATATAGGAGAGGCATGCATCACAACAAAAATGAATGATGTCCATGTTGTGTGCTAACAGCGCTTACCAGCAGTGGGACCTGCAGCTGTAGATGGGCAATTCCCACTTTTTCAACTCGAGAGGCTTGGAAATCCAGGGGGCCCGGGAGGAGGTTTCTGAAACTCAGTCGTGTTTATTTTTGCAGTAGTTCTCATACAGCTGGGGAAGTGCGCAGGATGGTGGATGGGGAGGGGTGAGATGAAAGAGAAATGGGCCAAGAGAGATATAAAGATAAGATGGGTTCAATCAGGCACAAAAATAAGACTTCTTTCTGTTGCTAATGTTAAATCAGTAGGAGGAGGTGGGGGGAAGGATGTGGATTATTTTTAAAATTGGATCGGGCACATCCGACAGCCAATCCAATACGATTGATGTTTCTAAGCATCTGCCCAGCACAGTGGGGCTCATAGGGATGACGGGGAAACCAGACCCCGGCCCACATCTGGCCCGCACTGACTTTCCAGGGCTGGCTGGGGGCCGGGGGTCCCGTGGCCGTGTTCTGGGTGGAAAGGATAACGCAGAAGGAAGAGGTGTTCCCGGGCCTCTGAAAGGTCCAGAGAGGATGGTTTGACGGGAGAAATGTCCTGCCGACCCCCACAGGGTCCCCAGAGGAGAGGGAGGCCTTCAGGAAGGCCAACAACCTGAACAAGCTGGCAGCTAAAGAGGAGGCGGGCGTGGCCATGCGGATCCGCGTGGCCCGAAGCATGAAAATAGGCAGCGACTTCGACGTCTTCGCCCACATCACCAACGA
The DNA here is from genome assembly GCF_963259705.1 of Myotis daubentonii. Lineage (NCBI taxonomy): Eukaryota > Metazoa > Chordata > Mammalia > Chiroptera > Vespertilionidae > Myotis > Myotis daubentonii. The sequence continues at coordinate 39,647,894 of NC_081847.1, read as the reverse complement.
CACTGCGGAGAACCACGCCTGCCGCCTCCTGCTCTGCGCTCGCACCGTCAGCTCCAACGGGACGCTGGGGCCGGTGTGCAGCTCCAAGAACCTGCTCGATCTTTCCCTGGAGCCCCATTCCGGTAAGGCCCTTTGTTCCTGGGTCAGTGACTGACCACAGACTGACGTGCTAGGAAGGGCCCTGTGCCCTGAGCGTGTGCAGTTTACCTCCCCATTTTCCAGGGGAGAAGACTGAGCGCAGAGTGGTTAAGTAACGTTCTCAAGACCACACAGTCGGGATGTGGCAGGACTGAGACCCGAACCTGTGCTGTCAGCAGCTACACTGCTTTGTTCCAGCTCATGTTCTCGGACTCCGACTGCTTTCCCAGACTCTCCACTGCTCTCTCCCCGCTAATTCCTTTCCTCTGTCTCCAGCAACTCCCACACCCAGGAGCCGCTCTCCTCTGGAGGTTCCCAGCCCCTGAGAGAAGAGGTTCTAGACCAGCGGTTCTCAACCTGTGGGTCGCGACCCCTTTGGCGGTCGAACGACCCTTTCACAGGGGTCGCCTAAGACCGCCCTGCATATCAGATATTTACATTACGATTCATAACAGTAGCAACATTACAGTTATGAAGTAGCAAAGAAAATAATTTTATGGTTGGGTCACAACAAGAGGAACTGTATTTAAAGGGCCAGAAGGTTGAGAACCACTGTGCTAGACCAGCGCTAAGGCCATGTGGCTGCTGAGCACTTGACAAGCCGCTGGCGCAATTGCGGAACTGAAGTTTCCATTTCACTTTGTAAACAGCCGCGTGTGGCCAGAAGCTGCCACATTGGACAGTGAAGCTGTCGTGGTGACAGGAGACACGGTCCAGTCCGCTGCGGAGAGAAGGGTTTCCTTCCTCCTGGCCCTGATTGTCTCCTCATAAACCGCCCTAGCGCCTGTCCCGTCCACCCTGTAAGGCAGACCCCCATCCCGTCCCTCCTTAGTTCCCTGTCTCCCCTCTTTTGGGGTAAAATAATGTCAGTAGATGACCCAGCCCTCAGCCCTGGGCAGAGGCTCTGCCTGCACGGTTGTCTCCTTGGTCCTTTTTGTTGCCGGGTTGTCTTCCTTAAGAAGGGGTCATCTGGGGCTGGGCCTTGAGGGATGCATACGAGTTCACTTTGGAAAATGGGCAAATAAGGCTGAGACCCTGAGAGGGGTTGTGGCCGCTGCTGAGGTCACTTGGTAAGGCGGCACGGAGCCCTCCTCCCGCCACCCAGGAGCCCAGTCCTGCCTTTTGCGTTAGGACCCAGAGGCATGAGAAGGGCAGAGGGGTCATGGAGCTGGGAGAGGACCTGGGGCCAGTGGAATGAGACATTGATGGTCCTCTGAGGGTCCTTCTGGCTGAACTTCCGTGTCCCCCTCAGAGATAGGAGAGTCATGACCTGATAGTGTGGGACCGTCTGGCCAGGAAGAGGCGGGCACACCGTAGCAACTTCATACCTGGGACTATGCTAGTAGGCAGAGCTGCGCGAGGCCCAGGGCAGGGGTGCTCTGTGTTTATGCAGGGGGCCCTCCCTCTCCTCTTGCCTGTCAGCCTGCACGTTTCCTCTCCTTCAGCCCTTGGCCCCGTGGGCTGGCGTGTGGGGCACAGCCATCCAGGTGCTAAGGAGGCCTGCCCGTGTTTCAGGCCCGGGGTCTATGGGACTGACAGTGCCACCTCCTGGTTTTGTCTTGGGAACCACGTGGGCACTCCTGGAGCTGCATGTCCCGAGCAGACGGTCGGTCAGGGTCCCTGAGCAGGGCCAAGCCCTCAGGACAGAGTCACTTGGCACTAGGGCTGGGGTCCCAACACTTACACTGTTGACAGATGCATTCTGAGGCCAGTCAGACTGGCTTTGCATGTGGCCACTACCGCCTCCTAAATGTATGACCTTGGGCAGGTGGCCACGCTGCCTGAGCCGCAACCCATACTCACCCATTAACTGGAGCAACAACATGCCCACCTAACGGGCCCCTGTGCGGACGTGTGCTCAGGTGCTCAGGACCTGGCAGGGAAGTGTAAAGTGGTGCCGGGCGTGGGGGGCCTTCACTCCTGGACGAGCGAAGTGCAAACAGGCGTGGGAGGCGAGAAGCCCCCGGGCCTTTCCTGATCACCTGCCGTGCCAGGTAGTGGTCTCCGTGCTGGGCGCAGTGGGGCCTGAGCCCTGCAGCCCTGGATGGCACCGCAAGGACCCAGCTTGGCCCTAAGCATCCGGGCCCTACGTGTCAGGTGTGTGGGGTGGTCAGGACACCCAATTCTGCTGACGGGCTGCGGGTGCCGGGGTGTTTCTCTCCTCCATCCCAGGCCTCAGGTTCCCCGTTTGGACAAAGTCCGATTCTTCTTTGTAGAGCCCTTCGGCCCACTTGTTAGGATGCATTCATGTCATTTCCTTCTTGGGCTTGGGACCACTTCAAAGGGAGGAAGTGTCCTTCCTGGAATGTGTGGCAAGACGTGAACTTCAGCCTGGACCAGGGATAATGATTTCCTCCCGGGCCTCTTTGCCGCTCAGATGCCATCGGGCCCACGAGCACTGTTCCGGAGAGGCTCCCGCCAAGCCTGTTGCCGTTTCTCCTCATCCTGGGCATGTGTTCACAGCAGGGGGTCATGGACCCACAAGGGCACAGCCTGCAGGGAGGGGGCAGAGGACGGTATCCTCAGGCTGCGAGGCGGAGCTAGTCCAGGCGCCCCGTGGGGCCTCCAGTGCCAAGTTCAACCTGAGGCCGGGTCTGTGACTCTTGAAAACCCCACACTTTGGCTGAGTTGCACATGATTCTCGGATGATAAGATCTGGGGGATTTCCATGTGCTAATGGACAGGAAGCTGGGCCTAGGACAGCAGAACAGAATCCAGTCGCCCCCACCCCTGCCTCCTTGCCCTGCTGCTTCTCTCCATCCCCTTCCTGCCCCTCCCTGTCTCTCTCTCCTCCCTCACCCCTCCCGGTGGTCACAGGGAATGCAGCCAATTGGTGATCACGCCTGCCCACAGCACCCTCCAGAACAGGCAAATCATTAAGGAATGACTGAAACCACCGGACAAGTTTCCTTCTCTCGGCCAGCACCTGGCCTAAGGCCACGGCTGTGGTCCCTGCCTTGGTCCCTGCGGCAGAAGGCAGTTCTCGAAGGTCCAACCCCACCCGGTTCAGCCTCCTGGAAAAGTCAACAGTTGGGCCGTGTCCTCGAAGCTCCTGGATGACAATGTTCCCTTTCTTTCCTGTGGAGTTGGTCAGACTTTCCACTCTGCCCCACCAGGAATTTTCACTCCTTTTTGTCCATTTTGGCGGAAGATTTGCTTTTCTTCCCCTAATGTCATCTGATCAGAGGTTGGGGCAGATCCACCCGGGGAATGAATGGCTGGAGGGCTGGGCACACGGAGGCAGCATTTTCCAAAGGGTGGGATGTGGACCATCAGTGTGAGAAAGTGACTCCCTCAGCTCTTCACGCTCCTTCAGATGATCTCACGGGGGACGTCGCAGTGGGTGCTAATCTCCCTTTTGAATAGTAAGCTCAGGTCTCGGACTGAGAGCCCTTAGCAACAAGATAGCTCACCGGAATTGAATAAGCATGACTTCGCTTGTATTTATTTTTACCAGTTACCTTCTATTTATGGTAAGTGAGACTGGTTTGCTGCAAATGATGATGAAAAATTTCCCTGGTTAGAATAGGCTAGAAAATATAAATGAGTGGACTGAAAGAAAAATAACGAGCAAAGAATTAGGATACTCTCCGATGTGTGAAAAATCGTGAATGGCTGGAGTTTGGGAAATGCTGGTCTAGTGGGGGGAGGAAGGGGCCAGATCGCAGAAAAAGAGGCACCAGCATCTCCTGTCAGGGCACTGGGACGATGGAGAGAGGCACTGGGGTGATGATGGAGCCCAGGGACCCTCCCTCCAGCGACCCTGTGTGGCAGGGGAGGCCCCAGAAACAGGGATCTGTCCAAGGCTCCCTGTGACCAATGGGACAAGCAGGGCCTGGCTCAGGCTTGCGTATTCTCAGTCCTGTGTCCTTTTCCCTGCCCTTTCCTGCCTCCTACAGGCCTCAGTGTTCTTGTCAGAATAATAGGCTAACAATCACACTTGGTTTCTCTGCAGTGGGAGGGGTGACCCTGCTTCCTTCTCTCTTACTCCCGCATTGCTGTGTGGCTTTTGCTCTGAAAGGACCTCTCGTCTTAGTGCTGCCAGCGTTAAAGGTGCCGATTGTCTGGGGAAACAAGAGGCAACAGAAAAAACAAAGAAGGGAGGTCATCTTCCCAGGCTCGTACAGCCCGTCATTGGCCAACCAGGGCCAGGTCTCCTGATCTGAGCCCCTACTGGCAGGAGTGTTTCTTCATCTATAAAAAGGCACAGTCTTACCGACCTCATGGGGGAAAGCGAGATCCTGACTGGCCGAGTGACTTGCCCAGCATCCCCGTGAGCAAAGCCGGGGAGGCAGGATCAGCACCCAGGCCTGTCAGAGCTCCAGGCCTTCCCCTACCAGCTGTTTTACTTCCCCTGCCCACCTCCTCCCTGGGCACCCTGGAGCCAGGGCAGGCAGGGGAAAGGCCTGGGATCTGCCCAGCCATCCTCCCGCTGTGTGAGCTCGAGCACATTCCTTGCCCTCTCTGTGCCGGTGGAAATGCAAGAGGAGAGGTGGGGCTGTGTCTTGGTCATTAAGTGTGCTCTCGCCTCCCCCCTGCAGAGAACAGCATCTCCCTTCCAATCCTCTATGCGAATTACTGTGACTACCTGACGGAGTCGAACCTCATCAAGGTGCGGGGCCTCCTCATCGAGCCAGCTGCCGACACCTACCTGCTGGCCGAGAGGGACATCTATCTGGAGAATCCAGAAATCAAGATCCGGGTAAGGGGCTGGCTGGGCAGGGTCCCAGGGCAAGCCCAGAGCTGGGAGAGGGCAGGCCTCGTGCACCTGCATCCCTGCTCCCTCAAGCTCGTTGACACCTCAGGGATCCTCATGAAAAGCATCATGAAGCCAAAAGAATTTGGGCCTCATGTAGCCTCTAGGGGTGAATCTTAGAATCTCAGCATGGTAGAGTCATGGCATTTAGGGATCTCAGAGTCACGGACCCTGAAAAGCTAGCCTCCTAAAGCTAGATCCCCAGAGCCTGGGACCCTGGTAGGGCAGAGAGAGTGGGGGAGTCAAGGGCATAGACTCTGAAGTCTGGCTGCCTGGCTTTGTGGCTGGGTGGCCCTGGGCATGCTTCTCTGCCCCTCCGTGCCTCAGTTTATTCACCTTAAGGTGGGTGTTATAAGGATTAAATGTGCATCCACAAGAAGCACACAGAACCTATCCAGTGCATTGTAAGCGCCCAATAAAAATTGTCACCATCATCATTGTCATCGTAGTGATTCACTTCAAGGAGCCACTCAGGACCCCAAATGCAGCAGTTACGAATAAATGGTGAAGAGCAGAGCGTGAGGGAGTGAGCACCGTGTGCCAGATACTCTGCTAGGAGCTTGCACGTTATTCGCTCAGCAATCCTTATGAGAACCCTGCAGCCAGGCATTTCTCTTCCGTGAAGAAACCAAGGCTCAGAGAGGGTAGTGACTTTCCGGGGTCACACAGCGAGGAAGGGGCAGAGATCGGCTGGCTCCAAAGCCTGTGATCTTCCCACTCTAGGCCCTGGAACAAGGGAGAGTAGAGCCCCTTTGGGTTGTGTGGAGCCTCCCTGCAGCTCCATGAAGGAGGCCGGGCCAGGATCATCACCTGTTTTCCAGATGGGGAAACTGAGGCACGGAGGTCAGGAGTGAGAGCGGCAGGAGGGGCATGGCTGTGTTCAGCAAACAGTGGGCCAAATTGCAGCAAAGACCGGGATGGCCCAGCCGGGACCCTGCCTGCCCTGGAGGGGTTCTGGGCCCCTCCCTCAATGCTGCCCCTTACCCCTGCCCTGTGCCCTGCCCCAGATCCTGGGGGAGCCCAAGAAGAACCGCAAGCTGGTGGCCGAGGTGTCCCTGCAGAACCCGCTCGCTGAGCCCCTGGTTGGCTGCACCGTCACTGTGGAGGGGGCTGGCCTGACCGAGACACAGAAGACCGTGGACATGTAAGTGTCGGTCACTCCAGCCTGGGGACTGGGAGCCGAGGGCAGATGCTGATGGGGGCACCACACTCTGGCCCATAACCCCTCCTCTCATCCACACTCCCACCCACCCCTGCCTGAGTACCCTTGGGGCAGAGTCCCCCCCCACTCTCATCCTCTCAACACCCACACTCCTGTGTTCCATGCACGTGTCTCACAAACCGGAACAAGTACACATCCCGTCACTGAACACCTGCCCCCAACGCACAGGCCCTCACATAAACACAGGCATCGGTACCCTGAGTGTCTACATGTGTGTCCTAGATGCACATCTATGTACAGATGCACATATGAGCACATACACTTATTTTTCACTTTATTATTGTAATGTAACTTACATACAGTAAAGAACCCAAGTCACACATGTACAGCTCAGTGCATTTTCACGCATGTGGTCACCTGAGCACACCCCCTCTTACCGCAAGCACACCATCCACTTCCATGTGTGCATGAGCGCGTGCGCGCACACACACACACGCACACACGCACACACGCACACACGCACACACACACATCCCTCTATACAAAGCAGGCTGCCCAGGCCCCAGAGAGCAGTGGATCCATTTATTACTGTCATTATTGTCAGCATTAAGCTGTACAGAGGCTCTGTGCTAAGTTCTCTGAATCCACACGTCATTCTGGCCTGACCCCTTCGTGGGCACTGGGCTTGGCATCTCCTCAGCCTCCTCCTCTCTCTCCACAGCCCAGACCCCGTGGAGGCGGGGCAGGAAGTCAAGGTCAGAGTGGACCTGCTGCCTGTCCAAGTGGGCCTCCACAAGCTGGTGGTCAACTTCGACAGCAACAAGCTGAAGGCCGTGAAGGGCTACCGGAACGTCATCATTGGCCCCCCCTAAGGGGCTCCCGTGCCCAGCTCCATCTCAGCCAGCCCACAGCCCCCAACTTGACCCCCAATCTTTATCCCAAGCTAATGAGGAAAATGGGCCCCAGACCCATCTTGTCCCCTGAGCCTGGTTCCCACCCCCTTACCCATGAGCGATGCTCTGTGCCTCCACAGTGGGGTTGGCTGGGCTTGGGATGGAGAAAAAGAGGCCCACGCCTCCCCCTCCAGCCCAGATGCCATTTGGAAAGCAACTGACCACCCACCACACTGTCTGACCTATACCACAGTCCCTTGGAGCAAAAATGAGACGATGAGATAGTCTCCCGAGTTGGCTGGATCAAGGAACTCCACACCCTAGTGTGTCCTGTGCCCCTTCCCCAGACTGTGCCCAGGCCCCAGAGGTCCTTGGGAGAGCCAGCGCAGGTGGGGATGGGGAGGGTCCCAGGTGCAGGACAGGCTTGAGCTCCTCCCACATCCCAGAAGCTCTGGCCCACAGCTCCCCCACCCTCCTCACGATTGTGAAGCCCCTACATGCAGGTGCCTCCTGTACTAGCTGGTACTCTCGGGGCTGCCAACCCGTTTAATCACCACGGGAAACTGCAGAATGGGAGCTGATTTCTCAAGGAGGAGACGGGGCCTAGGAGAAGGGAGGTGGCCCGTGCGCACAGGCGGGCTTGTGGGTATTCCAAAGGCTGGGTAATGTGAAGGCCTGGGGATGGAGCACAGGCCTCTGACTCCGAGTCCAGCGCCCTGCTCTTGCCACCAGCCCTGACCTGAGAGTGTCAGAGAGGCCATCTGGAACCTGATCCAAAAGGACCCAGGTGGGGTGAGGAAGTGGGAAAGGATTGGGAGTGGTCGGAGCCCCAGGTGCGGCCAGCCGCAGCCTTCCCCTCTCTGGGCCTTGCTGTCCTCTCCTCCGAGGCCCTCTCGGCTCTCCTGATGCCGTGTATGACCCAGCAAGTCCTACTCCCTGGCTGCACAGGGCTTAGGCCACGTGCCCGGGTGTTTCTAAGAGTGAAACCATGACCAGGACCACCGCTCTGCCCCAGCCTATCCAGACCCCACACCTGTGCCCAGGCACCTTCCATCAGACCCCAGTCCCAAGGGAAAAAAGCCCAGAGGCCCCTGTCCTACCCATGAGCCTCCCCACCGCAATGTCTAGACTTCACAAGAGCCTTAGCTGCCTGTGCTGCTCACTAACCGAGAGGGTCCGCACTCAGCCAACCCCTCTTTGCAGGACCGGGGCCCTGGAACACAGCTCAGAGAGCTACGAGCTGTCATCTCTGGCTTAATCCCCCACACCCTCCATGGGACTAAGGTCTCCCTAGAGCTGGAGGAGGGAAAAGGGAGCATTCTCCATCTGGAATGGGGTCCCAGCCAAAGAGGGCCCCCAAAAGCCCAGCGAGGGCCTCGGGGAAGGTCACGCTGATGCACTTAGAACTGGCTGCTTTGCACAGGGGAAGAGTCACAAAATGAGCCCACACATCTGTTTCATACACTGCTCTGTTTCTCTATGGTTTTATACACGCTTTGGGGTGCCCATCAGGCAGTAGATATGCTTTTGAGCCACAGGGAGCGAGCACTGAAATAAAAGAGTTTATTTTGCACATTCAAATAAGGTCTGTCTGGCTCTTTTCATGCTTTAGAGGAGGGTGAGTGGGTGAGCTCATTCACATTGCGACCAGCCAGGTCCAAACTTGACTGGCATTCAAGGCTCTCCAGCCGCTTTCTCAAACAAAACATGTTTGGGCCACAATGAACTTCCTGTATCTCCCCAACCCTGTGCACTTGCCCACTTCTTAGCTTTTGCATGTCTAGTTCCCTGAACCGCGTGTCCTTTCCCTTCCTTGCCCATCTTATGAACTCCTTCTCATCCCCTAATGCTTAACTCCGTGAGTCCTTCACAGATTTCTCCTCAGGCTCCCAGAGCCCTGAAACGTGGACCAACTCAAACATTTTTCAGTGAGTTTTAGTTCCATGTTGGTATATCTGTCCCCCTTGCCATTCTATATGACGTTCTCAGGGACAGAGACCACGTTTCTCTTAAATCAGTGGTTCTCAACCTCCCTAATGCCGCGACCCTTTAATACAGTTCTTCATGTTGTGGTGAACCCCAATTTCATTGTTACAGATTGAACATAATTAAAGCGTAGTGATTAATCACAAAAACAATATGTAATTATATATGTGTTTTCCGATGGTCTTGGGCGACCCCTGTGAAAGGGTCGTTCGACCCCCAAAGGGGTCGCGACCCACAGGTTGAGAACCGCTGTCTTAAATAGACATTAGTAAATACTGAATTGTTAAATCAAAGTATTTGAACTCAGCTCTCATAAAACCAGTGCCGTCCAAAAGAAATGTAACATAAGCCACATTAAAAAGAGCAAAGAGCCCTGCCAGCGTGGCCCAATGGTTGAGCATCGGCCTATGAACCAGGAGGTCATGGTTTGATTCCTGGGCTGGGCACAGGCCCAAGTTGTGGGCTCAATCCCCAGTATGGGGCGGGCATCAGTGATTCTCTCTCATCATTGATGTTTCTTTCTCTCCCTCTCCCTTCCTCTCTGAAATCAATAAAAATACACTTAAAAAATAGACACAGGTGAAATACACTTTATCTAATATATCCAAAATATTGTTACTTCATCACGTAACCAATATAAAATTCATTAGTGAGACACTTTACATTCTTATTTTCACACACTGTCTTTGAAATGTGGTACAGAGTTCACACTGACAGCTGTCTCAGTTCAGATTGGCTGCGTTTCAAGTCTCCATGGCCACAGGTGGCTACTGGCTATCATAGTGGATGGGTGGATGGTGCCATGTCAGACTGTGACTCCAGGAGTGTGGGGACTTGGTCATTCACCTCATTCCCCACTAATGTTTGTTGACTGAATAGATGATAGAAGACAGTCTCCGGTCCTCAGGGAACCCCTGCTGAAAGACATGACGTGCTCCTAACAATAAATCCAAATAAATGAATCCCATTATCCAGGTGCTAAATTCTTCTGTTCCTTGCACACTACACCCTGGCTCTGGCCTGGACTGCTGAGCATTTTACCAGCATTTACTGGAAGCAGAAACCACTAGCCACTTCAGGCAGAGAGCGAGTTCTTTGGGGAAACTGATGGCAGAGGCATCTGAAAGGCGGAAGAGCACAGAGAGGCATGTCACCCAGAAATCGGGAAGGAGCTGTCACCTGGACGGAGCCCAGGAGCCCAGGAGCCCGTCAGTCCGCACCACCTCGCTGCTGGGGGGGTTGTCACTGCGGCCCTGGTACCGACAGAACTGCTGGGGTCTACAAAGCCTGCCCAAGTCCTCCTGCCTTCTCCCCACTGGCAGAACCTACGCAGAAACTAGTTGGCCAGGGACTCTGGAAAGTATTATTTCCAGGCTCCAGCCCCCTGAAAACAGAGATGGCTAGGCAACTGGGGATGGAGGAGGGGATGGAGTTGAGTAGCTGATACTTACCGCTGCTTCCTCTGAGAAGAACACCCTTCCCGTGATCTCCACCTTGGAACTCTTACTCAGCCTTCAAAACCCTCCTCCTCTGTGAAGCCTTCCTGGACTGCAGCCAGCGCTTCAACCTCTGGCTCCCCTCAGCACATTGTAAAAGCCCATTGCCACACTCCGCAGCCTGTTAGAACAGCTGTGTGTGTGCACCCTATATTCTGGAGCACCCTGAAGGCAGGATAGGGCTCACACCCCTGAAAGGGGGCCACCAAGTGGACTCAGGACTGCCAACTCTGGCTCCAGCTCTGACTGCCCACCCCCCACAGGGCAGGTCTGCCAATGCTGGACAAATTCAGAGGCCTCTCCTGAGTGGCCCCTAAGCCTGCTCCACCCCGGGTAGCCCACTAGCCAGGAGCCCAGGAAGGAGAAAGGCCCTGCTGGTCGACAGAGAAAATGAACCTGAGATCCTGCTCGCCAAGCCAGATGTGAGGGCCGAGTCTGGGCCCTACAGCACAGTCCGTACGTGCACTGCCACAGGGCAGCTCAGTGCTTCTGGGCCCCCTCCAAGCTCGGCTCACAGCCCTGGCATCAGGGGCCTGGGCTCTGGAGTCAAACAGACGCAGAATCAAAGCCTGGCTCTGCCACGGATTCACAGCACGGCTTCAGGCAGGTTCTCAGCCTCTCTGTGCCTCCTGGTCCTCCTCTGTTGAGTGAGGATGAGATGGTGTCTGCTTTCATGGCCAACGTGCAGGTCCAGGAAAGTGGTGCACGGAAAACAGAGCTGCCCCCCTGGCACACTGCAACCCTAATACCCGCCTTTTCTCAGGGTCAGGAACCGTCATGTGCACCGAGTCACTTACTCCTCAAACAGCCGAGTCATGTTTCCCCCCAGTTTATAGCTCTCACTGCAGAGCTGGACTTGAACCCAGGCTGCCTCCTGTCCCCAGAACACAGCCGAGCCCAGAGGAGGCCCAATTTCCACTGAGTTTTCCTTCCCAAATGGTTCCAGAACACGTGGGCAGAGGCCTCCACACAGCCCTGGTGACCATCGTGGTGTCTGATTGGGGCCAACTTCCCACACCCAGAGTTCCTCTCCTCTCCAGCTGCTCTTGTTTGCCTAGGATGCCTGCCAGCTCACCCCTTGGCCTCAAGCCAAGTCCAGGATAACAGAATGTTGATAGAATCTAATAAGGAGCAGCTGAGAGTAAAGGGCCAGGCCGCAGCCCCCCGGAGGCATGTGCACCATGAGGCCGGGACTGGGTCAGCGCGCTCTCCTGGCCTCCCTGCTTCCCTGCCCCACAGGCCCGGGCACAGACGCAGAAACACACAACTGGGCAACTGTGAAGCTCTGTGTTCTGTTTTAAGAGCCGAAATCCAAAGGGACCCATTAAAAGCAGAAAAGATATAAAAAAAAAAAATGATGATGCATCATCCCTAGCCTTGACTCAGCGGATAGAGTGTCCACCCGCAGACTGAAGGGTCCCAGGTTTGATTCCGGTCAAGGGCGCGTACTTTGGTCTTAGGCTCAATCCCCAGCCCTCGTCGGGGCACACAAGCAGGAGGCAACCAATTGATGTGTCTCTCTCACATCGGTGTTTCTCTCTCTGTCTCTCCCCCTCCTCTCCACAATCTCTAAAAATCAATGGAAAAATATCCTGGGGTGAGGATTAACAACAACAACAACAAAAAATGATGGCGTATCAGCCTTGAGCACACAGGATCTGTAATGACACGCAGCACCGTGCCTCTCATAGACCTCAACAGACACAAAAGACTATTATCAACAGAGTTCCGCTCACATGCAGTCCATGAGCAGGCGGAACTCATCTGTGTGTGAGAAGTCGGGACGTGTTTTCCCTGGCAGCGGGGAGGCGGGAATGGGATGGTTTGATTTTCTTCATCTGGGTGCTGGGTAAACAGGCACTCAGCCTGTGAAAATGTGCCAACCGTATTGTTATATAATGGTCCTCTCTTTGTATATCTGGTCTACTTCCATAAAATTTCAAAACATTTGGTTTTCGGAGGTTCTAAACTTAAGTCCAGATGGGGGATGGAGGAGAGGGGCTCAGCTGCAGAGTTCTCTCCATTCTTCTTCTGGGAGAGGGATCCCAGTAGGTACACCTCCAGGGATACTGTGAGGCTTAAACAAGATGTTATGCATGTGAACACGAGACTGCAGGGCTAGGGCTTGTGCGTCTCATTTGCTGTGAACAGCGTGAGGCACATCCATCAGCAATGAACACGTTGAATGAGTGAACATAAAGCTGGGCTTTTGTCATCTCAGCCAATCTTCAGAACAGGCCATAGAGAGGATCATCCCATTTCCCCACTGGGGAAACGAAAGTGCAGAGATGTCAGGCAGCTCACTCGACGTCACCCAGCAAGTCGATGGTGGAGCAGGAATTTAGAATCTGTTGACCCTCTCAACCACAGCATCTCACAGAAAGACCTGGAAAGTGGAAGGGAGGACTTGATCCCCAGACCCCGGGCAATGGACATGGCAAGTCTTTCCCCATCAGCACCCCAGGGTCTGAGAAAGCCAGACTAGAGGCTGGGCTCATGAACAGTTACCGCATGACCCAGCAATTCCACTCTAGGTATACACCCAGCAGGAATGAAACCATGTGACCACACAAAAATGTGTACAGGAATGTTCATAGCATCATTATTCATAGTAGCCAAAAAGTCCATCAACTGATGAGTGTATAAATAAAATGTAGTATATCCCATAAAACAAAATATTCAGCAATAACAATGAGTGAAGTACCAGTACACGCTACAATATGGATGAACCTTGAAAACATACTCAATGAAAGAAGCCAGTCACAAAAGACCCCATGTTGCATAATTTCATTTATATGAAATGTCCCAAAGAGGCAAATCTATATATATAAAAGGCTAATATGCAAAGTGTCCCTTCGGGAGTTCGACTGGGAGACCGGGAGTTCGCTCACTCGCTATGATGTGCGCTGACCACCAGAGGCTGGGAATGAAGGAAGGTCCCAGCAGGCAGCTGGAAGGCCTCGATCGGCCCTGATCACCAGCCAGGCCTAGGGACCCTGCCCGTGCATGAATTTTGTGCACTGGGCCTCTAGTATATAGAGAAGAGAGTAGATTGGTGATTGCCTGGGGCTGGAGGGATTAAGGGACTGGGAGTGGGTAATGGCTTAGGGTATGGGTTTTTTGTTTTGGGCGGGGGGGGTAAATAGTATTAAAGCAGATGGCCAGTGCGAGGTGAGATGTGCCAGGAGAGACCAGGGCTCGGGGCAATGGGACCAGCATGGCAGTCATGAACAGGGTGCCAGGCATCACCTGCACTAACTTGCTGGGCCCTCACAACATACTGTGAGCAGGAGCTGGCATTGCCTCCTCCACCTGCAGGGAGGAAGCTGAGGCCCAGAGAGGTTACATGACATATCCAAGGTCACACAGCCAGAAAATAGTGGAGACAGGACACCAACCAGGCAGGCTGGCTCCACAGCATTTGCTCCTCACCTCCTGCTCTGTTGTCCTCTGTCACGTGACATGGGTTTATGAAATTAGAGGGTCTTTGATAAGGAAGTCAGAGAAGGCCTCTTTGAGAAGCTAATGAGAAAGCTGATCCCTTAAGGAAGAGGAGTGAGGCCACGAAAGTGGGGTGGGTGGGGAGCAGAGGTGGCGAGGGCCAGGCAGAGGCCATTTCCCAGGAAGTTGATGACGCGGAGCTCTGGGACCCTCATTTGCACAGCCGGCCACAAAGGAGGGTCTGAGGTAGCTGCTGCGGCTCCAGGCAGGACCGGAGCCAGGCCGCTATCAGGAAGCATTTCCATGTAAGCGCTTCTGGGAGATCTCAGAAGAAAGGAATCTGAAGCTTGAAAATCCCCAGCAATTTGCTGTGATTTCTTTTCACATTCTTAATAAATATTCACTTTTTAAAAATATATTTTTTTTTATTGATTTTTTACAGAGAGGAAGGGAGAGGGATAGAGAACTAGAAACATTGATGAGAGAAAAACATCGATCAGCTGCCTCCTGCACACCCCCTACTGGGGAATGTGCCTGCAACCAAGGTATATGCCCTTGACTGGAATCGAACCCAGGACTCTTCAGTCCGTAGGCCGACGCTCTATCCACAGAGCCAAACCGGTCAGGGCTAAATATTCACTTCTGTACCCCATTTTATATTCATCATTTTATATCCTTTTTCTTAAAGATGGTGCCCCCAAATTAAAATGAAAACCATGATGTTTTAATGGCAATCATGAGCCAGGGTGCCAAGCGTCCTCCCACCAGAGTGGGTAAAATAAAGAGCCCACACACAGTTTCAGTGGAGACATGGACCCAGGGACTGTCAGGAGAAGAGGGGGATGCAAGGACCACCTTGGAAAGCTATCCGCAGGATCTTCTCAAGCAGACGAACCATCATTTCCTACGAGGCTGCAATTCCTCCCGTGATGTTTACCCAACAGAAATGCCGAGTCTGTGTCCTCCGAAAACGTGCAAGAATGTCCACAGCAGCCTTTTCTTACAATATCCCAGAGCTGAAAACAACCTGAACGTCCAGCGCTGGCAGGATGGTATGGACATTGCGGCGTAGTCATTCAACATAACAGTGTAAGAAGGAGAAAGGACAAGCTGCAGCTCTGTGCACGATTACTGGAATCTCACAAACACGTTCCACAGAAGATGCCAGACAGGGGTGCACACTGAATGGGTTTGTTCCTATGAAGTTCACCGCCAGGAAAAACTCCTCTACGATGTGAGAAGTCAGTGGTTACCGTCAGGGGTCGGGTAGCAACCGGAAGGGGAGCCAGGGGAGCAGCTGGCAGCTGGTAAGGGTCTGATTCTTGAGCTGGGGTGCTGGTTCGCACGGCGTGTTCAGTTTGGGGAATTCATAGAGGCGTACGCTTACGGTGTGAGCCTTTTCTATGTGCATGTTATACCTTAATGCGAATTTCCTCGATGTTATAAGCTTCAAGCCCCTGAAAACCTTGACGTTCCCCACCCCCA
This sequence comes from Myotis daubentonii, assembly GCF_963259705.1. Classification (NCBI taxonomy): domain Eukaryota; kingdom Metazoa; phylum Chordata; class Mammalia; order Chiroptera; family Vespertilionidae; genus Myotis; species Myotis daubentonii. The sequence continues at coordinate 39,632,537 of NC_081847.1, read as the reverse complement.
CCCCTTAAAGACGTTTATAAGAGCCTAACTGATGACACACGCTGAGGAGCAAGATCTCACATGCTCTCCAACCTGTCCTGGGGGTCAGAGCGGGATTTGGGTTTTATTCTTGTGAAGAGGTTTCCGCTGGAGGGAAGTGAGTGAAAGGTGATATGAGGGAGTAGCGGGGTGAAAGTGGGGACTTGGGCGTGGCTATGGAGAGCCCCAGTGAGCAGAAGGGCAGAGAAGATTTCCTGGGTGGGATCTCAAGGGCAAGGCAGGCATAGAGGAGGTAGGGGTGGGTGGAGAGGGTTGATTGGGCAACGATGGGGAACTGGAATAAGATTAGGGCAACTTGTGTGGGGGCCTAGAGGGTAGAGGGAGGTGTGGTCTCTGATGATTCCACAGCCAGTCGGTCACCCTGGCACCACCAGGCCCGGCTCCACCTGGAAGCCAACGCTCCCTTGGCCAACTCCCCCTTCATTCCTTCTCGGGGCTGGCCGGCCTCTCATGGAAACGCGAAGGGGTTCCCAGCCAGAGCTTGGCAGCCACCCAGATCTTTACAGCCTAGCATTTTGTCTCTCCCGGTCATGAACCTGGTTTTTCTTTTCCTCCTTTCCTGTTTTATTGACCCAAGCCTTTGCAGCGGACTTCAAGCTTGACGATGTTGTATCTTGTGTCATTGAGAGGCCGGTAGCCTTCGTGAAGTGGGTGTACTAGCCCGTTGTACAAATGAGGAGAGTGAGACCTGACCCAAGACTACCCACCCAATGAGAGGCAGAGCTAGATTTTAACAATAATAACAACAGCAGCAGACATGATTGAGCAACAAGTGGTGCCAGGTGCGGTGCTCAGCACTGTGCATCCATCCCGCCACCCATTCAGTCCTCACAATGACCCAGTGGGAAAAGTTGCAATTCTTATCAGCCCCTTAAAAAATTTTTGTATTGAAGTCTTACATACGTATGCATAAAAGTGTACAGATTATAAAAACCTGGAGAGTTTCCACAAACTGAACCCACCCATGTGGGGGGAAAAAATAGAGCAATTGATACAGCACCCAAAGCACAAGTGATAAAAGAGAAGACTGATAAAGTGGACTTCATAAACATTTAAAACTTTTGTATTTCAAAGAACACCATTAAAAATATTGCTAGAAATAAGAAGGGCACTGTATAGAGTAAATGTTTTCATTTACCAGAACATATAACTATTTTAATCTTCTGTAACCTAATGACATAAGTTCAAAATGTGCAAAACAAAAAATTGATAGAGCTCTAAGGAGAGATACACAAATTCAAATCATTATGGAAGGTTCACTACATCTCTCTCAGTATTTGACAGAACATGAAGACAAAAAGTCAATATGGATATAGAGGATGTATTTACTGGCTAAGTTATACTGCAGTAACATAAAGATCAAAAGTCTTGGTGGCTTAATACCCCACAGGTTCATATTTCACACGGAGTCCAGTGGAATCAGGCAATTGCCAGGGCTATTCTCCTCCATGCAGTGACCCAGGGATCCAGGCTCTCCCATCACGTGTTTCTGCCAATTTATCCTGTGGTTTCCACAGATGCTTCTCAAGAAGAGAAAGTGGGAAGATAGCACGAGCTATAGATGCCTCGGCCCAGAAGTTACATGTCTCACTTCTATTCACATCTCTTTTTATATATGTATATATTTTGTTGATTTTAGAGAAAGAGGAAAGGAGAGAGATTGCATACATTGGTTGATTCTTGTATGTGCCCCAACTGAGAATTGAACCCACAACCTTGGCATATCAGGATGATGCTCTAACCAACTAAGCTATTCAGCCAGGGCCCATTTATATCGCTTAAGCTAGAACTGGTCACGTGGTCTCTCCTAGCTCCAAGGGTACTGAGAAATGTAGTTTGCCAATGTCCCTAGAAAAGAGAGAACCAGGTAGGAGTGAGCATTTGCAGACTCTATTCACTGGATTTCAACAAAACAATGAACAAGCTTGACCTAATGGACATATATAGATAACTCTGCATCCAATACCATATTTTTAAGCACATATGACAATTTGCCAAATTTGACTATAACTTGGCTATAAAGCCGGTCTTACGAAATTTTAAAGAATCCAAATCACATGGAGCATGTTATCTAAACAGCTATTCATTATAACTGAAGTATAAGTCAATAATGAGATGACTCAAAATTTTCCATATGCTAAGGAATTTAAAAATATACTTCTAAATAACCCATGAATTAAAGAAGAACTCATAAAGGAAACCAGAAAAGATTTGAATCAATTGATAACAAAGAAAATCCGTATCAAAATTTGTAGGTGTAGATAAATCAGTACATAGAAGGAAATTTTGTAGTTTTAAATGCATATGTCAGAGAAGAGCTGAAAACTGATAAAATAAACCTTTAGCTCAAGAAGTTCGAAAAATAATATTAAAACAAATATAATGAAAGTAAGAAAAAGTAAGTAATAAAGGCAAGAACAGGAATGAATAAAATAAGAAAGCAAAAATTAAAACAGAGTTAATCCAACAAAGCCAAAAGTCGGATCTTTGAAAAGACAGCAAAATTGACAACCTCCTGAATAAAATTTCCCTAGAGAAAAACAGAAATGGCACACACACACACACACAATATTAGGAATAAAAAGTGGGATGTCACTATAGATGCTACCAACATTACAGAAAAAAGAGGATGTTTTGAACAACTTTGAGTCAATACATTTGAAAATTTAAATGAAATGAACATCCTAGAAAGGCATAAAATATTAATTTTGACTCAAGACAAAACAGAAAAACTAGGAAATCCTCTATCAGTGAAGGATTCTGAAATACCCTTTCTAAAAAGGAAACTTCAACTCTAGATCGCTTCACTGACAAGTTCCAACATCCAAAGATGACACAATTTTAGTCTTTGACAATCTCTTCCAAAGAAAAGAGAAAGAGGGGACAACCCCCAATTCATTTTTTTAAGGCTAACATCACCTACACACCAGAATAGGACAAAGATATGGGGGCGGGGGGAAGAAAAGAAAAAAATTAAAGGTCAATTTTGCTCGGAAACTTGAATGAAATATCCTTAATAAAGTGTTAACCACAAAAATCCATCAATCTATAAAAAAGTACCACAACCAAAATGGGCTAATCTCAGGAGCCCAAGGTTGATTTTTTAAAATTATATTTTATATTTATGGCAGACATTATTACATTCCCCTCCCTTTTCCCTCCTTTGCCCACCTCCATCCAAACCCCACCCTCCCCTCCCTCTGGCCCTCGTCGCATTGTTATCTGTGTGCATGTATGTTCTTTGGCTGTTCTCTCAATCTTCTTCCATTCCGTCCACTCCACCCACCTCCCTTCTGACATTTGTCAGCCTGTTCCATGTAACCATTCCTCGTGTTCTGATTCGTTCATCCATTTATTTTGTTCATTAGATTCCACATATAAGTGAGATCATATGGTATTTGTCTTTGTCTGACTGGCTTATTTCACTTAGCATAATCATCTCCAGGTCCATCCATGCTGTCACAAAAGGTAAGAATTCCTTCCTTTTTACAGCTGCATAGTATTCCGTTGTGTAAATGTACCACAGCTTTTTTACTAGTATCCAATCATCTACTGATGGACATTTGGGCTCTTTCCAGATCTTGGTTATAAACATAGGGGTGCATATATTTTTTTCTGATTGGTGCTTCGGGATTCTTAGGATACAGTCCCAGAAATGGGATCGCTGGGTCAAAAGGCAGTTCTATTTTTAATTTTTTGAGAAAACTCCCTACTGTTCTCCACAGTGGCTGCACCAGTCTGCATTCTCACCAACAGTGCACTGGGGTTCCCTTTTCTCCACATCCTCTCTAGCACTTGTTGTTTGTTGATTTATTGATGGTAGTCATTTTGGCAGGTGTGAGGTGATACCTCTTTGTACTTTTAATTTGCATCTCTCTGATGATTAGTGATGTTGAGCATTTTTTCATATATCTATTGGCCCTATGTATGTCCTCTTTGGAGAAGTGTCTATTCAGGTCTTTTGCTCATTTTTTAGTTGGATTGTTTGTCTTTTTGGTGTTGAGTTGTATAAGTTCTTTATATACTGTTTTGGAAATTAACCCCTTATCAGATGTAGCATTGGCAAAAATGTTCTCTCATACAATGCGTTCTCTTTTTCTTTTGTTAGTGGTTTCTTTTGCAGTGTAAAAGCTTTTTAGTTTGATGTAGTCCCATTTGTTTATTTTTTCCTTTGTTTCCCTTGCCTAAGAGACATTTTGGCAAAAATACTGCTATGAGAGATGTCTGAGATTTTACTACCTGTATATTCTAGGATTTTTATGGTTTCATGACTTAAATTTAAGTCTTTTATCCATTTTGAGTTTATTCTTGTGTATGGTGTGAGTTGGTGGTCTAGTTTCATTTTTTTGCATGTATCTGTCCAATTTTCGCAACACCATTTATTGAAGAGACTGTCTTTACTCCATTGTGTGCTCTTACCTCCTTCATCAAATATTAATTGAGCATAATGGCTTGGGTCAATTTCTGGGGTCTCTGTTCTGTTCCATTGATCTATATGCCTGTTCTTGTGCCAGTACCCGGCTGTTTTGATTACAATGGCTTTGATATTCAGTATTGTGATCCCTTCAACTGCATTCTTCTTTCTCAAGATTGCTAAGGCTCCATTCATGTAATTCAGCACATAAACTGATTAAAGGACAAAAAACAACATGCAAAAGACCATTTGATAAAATATTGATATTTATTCATGATTTTAAAATTAAAAAATAATGTGGGAAATTATTAATAGAAGACAATTTCTTTAATAAAGATTATGTCTGCAGCTAACAATTCATGGTAAAATATTGCAAGCTTCTCTTTTTGAGACCAGAGACAAGTCAAGGATGTTCACAGCACCCATTTTTTTCAACATTTTATTGGAGGTCTCACTAGTGCCGTAAGGTAATAAAAGGGGTAAGATTTGGAGAAGAAATAAAAGTCATTTTTCAAAAGTGTGGACAAAAGAGGGTTCTACAGAAAGTAACCTCACAGGGCGATCTGATCATAAATTCTTAAGTAGGCAGGTCTGGTGAGCAGTCTTGCCCCAGGCCCAAAGCTTCTTTAGTAAAAGGTTTATCTTTGCTTTCAGCAAGCCCTGTCCATCGTTCTTGTGCATGGAGGTTAACACCTTTAACATGCCAGAGTAATTGTCTTTCCAGACCCCTGGGAAGAAACCACCCTCAAGAAAGCACATAATTTTACTAACTATCCCATAATCCAATCCCTGCCTGGTTTTCCCCCACCTTCGTGCAATCTTCCTTTCATTCCCTCCTTAACTCCCAATGCATAAAAGCAGCTGTGGAGCCCTGGCCGGTGTGGCTCAGTTGGCTGGGCGTCACACCGAAAGGTCTGGGCACATGGCCGGGTTTCAGGCTCCATCCCTGGTGGGGGGCTGTGCAGGAGGCAGCTGATCAATGTTGTGTTCTCACATGATGTTTCTCTCTTCTTCCTTCCTTTCTTTCTAAAAATCAATAAACATTTTTTTTTTTAAGAAGAAGCTGCAAAACTGTCACTCTCCTGAGCATTTGAGATCTGGCTTCCCGGCAATTGTCAGTTTGGGCTCAAATAAATTCATAAAAATTATCTATAAGTTCCTTATGACAACAAAGGTGATATAATTATGTATAGAGAAACCTCAAAATAGTCGGCCACGATGTTATCCAAATGAACAAGAAGATTTAGTGTTTGTATTAGAGACAAAATAAATGTATTAAAAATATGTTTCCATACAACAACCCACTGAGTTATTGGATGAAGCTGCTAAGGGCAGGTTTTGCACTTGGGGGCGAGAAGCTGTTCTTAACATTCAGAGAGGAACCTGTGGAAACAGGCCCTTCCTTGTGTGAGTGAGCTCCCCGTCACCGGAAGGGTTCAAGCAGGGACAGGATGGGCTGCGGCCAGGGGTGCTGGGAAAGAACCTGGGCTCGAGTGAGAGGCTGGCCCTCCCCAGGCTGGCCCTCAGCTCTTCTTACACTCAGCCCCCGGAGTGGCCTTTCTCCTCTCTTTTGGCTCCTCTCAAAGTCAACTTAATCCTTCTGGTAAACCCACAAAACACGCCAGGATTTATAACTCAGGAAATGTTTGTAACAAGTCTTAATCTTATCGGGGTCGACTCCCCTCTCCCAGGCTCTGCTTTCAGAGAAAACCCACAACGGTTATTTCTCTTCCCCTTTCCCCTGCCCCGGCCCCAGCAGACTTACTTCCTAGTCCCGGTTCTCTGGGGGCGCACAGCTCCCCGAGGGTGGTGGGTGTTGGGCTGGGGGCTTCTTCGTAAGCACAAAGGGTAAAGGTCACTTTGTTCATAGGCTCCCTACTGCTAAGAGTCCTGTGTCTTCAACACCACAGACCCCGTTTACAGAGGCAAATCCTTGCACACATGGAGCACTTCCTAGGTGCCCAGCGTTGTGCGAAGGGCTGTCTGCGTTTGACTTCTCCAAGCCACCCATCCATCCCAGGAGGTGGGTCTGTCACTAAGCTCCCTGGGCCCCACAGGAAGTGGGACTTGGGACTGGAACATTTTCAGTTCAGACCACACGTTCTGAAACCCACGCTACCTGGTTTGAGCAATACGCAGCGGTAGAGCTGCTTTCTTTGGAGTCAGGCAGCCTTGCACTTTCCAGCCACATGAGCTTGGACCTCGGTTTTCTCAAGTGCAGAATGGGGCTCAGAGGCATTTCTGCTTCTCAGGGTCATTGAGAAGGGTTATCAATGAATGAGATGGTGAATGTAAGGGCTCATCACACAGGGTGCTCCAGTCATGTTGGTTGTGGTTATTGGCAGTTTCTGGGCTCTGGACTCTCACCACAGCGGAGCTGGAGCCATGAGCTTGGGAAGATGCTGCAACCCCGGAGCTGAGGCAGCCTGATCCTGCCAGGGGAACGGCCATGGCCAAACCGGCACTACTTGCAGCTGGCGCACTGTGGACAGATGCAGAGAGGCAAGGCTGTTAATAAATCTGTCGGTTTCCAGGATGCCCCGCTGCGGGCCCCTGCTCTGACAGGCACCACAGGATGGGGGATGGGGGAGGGTAGCTGGCAGCAGACCCAAGTGTTGGCTGAGCCGCTAGATAACCTGTAATGAACTGTCTCTCGAGCTGGAGGCATTAACCTTGCTCCCCCCAACCCCTGGCCCCCCAGGCCTAGGCTCTGGGGTTAACCCCTTTCTTCCCAGCCCCAGGGGAGCTGAGAGCACAGCTTGTGTGAAGGAGGGCTGTATTGATTATCTATTGCCACCTAAGAGATTACCTCCAAACCTAGCAGCTGGGAGTAACGAACATTAGCTCGCAGCTTCTGTGTGGTGGGAATCTGAAAGTGGCTTCCCTGGGTGGTTCTGACTCAAGGTTTTTCACGAGGTTGCAATCAAGGTGTTGGCCTTGGTGGCAGTCATCTCTCAAGGCTTGACAGGGGGCGGGGGGATCTGATTCCAAACTCACATAGCTGTTGGCAGTCCTTCCTCCCCAATAGCTATTCCCAAGAGCGGTCACACAGGCCTCCCCACAGGGCCACCTCTTCTTGTCAAGAAAGCTGGCCTCCCCCCACACCAGCAATGAAGAGAGAGCACGAGGGGCACCAACCATGGAAGGCACAGTCCCTTTATAACCCAGCCTCTTCATCCATCACCGCTGACAGATTGTGTTTGTTCACTGCAAGTCACTGAGTCCAATCCACACTCAGGAGGGAACGACACAGGGTGTGAAAAACAGGAGTAGGGGACCACTGGGTCATCTCAGAGGCTGCTGCCTCGGGGGCTGCTCCTGGGACACACACAGACCTAAGTCTGGCTCACCTCCAGGTGCTCCTGCCCAGAGAGCCAGGAATTGGTCTCAACTCCTCATCCCACCTATTGCCAAGCCTTGTTGGTCCAATAACCTAAATAGCTCTCAAGTCTGACCACTTGCTCTCTCTTGACTGTCACAGCTCCAGCCAGGCCCCCATTGTATTGCACCTGGGTGTGGCCACCATGTCACCACTTCTGCACTTGTCCCCCTGCATGTATTCTGCTCCCTTCGATCACCACCCATCCCTATCACCGTCATCTGAGTCTTCCTAATAATAGTCAGCGGAGTCTTTTCCGATTGGACCATGTCTTTCCTTGCTGAAAACCCTTCTGAGGCTTCCCACATTCTCAGCACGAAGACCTATGTTCTCTCCATAGACAACAAGACTCTGCGAGGTCTGGCTCACCTGAACCTCGACAGCCTCACCTCTCAACACTGTCTTCTTTCAGTGCCTTGAACGTGCTTTGTCCCCTCCTGGCACAGACTTGGCGCATGCTGTTCCTCTCCCAGGAATGTTTTTCTTGTCCCGTTCACTTAGGTGACCCCTCATCACCCTCTGGATCTTGGCTCAAGAGTTGCTTCCTTGCACAAGCTGTCCCCATCCAGCCCTGACTTGGCTCAGTCTCCTGTTGAAAACTTGACCTCATGTCATAGCACTTTGCTAGACACACTGTTCTCTATCTGATTGGTCCCTGTCTGTGTCCCCTCACCAACACTGTAAGTGCCACGAGGGCAGGGACTGTATATGGTTTTTTCCAGCTGCATCCCTAGTGCCTATCACCAGTGGGTGCTTAAGAAACACCCATTGAACATTAAAAAAAAAATCCTCACCCAAGGGTATGCTTTTTAAAAATTAATTTTAGAGAGAGAGGATGGGAGAGAAATATTGATGTGAGAGTTACATTGATCAGTTGCCTCCCATACACGCCCCAAGCAGGGATCAAACCCACCACCTTGGTATGCGTCCTGATCGGGAATCGAACCCGCAACCTTTTGGTGTATGGGTCGACACTCCAACCAACTGAGCCACCCTCCAGGGCACATCTGTTGAATTTTTAAAAAATTAAAATTCTTGTGATAAAACCACAACTTTAAAAACATGAATTCATTACAATCACAGACCTCCAGGGCTCAAAGGGGGCTCAGAAACCTTTCCTTGTTTTTGGAAGGGGAAACTGAGGCCCAGGGACAGGGAAGGATTTCCCGGGCTGCAGGGTGAGTGAGAACAGAGAGGAGAAGCCAGTCCTCTGATGACCCCTCGCCTGCCATTGTCCATCTGCCATAAGCCCCATTTGCCTATCACCACCTGAACTTCCCGCTGGCACTTGGCAGATGCCAGCGATCACCTCCATTAGCCTTAAGGCCTGGGCACAGAGACCCTGGAAACCTTTGGCAAAACCTCCTTTCTGGTAAATTCTTTTCTTAGTTTTGGAACTCCTTAAAATGCATGACTGGTCCTGAAAACAGTCTTTTCACCCCAAATCAAGAACCAGCCCAGCTTTTGAAAAGTCAACATTTTGGGTTCCTCCCACATGGAGCCCTAACCATTTGAGCGGGCCAGGACGTGAGGTAATGTGGCCAATTGCAGAAGAAACTGAGGCCAGAGAAGGCCAGAGGCTTTCCCAAGGTCACACACAAAATCAGTGGCAGGACAGGGACTAGATCCCAGGCCTCCCCTTCTCATGCCAGCGCTCCTGTCTCTACAGCCGGCGGCAAGTAGGGGACCGGATTAACTTGAAGGCACCTGCAAACTCTGATCCGAGACTAACAGACCCTCCTCGGAAACGGGTCCTTCCTTAGACTATGGTCAGCTTTGCAGAGTCTTAGATCCTCTGCGGAGAGTAACTCTCGACTAGCAAAAGTGGCAACCTGGCGATTCAAAGCAAACAAGCAAATGCACTGATACTGCGAACAAACTGGTATTGCAAAAACAAAGTGGTATTGAAAAAATGCCCACCTGGTATTCAAATGACGTGCCAGTATTGAAAAAGAATGAGAGATTTTTACATACAAATCCAGGTTTCCGCCTTCTCAAAGAAAAATCAGACAATCTGGCAACACTTGCTCTGCCTCCTGTCATGCGGACACTTGGCTGAACTGCATAGCGGTTGTCACACACTCACCTGCCCACAGCTGCCCAAACTCCCTCCTTCCGTTGCCTTCCCAGGCCACGAGGCATTAGAGTTTGTGGCACCTATTCTACTGGATTTGAGGCTCCCTGGAGAAGTGGTCCCATAGGTTCCATTTGATGTCTCCAGGGACAGGGAGCTCAGTGCCAGTCTGCTCCAAGGCTGGTCAAGGAGATGGTGGGGAGGGAGAGCTGGATTTGAATCACGGTGTATCTGAACCCATGAATAACAGGTCATGCCAGAATGTAATTCCAGAGCCTAATAAACTTTAATTGCCTCATAACCAGGTCTCTCTATGCTTGTTTTGGCTGAGGCAGGTACTAAAGCCACTCTTGGGAATGACTTCACAGACTTCTAGTCCATCGAAATGAAGTCCAGATGCCATTGCATTCAGGGCAAACCAGGGGCTAGGTCTGGATAGCCCTTTTGAAGTTGCAAGGCCAGCTGCCGCTGATATCAAAAAAGGGGTTGCAGGTCCACCTTTGGATTCTTGAGCAATGACAGCTCTCAAATTGCCTTTGTGACCTTGCCAGGAGCTGTCACCACCACCCATGTTTCATAATCTATGGGAGGAGTGAGGTGGGGGCCTTCTAGCAATGTGAGGCCGCTGAGCACTTCATCAAGAGGCAGAATCAGGGCAGATACTCTTAATCGAGTTCTTGGCAAGCATCACACTGGAACTTTAAAATAGCGATGGCTTTGTTCCCACCACACTTATCAGTAACCATATCTCCATGCCAACAGAATCATTAGAGGCCAGGACTATTAGCTCTGGGAGGAACCCATGTGTTTTATCTTGTCCAACTCTCTACCTTCGTCGAGAAGCTCCCTATAGCACCCTAGACAAGAAGGGTAGGCCAGCCCTGCAGAGTAACAAGTCTTCCTCATGAGTCAGAAGCCCTCCCTACTAACACTTCCATCTCCTGCCCTCAGAGCAAAAGCCATGCTCACCTTCACCTACTGCCCATGAGCACCCCCAGACTTGCCCTCCCCTTGTCTGCAGACAATCCACTCTGGGACATCTACTCCTTCCCGGGGGGCCTTGAATTTAAATTTGAGCCTGGCCACCCTCCTGCAATTAACCAGTGTCCCTCTTCAGCACCTGTACAACAGTTGTAACTTAAGAGGACATAGTTCTTGCTCCAGGACCTACAAGGAAGTAAGGCTGAGCCCAGCTGTGCCACATCCTAGGCTCACATGCCCAGTGTTTCACAGATTGTCTCATATCAGCAAACAGATTTTATTTATTTAACAAATACTTAGTTGGCTTAGCTTACTTTAGCGACATGATTCATTAAATCCCCATGACCTTCTAAGAGAGAGTCCATTATTCTCATCCCCAGTGTACAGATGCTAAAACCAAGACAAGGGAGGTGAAGCCACTCGGCCAAAATGCCAGTTAAGTGAGGACATGTGGACTTGGACGCAGATCATTGGAGTCTGGAGCTGGTGCTCGTTACCTGTCTTTGTCGTGGTCAGTGTTGGACATGGGGATGAAGGCCTCCAGGGAGACCAGGAAATACCCAGTCTTCCTGATAAGTCAGCCCCACCCTGACTTCTCTGCAGTGATGGAGTTGGGACTTCACTTGAGTTCCAAATTCAGGGCTCTTTGCTCTGGCCTAGAGCATGCTGAGTGGACTAATCTGATTTAACTGAAGTGGAATTCCCCAGGGTAGCAGTATCACCAGATCCTATTCAGAGTGGCTGGCTTGGATTCCTCATGCATATCTGACAGGACACAATTACCCAGCAGGTTCCTGGGCCAAGGAGAGAACTACCCAACCTAGGCATCTGATGTTTATTTTTTATTTTTATTTTTTATAAATCTTTACTGTTGAAAGTATTACATGCATCCCCCTTTTTGCCCCATTGACCCCCCCCAGCCCGCCCCCACCCTCTCCTCTCCCCACCCCAATCTTCACCACCCTATTGTCTGTGGCCATGGGTTATGCATACAAGGTCTTTGGTTGATTACCTCCCACCCAGCCACCCTCCCCGCCTTCCCTCTGAGATTCCACACTCTGTTCCATGCTTCCATGTCTCTGGATCCACTCCGCTCATCAGTTTTTTAATTAGATCCCACATGTGAGTGAGATCTTGTGATACTTGTCTTTCTCTGACTTATTTCACTTAGCATGATACTCTCCAGGTCCTTCCATGCTGTCTCAGAGGGTAAGAGATTCTTCTTTTTCACTGCTGCATAGTATCCCATGGTGTAAATGTACCACAGCATGTTTATCCACTCCTAGCTATTGTAAATTGTGCTGCTATGCACATAAGGGTGCACACATTCTTTCTGTAGGTATCTGATACTTTAAAAGTGCACACGTCAAAAGACCCATTCCCCAGCACTACTCATGGGGGACCCAAGTCCTTCTGATTGAGGCCCCCAAAATAAAATAAACAAAAGTTTATTTTAGGAACATGTTAGGAAATACATGGACACCTCATTAATTCATAGCCCAGGAATCTAGAAGTCATCATTAATCCAAATGTGGACAAACTCTTTCTTATAAAGGGCCAGGTAGTAAATATGTTGGGAAAGACAACCATACACGCCTGGTGACCCTTGAACAATTGCAAAAGAGCGTACCTGGGACCTGAAACATTTCCTTACAGGTGAGGAACTCTCACTGTCTGTGCTGGTGTATCACCTTGTTTGGAAGTATTTTCCCCCCACTAGCAGGCTGGATGGGTACTGCTTTGCTCTGCATAAGCATGTGCATCAGATGGCACCAGGCCAACCCTACTGCTGCATCTGTTCCCAGCAGAGAGAGGGAAAGAGAGAGAAACATCAATGTGTGAGAGAAACATCAATCAGTTGCCTCCCACACACGCCCTGACCGAGGATTGAACCTGTAAACTGGGTATATTTTCTAACTGGGATTGAACCCGCCACTTTTTGGTGTAAAGGACGATGCTCCAACCAACTGAGCCACACCAGCCTGGGCCCTTTAACATTTCTTTTTTAAAAAATATAGATTTTATCGATTTTTTACAGAGAGGAAGGGAGAGGGATAGAGAGTTAGAAACATCAATCAGCTGCCTCCTGCACACTCCCTACTGGGGATGTGCCTGCAACCAAGGTACATGCACTTGACCGAAATCGAACCTGAGACCCTTGAGTCTGCAGGCTGACACTCTAGCCACTGAGCCAAACCGGTTAGGGCCCTTTAACATTTCTTATTGTTCAGGTCTAATGGTGACGAATTCTTTCAGCTTTTGTTGCTTTGAAAAGTTTATTTTGCTTTCATTTTTGAAAGACATTTTTGTTTTTTGTTGTGTTTTTTTTTTTTGCTAAATACAAAACCCTAGATTGACAGGGTTTAAAGATATCATGCCATTCTTTTTTAGCTTGCATAATTTCTGACGAGAAGTCTGCTGCCATTCTGATCTTTGTTGTTCTGTATATGTTTCTTTTTAGTCTTAACACTGGTTCAGCAATTTGACTATGATGTGTCTTAGCATGTGTAGGTTTTTTTAAATGTATTTTTCCTGGGGTTTACTGAGTTTCTTGGATCTATGACTTTATAGTTTTCATCATATTTTGGAAATTAACAATATTTCTTCAAATACATATTTTTAAAATTACATTTTCATTGATTTCAGAGAGGAAGGGAGAAGGGGAGAGAGATAGAAACATCAATGGAGAGAATCATTGAGTAACTGCCTCCTGCACGCCCCCCCCCCCCCCCCTACTGGGGATCAAGCCTGCAACCCACGTATGTGCCCTGACTAGGAATGGAACCATGATGCTCAACCACCGAGCCAATAAGCCAGGCTCTTCAAATATGTTTTCTATCTCTTTCCCTCTTTCCTTTCATAGCATATATTTTTGACACTTGGTATTATCCCCTCGGGTTGCTATTTACTCCTTTAATTTCACTGATCTTTTCTTCTGCAGCATCCAATATGCTGTTAATCCCACTGTTTATTTTAATTTCAGATATTGTATTTTCATTTCTAAAAATTTAATTTGGATTAAAATTATATATATATATATATATATATATATATATATATATATATATATATCCTATGTCTTTCCTTATTATGTTTGTTTTCCTTTATATCCTTGATTATTTCTTATATGAATAATAGCTGTTTGTCTTTGTTGGTTAATTTTATAGTGTATCATTTAGGACCTATTGATTTATTTTTTTCTCCTGGCTCTAGTCATTCTTTTATTTGCACGCCTGCCGATTATTTGTTGAATGTCGAACATAGTAAATTTTACATTGTTGAACCCTGGGTTTTGCTGTGTTTCTTCGAACAGTTTTGGATTTTATTCCACCAAAAAATTATTTGCAGATCAGATTGAGGCTAATTATTTTTTACTGGCAGATTGAGAGCAGCCTTTACTCTAGTGGTAATGTAGCCCCACTACAAAGACATGACCTTTTTGAGGATTCTATGCCGGGGCTGACCAGCAGCCCCTGAACAACGGATGAACAGATTACTCCCACACAGTTTCACTGTGAAAGAGAGGGCTAAGGGGCCGCCTGGCTGACAGCAACCAGGCAGCCTTGATTGCCTGTCTAGTTAGGCTTTTATTCGAATTTTTATCTTTAGATACAATCAGTAGAGTGAGTTATCTTGGGAGGACACATGTGTTTACATTGTCCTAGCCTAGACAAGGGCATCCAGGGGTTAAGCATAAAGATTCCAGTAAACACCTGGGGAGGGGGGGGTCTGCATATGCACAGGCTTGTTTGAAAGGTCAAGGAATAATTAGGGGTGCCGCCTTCGACGCTCCCCTAAATCCCCTCTAAGTATGGTTTCTGATAAACAGGGCAGGCAGTCTTCCACACACTTCCCTTTTCTCAGAATGTCCTCCTTACAATTTTCCAAGTCTCGTGTGCTCCCCAACAATTCTACTTCATGCCTCTCCACTCTACCTAACAGAAACTCTATTCCCAGAGGTAGTGAGCTCTGGGAATTATTTGGCCTACTGCTTTCGTTTGTTCTTTCCCTGGTCTGATGGAGTTTCATCCCACACATGTCCTAATCAGAACTCACTTAAGGATCAAGATTTTCAGAGCTCTATCTCTGTGCAGCTACCTCTTCTTTGTTACTTCTCCCTGCAAATTCTAACCACATCAGCCTTCCTGAACTCTGATCTCTGTCTCCTCAATTCAGTGACACAGTGCGCCTCAGGCTCCCTGCCGGGAGCCGGTCCATCCTTGCTGTTTCAAGGGACCTGGCATTTATGGCATACTGTTCTTAATATGTTTGCTTACCTTCTTGGCACTATGTGTTTTAACCAAGGTCACCTCTCTGAGAAAGGTTGTTTCCCCAGGTAGGGATTTTCCCCTGAAGTTAGGGAGGGAATAAAACCCCTTAACTAAGTTACAGGCGGGTAATTAATCACTTTAACTACGAACAATCATGCTTAAGCTACATAATCTTTACTCCCTGGAATGGAGATAAGAAACGCCCTAACCTTTGGAATAGGGATTGATAGGATTGGAATCAACTGGTATAAATACAGATGTAACAAGACAACAGGAGACAGAACCTAGACACAGAACCTACACAGAACCTAGAGACAGAAGAACTTCGCTGGAGAGAACATGGCAAAAGATCCTGGACAGAAACTGGCCACAGAACCTAGAGATAGAACCTAGCGAGAGAACCTGGCTGAAGAACCTAGAGACAGAACCTAGCGAGAGAACCTGGCTGAAGAACCTAGAGACAGAACCTAGCGAGAGAACATGGCAAAAGATCCTGGACTGAACCTGACTACAGAAATTGGCAAGAGAACCTGACTAGAACCTGGTGACTGAACCTGGCTGGAGAACCTAGCAAGAGAACATGGACACAGAACCTGGCTGGAGATCCTAACCAGAACTTCGCTGGAGATCCTGACCAGAACTTGGCTAGAGATCCTGGCTAGGCTGCTGATCAACTGAACACTGTCTCTGTGTCATTCCTTCTCTGCCGACTCCGTCCACACCTTTAGGGACCCCTGGACCTGCTGGGGTTGGACCCCAGCAGCTCTCATCTCTGTGCTGCAGGTTGGAGGCACCTTTAGTGAGGAAGATGGGTAATCCCCTCTTCTGTCAGGGCTCACAGTTCTCTGCTTCCTGATGTCCAGTGTCTGAAAACATTTGTTTTATAGATCTTATCTGCTTTTTTAGTTGTTTATGGTGGTGGGAAATTCCCATAGCATTCAATCCTTAATGGGTTGAACTTTATACTAGTTCTTTTTGTTATTGGTTTATGTTTTAAAATATCATTTAACTAATAGATGGTGATTCATTAAAGATTGTTAGAGCCGAAACCGGTTTGGCTTAGTGGATAGAGCGTCAGCCTGCGGACTGAGAGGTCCCGGGTTCGATTCCGGTCAAGGGCATGTACCTGGGTTGCGGGCACATCCCCGGTGGGGGATGTGCAAGAGGCAGCTGATCGATCTCATCGATGTTTCTAACTCTCTCTATCTCTCTCCCTTCCTCTCTGTGAAAAATCAATAAAATATATTAAAAAAAAAAAAAAAAGATTGTTAGAGACCTTTAAGAAAATTGTGTTTGGAGTTAGTTCATTAATATTTCTGTTTTACAATTCTACCAGAAATCCAGGCTCTGTCAAGATTGTTATAAAATGTTGAGCTAGGAAATGATCTTCAAGGCTAACCCTATTAATCAAAAATTAATTTATTATAGGCATACCTTGGTTTATTGCATTTCACTTTATTGTACTTCACAGATATTGCAATTTTTACAAGCTGAAGGTATGTGGCAACCCTGGGTTGAGCAAGTCTAGTGGCACCATTTTTCCAACAGGCTCAGATGATGCTTAGCATTTTTTAGCAAAAGAGTATTTTTTAATCAGGTATGTACATTGCTTTTTTTTTTTAGACATAATGCTATTGCACACTTTAACAGACTACAGTATAGTGTAAATATAACTTTTATATGCACCAGAAACCAAAAACTTTGTGACTCATTTTATTGCCATATTCATTTTACTGTGGTAGTCTGGAACCAAATCCACAATATCTCCCTAGCACACCTGTACTTAAGTTAATTTCTTAATTTCACTTTTAAAAGTGTTCAAAATTTTTACCAAAGTGGCAAGACCATTTCAAGGGAAATAATAATCTCCTCAACAAATTGTGCTGAGACAACTAAATATCCACATGCAAGAATAAAGTTGAACTCTAATCTTATACCATATACAAAGGTTAACTCAAAATGGACCAAACACCTAAATATAAGAGCTAAAAGTATAAAATCCTAAAAGAAAATACAGAGGTAAATCTTCATGACCTTGGATTTGGCAATGTTTACTTAGATGTGAGGCCAAAAGCATAAGCAACAAAAGAAAATTTAATTAAAAATTAATTTTTGCCCTAACCGGTTTGGCTCAGTGGATGGAGCATCGGCCTGCGGACTCAGGGGTCCCAGGTTCGATTCCGGTCAAGGGCATGTACCTTGGTTGCGGGCACATCCCCAGTGGCGGGTGTGCAGGAGGCAGCTGATCGATGTTTCTCTCTCATGATGTTTCTAACTATCCCTCTCCCTTCCTCTCTGTAAAAAAAAATCAATAAAAAATATATTTAAAAAAAAATAATTTTGAATTCATCAAAGGATACTATCACAGAGTGAAAAGACACCCACAGGGTGAGTGAAAATATTTGCGAATCATGTATGTGGATAAGGGCCTGTTATCCAGGACACATATAGAACCCTTACAACTCAACAACAACCCACTTAAAAAATGGGCAAAGAATTTGAATAGACATCTCTTCAAAGAAGATATACAAACGGTCAACAAGCACATAAGATGCCCAATGTCCTTAGTCATGAGGGAAATGCAAATCAAAACTACAAGGAAATATCACATCATCTCCACTAAGAGGGTTATTGTTATGGATTGAATCCTGTTCCCTCCCCAAAAGATATGTTGAACCAGTATCTGTAACTGTGACCTTATGTGGAAATTAGGACTTTGCAGATTTAACCAAGTTAAGATGAGGTTATTAAGGTGGATCTTAATCCAATATGACTGGTGTACTTACAAAAAGGAGGGAAATGTGGATAAAAACACAAAAGGAAGATGACCATGTGAAGACGGAGGCAGAAGTTAGTTGTTTTGCCACAGGCCAGGGAATGCCTGGGCTCTAAGAAGTTGGAAGAGGCACAAAAGACCCTCCCCTAGGCTTTGGAGGGAGCAGGGTTTTGCAAATGCCTTGATTTTAGATTTCTAGCCTCCAGAACTGAGATAAGAAATTTGTTGTTTTAAGCTACCCAGTTTGTGGTACTTTATTACAGAGACCTAGAGCACTGATATCAGTATAATTTTTAAAATGGAAATAACAAATGTTGGCAAATGGGATGGTTAACTTTGTGGCAACTTGGTAGGGCTATGGTGCCTGCCGGGAGCCAGTCCATGCTTGCTGTTTCAAGGGACCTGGCATATATGGCATACTGTTCTTAATATGTTTGCTCACCTTCTTGGCACTATGTGTTTTAACCAAGGTCTCTGAGAAAGGTTGTTTTCCCCAGGTAGGGAGTTTCCCCTGAAGTTAGGGAGGGAATAAAACCCCTCAACTAAGTGCCAGGCGGGTAATTAATCCCTTTAACTACGAACAATCATGCTTAAACTACATAATCTTTTCTCCCTGGAATGGAGATAAGAAACGCCCTAACCTTTGTAATAGAGATTGATAGGATTGAATCAACTGGTATAAATACAGTTGTAACAAGACAGAAACACTCAGAACTTAGAACACAGAATTCAGAAGACAGAACCTACGCAGAACCTGGAGATGGAGGAGCTTCGCTGGAGAGAACATGGCAAGGGATCCTGGACTGAACCTGACTACAGAAATTGCCAAGAGAACCTGACTAGAACCTGGTGACCGAACCTGGCTGGAGATCTCAGACAGAACCTGGCTGGAGAACCTAGCGAGGGAACATGGCTACAGAACCTCGCTGGAGATCCGAAGCAGAACCTCTCTGGAGATCCAAACCAGAACTTCGCTGGAGATCCTGGCTGGAGATCCTGGCTAGGCTGCTGATCAACTGAACACTGTCTCCGTGTCCTTCCTTCTTCGCCGACTCCGTCTACGCCTTTGGGAACCCCTGGACCTGCTGGGGTTGGACCCCGGCAGGTGCCCAGATATTTGGTCAAACATTCTGGATGTTTCTGTGAACATGTTTTTTGGGTGACATTACTGTTGGGTGTTTCTCATCTAGTCAGTCAAAGATCTTAATACAAAGACTGACATTCCCTTGAGCAACAAGGAATTGCTGCCAGCAGGCTGCCTTTGGACTTGAACTGCAACTCTTCCCTATGCCTCTAGCTGCTGGCCCTCCCCTGCAGACTTTGGACTTACCAAGCTTCTGCAGTTGTATAAGCCAATTCCTTAAAATAAATCTGTCTCTTTATATGCACACCCTGTTGGTACTAATTCTCTGAAGCACTCCAATACAGCAAGGATGTGGAGAAATTGGAACCTTCATACATTGCTGGTAGAAATAAAAATGGTGCAGCCACTGTGGAAAATCATTTGGTGATTCCTTAATTGCCGGGAGCCGGTCCATCCTTGCTGTTTCAAGGGACCTGGCATATATAGCATACGGTTCTTAATATGTTTGCTCACCTTCTTGGCACTGTGTTTTAACCAAGGTCACCTCTCCGAGAAAGGTTGAATCCCCAGGTAGGGATTTTCCCCTGAAGTTAGGGAGGGAATAAAACCTCTTAAATAAGTGCCAGGCGGGTAATTAATCATTTTAACTATGAACAATCATGCTTAAGCTACATAATCTTTACTCCCTGGAATGAAGATAAGAAACACTCTAACCTTTGGAATAGAGATTGATAGGATTGGAATCAACTGGTATAAATACAGATGCAACAAGACAACAACAGACAGAACTCAGAACACAGAACCTACACTCAGAACCTAGGCACAGAACCTACACAGAACGTTCTCTAGAGACAGAAGAACTTCGCTGGAGAGAACATGGCAAAAGATCTTGGACAGAAACTGGCCTCAGAACCTAGAGACAGAACCTAGCGAGAGAACATGGCAAAAGATCCTGGACTGAACCTGACTACAGAAATTGGCAAGAGAACCTGACTAGAACCTGGTGACTGAACCTGGCTGGAGAACCTGGACAGAACCTGGCTGGAGAACCTAGCGAGGGAACATGGCTACAGAACCTGACTGGAGATCCTAAGCAGAACTTCGCTGGAGATCCAGACCAGAACTTGGCTGGAGATCCTGGCTAGAGATCCTGGCTAGGCTGCTGATCAACTGAACGCTGTCTCCGTGTCATTCCTTCTTCGCCGACTCCGTCCACACCTTTGGGGACCCCTGGACCCGCTGGGGTTGGACCCCAGCACTTAATGAGTTAAACAGAGTTACCATATGATGTACTAGGCATATCTCTACAAGAACTGAAAACAGGTGTTCAAACAAAAATGTGTACAAGGATGTTCATAGCAGCACTACTGACAATACCCAAAAGGTAGAAACAATCCAAATATCCATCAACTGATGGATAAATAAATGTGGCATATCCATATAATGAAATATCCTATATAATAAAGAGGTAATATGCAAATTGACCATCACTCCAACACACAAGATGGCCGGCAGGGGAGGGCAGATGTGGGCAATCAGGTCAGCAGAAGAGGGCAGTTAGGGGCGACCAGGCCGGCAGGGGAGGACAGTTGGGGGGGGACCAGGCCTGCAGGGGAGGGCAGTTAGGGGTGACCGGGCCAGCAGGGGAGGGCAGTTGGGGGCAATCGGGCTGGCATGGAAGCAGTTAGGCGTCGATCAGGCTGGCAGATGAGTGGTTAGAGGGTGATCAGGCTGGCAGGCAGAAACGGTTAGAGGCAGGCAGGCAGGTGAGCGGGTGGGAGCCAGTAGACCTGGATTGTAAGAGGGATCCCAGATTGGAGAGGGTGCAGGCTGGATTGAGGGACACCCCCCCGCCACACACACACACACACACACAAATTTCGTGCACTGGGCCTCTAGTTCAACCATAAAAGGAATACAATTCTGACAAATACTACAAAATGAATGAACCTTGAAAACACTATGCTGAGTGAAAGAAGCCAGATTCAAAAGGTCACATATTATAGATTTCATTTATATTAAATATTCAGCACAGGCAACTTCATAAAGACAAAAAGCAGATTAGTGGGTGCCTGGGGTGAGGGGGTAAAGGGGTACATCGAGAGTGACTGCTTAATGGGTGTGGGATTTCCTTTTGAGAGGATGGAAATGTTCTGGAACTAGATTGTGGTGATGGTTGCATATCACAAATGTACTAAATGCCACTAAATTGCACACTTTTAAATGGCTAAAATGGTAAATTTATGTTATGTGTATTTTACCACACACAAAAAGAAACATGTGTTTCAAGTACACACAAAAGACTAATTCATGAGTTCACTAATTAACAAACATAAAAGGAACTTCTCATTAACAAAAATAGAACAGTGAAGCGAGAATTAAAGGTCCTAAAATGAGTCATGTGTGTAACCGTTGCAATAAGTAAGCAGGATTACTTACTTATTTTATTTTTGTCCCCAACTGTCCCTTGAAATCCACTTTGTGGGACTAGTGCATTTGCTAACTCTAGAAGAAAACTCAGGTCTCCACAACTTCTCTCATCAATCTTATTTAATAACTAGGGGACCGGTGTACGAAATTCGTGCACTGGGTGTGTGTGTGGGGGGGGGGGGGAGTGTCCCTCAGCCCAGCCTGCCCCCTCTCACATACTGGGAGCCCTCAGGCGTTGACCCCCATCACCCTCCAATTGCAGGATCGGCCCCTTGCCCAGGCCTGACGCCTCTGGCCTAGGCGTCCGGCCCGGGCAGCGGGGACCCGCAGCTGCAGTGGCCACGCGATCGTGGGCTTCGCTTTAGGCCCAGGCAAGGGACCCCTAGCTCCTGGGACTGCCAGCTTCGACCGTGCCCAGCTCCCATCGCTGGCTCCACCCCTACTTCCTGCTATCACTGGCCAGGGCAGAAAAGGCACCTGATTCTCCGATCATGGCTGGGGGGCAGGGCAAAGGCAGCCCCAGGGCCACCTTGGCCCTGCCCCCCAGCTCTTAGCTCCCCCCTGGGTTTCCGATCACTGTCAGTGGCAGGGGGCTTCTTCCTGCTTTCCCTTTCGCCTCCCTGCATTGTGCCTACATATGCAAATTAACCGCCATCTTGTTGGCAGTTAATTTGCATATAGCCCTGATTAGCCAATGAAAAGGGTAGCTCGTACGCCAATTACCATTTTTCTCTTTTATTAGTGTTGACTAGAAGCCCAGTGCATGATGTTCGTACATTTGGGGAGGACTCTCGCAGTCCGCAGTCCGGGAGCCCTGGGGGCATGAGGAGTGGGTCTAAGCCAGCAGTTGGACATCCTTAGTGCTGCCACGGAGGCGGGAGAGGCTCCTGCCACCACCGACACCACCGCGCTCACCAGCCCTAAGCCTGGCTTCTGGCTGAGCAGGGCTCCCCCTGTGGGAGCCCACCAACCACCAGGGGACAGCTCCTGCATTGAGCACCTTCCCCCTGGTGGTCAGTGCACATCATAGCAACCAGTCATTCCGCTGTTGGGTCAAAACTGGCTCTCCAGCATCCCCTGAGGGGTCCTGGATTGTGAGAGGGTGCAGGCAAGGCCAAGGGACCCCACCGGTGCATGATCAGGGCCTGGGAGGGATGCAGGAGGTTGGCCAGCTGGAGGGACCGTGGGAAGGCTCTAGGGCAGTGGTTCTCAACCTTCCTAATGCCATGACCCTTTAATACAGTTCCTCATGCTGTGGTGACCCCTAATTTCATTGTTACAAATTGAACATAATTAAAGCATAGTGACTAATCACAAAAACAGTATGTAATTATATGTGTGTTTTCTGATGGTCTTAGGCGACCCCTGTGAAAGGGTCATTTGACCCCTAAAGGGGTTTCGACCCACAAGTTGAGAGCTGCTGCTCTAGGGTGTGTCCGACCTATCTTGCTCAATCCCGATTGGCCGGACCCCAGCACCAAGCTAACCTATGGGTCGAAGCATCTGCCCCCTGGTGGTCAGTGCACATCACAGCGACTGGTTGACTGCCCCCTTGTGGTCAGTGCACATCATAGCAGCATATTAGGCTTTTATAATATAGGACTAGTGCCCCAGTGCATGAATTTGGGGGCGGGGGGGGGGGTGTCCCTCAGCCCAGCCTCCACCCTCTCCAATTTGGGACCACTGGCTCCTAACTGTTCACCTGCCTGCCGGCTTGATCGCCCCTAACCACTCTGCCTGGCAGCCTGCTCGCCCCCAACTGCCCCCCCCCCTTGCTGGCCTTCTTGCCCCCAACTGCCCCCCCTCCGCCGGCCTGATTGCCCCGAACTTCCCCCCCTTCGCCAGCCTGCTCACCCCCAACTGCCCCCCCAGCCAGCCTGCTCACCCCCAGCTGCCCCCCACCCTTGCCGGCCTGCTCGCCCTGCCGGCCTGATCACCCCCAACTATCCCCCACTGCAAGTCTGATTGCTCTAACTGCGCCCCCCTCACCCACCACCCCCCCGCCGGCCTGATCGCCCCTAACCGCCACTGCCTTAGCCCCACCACCATGGCTTTGTCCGGAAGGATGTCCGGAAGGTCTCCTGGTCTAATTAGCATATTACCCTTTTATTAGCATAGATAACAGTAATAGTAACACCACTACTAATAAAGTCCCATAGTCACCCTAAAGGTGCAAAACAGTTTCAATTCAGAAATTTAAATGTCCAATTCCATGTTATAATCAAAAGAATTTATCATTTGAAGTTAAGGCTTTCTTGGGGGCTGCTGCAGGCAGGAAGCCAGCATTGTTTAAGGTTCAGGGCAGTGGGAGTGAGGAAAGCAAGGAGAAGCAAGAGAAAATCCTTACTTGAGGTGTTGTGGTGACTGGGCACTGGCTGGCCATGAGTTTCATTACTTTCTCGTGTAGGCTCTCCAGCATCCTGAGCGGCTCATTCTCTCCCATGCGTCTCTCAGGGGTGGTACTTACCCCGGCTCTTTATTTCCTGCTTCTTCCTCAGCACTGCAAGTCAGAAGTCCACCTCCTTGAGGAGCCAGACCCGTCTCTTGGTCACTCTGAGATGACCCATGGTGGTTCTCCTGCATGCAGCTCACAACTGGTCCAAGGGAGGCAAGCATACATCCCCTGCCCCGACAAACTCTAGGAATAGGAATAGAGGCTGCATCCAACTTAGCCACCTTTCCATGGCTCCATCGTCAAAGCACCTAGCCAGCCACTGGCATTTCATTCTTTAGATTTTCCCAGGCACGGGGTCTAGTCCACCTGATCACCACCCTACAAGGGACACATAGTAACCTCCATGGAGGCCCCTTCCCTAGCCTTGAGGTAAGAGGCAGGGGCATCTACTGCTCTCCCTTAAGAGACTCAAAACACACAAATGGATCACTTCAAAGAAATCCCCACCAAAAACCCTCTTCTTTCAACTCTAACTCCTCTTTTATACCCTTAATGTGGATGACAAATTTAGGGCTGTTACAGGTTTTTTACCATCTCCATTATAAAAATAGCATACGGTATAGGTATTGTGGTAGCTTCCAAAAAACATAGATTTTAACTTTATTACCAAGCCCAGCCAGCATGGCTCAAAAGTTGAGCGTCGACTTATGAGCCAGGAGGTCTCAGTTCAATTCCTGATCAGGGCACATGTCTGGGTTGTGGGCTCGATCCCCAGTGGAGAGGGCGTACTGGAGGTAGCTGATCAACAATTCCCGTCATCATTGATGTTTCTTTCTCTCCCACTCTCTCTGAAATAAAAATATATTTTTAAAAATACCT
This sequence comes from Myotis daubentonii, assembly GCF_963259705.1. Classification (NCBI taxonomy): domain Eukaryota; kingdom Metazoa; phylum Chordata; class Mammalia; order Chiroptera; family Vespertilionidae; genus Myotis; species Myotis daubentonii. Next base: position 39,607,815 of record NC_081847.1, on the reverse strand, counting down.
ACATTCATTGTTGAATGTATAACAGCTACCACTGAGTCCTTAACTTGTCCCTGGCCATGGCACTAGGCCCTTTTTACAAACATCTCATTTAAAGTTTATAGGTATATTGTTTGTTAACTATTTTATCATTTTCATAACTGAGGATTGATAACTGGCATTTAAAAATCTGTGGAGTGCATGTTAATAAGATTTTCAGTAGGAAAAATTATTCTGAAAGCCTAGTCATAGAACTTCAGATCTGGAAAGCGCTCCCGAGGTGGTTTTGTCAACCTCATTCATTTCCTTAAGAAGCTGCAGCGTCCCGAAAGGCTTGAATTGAGGGATTTGCCCATGGTCATCACAGTGAGAGGAGACGTGGGTTATCACTTGCCACAGCTGCCTCTTATTCATAAAAACATATTAAATTCTGATTTATACTGCTAATTTTAATATTTTTCAAACCAGTGGTAGAAATGAATTTTTAATGCAAACTATTTCAGAGTCTAAAAAATTGAACAAACTGGGCTTCCAACACCACATAGAGCTGTATGAATCCCAATTTACTATACGGGAGAATGGATTCTTAATTGAATCTGTGCCTTAGAGTGGGAGAGTAATTTTTAAATGGAAAATCCTGTGGAGGTGGTGATGCGAATGAGTTGAGTCCAAGAGAAAGTAAGATAGCAAACCAGGCTGGAAAATAGCTTTTTCTTAAAGATCTGAAGGAAACCAAATGCAGATTGTTTGTGCTCAGACACTGATTACGCCATCTTCCTAGTCTTGGCAGGCTTTTGTGTTCGGATCCTTTTAGCTGATGATCTCCAGGGTTTCATAAATCCTCTTTCCATACATTAGCACTATGGTGACAGTATTCTTTTAACAAATATGGGAACCTAGGACATGCCATTCAGCATTGCCTTCTTCTTATGCAACCCAACAATCAAGCTTTTAGGGTTGGCAGGGAGCCTAGAAATAACTGAGTCCAATACCACATTCAAAGATAAGAAAACTGAGGCCCAGAGAAAGAAACACCTGTCCCGGGAAGGTCACACAGTTAATGGCTCTAATCACAAAAGTTAAGCATTTTGACAGATACATGAACTCTTGGGTAGTCCCACCTTCAGCTCTGTGGACTTCAGAGTCACATTTTGTAGCATGAAGTGCTAATTAAACCAGAGGAATTATGGACTTACTGTTTATAGGAAGGAGTGAAGACATTACCTAGGCCATGAAACCTGGGACACAGAAGGAGTTCTTGTCTCCTGAGATCCACATATTACATTGAACCTTTGTATTTTAAGACAGAAGGTGGGTAATGCAGCCTCAACTCTCCTGATTCGGGACCTCGGCCTGAGTTGCATTTAGTCTTGAAGGACCAGCTATTGCAGTTTTCTGTATCATGAGATAAATGAGTAACCCTACTCCTTCAGGCAAATGCTGCCCTCACCCAGTGGAAAGGTTAAAACCATCTTTCCAAACACCAATCACTTCAAAAGGAATTATTTCAAAATATTTTTCTATTATTTTGAGTTTTAACAATAATACTTAGTCAACACGCTTCACTGAATTTAAAAGTGAAAAGGAGAAAGGAAACCCACAAAGATGTTTTTAAAGGCATACCACTCAGGTTTGAATTATCTTGACTTTTTCCTCTCGCTGTTCAGAATGGCTTTCACTGTATTGCCAAAATCAAATATATCTCTCAGGAGGCCTAGTGGTGCAAACAAAAGCGCTGAAATCAAAGAATTTGCAAGTTTTAATCTGTCAGAGACTATGGTACTGGGGAGAAAGTCACTTAACTTCTCTCCATCAGTTCCCACTTCTGTGCAATGAGGATAAAACTGTGGAGGTACCTCTCCTGGGTACTGTGTGGGTTGGCTAATTAAAGCTAATTAAGCCCCTGGAACATACTATGTAAGTGCTGATATTTATGTGCCACTAAGACCCACAAAAACTCCACAGGGACAAGAGTCTGTGCAGACAGCACAATCTCTATTGGTGATTACTAATTACCCACTGCTTACAAAGAGAGCACTGTGTTCTGCAAAAGGGTAGGGAAAGGAAACAGCACACAATGTCATTCAACAACACCATGTTTATTCAAAAATATATATCTATGAGACATTTCAGAATATACTGCTGCCACCAAAGACAGCCTATACTTCTAAATAAAGTCCTAAATTAATATACAAATTTAAGCTTTAAAAATATTCTTTAAGAAAAAATGGGGGAAAAGAACAAAGACTTTCTGAGGAATATGACCTAAAGGAAAGGTCCTTTAAGGTCTATGGATGCCCTAAGTAAAGAAGAAAAAACACAAAACACAAATTACCCACCCCACCCTGCCAGATCCTTAAATTAAACAAATGAAGTAAAGCACACTTGGGGAGGATATGGGAGAATTAGATTTAAAAAAAACAAAAGCATTTCATTAAAACAACAACAAAAAATACCAAAACTAACTTCCTCACAGGAAGTCCACTAGTAGTAACAGGTGTTAAGAGGCCATCATATTCATTTACATAATTGCTAGTTTCATTTCTTGCTCTTGCTGCAATAATTATGCACCAATGGCTGGTTAGATGCAATCAGATAAAACATCACAGTGGGCAAGATTCATTCTGTTATAACATTTCATCTAGCTGATCAGAGCAAATATCTACCATACCCTTTTTTTGGGTTGATTTGTGGCTAGTAAAATTTTCCTTCCTTGATGAAAACATACAGAATGTCCAAGGATCTGTTCAGAAACATGCTCTTAGGTAGAACTAAAGCAGCACACCACATGGGGAGAGGCATATGTGCAGAAAGAGCAAAGACTCGAATTCACCTTGCAATTTTAGTAAAGTCACCCACTGCCCTACGGCCTCTGGGAGAAAATTTTATATATAGACTCATTATTTAATCTTGACAGGACAACAGGCAGTGTTCAACACAGTCCATATTCTAATCTGAAAATAGCTTAAATGCTACTAGGTTCTACACAGAGTTAAACTGAAAGCCTGCTATGACTTTTCACTGTTTTCACTTTTGGCAGGCAGGAGGGCTCCTTTAAGAAAAACCTGCTATACTTTTAAAAACATAGGTTATATTTTAACATGTAAAATTACATGTAATTGGCTTTTTGGTAATCCTCAGAATAATGGAGAATCTGAAACCCCCTCTACTGGATCCCATTTTATAGCTTTGGGATTTCAACCTCTGGGCTATAATTCCTATTACACTATTGGGGCAAATTGTTTTCTGCCCTTTCCAATGTCTAAAATAAGCCTGCCAAAACAGAATGATTTATAGTTAACAGGCCTAATCTTTACTAAAAAGCAAGTAATGTCAGATGGCATGATAATAGAATTAAAACCCAAAATTAATATCCCAAACTTTCCCCCTTCCCCTGCCCAAGATGAGCTATTCAGTAACATCTGACACAAAGTACTCCTGGGCACAGGGACACGTGCAATGATGTGGCTGACGGACAGATGAGCATGCACGGTGTCATATTTGCAAGGGAGATAAGCAAGTGCAGTCACCATCCTGAGGACATATGCCCACACAGTGAATTGTTAGTGTGTGCCCTACTCCCCAAAAGAAAGGGTCAAAGCAGCACCCACACAGAACCCAGGCTCTCAGCATGCCTTTAGCTTTCCGGCCCACCACTGCCATTGCTAACAAGCACCTTCACAGTCAACTGGGGTCAGAAGGCTGTTTTAGGAAGGTGTTCTGTGACGCTGGGTAGATCCTTGAAAAAGGCAGCCTGTTTGTAGGAACCTGAAGCAAAGTACTTATTTTAAACTCATCCTTGTAATTCCTGTTACTCTGTCTCTGAACTATGATTTTATGTCCCAGATCAGCTCCTAATCTTCTTGCTAGATTCTCTAGTCTGCTTACAAAACAAATGCACCCGACCATTGACTATACATCGCCAGAAGTAATAGTAGGGGAGAATCAGAGATTTAGCAAACTCCTTATGGCAAAGCTGCTCGACAGTTGTGCCTCCCTTTGGGGTTGAGAGAGTCAGGAAAGCCAATGACTCCAGGTTGAATTCCTCAGTGGAAGCCTGTACTGAACTTGAACGAGCCCAGCTCAGACCGAAGCTGCTTTCATGACACAATGCTATCATCAAGGACAAGATTCTTCTGAAAGCTTCCAGAAGTACACATGATTTTCATAACTTCTTCAGTATAAAGTGAGAGCTAAGAATGGAAAACTAACAGGGGCGTAAAAACACAAAGTGGGAGCGTTTGTATTCTTTCCAAATATCAATCTAAACTGGATTCCACTCACCACTGTTCTGAATTGTGCTCAACAGGAGAGGCTGGAGAGGAGAACCAGAGTTGTGGTTCTTTCTGGAGGCTGGGGGCCAGGCGGAAGGAGGGATAGAACCAGGGGCTACAAGGTTATTTCCAACCATGACTCGCCCTCTTCTTTCTGCTGGTAGAGATGGGAATCTGGGGCATGGCACCTGCCCTAGTCAGTAGAAAAGAGGTCACCAGCAGAGGGCAGGGGGGCCAAGCCCCCTGTGACGTTGGGCAGCAATGAGAGGTCTGGCAAACTCTGAATATGGGACTTCAGTTCCTTGCGGACCTGGGTTACCCGAGCAAGCTTCTGTTTATATTCCTAAGGAAACAAAGAGAAGACAATGCAGTAAGTCTTTGCGTGCTGGTGGCCAAGTTTAAGGACCCAATACAGATACTCTCACCCTCTTTTCCTACATTCTCCCCACCAGATCGCCCCTGCCCTATTCAGCTAAAGGACAATGCTAGGTTTTCAAACTCTGTAAAACTTTATATAAAAAAGGAAAGCAGAATTCAATACTGGCAACAACATGAAATGGTATCACTTAGCACTTGAGATTTGGAAGTAAAAAGAAGTGACATTTTTGTATTTACAGTGTCTTTTATTTGGTTCTTAGCTATTTCAAAATGCCTTATAAAATACAGATGCTTAGGATTTACAATTATTTTGAAGGCTATACCTAGACATGGCTAGAAAAATCACTATAAAACTATACTTTGTGCGTTAAAGTTGGACATTAAACCAGATTTAGCATTTTTGCAGACAATGACTACACAAGCTCAAAATACCCAATGCCACTACCTGTGCTTATTCCATTCCCAAGTAACTGAACAAGTCCCTGATGAGGTTTCTAGTCTAAATAGGCCAGACTTATCCTCCAAAAGCCTAGCTTTCATCAAGTCACCCCTCTGAGAAAATGAAGCACAGCACCACACTGTTTCCACGACTCTCAGAGCTCAAGGTCTTCTAAAATGAGCTCCTGCCAACTGTATTTCTTACAACTTCCCAACCCCCTAGGCCAGTGGTCGGCAAATTGCGGCCCCTTGAGTGTGGCTCTTCCACAAAATACCACATGCGGGCACGCACATACAGTGCGATTGAAACTTCGTGGCCACACTCAAGGGGCCAAAGAGCCGCATGTGGCTCGCGAGCCGCAGTTTGCCAACCACTGCCCTAGGCACACACATTGCCTGTATGGCCATTTGTTCAGGATTCTACTCAAGCCTAGAGGGGAACACAATCTAGACACGGATCTTTCTTTTCCTGGTCCCAGCAAGGCCCAGCCTCCACTCCTCTGCCTACCTGCTGAGTTCCACCTCTCTAGGGAAATCTTTCCTCCTCGTCCAGGAGACTGGTCTGCACCTCTGCCTGCTCTGGAACCCTCCTGTGCACAGAGCATGCATCTAGGCCCCTTAACAGCCTGCTCTTAGGCACTCTCTCCATTCATGTTAGACTTCCATGTTCCTCTAAACCTACAGTAGCCAATTGGTGGCCCGCGGACCACTGGTGGTCCGTGAGGTCTGAAAAGTTGGCGACCACTGCTCTAAATGACGACTCCCTTGATAATGGGAACTGAGTATACCACTTTCCCTCCTCAGCTCCCAGTTAAAGGTTCTCTTGGTAAATCTGTACGGAATAACCCACCAGGTCATGTGAGGTCTGTGGTTTACAGCCCCCTTAGGGCTTGTCTTTTTTCCTCTAGTTGTGCCAGCCTCCTTAGTGTTTCTGCAAGGACAAGGATGTTTCTGAGACTGGGTCTTTGCTGACTAATGCCTCTCCTGCAGGAACATAAGAGAAAGGACTGGGCTAAGACTCAGAGACCTGGGTTTAGTTTTGGCTCTGACTCTAACTATATATGTGACTGGGGACAAGTTTCCTCTCTTCCTTCATCCTCACCTTTCTTATCTGAAAATGAAAGAACTGGACCACCCATAGATCTTTCTTCAAGTTCTAGATCACTTCATGCCAACACCTCATGAACACTTGGAGAGGCAGAGGGTTTGAGGGCATAAGCACGCTTGGGAAGAGTGATAAGACAGGAAATAAGTTGAAAGAAGAACACTTAGTTCAAGTTGTAAAAATGAAGTCCAAGCAAGGAGTGGAAGAGGGGAATCAGGGATGCAGGCAGGGAGGGCCTGCCCCCACATTCCCATAGGCAGTCAGCCTTCCCCTGAAATAACGGTTCTCACACAGGCCATCAAATGGAGAGACTGGGAAAGAAAGTAAGTGCTCTTGGCACATTTTTTTTTTTGGTAGAATTAATACAACTATAACCACGACACATAAATACTTAATAATGAGCCCCTCATCAAACTTGTAAGCTTCAGGAGGCAAAAACCAGATCCATCTGCTTTCTCCCAGCATCCACCATGCCCAGCAGGACTCTGAACAGTAGGAGTCCGACACCATTGCCCAAAGAAATAATGGTATATAAAACATAATATTATGAGCAAGTACACAATATTAATCAGCTTTAAGTCTTGAAACTGAAGACTAATTTCAAATGTGAGGATCTAAATGTCAAGTTCCCTGTCCTTGCCTCTACAAACATTTTTCTTCATTGGTTTTACATACTTCAAAGGAAATCAATAGAAGATCCACTCTATTGCTGGACATGGATTCATTTAATTAACTTCTCCTGAAATCTAGGTAGAAAAAGGGTAAAATACTTACTCCCTGCTCAAATCCTCTGACCAAAGCTGACAAATAAAAGCCGCTTCGATTTGAAGCCATGAACTCCTGGCAGCTATAGAGCACTTCATTTGAAGGAATTCCTCAAGAACAGTTGAATGTCACTGAGTCTCTAGTGAGCTAAGCTGGGACTAGAATCCAAGACTCCTCACTCTTGGGTGATCCTCAGACTGACTTAGCAAATCCATCTGAGGTTAAAAGGAAAGACAGTTGATCTGATCAGGTACCACCTTAAGTTCAAATAACTCTCTCCCAGGCAATCTTTAAAACAAACAAAAATATCATTTGCTCCTTTTTGGGGTGGGGTGTTATCATAATTAGATGCTACTATATCCTAGATATCATAAAAAAACACCTTCATTTTAATAAAAAGAAACATGTTCCACATTAAAGTCCTCTCATTAGGCCACTCTGAAAGCTGATGGATCCTGCCCATACCTCCTCATGCTACCAGTTATTCTTCCCCTAGTGATTTCTACTTTAGAGCAGATGCATGAGCCTAGGAATAGGGCATTACTAGAAAAGAATGGGATTGAAAAATACAGAGCTGCAAGAAACAAGGTTAATATACAAAAGTCTATCGCTTTACTATATACCAGCAATAAACAAGTGAAATTTGAAATTAAAACACAGTATTTATTAGCACCCAAAACAATGAAAAACTTAGTTATAAATCTAATAAAATATGTACAAGATTGTCTGAGAAAAATACAAAACTCTGATGAACAAACAAAGAACTAAGTAATTGAAGAGAAATTCTATGTTTATGGCTAGAAATGTGGTAGACAGACAGACATGAGCAGAGCAATGACAAAGGGCCAGTACAGAAGGTCATTTAGGTGTAAAGTCACGGATGCCTAGCTAGGGACAACTGTATGGTGGAACCTTGCCCCCCAGGGTGACCTTTCCTCCCCTAGCATATCTCTGGTCATGTGATTTGAGACCCCCTGACCTTTCCTCCCTAGAGATAACATCTATGTCTCAGTTGTAGTTGGGCTCCAGGCCCAAAGGAGCAGCAAAACCAAACAAGCGACGCTATGGCTGACCTCAGACCAGCTGCACTGACTAATGACCTTCTGCCCTGGCACTGACCAAGAAATCAGTGGAGACCCAGACCCTGAAAGAACACACCTGGAAAGCTGCTGAATATTATCATGAGATCTTCACCTGGGATCTCCCCTAAAATCTTCACCCTTAAAACCATTAGGACTTTCCCTTACCCACCCCAGGCACGTTAGCATTACTTCCCTCACTCCAAGCTCCAAGGGCCCTTCTCTTTCCTCTATAACTTGTTTCTTAAGCCCATTTCTTCTAGGAATTACTTTTTCTACCTCTGTGATTTTATAAATGCATGTTCTCTTATAGTTTGACAAATAAAAGCTGCAGGGTCTTGACTCTGAATTCTTTCCTAGCCAGAACTCAAGTACTGAGGTTGCTGAGCCCAGGTCCAGTGGTGAACCTGGTGCCATTCCCGCTGCCTACAACAGGAAGACTCAATACTGTTATGATGTGAGTTCTTCCCAACTTTATCTATAGATCCAATCAAATCAATCCCAATCAAAATCACAGCAAGTTCTTTTGCGGAGATAGACAAACTGATTCTAAAGTTAATATGGAAAGGGGAAAGTTTCAGAATAGCCAAAACAAGATTGAAAAGAACAAAGTCAGACCTACCTGACTCCAAGACTTATTATAAAGCTACAGTAATCAAGACAATGTGGTACTGGCAAAAAAACAAATAGATTAATGCAACAGAATGGAGAGCCCAGAAACAGGCCCATATGGTCAACTGATCTTTGACAAAGAAACAGAAACAATACAGTGAAAAAAAGACAGTATTTTCAAGAAATGGTGCTGGAACCATGCAAAAAAAACAAACAAAACAAATCTAGACATGAGTTTTACATCCTTTATAAATATTCATTCAAAATGGATTACAGATTAAAATGTAAAAACACAAAACTATAAAACTCCTAGAAGATAACACAGGAGAAAATCTAGATGATCTTTAATTTGGTGAAGACTTTTAGATACAACACCACAGGCAGGACCCATGAAAGAACTAATAAACTGGACTTCATTAAAATGAAAAAAAATTCCTGCTCTATGAAAGACACTGTCAAGAGAATGAAAATGTTTGCAAAAGACATTAGGGAAACGCAAATTAAAACAACAATGAGATATGACCACATACCTATTAGAATTGCCAAAATCCAGAATACTAATAACAGCAAATGCTGATAAGGATGTGGAGCGACAGGAACTCCATTATGTTGCTGGTGAGAATGCAAAATAGTACAGCTACTTTGGAAGACCAGTCTGGCAGTCTCTCACAAAACTAAACATACACTTACCATAGGATCCAGCAATTACACTCATTGGTATTTATGCAAAGGACCTGAAAACTTATGTCCACACAAAAAACTGCACATGAATAGATTTATAGCAGCATTACTCATAACTGTTAGAAGCAAACAAGATGTCCTCCAGTAGGTGAATGAATAAACAAATTTTGGTATATCCAAACAACAGAATATTATTCAACACTAAAAAGAAATGAGCTATCAAGCCATGAAAAGACATGGAAGAACCTTAAAAACACAAAACTAAGTGAAAGAAGCCAACCTGAAAAGGTTAAGAGTCCAACTACATGACATTCTGAAAAAGGCAAAACTATGGCAAGAGGAGCTGGAGTGGGCAGGGAAGAATAGACAGAGCACAGAGAATTTTTAGGGTAGTGAATATACTGTAATGATGGATATGTCCAAATGTGTAGAATGTACACCAATGTAAACTATGGACTTTGGGTCATTATAATGTGTCAATATAGATTAAGGGTAACAGATGTGCCACTCCTGTGGGAGATGCTGACAGGGGGGGAGACTATGAATGTGTGGGGGTAGAGAGTATGGAAATCTATGTGCATTCCCCTTAATGTTGTTGTGAAGCTAACACTGCTCTAAAAAAATAGCCTTAAAAAACCCAAAAAACACCCTTGGGCCAAAAGGTTTAAATACATCGGCAAGGGTGTGTAGGTATATACTTGAATATCCAAATACAGGTAAAGCTTGCCTTTAAAACTATTAGAGCATGTTACCTGTTTAACTGGGACAGTTGAATGACCCAACTTAATGCCTTGAGGAGAGAAGAGCAGGTTAGAATTCACAGCCAGCTCTGACTAGGTCAAAGTGAAGCTATAGTACGTTTATAGTCCCTAAATTCAGTAGTAACTGTGATCTCTCCCACCTCTCCCATTTTTTTAAAATAGATTTAGTCTTTTTCCAAATAAAGTCATCTATAAATGTTGCCATAGACCAACAAAACAATTAAGAGTGAATCCAGTCTGGCTGGTGTTGCTCAGTGGTTGAGCATCAACCCATGAACCAAGAGGTTATGGTTCGATTCCCAGTCAGGGCACATGCCTGGGTTGCAGGCTTTAACCCCAGTAGGGGCTGTGCAGGAGGCAGCCCATCGAGATTCTCTCTCATCACAGATGTTTTTTATCTCTCTCTTCCTCTCTCTGAAGTCAATAAAAACATATATTGTTTTTTTTAAAAAGAGTGAATCACCTTCCAATTCTTCCCCTTGGTCGGGTCAGGGCACTCTCTTAATAGCTGCCTTTCCAGTTATTCTCTCTGGTTCTGGACAGGTTAAGGAGACAGACCTCAGGAAAATCAGAGCATCTTTTTTCTCAACCTACCAGCCTACCTTCTGGACAAAAGTGTGATCCACAAGCTCTGCTGCCACAAGGTTCCAAACTGTGCCCTCAGCAACTCCTGCTCTCATAAGAATCCAGGCTGCTTCTCATGATAATAAAACCAACTTCAGTGATGAGACCCATTCGAATTTTTCTGACTCCCTTAAGTGCGCTGCATTCCACAATCTCTTTAGCACACAAGCACCACTCAGGTAGAGAAATGATGTGGCAAGGTGGTTACATGCACCTTGTGTAAATTACCTTACGTTTTGTGTGTGATAGAGCACTAAGCCTTTAATCTAACACTCATGCTACCTGTCTGGTACAGGAATTCGAGAGATCAAGACCTGCACTATTTGTATCAGCAGGATGACACCGCTGCAGGACTCCTGCTCATCACTCTTCTCTCCCTACCCACTGATTCATCTCAACCACAGCTCGCATCTCTTTTTTGTATTCCTGTCTTCAGACACTTGCCTTTCCTACATTACCAATCTTAAGCAAGAGAAGACAAGGTAAACACAAGCAGTCCTGTTGCTTTTTCTTTCCTGTTCATGCATAATTTATACTGGGGTGGTGGTAGAGATGAGCGGTTAAGCTGAATCCTCCATCTGGCTACATGCACCTACGGCAACAAATTCTACCTCACCCCAGAGAGGCCGAGAGGAGCTGTGAAACAGGTAAGAGTTCTATCAGACTTCTGTTGCTACCCTTGTTTCGGGATCTTTGAAGAGGAGGTGGAGGGGAAAGTGGGCATCTGTGATAAACTGTCTGGGTTTATCTGACTGCCAAGAAATGTTTAAAACGAAGAGGGTAACGGCCCAATGTGCAGTTTTGAGATAATGCCTAGGATTTATGCTCTTGGCAAAACTCTGGAATCTCGGCTCACAGACTCTCCAAAGTTGCAGGAAAATGTGTCTCCAACATCCCTGTTTCCAGTGGGTCCAGCTGACACCGTGTGAACACAGCCCATTATGGAGCACCAAGACAATTGGCTGAAAGGAGCAACGCTCACACATTCTTTGCCTTTTTTGGTTAGAGCAGTAAACCAGGCCTGACATGCTGCAGATCGGCTCTGGGATAAGAGGGTTAAAAATGACAAGGGCTGACATTGCAATGACCTTTCTGCAGGAATTTCACTTCCAAAACAAAATTATAAGCATTTCCTCTAGCAACTCATGTAAGAAATGCTGAGCAAAATGTAAACATTGTCAAGCCTATATTTTTCTTGCTAGGAAGTACTTACGTAAGAAAAATTGTGTTAGAAACAACACCACCACAGGCAGGGGCTTGACTTGATGAAACAAAATTCCCAGTATAAGACTCATGTTTTCCTTTATCTTGCCCTGTTGTGCTATAGGACATAGGCATATAAAAATTACCTACTGCACGACTACTCCCAATTAAGAGTCATAAAGGGTCATTATGCATGAAGCAGTTTATAAAGGACCTGTTTTAAAGGTGACCTGCCACACTGAGTTTAAGTCAAAGAACTGCTTCATCATATGAAGGTTGGGAGAGCCAAGCAGAAAGGGGAAGCTGGCCTTCACCCTACTATTATTAAAATGCCCACTCAGCCCCCCTCATCCTGCATGAGCCGGGGGGGGGGGGGGGGGGACTAAGGCTCACAAGGACCTACACTTAGAAATCACAGCTTCTGCTTAAACCACAACTTAATTTTTTCTTTCTTCCTTTCTCTTTCATTTGCTTTTTGTTTGTTTTAAAGGAAAATACAACATATAAATCTTTGGACTGAAAATAAAAATGCCACTTCTAATTTCTCTTCAAGGATCTATGTGGGAATAAAAAACCATCACTGACCTGCACCTTTCTCCCAGCCAGCTCCATGCTCCCATGTGACTTAGTGGCAGCTGGGACATTTCAAAATGATACATTCTGGGTGTCACAGCAAGACTGGAGCTGCTGAGTAAGTTGCTGGGGAAGATACAAGGAAAGAGGAAGTTGTGGCTCCAATTCCAGTGCTTGGGGTCTTTCAGCTCCATTACCAAAACCAGTAATAAAGGTACACATGAAGTTTTCCCAGAAGGAAAGTAACAAAATGGCTACAATGAGAGAAGCGTTCTCAGAGCAATCCAGCCACCCACTGGAGGAATCAAATGGAAATGAGCGTCTTAGGCTTACAGTCATAGCACAAACCAAGGATTTTTAGGGCACTTCTTTCTCTCCAGAGGACCCTTTACACAAGGTTTACAGGAAGCTTCTGCTGCCACCACAAAACCCCCTCTGACAGGGATTTGCAAAAGCAAGGGAAGAACAGAGTTAGTATTTACACATAACTAAAATAATAAAAATAAAATCAATTTTAGGATTTGGCAAATGTAATTATAAACACTTACAAATTATAAGGATAAACACCATTTAAACACATGTCCACTATGCTTTAAAGGCAACTTATTAGAAAAAGGACAAGGGAGCCTTTAAAAAATATTTACATTATTTATGTAATGGGTCCCTCATTATGTAAAACCAAATATTAAAAGCGTAAGAAAAACTGTTTACTATTTATAATTAGTTCTCTCTTTTTTTTAAAGTTAACTGTCAAAAAATGTTTTATGCAAGTAACAAAGCCCTACAAACGGATTTCCTTAGGGACCACTTCAATGGAAAATCAGGTTATTGATGCTGTTCAGACAAACATGAAGGGTGTAAATCTTTCAACTGTTTCTCCTTTTGAGCCAAATACTGGTGGTCAAGCATTCCTGGAGGGCAGCTGAGAAGCAAAGGGTAGAAAGGAAAGGGACTCTTTTTCACACGAAAGGATTTTGAGCAACATTTACTACAATTTTAGGTACTAGAAGGTCTGCCAGGGCCAAGGCAGTCTGTAGGTTACTGAACTGCATTTGAATACAGTCTCTCTTCAATACTTCAATTCCTTTCCACAAGCAACTAAAAAAGGAGGGAGGTTGCTAGGATAAAACAGGGGGAAAAAAAAATCCAGTCAGAATAATCCAAGTTTAAGTCCTGTGCTACCACTTGCCTGCAGTGTAACATGACTTCACCGTGCTGGACTTAAGTGTCCTTATCTATAAGACAGGAATGGAAATAATGACTACACCATGGGGTGGCTTGAATGAGACCAGGCCCTTGCTAAACTGTTCAATTTGAATTAGAAGATCTGAAGGGGGAAAGAGCACCCTCCTATGTTTATTATTTTATAAGCAATACTTAAATTTTTTGATTTACATGTTAGAATTGAAGAAAAAGAGAATTATTGATGAGGCCTAAAATCCTTCCTCTCTCCAACCATTTGAGTATGTCCTGAAATTTTAGCACCTTTACTAGAAGCTGGCTTGTGAAAATAAAAGGGTTTGATCTCCAAGACGGGGGAAAAGTCCGGCAATTTTATAATTAGGTGGCACCATAGTCCAATCCTATCAATCTAAGGCCAAGAGAGGGGAAGGAATTTGTCTACGGAGTAAAAAGCCTAGATCTCGTGGGAACATTCTCAACTTGGAAGGAGTCCCCATCCAAGGTATACAGGTGAACTTCTGGTCAAGATGGCAGTGTAGGTAAATGCAGCACTCACATCCGCTCACAACCACGTCAAAATTACAACCAAACCACAGAACCATCATTCAGAACTGCCTGAAGCCTGGCTGAATGTAAGTCCTACAACTAGAGAAAGAAGCCACATTGAGACTGGTAGGAGGGGTGGAGGCATGGAACGGGATGATCTGATACCCACATGTGCCTTGTTTTTTTTAATTGGGAGGGATATCTTGGCTGCAGAGGCCTTCTGTGAGAAGCAAGGAGTCCCCGTGCTGGGAAGAGAAGTCTCTGTAACTTCAGGCTGTAAAGATAGCGGGAATTGTGGCTGAGTGACACATCCCAGGCATTCCTCTAAAAGGGCTGGCGCATATACTTACTTGGACTCACTCCCTCTGAGCTCTAGCGCTGGGGCAGCAGCTTGAAAGGATCCACGGACATACGGGGAGGAACTAAATTGTCTGACATCAGGATAAGAACTGGGGGGGGTGGGGGGGGGGCAGCTTTTCTCCAGACAAAATTGTTGATAGAGGTCATTGTTCCTATGCTGAGACCACCCCCACCACAATGAGGACTGGCAGGTGCCATATCTGAGTTTCTATCAACCTGGATCGCACTGTTTATATGACCCTGGGACTCCCTGAAACCCTGTCCCACCCAATTTGCAGCCCCATGCAAACTGTTTGCAGTGGCTTTTCCATACAAATAGCCTGTCCTGGCTCAGGCTTCAACTTTTCTAAAATTTCTCAAACAAGCAGCAGTTGGCCTCAGTATGCCCCATACCTCTCAATAAGAGGCCCCAGGCCTGGCACTAGCAGCAGCCAGCCTTGGTTCACAGCTTGGCCTCTCTGGGCAGCTCTAACCCCAATTCAAGTAGCAGCCACCTACAGATTGCTCTGTAGCTTGTGCCTGGTGGCCCCAGGAGGGCATAGACAGCAGCTGACTTTGCACCTCCTGGGAGGCTCCACACATCCAGTGGTCAGCTTCAGATCACGCCAGATTACAACCCTAGCACATCCATGAGTGACACAATCAAGGGGTAGACTCAGAGAGTACCATAATCCCATTGAAGCAAGTCCTGCTCCATAGGGGCATCTCCTGCACAGCAGTTTTTATGCTGTAGACACAGCTGGTCCGAACAGCTAATTGGCTGGGGGGTGAGGGGGAGGGGGGCGTCAATCCCTTCCAGTGACGCCAAAAGCAATCCAGGCTCAACTACAAGAAGACAGTGCACACAGCCCACACAGGGGCACATCTAGAATGCTCAGCTCAGGCGACTAGGAAGGCTGAGCACTGGGCCCTATGGACACCTAATACACAAGGCCACTCTACTAATTCCAGGAGACATAGCAGCTCTATCTAATACATAGAAACAAACACAGGGAAAAAGCCAAAATGTGGAGTCAAAGAAACATGTCACAAATGAAAAGAAGAAATTGCAAAAAAAAAAAAAAAAAGAACTAAATGAAATGGAAGCAGGCAAACTAACAGATGCACAGTTCAAAATAATGGTTATAAGGATGCCCAAGGAACTTAGTGATAACTTCAAGGAACTTTGTGACAACTGCAAGGAACTTAGAGAGAACATCAATGACATAAAAAGGACCAATCAGAAATGACACATACACTAACTGAAATAAAGAATAATTTACAGAGAATCAACAGTAGAGGACACTGAGAATCAAATCAGTGATTTGAAGAATAAGGAAGCAAAACAACCAATCAGAACAACAAAAAGAAAAACGAATCAAAAAACATGAAGATAGTGTAAGGAGCCTCTGGGACAACTTCAAGCGTACCACCATTCGCATCACAGGGCTGCTGGAAGGAGAAGAGAGGGAGCAAGAAATTGAAAACCTATTTGAAAAAATGACAGAAAACTTCCCCTACCTGGTGAAAGAAATAGACATACAAGTCCAGAAGTACAGACAATCCCAAACAAGAGGAACCCAAAGAGGCCCACACCAAGACACATCATAATTAAAATGCTAAAGATTAAAGATAAAAAGAAATCTTAAAAGCAGCAAGAGAAAAGCAGTTAGCTACCTAGCACTCATGTGACTACGAACTGATTTCTCAACAGAAACTTTACAGGCCACAAGGGAGAAGCAAGAAAATATTCAAAGTGATAAAAAGGACCTACAACCAAGATTACTCTACCCAACAAATCTATCATTTAGAATTGAAGGTCAGATAAAGAGCTTCACAGACAAGAAAAAGCTAAAGGAGTTCTGATCATCAAACCAGTATTAGATGAAATGTTGAAGGGTATTCTTATAAGAAGAAGAGAAGAGGAGAGGAAGAGATAGAGAGAGAGGAAAAGAAGAAGTAGGAGGGGAGGGAAGATAAAAATATGAACAATAAAATGGTAATAAATACCCATCTATCAATAATTGAATCTAAAAATCAAAATAAATGAACAAGGAATCTAATGAACAAATTAAACTGATGAATAAAATAGAACCAGAGACATGGAAACATGGAACAGACTAAAGAATCTTGGAAGGAAGGGGGAAGAAGGGAAGGGAAAAGATTAACCAAAGAATTTAATATGCATATATGCATAACCCATGGACACAGACAATAGAGTGGTGAAGGCCTGGGGTGGGGTGGGATCTGGGTGGAGGGGAGCAATGGTGGAAGAAGAGTGTGACATCAACACTAATAAAAGAGAAAAATGGTAATTGGCGTACGAGCTACCCTTTTCATTGGCTAATCAGTGCTATATGCAAATTAACTGCCAACTAAGATTGGCAGTTAACTGCCAACAAGATGGTGGTTAATTTGCATATGTAGGCACAATGCAGGGAGGCGAAAGGGAAAGCAGGAAGAAGCCCCCTGACACTGACAGTGATTGGAAACCCAGGGGGGAGCTAAGAGCTGGGGAGCAGGGCAAAGGCGGCCCTGGGGCTGCCTTTGCCCTGCCCCCCAGCCATGATCAGAGAATCAGGTGCCTTTTCCGCCCTGGCCAGTGATAGCAGGAAGTAGGGGTCGAGCCAGCGATGGGAGCTGAGCATGGTCGAAGCTGGCAGTCCCAGGAGCTAGGGGCCCCTTGCCTGGGCCTAAAGCGAAGCCCACGATCGCGGGGCCGCTGCAGCTGTGGGTCCCCGCTGCCCGGGCCGAATGCCTCAGCCAGAGGCGTCCTGCAGGGGCAGAGGCGGAGCCCGTGCGATTGCGCCACCCCCCGCTGCCACTGCAGGTCCCCGCTGCCCAGGCCGGACGCCTAGGCCAGAGGCGTCAGGCCTGGGCAAGGGGCCGATCCTGCGATTGAAGGGTGTTGGGGGTCAACGCCTGAGGGCTCCCAGTATGTGAGAGGGGGCAGGCTGGGCTGAGGGACACTCCCCCCCCCCCACACACACACACACACACACACACCCAGTGCACGAATTTCGTGCACCGGGCCCCTAGTCTATAATATTCTTAACAATAAAGATTTTTTTTTTAAAGGTATACAGGTGACTATTGAACAACTTGGTGTTAGGAGTGCCAACTCCCTGAACAGCTAAAACCTGCATATAGCTTTTTATTCTCCCCAAATTGTTCAAGTCCCTTATATATAACTAGAGGCCCGATGCACGAAATTCGTGCAAAGGGCTCGGCCCCCACCGCAGCAGCGGCTGCCTCTGCCTCCGCAGCTGTAGCTTTGTCTGGAAGGTCGTCCAAAAGGACGTCTGGTCTAATTAGCATATTATGCTTTTATTATTATAGATCAGGGGTCCTCAAACTTTTTAAACAGGGCGCCAGCTCACTGTCCCTCAGACCGTTGGAGGGCTGGACTATAGTTTAAAAAAAAAACTATGAACAAATTCCTATGCACACTGCACATATCTTATTTTGAAGTAAAAAATAAAACGGGAACAAATACAATATTTGTATTTGCATGTGGCCCGCGGGCCGTTGTTTGAGGACCCCTGTTATACACGGCATAGAACAATGCATAAAGTGAGTCCCCCACATCCATGGATTCCCAACTATGGATCAACAATATTGTTAGCTGATCCTACATTTGGCTGAATTTGTGAGTGCAAAATCCTAGCATATGAAGGGTCAACTGCATACTTATTGAAATGGACCTGCACAGTCCAACTCTGTGTTGTTCATGGGTCAACTGTACTCTGACCTAGCCTAGAGATGAACTGAGCTGCCACCTGAGATCATGACACCGCTACTGGGGTAGGATTGGTGATGAAAGATTGACAATACAGAGAGGATTTTATGATCTAGTCAGAAAATAACCAAATAACCCATAAACAGAATGACAAACTACATGGTGCTCTGAAGGAAAAAGATAGAGAGCTATGACAGTATATATGGGGAAAGGGAGGGGGCAGGGAAGACATGACTTTATGAGGTAGAGATGGGAGAGGGCTGTCAGGGAAATACTGTTGGACTTGGGATATAAAAGATTAACAGGAATCAACTAGATAAGGGTAACTGGTGGGAAGTAAAGGGACAGAGTGTTCTAGAAAGAGGGATTAGCACATGTAAAGCCAGAGACAAAAAAGGCCAGAGCTGCATTTTGAAAACATCACAACACTGCCATATAAAGAATGGATTGTAGGACATAAGAACAAATGCAGAGCAGTAAAGAGGCTACTGCAGGGGACCAGATGAGACAATGACAGTTTGGACCAAGGTGGTATAGAAATAGAGACAGAGAGGAAGACGAGGGGGACAGATTCAAGAAAAACTGAGGAGATAAAAATCACAATGGCTTGGCGATTACTCCAATATGGAAAAACCACAACGAGAGGTCATATGGCAGAGGAACTGAGAGAAAATCTGGGACAAGAGAAGGCTGAACTGACCAATTTGGGAGGTGAGAAAAACAGGGGGAGAAATACCGGATGAGGCCTAGTGTCTGATTTTGATGAACAGCGATACCATTCCCTAAGGTAGGGAAAGAGAAGAAAAAGAAAGTTTACAAGGAAGGAGATGGTCTGTTTTGGCCATATCAAGTTTGAGTTGTCTGGGGAAGTAAGATATATTGGTCTAAACTACAAGGAAGCGTCTATATTAGAGATCTGCATTTAAGCCACCAGCATACTTTAAGCATGCTACTCAAGAAAAAGCTCCAGAATGAGAAAAAGCCTAAAGGAATTTACAGACCAAGGATGAAGAAAAGCTTATTAAAGGAAAAACAAAATTAGAACTAGCAGAGAGTGGGTATAAGAAACTGGAGAAGGAAAAACAAGAAATGGTAATAGTATTAAATGCTATAGAATGGGCCAAGAGGAGAAAGCAAGCAGAGACAGACTGAAAATTATCTTTTGGTTTCTGAGATTACCACAGGTGAGGGGATTTTGAAGACAGCCCCTTCAGAGGAATGTAGATATGCATATCAAGACGCAATGGGTTCAAAAGTAGAGTTTGCAAGGGAAAACAAGATATTGTCATAGTTAAAAAAAGGGATAGTGGTAATGTGTGGGATGTGCTTATGTAAATGAGATTTTAAAATATATGTATACATTAGTGAGGCAAAGCATGCTGCCTGCTGAGAAGGACACCTTCAGCTAATCTACTGGAGACTTCTGCAGAAAGGAAAATAAACGGGCCTTAAAGACTCTGCATGATAAGGAACAGCAGATACTAACAACTTCAAGTCAAACAAATGTTGGAACCTGTTTGTCTCAAGTGAGGGTAAAATTGTTACTTTGTAAATAAAAAAACACACCAAAGATAAAGGCTACGAGGATCACTGGCCTCACAGAGAAAGCAAAAAGAGCCTAGAATGGGAATTGCAGATCCTTATCACTGAATCATAACTGGGATAAACAGTAGCTTTATGGAAATAACTCCTAGTAAGTCTATGCCCCAGAATAAAAACACTGTAGACAAAATAGAACTTGAAAAAGCACCAAATACATCATACCGGACATCATGAAGAAAAAGTAGGATATGTCCATTCAAAATCACTATCCAAATTCTAAGAATGCTTAGAAAGCTGCTGGTAAATTTTTGTTGAGTTTAAATTTGCAAAGTTATTCCGCTTAAAATTCTCAAAGTATCTAATGGCAAGAGAACTGTCCATACTTTTTCCTAAAGATGCTTACAGGATCTGAATATGGAAAACAAATAAGGAGATCTGTAAAGTCCTAATGACAGCCAACTGGTACCATTACTTCTTCACACGAAGCGTGCCACACCTTAGGAGCGCATGGACTTCATTTGCAAAGGTTTTGTGTTGACTCCTGGTTATAATAATGAACATTTTTGCCCTAATCACGGAGAAAGACACTTTCTGACTTATTTCAAGTCCCACGTGTCATAGAAAGAAAAATGAAGTCAGAGATATAATTTTCAAGTTTGCAAAGTACACTACAATCCAAATTGACTTTCTTCAAAGATCACAACTTCAAGTGGGAATAGAAGGACCACCTTAACAGCACAGGCATACCTTGTAGATATTGTGAGTTCAGTTGCAGATCACAATAAAGTGAGTTGTAATCTTTTTGCTGGTGGAAGGTCTTGCTTTCAGTTTGTAAAAATCACATCTGTAAAGTGTAATAAAGTGGAGCACAATAAAACAAGGTATGCCTGTAGTAGAGATACTCATAAAGACTAAAATTAGATTTGCTCAAAATAACACGTACTCATTGGGTAAAATGACACTAAGACACAAGCTCAAATTTCTGTATTTTGAACTCTGTTCTCAAAGTCATGCTAACTGAAGTCAATGTTATAATAAGTATCTGCTATTTCCCCACAGCTGTTCAAATGTAACCAGATAATTTAAAACTCAGAAGAGAGGCCCATTTGTCTAATTAAACTACTCAATGTTCTTTCCTTCATAAAACAAAGATTAGTCTTTAACTTATGGATATATACATACATATGTATGTACACACACACACACACACACACACACACACACACACACATCTTGTCTGTTTATAAGACTCAATGAAATTCTAGAGTGCTTAAGATGCTTTGAAAAAAAACAACAACCAAGAACAACTAAGGCAGGAATGCATACTGGTGGCAAAGACCGTGAAATGTATGTGACTTTCAGCATACTATAAGACAGGCAGATAGTTGCAATACATCTAGAATTCATATTTAAAAATTTACAGGGAAAAAATACAAATAATGAAAGGTAGCCCAAAGTTAATTTTAAAAAGAAACATAAATGCTCAATAAAAATAATTACTGAATACCCAACCATAGGTATTCAAGCAGTCACTTAAAATGCTTTTAAAGTTTTTATTCATAAGGGAAAATGATCAAGTGGGAAAACGAGGCATGACAGAAAACTGTCCACACATTATGCTCATTTAAATTTTAAAACTAAAAAAAAATAATAATAAAGGAACTATCGCAAAATTAAAAGTAGTTATCTCTGGATAGTGAGGTATGATTTTCCCCTCAAGTTTCCTATGATGAGTTTCTTTTAAGATCAGCAGAAAATAAAGAAAGAACCGACAGAATTAGCTGATTAGGAATTACTGGTCTGGCAGACGAGCCCGGTGACAAGGGACCAAGATGATGCTTTGACTGAACGTGTATATATGTACTTTATAAATATAAAAAACTAGTACTACATACACCAGGTAAAACTCAGTGGAGCTGTTCCAGAAAGTAGGAGAAATCACCAAAAGTTGGACTATATGTATGAAAACAATGTTACAGCTAAAAGTACGGAATGCTAGGTGAGAGCTTTGCAATCATGTCACTTTTTCTATGGGAAGTCTCATTCCCCTAGGTTGCCCAATAGGCAAAGTACATTCTAATTATTATAATGAGGTGTTTTTTCCCCTGGAGTGAAAAGAGATAACTAAACATTGTGATATAGAAAGAATGCACACACACATGCACCTTGATGTTCTAGCTGCAAGTCTGGCCTGAGCTATAGGGTCAGTGATGACCGACATAAATGAAAGGAATCCAAGGACCCAGCATACTAGTACAGCCTCTGAACTCCATATTACTCACAGAAACACACAACTCAAGAAAAGTTTCCACCTACTGGAGGAAAATCTGGACCGGGGGGTGGGGGGTGGGGGGCCTCCCATATCAAAGCAGGGATGAAAAAGCAGTGAGCAAATCATGGCCTGCTATGTAGAGAAGAATGACTATAAGACCCCATGACCACTTGACCAGTATAAGCAGACTGACCTTTTCAACAACTGTTCCAACAGCACATGGCGCTGATAGCACTACTAGTGTTGGGAGGAAAGAATTATATGCGAAGGAGGGCAGTGAGTGCCAAGGACTGGTGGACAGGTGGGGCTAGGCTACACAGAGCTGTGAGAGGCAGCTGTAGGCAAAGCCTCTCAGTTCCTTCCTGGAGTCAGGAGTCAGGAGATCAGGGTTCTGGTCCTTGTGATTTTCTGTGACCTTAAACTGCTCATAGAAGCCCTGAGCATTGTTTCTTCATTTAAAATGAGGATTAGATCACCAGGTCCCATCTCTTTTTAATGGACAATGAGATAGTGGCTTTGATCATCATGGGAAATGGGGAGAATTTACTCCAAAGTTGACTCTCTGTCTCCACCTATTGCCTAACCCATTATTGCAATGAATGCTTCTAACCATCTGTACCCTGTAGGAAGGTGAGGGATGCTGCCAAAAACAACAGATGGCCATCAGTTTGGTTTAGTACTCCCGCAGCTATAGCCAAAGAATTTCTCAAGTTGTTATAAGCAAATTACAAACAGAAATAGGAAGAATCACAAGGCATTTGGGCCATTTCCCCTTTCCCAACAGTGTTGTCTGGAGTAGAAGGCTCTACTCCTGAGTATTCATTACAGCCAAGGGGGAGGCACCAAGCTGGGGAAAACAGCAGTGGTTTCAAGTTCAATGAGCCAATCCTTCCTTCCACCTCCCTCAGAGCAAGAACATGCAAAGGGAGGACTGGGTATTTAGAACCCTGGTAGCAGAATGGGTACCCTCAAGCTTGGAGGCTACTTTGGAATGCATGATACAACCATTTTAATCCCTCTTACATAAGATGACATTTCTCTAAAACAAGGTTCTTGGGAATTGTTGAAATGATTCAACATTAGCTACTTTTCTGTGTAGGTCACAGCAGTTCTTAACCCTTGGGGTCCTGACCCCTTTGGGGGTTGAACGACCCTCTCACAGGGGTCGCCTAAGACCATAGGAAAACACATATATAATTACATATTGTTTTTGTGATTAATCACTATGCTTTAATTATGTTCAATTTGTAACAATGAAATTGGGGGTCACCACAACATGAGGAACTGTATTAAAGGGTCGTGGCATTAGGAAGGTTGAGAACCACTGGTGTAGGATATCTTCTGGCTGTTGACCTTATGGAATCAAATTCAGAAGAAACAAACAAAAAAACCAAATAGCACAAACCTGATGGAATGTTACCAAGATGTTTGCCTTGGATTCTATTCCTGGTCTGTGGCTAATTCCCTTCTCTGGGCCTTGAATTTCTTCACCAATTCGGAAGTCAGACTACCAGGTGTACTGGTTAATAATGTGGAAACTTTTTTTAATAGATGGAGTTATATATATGTTGATATATATGCAATTTGATATGTATGCTATTTTGTTGTATTGACAGCAAGCTTCAAAACTTCATGTCAAATTTGCTGAAGGTGTTAACATCATAGATATTTTTTCACTTAAAAATGTCCAATTTTGTGCCAAAAAAGAGCATTTGCCAGAAGTTTTAATTCATTACTTTATTTTGAAGAAAAAGTTATCATATACTTCGGGAAGCTTATGGTGAACATGCTCCATCTCAAAATACTTGTGAACGCTGGTTTAAACGCTTTAAAAGTGAGGATTTCGATGTGAAAGACAAAGAATTCCCAGGTCAACTGAAAAAGTTTGAAGACCAACAATTACAAGCATTACTGGATGAAGATGCGTGTCAAACTCAGAAACAACTTGCAGAAAAACTAAACATTCCTCAGCAAACAATTTCCAATCGTTTACAAGCAATGGGAAAGATTTTAAAGGAAGGAAAATGGATGCCACATCAACTGAACGAAAGACAAATGGAAGACCGAAAAGTCATCAGTAAAATGTTGCTTCAACGGCACAAAAGAAAGTCTTTTTAGCATCGAATTATGACTGGCGATGAAAAGTGGATTTATTTTGAGAATCCCAAATGCACAAAATCATGGGTTGATCCAGGTCAACCATCAACATCGACTGCAAGGCCAAATCGCTTCAGAAAGAAGACAATGCTTTGCATTTGGTGGGATCAGGAAGGTATGGTGTTTTATTATGAGCTTCTAAAACCAGGTGAAACCGTTAATACTGATCGCTACCAACAACAAATAATCAATTTGAACCACGCTTTGATCATAAAACAACCAGACTGTGCCAGAAGACACGACAAAGTAATTTTGCTTCATGATGACGCATCACACACTTCAAAACCAGTTAAAGACATGTTAAAAGCTCTTGCCTGGGAAGTATTAACACACCCGCCGTATTTACCAGACCTTGCTCCTTCAGATTACCACTTGTTCCGATAGATGGCACACGAACTTTCTGAGCAGCACTTCAAAAGGTACAAAGAAGTGGAAAATTGGGTCTCTGAATGGTTTGCCTCAAAACAAGAAAAGTTCTATTGGGACGGTATCCACAAATTACCTGAAAGATGGGGGAAATGTGTAGCTAGCGATTGACATTACTTTGAATAAAGCACTTTTGATGTTTCTCTTGAAATTACCGTGTGTTTTTTTATTACAAAATCCGCATTATTAACTGGTACACCTGGTATATGATCTTTAGTCCCATCCAGCTCAAAAATCCTGTTAAAGACTTCACACAGACATTCAGGCCTCCATGCACCACTTTACTTTGCAGAGTCAAGTTGGCTGTCATGACTTGCCCTAGTAACTTTGTTGAGCACACATGCATGTGTACTCATTACCTTCTAAAGGTGGGGGTAAACACAGCCTACTGGAAGGCAACACGCACTATTGACTTCTACGGTAGTCCCCAATACCTATGGCACCTAAAGAGGGCTTTTGTAATATCAAATGCATTAGCAACTGGTACCCTACCACGTTTTTAAAAATTCTGCAGCAGAAATTAAAGATGATCTAAAAAATTGGAAAGAAATCTCATGCTCATGGATTGGAAGACTTAAGATTGTAAAGATGGTGAGAGTCCCCAAAACCATCTACAGATTCAATGCAATCCCTATTAAAATGCCAATACACTTTGTTGCAGAAACGGAAAAACGGAAAAACTTGTCCTCAAATTCATATGGAATTGCAAGAGGCCCCTGATAGCCAAAATAATATTGAGAGAGAAGAACAAAGTTTGAGGACTCACATTTTTGGATCCTACTATGAAACTACAGTGATCGAAACAGTGTGACACTAGCATAGGATACATATGTAGATCAGTGGAATAAGATAGAGAGTCCGAAATAAACCCATATTATCTCTGGCCAATTGAGTTTTGACAAAAGTGCCACGCATTCATTCATAAAGGGAAAGAATTGTCTCTTCAACAAATGATGCTGGGACAATTAGATGTCTACATGCAAATGAAGTTGGTCCCTACACATCATGCCATATATAAAAAAATTAACTCAAAATGTACCAGTGACCTAAATGTAAAAGTTAAAACTATAAA